>NC_057851.1:106291182-106891182 GCF_015237465.2 Chelonia mydas | reverse complement strand
TATGCAATGAACATTTATTAATCAGTGGAGGGAATATAATCACATAGAAAACAATTTTTTTCATTCGCCAAAGGCAAAACAATTGTTCTAAGCACTACTATGAAATCAATCCTCTCAAATGGTTTTTTAAAAGCAAATATAAGGTATATTGGTGGCTAAATTTCTAATTAGTAAGCTCACTGCCTTTTAGTACAAAATCTTAGCAGAAGTAATGGTCAGTACAAAAAAATTTAACAAGACTTTGGTTCAAGTTGTTCATCAAACTACTGGTATCTGTTGCATATTTTTTTAAAAACTTCATGTAGGTGCTAAAATTATCTTCAGTTTTGCCAGTCATATTTACAGTTAAGGTAAATTTGAGTGGCTTAGAAGTAGAGCTCTTATAGAATCAGTAGTCCCGTCCCATTCCCCGCCCCGCCCCCCGAATGTGGGCATGTTTCTGTGCTGTGCAGAAGCATAACAGTTTTGAGTGACAGCTCAGTTACAAATGAGGTAGTTTTTTTAAAGTATGCTTTGTTTACCACAGCCACAGTGCATTGCAATACTCAAAACACTCTGTTTTAGCTGAGTCACTATTGTCATCAGCCCTTGAGAGGGTTTGGACAAGCATGCTTGTTTGGAGCCCATGGATTATATATCTTAGTTTCATGTCTGCTGACATTTGGAAAATACTTCTGTTTTTAACTGGCAAATATAGATGAGAAATTGGTGATTCATTGTCCTCTAAAAATTCATCTCAAAACAGTCTTCAAGAGCCAAGCTTTTTTTCTTTACACAGTCGTCTTCATTTTAATTCAATAACTATGAAACAGCTAGTATATTGACAGATATGATCATTGGGCAGTTATCAGTACACATTCGCTTTTGTGTTGCTAAAAGGTACATCCTAGCAACTATTTGAGAGAGCTCTTCAATTTTAAGCCCTTGTTTACATGTCCTTATAACATTCTGAAAGTTACTTTGTGGGCTTAGATATCTCATAGTTACTTGTAGCTCAAACGTGGGTTTTTAAAACTTAATGAAAAAACATTGAATTGTTTTTCCTCCTTGTTTTGTAATACTCAGTTACCTGGTAAAAAAGGCCTATGATTTCTGATGCTCTGAAATTCAAATAGAGGGGAAAATAGGGGGGAAAAACATGCTAGACTGCAATGAGTATGAATGTTTCTGATTGTTTAATGAAGCATGGTTTAATGATACTGAAGTTAAGTTCCTGAAAGTAGAAGGGACATTAATTTTCTTAAATTTTAACACACAGGATGAACTTAAGGGAACTGATCATCCTGCTGTTTAGTGTATCATCCTATGTATGGTGTATCATTCTCCTGTCTGTTGTATGTCTTGTTTATTTAGATTGGAAGGTCTTTCGGGACAGAGACTGTCTTCGTGCATTGAAAAACGGGGGCCTGGTTGGGGCCTCTAGGTGCTACAATAGTACAAAAGAATGATCAGATCCCCAGATATGCATGCATATATGTAAAATTACACAACAATGCATTGCATCTGCATTTCAGTGCTTGATCACTAGATACAGGTTTTCATATGTTCAGTTTGCGTTTAAATATGCTTGTTCATTCCAATGTGGGCACCTACAAATGTCTGTGTAGAAACCACAGAAACAAAGTTTCAACAAGATGTTATGATTGACATCTATAATTAGGCAAAGGTCATGAATTTAGATGTTTCCCAGCAAAATTGCCACAACATGCATGAATTAAAGTATTAAACTTAACACCCTCTGCAGAAATAATATATATCATATATGCAAGAGGGTGTGTAGCTGTGATTTTGGTTGTGCAGCTAAAAATGTCAACCATCGTGCATTAATGTAGATCTTTGCATTTATAAGTATAAACACAGGTACATAATTATTCTTATCCTTGTGCAGTGTCTCATTACTTCTCTAGGTCAGACTGCTTCCCTCTCATCCTTGTTTCTTAACCTCTGATTTGGCTTTTCTGGAGACAAAACTTTTCTCAGAGAGGGTACCGTCCTAAAGGATACGTTTTCCCCCTTTGTTTTTACCATTCCGGTGCTCCATATCCCCTAACAGCTACTAGCAGTGCGTGGGTACATGCATATACAGGGCAAAGATAGGGCACTTGAAGGCTCTTTAATGCTGCAGATAAATGCTTAACAAAATCCAGTGTCTGGAAATTGAAACTACACAAATTCAAACTGGAAATACAATGCAGATTTTTTAAGACTAATTAACCATTAGAACCTATATCCATGGGCTTTGGTAAATTCTTCATAACTTGTAACCTTTTACTCATAACTGGAGATCTTACTAAAATATGTTGTTATTCAAGATGCCAGTTTTTGAACTACATGCAGGAATCGCTATGTGAATGTTGTTATGCAGGAGGTCAGACTAGATAAACTTAATGATTGCTTCTGGCGTTAATCTATGAAATAGCAATCTCTTGTGACTGATAACTGGCATCAGACAAGTGTTGCAAAACTTACCATCTTTGGTGCTAAAGCTGTTTGCCCTGTTCTTTATTAAGATTAATAATAAAACTAATTACATTTTATTTGTCCTTTGTGGAATATAGAATTTTGCAAAATGTTAGTCATACAAACCTACTTGCAGTCCCAGATAGGCAAGCATATAACTCTTTTTAGAGGATTGTACAACTAGGGCGTGACCCTTACAGTCAAAAATGAAGCCTTATATCTTTTTTGATTTCATCTTTTGCAGAGTCTGCAACAATCAAGCAGTCGTACTGAGGTCAAGTTCAGAAGTGATTTACACATGAAGCCAAACTGGCTCTCTAGCTGACTTCCCTCTGCCACCGTCTCAGAAGGTAGAGTGCTTTTGTGCCTGAGCCTTGCATTAAGTATAGTTGCTCCAGGTGTAGTTGTCCTGTAGTAGTCTATTGCCCAAGGTTAATCAAAGTTTTGGACTGTTAATTGGGAAATGGGGCAAGAGATCAAGAAAGCATGGCAGACCTGTCACAAAAACACAAAAGGGAAATCCTGGTGATTTAAAATGACAATGTTACATAATTTATTTAAGGTTGTTGGAAGGAAGGCTGAGTTCCACCTGAGAGAGGCTTGCATTCTAAAATAAAACCGGTGTCTTGTAGTCACCAGCTGGAGGGGTCCAATCTAGAAGTGGTATAATGGTCTAACGGTTTTTTTCTTTAAATTATTCTATTTCTGGGCTATAGTCAGAAGGCTTTCTGAAGGAAATATGTCTTAATTCAGGGATTGGCAAGTTTTGGTGCGCAGCCCATCAGGGAAATCCGCTGGCGGGCCGGGACGGTTTGTTTACCTGCAGCATCCACAGGTTCGGCCGATCGCAGCTCCCACTGGCCATGGTTCACCGTTCCAGGCCAATGGGGGCTGTGGGAAGCGGCATGGGCCGAGGGATGTGCTGGCCGCTGCTTCCAGTAGCCCCCATTAGCCTGGATCGGCGCGCGACCAGTAGGAGCTGTGATTGGCCAAACCTGTGGACGCTGGCAGGTAAACAAACCGTCCCATCCCGCCAGCGGATTTCCCTGACTGGCCATGTGCCAAAGGTTGCCGATCCCTGTCATCATAAATACTCTGGAGAGTGGGGAGATGGTTTTAAGACAAGAAATCGGAGGCATAAGGGGCCTAGAGACAGGCTTATAACTCCTAGAACTAGTAAAATGTATAAAACTGTCTCACTAATATTAAAATCTAAAAAGGAATAAGTGCTGAGGATTTTTATTTCTTCTACCGAGTCTCATTGCTCTACTACTTAGAAGCAACTATAATTTTGCATCAGGCATGATTTTAGGTCATTTGCCTTCCAAATCATTATAGTATTTGTTTTGATCATTCATAAGAAATAGTTTGTTGATGCATAGAACTATAAGATGCTAACTGAATCTCTTAGTGGTTTTTTCCCCATAAGATATCAGGAAACAGTGTTGTGAATGTTGTTTTTCTGCTTTCTATCGTATGGTGGTTGTAAATAGTCATGCTTTGTGACAGTAAAGTTAGTAGTATGTTCCTTGTTTGTTTTCAGAGCTCTCTCTACTGAATTTAGTGTCTAAAGTAAGTTTACTGCTTTTTATTCATGTTAGCCATGGAGAGCCAGCACTTTAAGAAAAGGAGTGGAATTTTGTTCCTTCTTGGGCATCAAAAGCCTTGGTCTAGTTGTATACACATGAGCAAATGCTTTGAGGGCAGTTGCTTTGCACAGGTATTGCTGAAGATGTAAATGGCCAGCAGAACCTTATGATGATGATGGTATGTGAGAAGAAAAGAACCCAGTATGACTTCTAGATGCTATGGGGGAAAACCTCTTGTAAACTGAATACATATGATTTGACCTAATTACGAGAGAAACATACAACTCCATGAAGCTGCCTTTACGGTAGTTTTTTTCTGAAAACGGACTATGGGATTTTATAAATCCATATAAAATACAAAATCCTGTTCATTGTATATACTTTGTGAGGATTAGATTAATTTGTCAATGATCTCTCTTTTTTTATGCTGCTTTCAGACAAGTCATGCCTTCTCAATTCCTTTTTTCTGAACAAAACCTTTGTTCAAGTATCTCCTAAAACTCACCTGACTCTTGCTACAGGAAGTGTTAATTTGCTCTTAAAAAATTTGTATGGAATCAAGACGTGTGCATATCTCAGCTGAGAAGCTGCTTAATCTTGAAACTATAACCCTTACCCTTGCTAATTCATCCTCCTTACTGTTCTAGTTTTATAAATTTAAAATTAGATTATAAACTCATCAAGGAAGTGCCATATTTTGTATTTATCTGAAGTGTCTAATACCATTGGGTGCTGTATCTATAATAACCACATATTTCTTTATCCAAGAAACAATTAAAAATTGCATAATAATTGTTGTACATAGTAAAATAAAAGGGCTTACACATGTGTATTAAATATATACTGAGATCAGTGTCTAAATGTACCTTGTGTTTATATGTACAGCATTATACATGGCCATCTACTTGTTTTAGATAATTATTTCGTATGAATGATTACCAAATAACACTAGATGTTATTAATTAAGTTCCAGTCATTAATTTTTAATAATAGTATGCATTTACAACTAAAATAAAGATTTTATTTATTTACAGTAAAGAAACTAATACTGGGTTAAATTCCCCTCACAGTCTGCACTTGCTTACAGAAGTGGGAAGGGAAGTTTGAACAGGAAGTTGAGGCTGCAACCTCTGTTTTGTGGTGGCAGAGGCTGCATTAGCTTTGAAGAGGTCATGGCTGTAGTCAACTTATCTGAGCACCTTTGTTCCTCTGAAGCCCTCAGTGGGCATTAAAGCTACCCTCCTTTGGTCAAAATCCATAGGGATGACAGGCTGTGGTATATCACCTGCCTTCTTTTAGCAGAAGAGTTCTAGTTGAAGCAAGGATATAGAACTTGCATGTCCCTCTACCAGTTAAATGTATCTGCCCCATTATTTGAAACTTAATAAAACTGAAAAAAACAGTGCTACGAATAATATGCATACTTGAAATGTTAGTGTTATTGTCCTGCTATAGTAGAGAATGAGTTCTTATCTCACTTTTTTCTAACTTGTAAATTATTTTAAACTTTTGATGTGGGGAGGATGGGCTGGGGAAGATTATGTAAGAGCTTAAATTTATGTAAGAGCTTAAAAAAATTGCCTAAGACTTACTAACCTGAGAACTAAATTTACGAGTTAAAATGAAAAATTTCTATCAGAGTATGCATCGTGTAGTTTAAAAGAGTAAAATAGGTCTATCTTTGTTTTGTATCTAACTGTAACCTTGTCTATCCATTTTCTGTAATGCACGTTAAACTTGCATTTCTTTGGGGGGGGGCAGGTTGGTTCACCATTTTTCCTTTTGTGGGTTCCTTCTCCTGTGATGGATCCTGATGAATATTTTCCTGAGTTGTCTTCAGTTTTTTTTCTCCTGCTTCCATGTACTTATCTTTTTACCTACATTGTGTTCTTTACCTTCTCCAGTATTTTTTTCTCCTTTCTTCTCCTCCTCCTTCAGAATCTTTCAATCCAGTTGTTTTCTAACACATCATAAATCTTCCCCATCTCTCTCTCCTGCCCACCTACACTCAACACATAAATCCACCCTCTCAAATATAGGATGTGAAATTTTTACCAGACACAATAGACAGAGGACTCAATCTACTGGTGAAAAACCAGTATGAAAGATGGAAGGGTCAGTAGGGTGCCAGTGTCCAGGAGCCATTCCAGGTGAGATGCCAAATATTTCCACATCCTCCCCAAACTACCAGGATTCCCTTCTGGGTTCTCTTTCTGGATTCTGCCTTTTGTATTAACCATCTGGCTGCTAAAAAGGGATGTCTGTCTTCATTTTTTGAGTCCTCTTCTTCAGTGACTAGCTGCATTGCCTATTTCTGCTCCATGTTTTTCCAAAACAAACATTAGAATGTAACTGTCAGTTTCAGAGGATTCTGAATAGACTGGTCAATTTTCATTCTGCTGCAGCTTAAAAGGTGCTGAGGAGCAATAGAGGCACAGAGATTGGTCAGTCTGGAGTCAGGCAGACGATATAACATCAGTTTATACTTGATTCACATTGGAAAGGTTCCCTTCAAAATCTTAAGGGCTAGAAACTTTTTTAAAAAGTGAAAGCAAGTAGGAAAGTGGCCTTTTTAGCATCGTGACTATGCAAGTTGTGACAAAACGAGACAGGACAGCTACCAGAAAGTGGTGGAAAACTGATATATGAGCCCTAGAATGGTAAAAGGCTCTTTTCCCCATGAACTGAAAAGAGGTTACTTCAGGTGAACTTAGGGATACCTCAGTTCAATTAAGGGCTCCCTGTGACCTTTTAAAACCCCTTTTCTAGTACGTGCACATGCGTGTCAGACAGAGACAAGCTGCAGCAGGGAGAAAAATCTTTTCCTGGCTGGAAGACTGCTTTCTTGCTTATAAGGGAAGCAATCCAGCTAATGGACTGTTTGGGGAAGGATTGGCACCCCAGAGCCCGCATAACAAGGCAACACCCCAGAGAGGTGACAGGGAGAGGTATTTCCTTTTTATGTTATGAACTTGATTCTCTTTGTTAGGCCCAAGGAGTAAGCTCCAGCCAATTCTGAGGCCCACCTTGTAAATATTCAAAAATAAAATCTGAGTGAGGAATAAAAATTCTCCGAAGTGGGACTGATTTGCTCCGGGCCCCCAACTGCTAGAGGGGAAAATGTTGAGCCCAGTGAGGTGAAGGAGGTGCCTTGCTACAAGGTCTAGAAGATACCGTTTTGAAGCCATTATTAAACTGTCTTAATATTTGTATTAGCACAACAGCTATAATCATGAGGTTGTTCATAACAGCTGGAATTTTAATCCTTTTCATTATGGCAGGTTTTCAAAGCATGTTCTGGCTGATCTGGTCAGCTGACTATATTGTATGTACAATAACATCAAGTGATCCTTCAAATTCTGAGAGCGGTGGTCACCTCACTGGAACTGGATGTATTTTTAGGTTTCTCTGCTAGTAACAGTCAAGCGTAAATACTTCAGCTTCTCAGATGAACTGAACCTAGTTGCTGACATTATATAATAGGAAAAGTACAGCTGTTCGTTCTTTGTATAGTCACTAATTTGACAAAGTATGTTAAGTAACTAATATCATGTAGGGTAACATAAAATAAGTCAGTTCTTTTCCTGGCATGTTCTATCTGGAAATAACGTTTATATTTTCCCTTGTCATTTCTAATATGATTGCAACACAACTACTTGATCTGTTTACTCTTCGAGTTTTATATTACTGTTTTGAAAGAACAACTTTCACACACTGTTAAACATTCAGGTATCTTCAAACCTAAATCCTTTTTTACCAGAGTTTTTCTTTTTTTCAAGTTAACACAAACATTAGTGTTTCATGGTTCTTGCTCCTTGTTTTCAGTGAAGTAATGATGACTCATTTTTCATTTAAAAGATTGTAGCCTTAAATTTTGAGTAATAAAGATTTCTTTACTTGCTAGATCATGTAAAAGCTTAGCTGTGAGGGATATTGTAACTAATGAAAATGAAAAATAAAAATGAGGGGCTTCAGTAGGTATGCTAGCTTGAAAAATTAAATGTAGTAATGGCAACTAACTTGTCATTCATATATTTGATTATTCCTAAAACAAATGAATACTACTTAAACTTAAATTTCCCAATTGGAAAATGTACACATTTTGATGTAGACTTAAACATTTTGTGTTATGGGTAAGACTTAGATTTTGTCTTGAATATTTTTAGTAAAAATCATGGACAGGTCGTGGACAATAAACAAAAATTCACGGAAGCCCATAACCTGTGATTTTTACTAAAAATATCTTTGACAAAATGGGGAGGGAGGAGGATCCAGGACCCATAGTGGCTGGGCTACTGTGGGGTCCAATCCCCACTCTGGCAGCTGGGCCAATGCCGGGGGACTCCCACCACCCCCCTCAGCTGGGCTGCTGCGGGGGATCCCCTGCCATGGCTGGGCTGCTGGGGATGGGGGGTTCCTGCCAAGTGCCATGGATGGGCAGCTGTGAGCCCAGCTGCCTGTGGCGAGTGGGAGCTCTGAGGGACCCCCAGGGAGGGAGCCCCGGGGTCCCCCTGCTGCCCAGTGGCTAGGAGCTGCTGTGGGCCTCCACCAGCAGCAGCTGAGAGCTGCGGGGCTTCTTGCTGAGACCAGTCCAACCCCAGGGCAGAAAATGTCATGGAGGTTTCTGGAAGTCACGGTTTTCATGACCTCCATGACATAATCATAGCCCTAGTTATGGACAATTGATTTTAGGTTACTTTAAAACACTGTCAGTGTATCAGTGAGTTCATGGTTGGTTTAAACTAGTGAAAGTCCACTGTAGATGTTCAGTGTTGATTAGCAGGGATTAAAATAACAAATCCGTGAAAAGAACATCTAAAAAGATTTGAAGTTTGGTAATAAGATACGAATAAAACACTCTACTGACACAATTACACTTCATCAACTGGGGTTCTGAAGTCCTAACTGTGCAGCATGCAGAATTTTGGTGAATTTGAAGTACTCATTGCCTCCTGAAAATGTAAATCCACTTCTAAAGTATTTTTTTTAAATATCTTTATTAAGAAGCAGATATACATTCAGTGCAGACACAAACACCTAGCTAATACTGGGCTAAATTAGTTGAGTCTGCCTAGTATAAGTGATTAAATTTTAGTGTCTGATCTGGCATTAATATAGTGCCCATTAGGTTTATTTGAAAAATCTCCACCACGTCCTCCCTCCCCAGACACTTTAAATTTTATCTGTATGTGTGTAATAAATACTTGACTCAGTACTAGTGAATGTCAGCTAATGGCTGAGAGAAGAGGCTGGGAACTTAACAAAAGATGAGTTACTAATCACAGAGCTCAGATTTCACGCAATCTGACTTTAAAGACTAATATAGCTTGCTAGGGTGCATTAGTGCTATAGTAGCATGCTCTTGTGTAAACTTATATAGTCTATTTAAAGATAGTGTTTCATGATGGCTACATTGATTTATTTATTTGTTTCGCGCTTTTGTATTCACAGAGCCAAGCAATAGCATTCTTAGTGGCCAAGTGGAGCTCTTGGAGCCCACCGCCAAATTTGGTTAGCAGGCACTTCTCGACGATGTGCATTATTGTTTGATCTGGGCTGCAGCTGAGTTAGTGAAGTCACTGGTCACTTTTAATGATGTTTGTAGCTCTCTTGAAAAATAACTATGGAAAACTGAATAAACCAAGCCTTGCTGCTACAGGGCTATTTCTCCCCTGCCCCCAAACCCCCCTCCTCTCCCCCCCCCCCAAAAAAAAAAAAAATCTCAGGAGGGTGTTTGAGCATATAGAGGGGGAAAGGATGACATGAAGGAGCAGGAGATACGCAAAGGTTCATGGTTGGGAGGCACCCAGAGTACATGCGCTCAGTTCTTGGCATTTTAAAGACGCTACATTTTTATTACATGTATCTCTTTAGGGAATATATGTTAAAGTACACCAGTGTTAATTGGCTGCCATAGTTTGCATGTTTAGTAGAACAAAAAATTTTCTAAACTGACAGTCTGAAAAATATCTTGGTTTGGCTTTGTTAAAACATTTGATGTTGACCTTTTTATTAGATTTGTTTTATTATAACTTAAATGTTACAGACATTTAGAACCAAAACCAAGGATGTTTTACAATTTTGAAACTTTCCAAAAGCTTTTGAAACCAAGAAACTTGGCATAACTGACCCTTTCCTGAAAATAGTTTTGGTTTTGACAAATCATTTTCAAACAAAAATGTTTCAAATATTCTTGACCAGCTCTAATATTTATGAAAGACAAGTTTTGAACATCAAGTTTGGGTGACTAGATTTTAGGGAATAGTTACTAAAAATCATAGAATTGTAGAACTGGAAGGGACCTCGAGTGGTCCTCTAGTTCAGTCCCCTGCACTCATGGCAGGACTAAGAATTATCTAGACCATCCCTGACAGGTGTTTGTCTGACCTGCTCTTAAAAATTTCCAGTGCTGGAGATTCCACAGTCTCTCCAGGCAATTTATTCCAGTGTTTAACCACCCTAACAGGAAGTTTTTCCTGATGTCCAACCTAGACCGTTCTTTCTGCAATTTAAGCCCATTGCTTCTTGTCCCATTCTCAGTAAGGAGAACAGTTTGTTTTTTTTTCCTCCCTCCTCCTTGTAACAACCCCATTTATGTACTTGAAAACTGTTATCACTTCCCCTCCCAGCTTTCTCTTCTCCAGACCAAGGCTTTGTCTACACTACCAATTGAACGGCAAAACTTTTGTTGTTCACAGATGCTTAAAAAAGCCTCCCCCTGAAAGACAAAAGTTTTCCACAGCAAGTGGCAGTGTAAACCGCTCGTTGTAGGCAGGAGCGCTCTCCTGTTGACAGCGTGAACCCTGCTCATAGGAGGTGGAAATATTTTGTCGTCAGAAGTGCCAACAAACAGTGTTTACACTGCCCGACTTTTAGCGACACAGCTGTAGTGTAGACAAAGCCTAAACAAACCCAATTTGTATGTGAGGACTGCTGGCAATTTGCTCATACAACAAAAAGTCTCATTAGTTAGCCTTCAACCATACGTTCAATGACTAGGTCACTTTGTGATGGGGAATTTTGTAACATCCCCTTCAATAAACTTTTCTATTTTCACGTTTTGGTGTGGGTTGACAGTTTCAGTGTATGATTTGAAGGATTATCAGTACATCCGTTGGGATCAACTGAACATGTTAGCAAAATTAATTTTTGTCACTAGCTAATTTCTATGATCCAAAGTGAATGTAACTGGTTGTAATTTTTTTCAATATGAATCCTTACTTTTTCTTCTAAAAACAAACACAGCAATCCCTCCCCAATATTCATTTTACTAACACAGTTGCTGCCCCGATCCCAGAATCATGACAGTCCTTCACATAAACCCAATGTGGATATGGCCTCCTCCCAGGCATCACTACGTACCTTATCCCCAGCAGCCCTGAAAGCATCTCTCTTCCCAACCTGAGAATGATACAGTTCTCAACCGCTTCCAAAATAGCAGCCTCTACTACTTCAACAGTAGTAAAGACAAGCTTCTCTTCCATCACCATGAGTCCTCCTTTTTTGGGTCCCTCTTTCCACCCTGGACTGGGAGGGAGGTCATGAGTGAGTGACTGTTGTGCTTCAGAATTTTTATTTAGAGAGCAGAGATATGAAACGGGGGCAAAAAAAGATCCTCTTTTGAGCTTGGAATAGAGCTGCAAACATAGTCTTGCAAGCAGACCCTCTTCTGTGGAACTCTCCATGCCCTTTAGTTTTCCTAGCTTTGTAGAAACAGATTGCAAGCTGCCTGTGTGTGTGTGTGTGTGTGTGTGTGTGTGCAGGGTGGGGTGGTCCTATCAGAGAAACTAATTCTAATATGGTGAAAAGGATGCTTTCTTTGAATAACCTGCTTGATGTTCCTTTTCAACTAATAGAATCCGAAGGGGAGGGAAATATTTTTCCATAGCTGTAAAGAGGCCATTTTTTAACTATTTCTGTTCAGTTTAGAAATTTGTGCAGGAGTCCTCTTAAAAGGCACTCCTGGCAGAATAGAAAATTTATGGAAAATTCTGTTACGGACCTTTCTTCCCCCACCCTCCTTTTAATTATTTACAGTCAAAACATTTTAAAACTTCATTAAAGAATTTCCTTAGACATTGACTTAATCTGTAGGACATATGCATGAAGGCTTTGACTAATTGCATAACTTTAGTGATTGGTAAACTATTTACAACATATGATGAAAAGCTAATTTGTTACATATAAACAAAAAGGAACTCTTCATAGTGGGGGAAAAATAAACCAGCTGTGTTGTGCCTATCAAGTGCAGCACATATGTTTCTTTGTTAGTAGAGTTCAGCAGAGTGGGTGGCCAAAACATTTGAATTATTCAAATTTAGGGGGCTGATACTTCACATTTTGAACTTCAAGACAACTTTAAGCATCAGAAGAGCATAGATTTAAAATCCCATGAATAGCATTCTGTGACAAAAACACCTTAAGTTACTAAAAAATAAAAAATATAAAAACTTGTGAGTTCGTTGGTTGGTTACTTACATTTGTCAGTTTAGACAATGAAAAAATTCTAGTCACTTTCATTTCTATTTATAGTCAGTTAATTTCATTTCAGAGTTTTTGCAATAGCATACTGCTGCATTGCTTGAGTTGAAAACATTGCAGGGTGTATTTGTTTGCCATTGGAAATAAAAATCAAGCATGGAAACATTTCTGTTCTATCAACTTTAAGTTTTATATTCAGCTTAATTTTAGAAAACTTATTTATTTATTTATTGGTGGGCAGAGGGATGTACATTTGTTCTGTTCCTTTAAATCTCTACAAAAAATTAAGATTTAAGAATATTTTCCATACTTCATCAGTGTAGTCTTTCAGTAAAACATGTCATGAGAATCATGGAGTGATGCAGTATGATGCTTGTGATATTGTGAGATTGCTAACTGTGCTAACGCAAGCAATGATGAGCAATCTGTAAATTTATTTTTTCCAAGATTAATAGTTTAACCACAAAGGTTTGGGGTAAACATGGACTGAATGTGAACAGCATGTGAATGTGAAGAACATGTTGTTGAGCAATTGTCTCCTTTTCTCTGCCCTCTAATTTTAAGTGTATTCCTCCCCTGTATCTTAAAAATGTGTGTGTGTCGGGGGGGAGATAAACTGACTTTGAAACATAGTAATGCAATGTACTTTCAAATACAAATGTTTGCAGTGGCGAAACATGGAATGCCGTGTTTACTCTGCCCTCCAAATCAGAACAAGGAATCCAACTTTCTAGTGCCAAAGTGCTTTACAGTCGCGGCTGCTTCACAATAAAACTGATCACATGACTCCAATTATGTGGAGTTTCTTTATTGTTCCCCCATCTTCTCACTAGCATTAGCATAACCAAATAGGGAGGAGCAAAAGCCATTTAGGACACCTGGAAATGCATCTTTTTGTTTTTACTGATGGAGTGGGGGGAGGGGGTTAGCAAATTAGAAAGGATAGTAAAACTGCTGCATGCTAGAGCTTTGAGCAAACATTTTTCATAAAGATGTGAAAGTATTTTAAAAATTTCACTTTAAAAGAAGTGTCCATGATCTTGTTTGAGGTCACTTTAAAACAGTGTAACTTGATTTCTTCTTTGAGTGACCATTGCATATTCCCACTCATGCGATGCACTAGCAGTGCAGCTTTGCTGGTGGCCACTGGAGTGCCCCCCTACTGTCTTCCCCTCGCTGTTTCTCAGTGTTTTATGGGCCAGACTGTAAAAGGCACCATGACACTCCAACTACCTTATTATTTTTCAACTGTGGCAGCAGATGGACTAGGAACATCTCCAGACTTACCCATCTTCTTTGAAGACTTGGTGCCTTAGTTAGATTTCTTAGTTAGGATTAATATTAGAAATTTTAGCTCATTTGTTTTCTTTATAAATGTATTTTTTATGAGTTCCTGCACCTTGCTTCGGGCTTACTGATCCTATGGTGGATTCAGAGGGGAAGAGACTAGCATTTAAGAGGTTTGCCTCTTGTCCTGCTGTGTTTTCCATCTTGAATAACAGTTGAGTAACAGTTACAGTTGAGTAACCTTCATTTCTCTGTTACTCAAACTCTTTTTACCAAAAAAAAAAGTGTTAACTTATGGTTTGTGATTAATTAGTGTACTGTTCATTTATACCTCTGTATACATTATAGACCAAGAATATGTAGTTATTTGTTTTATTAGTAAACTTTAATGAATACTGAGTTAAAGATTAAGATTGTTTTATCTCCTTTCTCTTCCTCTCCCTGCCCAGAGCTGGACTTGCAATCATGGAGGAACATCAGCAGCATTTACACTGTGTCAATTGTGTCAGTCGGCGTTGCATGACCAGACCAGAGACTGGAATTTCCTGTGACTTGATTGGCTGCCCGCTGGTTTGTGGAGCAGTCTTTCATTCATGCAAAGCTGAGGAGCATCGCATTTTGTGTCCATTTGAAAGAGTGCCTTGTTTGAATAGTGGCTTTGGATGTCCCTTTAATGTAGCCCGAAACAAAATTGCTGAACATCTAGAAACTTGTCCTGCAAGTGTGGTATGCTGCACTATGGAATGGAATAGATGGCCAGTCAGTTATGCAGACCGGAAATCTTATGAAAATCTAAGTAAAGATGTTGATGAAGTAGAGCAGTTAGACATGGCTTTAGCCCTTCAAGACCAGCGCATGCTATTGGAATCCCTCAAAGTAGCAACTATGATGTCAAAAGCAGCTGATCAGATATCAGAACCTAGAGAGCAGACTTCTGTTAAGTCAAGTGCTCCTGACACAGTGCTTTCAAATGGGTTGATACCTGCAGATGAAGATTCCTACAGTGCACTTTATCAAGCTACTGTAGAAACTACTAAGAGTTTAGCTGCTGCATTAGATATACTGAACACTGCTACAAGAGACATAAGCATGTTAAGTTCAAGACTATGTATTTTGCCATATGGGATGAATGAAGATTTTCAGATTAAAGAACAAACTGCTAATGGATGTATCCAGAGTAAATTGTCAGACCATGAATATCCAGATGAAGATAACATGGGAGCAGTTGGTGGAATTGACTTTGATGTCTTGAGTCAAAATTCACAATCGGAACAAAATGGTTCAAGTGATTTTTGTTATGATGTAGTGCAAAAACATGACTTCAGTGTGAATCATGGTAATGCTTCTGCTTTGTGTAATGGTTTTCATGCAGAAAACATAGGTACAGAGGCATTGGACCAGAATGAAGATCTAGATGTGTGTGATTCAAAACCATCTAATGTAGCAAGTGGTGAATGTATTGCATCTCCTGATGGTGGAGCACTGAAGTCTTGCAGCTCCTTTCCTGTAGCAGCACAACAACTTAGTGAAGTAATAACGCCCCACAGTTTATTTAATGGCACTGTTAACCATATACAACTGCCGCGTGACTCCAGTGGAGAGGAAGTGTTAGAGAGGCAATTGGAACAAGAAAGGTTGAGAAATGTAGATGTGTTTTCTCTAATTCATCATCGATCATACAATTTTCTTGTTAACCACTGTTGGTCTACACCAAAGGAAGACAAAGCTGTTGATACATCAGATTTGGAGATAACAGAAGACCCTATGGGTCTTCAGGGGATAGATCTAATCACAGCAGCTTTGCTGTTCTGTCTAGGAGACTCTCCGGGTGGTAGGGGGATATCAGATAGTCACATTGTTGATGGATATCACATTGATTTTGGGACTCAAACATTTTCCCTCCCATCTGCGATATTGGCCACAAATACAATGGTAGGGGAAATAGCTTCAGCTTCAGCATGTGATCATGCCAACCCACAGCTCTCAAATCCAAGTCCTTTTCAGACACTTGGGCTGGACTTGGTATTGGAATGTGTGGCTAGATACCAAACAAAACAGCGTTCAATGTTTACATTTGTTTGTGGACAATTGTTTAGGCGAAATGAATTTTCTTCACATTTTAAGAATGTGCATGGTGACATTCATGCTGGCCTCAATGGCTGGATGGAGCAGAGGTGTCCCTTGGCATACTATGGGTGTACATACTCTCAACGTAGGTTTTGTCCTTCAACACAAGGGGCAAAGATTATTCATGATCGCCATCTGCGGTCATTTGGAGTTCAGCCTTGTATATCTACAGTATTAGTAGAACCAGCTAAAAGCTGCCTCATTGGTCCATGTAGTGACCATCTGAGTAGTCTTCCTTTTGAGGTTCTACAACATATTGCTGGTTTTCTAGATGGCTTTAGTTTGTGTCAGCTTTCAAGAGTGTCACGATTAATGAGAGATGTATGTGAAAGCTTGCTTCAAGCACGTGGAATGGTCATACTGCTTTGGGAAAAGAGAAAGTACCCAGATGGAAGTTCTTCATGGCAAATAAAAGAAAAGGTAAGATAACTTTGTTTCTTGGAGATAAGAAGGTATGGGACATATCTGCTCTTGTCCTGAGGATGACTGTTTTCCCTAACATCCCCTCGCCCCCTCCAAATAATATGTATTCAGGTTAATTGACGACATGGTGTCTCTTGAAAAAGACCATCTTCTCTGGAACCCAATGCTATTTATTCTGAGAGCCTATTTGAAAAAAAAAAAAAAAAAAAGTGCTACAGTAAGTAGTTTGGTTGTCACCTTCCCAGCACATTCAACGTATCCCCAACAGTTTGGGGAATGGGATTTGAGGTAATTCCTGTTCATTGTTTCTATTGTGGTAATATGTAAAGTAATAGTTCTGTAATACTGGGAAAAATTGAAATATTTATCTAGAAATCAGAAATCTGCTTCCATAACTTTATTTAATACTATATATATCTGAAAGCGGGAATTTTGTCTAGTTTTAAATAGTATATAGATAGCAAGTGAAAGCACAGAATTCTAAGTTCTATCTGGGTGTTTATATCATGTCTCTTGCCATGGTACTGAGTGCCTTCATCAAGTAAGTAAATAATTTTTAAACATTCAAGTGACCTGAAAAATCAAGCACCAAGTTACACATTACATGAAGAGCTGAGTACCTGCATCTCCTTTCTCTTCAGCTGGACTTGAAGATCTCAGCACGACTGATAACCAGAACCTTACTTTTCAAACTAGAACCACACTGACTTAAAACTACACAATGTTTTTGCCTGACATGTAACTTCCTGATCAAATGTGTTCAGTTTAAAAGTAAAATAATTCTCTTCCCCACCTCAGCTCCTGCCCCAAACTTCCATCTTGTAAAGTCAACCTAGAATCTGAAAGTCAAGGTGGATATTACTGACTGGAACTTAGTAAACAGTACAAGCTGATAATGTTGATTTAGCTGTAATTAATGGTGGACCCAAATTAGTTACAAAACGAAGTGTTCATGGTAGTACTAGTTTGATTCTCTGTTTACAAAGAACGATTTGACACTAAGCATGTACTTGTTTTCCAGGTGTGGCGGTTCAGTACAGCTTTTTGTACTGTGAATGAATGGAAGTTTGCTGACATCGTAAGCATGGCTGACCACTTGAAGAAATGTAATTATAATGCTGTAGAGAGAAGGGAGGAGGCTGTCCCGCTGCCATGTATGTGTGTAACACGAGAACTCACTAAAGAAGGACGTTCACTCCGCTCTGTCTTGAAACCTGTACTTTAAATGCTATGTCACTCCACTTGCACATACACTCAAGCACCTGATATAACCTCTGTGTAATACTATGTGACACTTTATTAATGTACTAAAGATAATTTCTAGTTAAATCTACTCTGTCACTATGTATATAATGTTTTGAAGTGACATTTATTTTTTATAATACTGTTTAGTTGAAAGTATTGAAAGTTGCCTTAATGTTTGAAAAATTTGGAACTTGCTGGACAGGGTAGTTTTATCTAACTTATATAATTTTAAAAAAAATTCTCTAATGTATGTTTGTTTGTTTTTTTTTCCTGATTCACTGGTGCCCATATTTTTGCTGAATTAATAATATTTCAGAAATGGACTTCTAAAGGTATGCACATTCAAATAGGATACTTTGAGTTGTAGTGAGACAAGATCCTGACTAAACACATTTTGTGTGTTTGGTCTTGTTACAAATTACTAAACATTCAAAAGCTAAACACTATTCAGAACTTTGAAGTAGATGTCTCAGACAAACCCTTGACTTTTTAAGCACACGTGTGCGAATTTCTTAGTTTAATCAGTGTTCTAGTGCTCATCCTAGTTAATATACATGTGACCTAGGATATGAATTTTTTAAAATATGTAGCAATGAGCTAAGTGAACTCTGATTTATGGCAGATTAATTTTAGCACAACTTTCTTTTGATGTTTCAGCAGTTGTTACTTTTCTTGGGAACTAAGTTATTTCACTTTTGGGAGAAAAGCTCTTGAAGTTAAAACCATGAAATATTAGCCCTTAGTTGGCATTTGAGTTAAAAATCACTTTTTAAAAAAAAAAATCCCATTCGCCAATCCTGTAGTTGATTAAGGGAGAAAATGCTTGAACAAAATCTTCCTATTTCTGGTCATAAATTGGAATATGGGATGCACAACTGTGGATTTAAAATGCAGATAACAAAAGGGCTTAACTTGTTTTATGGTATTGTAACATGTATTGTCTTTTGTTTCTGTTAATTTGTCTATAAAAATGCTACACTGGTTGAGGGCATTTTAATTGCCTAAGTGTATCAAAATGTATCATCTTCATAAGATGAGGCAGTTTCCATAAGTTGCATAAGGCATATCCAAAATGTTCTGTTCAGCCACAACTTTGATTAAATGAACAACTCTAAATTGTTTCCACAGTCTCCTGTAATGTAGAAACTTGCATAGCATTTTGTGAATAGGAAGTATGTGCTATGAGAAATGCTCTGATAATTGCAAAAGCATAATAGCTTAATTCAAAATGACTTTCAGACTTTTGTGTTGGTGATCATGGACTGTTGCACTTGGTAACTGTGCCACACACTAAAACAGAAACAGACCAGAGGTTGGAACAATGAAATAAAGTATGTATTTCAATTTTAGGTAAAACAAGATACTCTTAAGAGGATGCTACAAAAATGGCTACATTTAAAGCTTGTAACTTCTATAAGAGATACTTGTTTATGGCTAACCTGGCTACAGTTCACAATTGCAGCATCTGTATATTGTCCATTCTGGGTCCAAACCAGCTAAACAGTCATTGCCCTTTTCTGTTCAGAGTGCTAAAGATGCTCCAGAAAGAAACCAGTTCTTCAGTGCCATATGACAAAACTGTTGAAGAGCTCAAGCAAAACAAGCTCTCTGCATCCTGTTCTCTAGAATGTCTGAATCTTGGGATCATGTGTCCTCTTTTCACACTTCTTCCTCCCACCTTGGATGGGAGAAAATTGGGGAAGAACCCTCTGGGGAAAAAAAAAAAGTTCATCTGTTTTCAGTAACTCTCCATACATATCCATGGTGCTGGCTGCAGGGAATGTGGATGATATAGTAATACAAATATAGTAATACAAATTAGGTTTTAGTTGGAGGTAGAAGGATCCCTACTTCCCTGCCCTCTAGTGTGTTGGCAATGCTGTTTACTCCTAAAACCAAGAGAAAAGAAACCTCCAGTCTCTTGCAGGGAAAATTTCCCTTTCAGCACTGTATCTCTTAGCTGTAATGGACCCTTGCTGTCTTTCCCTGACTTCCAGAAGTAGCTGTTATACTGGAAGAACTCAGACTATTTAGATGCATCTTTAAAGCTGCCTCCCAAGGTAATAGATGCTCACTTAGCCAAGGACTACTGTGACTTTGGTACTTAGTATTCTTTGTAACTACCAGGATCTTGTTTCCTGTAGAACAACTGGGCTGGGCAGAGGTGTTTCTCTAGAGAGAAGAGGGTACTGCAAGGGCTTATGTTGACAGAATCTAGCCTGTAGCTCAGTGCAAATATGCAGCTAAAGTAAAATTGGTTTTGCTGCTTTGTTAAAATAGGCATTTTAAATACTAGATATTTTCATCTTGACAGATAACACTACATTTTCAACACATGCACTTTTGTTCTCAAATATTAGATACTGACTTTTTTGTTAAATATAAGTTTCTATTTTTATGAAAATCTAGAGCTATTAAAATATCAATGCTGTAAACAAAATTTCTGCTTGTAAATTGTTTCATATGCAGGAATACATTACGTAATTAGTATAACAGCATTTATTTTACACTGCTATGCAGTCTGTAAAACATCAGTAATATGTAATCAGTTTATCAAACTTGGCTGTTTTTGTTCATATTTGTCCTGGGACTTTAAAAATATCTCTCATTTTCCCCAAATCATGATTTCCCTGTTGCAGTCTCCTTTACAGCATATGTACACAGCAGTTGCATTCTTTGTCTTTTACTTGATGCTGCATTGCTACCTTTTAAAAATGTTGTTTTCAATCATTATGCAATTTTTTTTGCAATGTCTGTTAAAATTCTAATAAAATACATTTGGAGTTTCCCTTTATTTAGCATGAATTTACCTTATTTTTTGTTAAGCTTCTGAACATTTCTTTCAGTATTTAAATGTGGCACTCTATGGCTGGCTATTGGATTGCAGTTAGGAATATTTTTAAAATCAAATTAACTCAAGGGAATTTCATGGTCAAATCAGACTTCTGAAAACTGGAAGATACATAATCTATAAATACACTTAATCTCTAAACCCAAATTCACTTTATGCTCCTGAAGAATGTAAATTCCGTCTCAATATGTGTTGATTTCCACATAATTAAAACAATGATCAACTTTGATGTTTTGTTTTTGAAGCTGACAGATGCTGTTATGTAGGTTTTCCTCCACAATTAAAGATAGTGGCTTTTGATTAATCTAGTTCTATCAGTTATCCTTATAACTCATTCAAAAAGCTCCAACTGGAAGTAGTAATAAGGAAAAATTAAACTGACAAAAAGGTTATATTTTATTGGTTGTAATGGTCCTCATGGTCATGAAGAACACTGTTCAATATCTAGTCTCCTGGGCCTATGGCTAAAGTTTTTGGGCATATGGAGAAGGCTGTTGCTTAAAATAATAGTAGCAACAATGCAGAGCAACTAGGCTGTGAGGAAAAATTATAGTGGGGGTAGGCTTTATACTAGGAATGTGAGGGAAAAATGTAAATCGGAAAACCCTTGAATTTTTTTTTAAACTATATTAGAATTATTCATGAAAGACTAAGGCTCCATCCACGCAGCGGCTTTTTACTATGCTACAGACTGGTATGGGGATATAGCTTTAAAAATAAAAAGTTTGTGTCTACACAATACATGAATATTAATCATTTAACCCACAGCTGCCTACTCTGACTCATGGCTTGGTTCCTATCAGTATATAGGCATATGTGGCTATTTTGTTAGGCAAATCAAATTTTCAATTGAACATCTCACATTGTGGAGGATGTCACTTGGTTTTTCCTCTGGGGACTCTTTCTGTGTGCATAAGGTATTCCAGAGGACATACCTGATTAAGTTAGCAGGAAGCCACAGGCAGATTTAAAATGTCTTACCTGTTTTGCTGAGTAAATTGTTGATAGCTGTGACTGGCTGTTCGGCCCAATGGGGACTTTGGTTACTCTGACAAGAGGAGAGCATTCAGGCTGAACTTAATTCTTCCAAACACAGTCAGAAGGCGTATTGGGGCATCTCTTATCTTGTGGAGAGCAGGATCCAGTGAACTTAGGCAGCACAGAGAGAAAATATTGTTCATGATGGTGCATTACAGTCAGGGGAAAGATGTTGAAAAGGTCTCTGATAACCAGTGCCCTGTCACTATTTCAAGGAGCCGGTCAGTTCTCACAGGCTTGCTATGGAGTTAGTTAATCTCATGGACTGGTGGGTAAAACAACTGGAGGAGCTAATGGAGGAGGAGAGTAATGACAGTACTGGTGAAGCAGTCTAGCCACAAGATGAGGACCTTCCCAATTCAGATATTGTTTGTAAGAGTGCAGTGAATTTATGGCATGGACAGGGTTGGGATAAAGCATTGGTTCCTCATTTATGTATTCGCAAAAAGAAAAGGAGGACTTGTGAAACCTTAGAGACTAACCAATTTATCTGAGCATAAGCTTTCGTGAGCTACAGCTCACTTCATCGGATGCATCCGATGAAGTGAGCTGTAGCTCACGAAAGCTTATGCTCAAATAAATTGGTTAGTCTCTAAGGTGCCACAAGTCCTCCTTTTCTTTTTGCGAATACATACTAACACGGCTGTTACTCTGAAACCTGTCATTTCTGTATTGTGTGTGATTGGAGGGGAGGGGAGAAAAGACATGCTGGTGGATCCATCCTTCAATGATAGCAAAAATTCTCTTGCTACTACTGCAGTTCGCTTTTGAAAATTTTACTCCCAGGTTTGAAAATTTTGGCTGCTGTTGGATAAAATATGCAGTTAACCTGTTTTCTAGGTATATATTTTCAGACTTCTCTTATTGCGAGCTTTTACTTTCCATTCAGGGATACATTTAAAAAGGGTTGTTATGACTACATTTAGCCAGAGGTGTCTATGCCATTGTGTATGTGAATAATCCTTTTGATAAGAACTCCATCTATCCATCCAAGTAGAATCATAACTCTGCTGGCTAATCTTCGTTCTAAAGCCTGGCAGTGTTACACATTCAGGTTGTATTATGCACACTGGATCTTTTGACACAGACAAGTAAGATGTTCATGATTTAGCCATGCAGTTAAAGAAATCTGCCAGCAGATAGTATTTTATACAGCGTGGAAAAGCAGTTCTGCTTTTGTGCTAAAGCAGCTTTGTGCAAAATGACACCTGAAGGACTTAAATATAGTAGTACATTTTGATCAAATCTGTTCCAGCGGATGCCATTTTGGGCAAAAACTAAAATAAACTAAGGGTAAAAATATTATTAGTCATATAGACAGAACATCATTCTGCCTCTGTGTGAGAAGCATTTGTCCACAGACTCTTGTAGTGGAATTGTGGAACTAATGATTATGGGAAGTGGTGATGCTATTGCACAAAAGTAGCAGTCACCTCTGCTACATGTGCATCGGATTCCACTTGTCCATGACTAAGAAATGAAGTTCCAGGATGGACATCATAATCACTTTCTCATGCTTTTAATCCTCAAAGTATTCTTAAAAATAATCCATGTAGAAAAAAGAAGCTTAAATCATATTTAAAATCACTGAAAAAGATTTCTTCAGACACTATAATGACTTCATCTTGGAAGTCTAGCCACTTGCTAATCTGTGTCTGTTTGAACAAACACCTGAGACAAATCTTTCAAACAGGGAAAGTGCGAGGATTCTCATTTTCCTTTTATTCAAGCAGGCAAACAGATGTGCTTCAAACTCAGTCTTTTTTGTTTTTTAAACACTATATGTGTAAAATTTTGTCCTAAAAACCATCCTACTCACTCAAAAAGTTAGGAGATACTAAAAGCAGTATTTGGAATTGATGTGGTTTTCTCAACCTTAGCATTCATGATAAATGTCAGTGAGTAAATACTATTCACTACATGAGCTACATAGAGGGGTGTAGCTCAATATGCACAGTTACACAATATATAGGAAAAGTATTCAAAATCTTAAAATTCTCTTCAGGAAAAAAGCTACAAGGCTACCTTTATCAGCCTCCCTTGAGATGAGCAGAACTTTCCTTTTTCATAGATTATGACTTTTTCTGAGATAATATGTTAATAAATCTTTTTTCAAAGAGATAATATATTTATTTTTTGCCCATCCTCTTTCCTTGAGTTTTAAATAAGGCTGACCTAAAAGCCCCAATTTTGCACCCCTTCCACAGTCGAGTGAGGTACTAAGCCAAGTAGTCCCATTGACTCCAGCAAGACGATGTAGGTATGTGCTTGCCAGTCTGAGTGATAGTTGCCCAATTGGATCCAGGGAGTGTGGAAGTGATGATGATACTGAAATATTGTCCCAGTAGCTCATGGTTTGTTCTTGTAGTAGGACGTTATATTTTGCTTTGTCTGCAGCAGCACCTAGTCACCTAGCAGCGATGGTGTGGCATATTGATCTAAATGAATCTTGTTTGCCTGTGATAACTTGGCTTTTGAAAATGTGTGCTGAATCTCTAATGTTAAGAAGGCAATAACATCTAGCGAAGAGGATCTGCCAGTTTCTCAGCTGCTGTAAATCATAGCAGTGATCATGAGATGGTCGAGTACAGGATCCTGACAAAAGGAAGAAAGGAGAGCAGCAGAATACGGACCCTGGATTCAGAGAAGAAGACTTTGATTCCCTCAGGGAACCGATGGGCCAGATCCCCTGGGAAGCTAATATGAGGGGGAAAGGAGTCCGGGAGAGCTGGCTGTATTTTAAAGAAGCCTTATTGGGGGTGCAGGAACAAACCATCCTGATGTGCAGAAAGAATAGCGAATATGGCAGGCGACCAGCTTGGCTTAACAGAGAACTCTTGGTGATCTTAAACACAAAAAGGAAGCTTACAAGAAGTGAAAACTTGGACAGATGACTCGGGAGGAGTATAAAAATATTGTTCCAGAATGCAGGGCTGTAATCAGGAAGGCCAAAGCTCAATTGGAGTTGCAGCTAGCAAGGGATGTGAAAGGTAACAAGAAGGGTTTCTACAGGTATGTTAGGGACAAGATGATCAGGGAAAGTGTGGGCCCCTTAATGAATGGGGGAGGCAACCTAATGACAGACAATGTGGAAAAAGCTGAAGTACTCAATGCTTTTTTTGCCTCAGTCTTCACAGACAAGGTCAGCTCCCAGACTGCTGCAGTGGGAAGCACAGTAAGGGGAGGAAGTGAGCAGCCCTCAGTGGTGAAAGAACAGATTAAGAAAAGCTGGACATGCACAAGTCCATGGGGATGGATGCAATGCATCCAAGGGTGCTGAGGGAGTTGGCTGATGTGATTGCAGAACCATTGACCATTATCTTTGAAAACTCGTGGCAATCAGGGGAGGTCCCGGATGATTGGAAAAAGGCAAATGTAGTGCCCATCTTTAACAAAGGGAAGAGGGAGAATCTGCAGAACTACAGACCCGTCAGCCTCACCTCAGTACCCAGAAAAATCATGGAGCAGGTCCTCGAGGAATCCATTTGAAGCACTTGGAGAGGAAGGTGATCAGGAACAGTCAACATGGATTCACCAAGGGCAAGTCATGCCTGACCAACATGATTGCCTTCTATGATGAGATAACTGGCTCTGTGGATATGGGGAAAGCAGTGGATGCGCTATACCTTGACTTTAGCAAAGCTTTTGATACAGTCTCCAGCAGTATTCTTGCCAGCAAGATAAAGAAGTATGGATTGGATTAATGGACTATAAGGTGGACAGAAAGCTGGCTAGCTCATCAGGCTCAATCGGTAGTGATCAACAACTCAGTATCTAGTTGGCAACCGGTATCAGGTGGAGTGCCCCAGGGGTCGGTGCTGGGGCCAGTTTGTTCAACATCTTCATTAATGATCTGGATGATAGGATGGATCACACCCTCAGCAAGTTCGCGGATGACACTAAGCTGTGGGGAGAGGTAGATACGCTGGAGGGTAGGGATAGGGTCCAGAGTGACCTAAACAAATTGGAGGAGTGGGCCAAAAAAAATCTGATGAGGTTCAACAAGGACAAGTGCAGAGTCCTGCACTTAGGATGGAAGAATCCCATGTACCGCTACAGGCTGGGACTGACTGGCTAAGCAACAGTTCTGCAGAAAAGGCCTTGGGGATTACAGTGGATGAGAAGCTGGATATGAGTCAACAGTGTGCCGTTGTTGCCAAGAAGACTAATGGCATACTGGGCTGCATTAGTAGGAGCACTGCCAGCAGATCGAGGGAAGTGATTATTCCCCTCTATTCAGCACTGGTGAGACCACATCTGGAGTATTGCATCCAATTTTGGGGCCCCCCACTACAGAAAGGATGTGGCCAATTGGAGAGAGTCCAGCGGAGGGCAACAAAAATGATTAGGGGGCTGGAGCACATGACTTATGAGGAGAGGCTGAGAGAACTGGGCTTATTTAGTCTGCGGAAGAGAAGAGTGAGGGGGGGATTTGATAGCAGCCTTCAACTACCCGAAGGGGGTTCCAAAAAGGATGGAGCTAGGCTGTTCTCAGTGGTGGCAGATGACAGAATATGGAGCAATGGTTTCAAGTTGCAGTGGGGGAGGTCTAGATTGGATATTAGGAAAAACTATTTCATTAGAAGGGTGGTGAAGCACTGGAATGGATTATCTAGGGAGGTGGTGGAATCTCCATCCTTAGAGGTTTTTAAGGCCCAGCTTGACAAAGCCCTGGCTGGGTTGATTTAGTTTGGGTTGGTCCTGCTTTGAGCAGGGGGTTGGACTAGATGACCTCCTGAGGTTTCTTCCATCCCTAATCATCTATGATTCTATGATAAAGTTACACCATCTGAGAATCTGGCCTATTCCATCTCCAAACAATTTTCAGTTGAAAATAGCAAACACATATTTCCTATGTAGTTCAGAGTTCATGCTTTCATTGTTACTGGATCTCCTGGCATTTGTTTTGGAGGTCTTGTTAAAATAGTTCAGTTATAGGGTACTGATAATCGCATGTGGGGCTGTCAGGAATAAACTTGATGGGTTTGTAATTACTGTGCCGCATTTTTAGAGACCTAGCAATAGACTTCATGTAAAAGTTTGAACTTCCTTTGCACAGTGGGTTAAATGATTAATATTCATGTATTGTGTAGACACAAACTTTTGTGTCTGGCCTTTGTATTTATTATTTGTTTAGTTTGCATCTAAATATGGCATTTCTGGTAACTATTTGGATCAAAGAATCGGGAATTACAAATACTATTGTTCATTAAATTCTTGCTAGAGCCAGAAGTGATAAATAAGTTCTTACCTCTAGTTTACAGTTTTCCCTGAAATGTAGATTCAATATTATATTCGTGTCCAAAATGCTAAGAATCCCAAAGAGATGAAATTACATAATTTAAATGATACATGGCTAATAGTGTTGGAGGCAGCGTTGGTCTAAAGATCAGAGCAGACTGGAAACTTAAGTTTTCCATCACTCTGCCAATCTGCACTGGAAGAGTGATGGCTGGCAACATGAGCCACAGAATTATTTTCAGTGATTAACCATTATTGGGGCAAGATTGTTTCTCAGTCTAGTGTTCTAGAACTGAGTATAAAAGCCCCTCTTCTGCCCCAACTCTCCTGTGTGAGAGGATCATCCCTTTTAGGAGAAGGTAGTACCTACTTCATCCAGGGCTTCACTGCTGAAGTCCCTTATCTCTTCCCTAATAGGACTAGATCTGTGGATACTGTTTATCATTTGCCTGATTCATTCTTAGAATTTGTTACTAAATTATTATTGTTCCAAGACGGAAATAAGCAGGATGAACATCAGAGGCTCCACATCATGCAGGGATTCCCCCATGCCAGGGGTAATCTCAGATCCCAGCTAGTGGTAGTTTGAGGGGGACATAGCATAGACCAGGATCTATCCCTTAGTGTCAAACTGATCAGCTGTTTATGGCTTCCCCTAGCTTGCTCAGCCATTTCTGTTTCCACCTGCTGGCACTAGTCCCTGGTTTGTCATTGTCACTCCTTATTCTGCTCTTCTTCTATCTAGACCTCATTCTGATCTTGTACCAATGTAAACCAGGAGTAATTCTACTGGGGCAAAAAAACCATTGGCCTGGAGCGGCGAACCACGGCCAGTGGGAGCCGCAATCGGCTGAACCTGCGGACATGGCAGGTAAACAAACCCGTCCGGCCCGCCAGGGGCTTTCCCTGAACAAGCGGCGGACCGGCTTTGAGAACCACTGATCTAAACCACCTATATTGTGAGTGCATATAATTGCACCTGCAAAATTGCAGGCTGAAAGGCAGGCCTGGGGTAAGTTTGATCTGAAAACAAATGATCCTCTAATTGTTAATTTAGTTTTAATCTTTCAAATATTTTGAGATGATTTTTATTCCTGAATCCTTTTTGCTATATAAGTCAAATAATGGTTCAGTTCCTGTTAAGGCTATGCATATTGTCTACTGTATATGTAAATATGCTGTGTGCATATATACACATTATATATAATTATTTTATATGGTATATAAAATTGAGGGATTCTAAATAAAAAAGGATTAAATCTTGAGCTTCTCTAGGCAGAGAATATTTAAATAGAAGAATATTTAAGACATGCCATATGTCATTAAGAAAGGTAATTTTACCTATTTTTGCAAAATATGAAGCGTTTGTGTGTGTGTACAGTGTGTATGTATATATGTGTATGTATATAATGTTTATGCTGAATATAGACATAAAGCTCAGTGAATATTGTTGATGTTGATTGAAGCAGCAAAAACTCTCTCTAGGTATCCTTGGTGGCTGTTATTGGGAACACAGCCAGTTGCCCAGATGAACCAGGTGGGCAAAAAAGGGGAATTAGCAGAGTAATGCAGAGTAAGTCCACACCAGTGGCTCCTGTTTCTATAGTTGTGCATATTTATGTCCTTTTCTTGTGGGTCTCCTCCACATCACTCCCTCAACTTCCCTTAAAGAGCCATGCAATTTTACTGACTCTGGCCCTTTCCTGCTAGTTTCCATGGCCCCTTCTCAGTGGCATGTTTGAACAACCTCAGATTTGATTCAAAAATTGTCTACTGCCACAAATCATTCCTGTTAAATTTGAAGCTGTAAGGATTTTTCCGGGGAATTCATAGAAACCTGTGCATAAAGGACTTCAAAATCAGAATATCAGCTATGAGATCCTATGAGATGTCATTAATGTTTTTAGTATGATAACCAAAGCCACAGGTTCTGTGTGACAAGTGGACTTAAATTAATGGGTTTTAAAGACATTAGGAACTTTGTGTTAATCCAATCTGTTCTCCTGCATAATACAGGCCAAAAATTTCAAACAATACTTCCTGCATCGAGTCATAATTTCTGAAAGAGTTACTGCCTAAATTCAGTCACAAGATTGCTAGATTCCATCTGTGACTGCTTCAGATAATCCTATAATATAGGTTTTGTATTGAATTAAATATGAAAAAGAATAATATAGTCAGTGCAGTAGCTCCTGTGTTGTTTGTTTTGTTATTCAGTTTACTTTATACTCTTCCTACATTTTCATTTTTCAGTATACCACAGACTGTCATCTTTAAATTTCAGTATTAATCGTCTATTGATATAAATGGGGCAAGTCATGCCTCTCAGAACTATTGTTTTAGGCTGTCTGCAAACTCCGTCAAACCATCACTGCATTTGGCTTACACTCGGTTCATATTTTCAAGCTTTTCTTTGCAGCCACAGAATAGAAACTGTGTTGATTCCTCAGCAGGTATTATTCTATGTTATGTAAATCCATTGAGTTAAAAAAGAGCTATGCTGATTTATCCCCGCTGAGGATATGCCCCAGAATTTTTGTTTAAATGAAAGATGAAATTCTGGAGCACAATTCTGTGGCTGCAGAATTGCTGAATACACGGAGTCAAGATGATGAAGGAATGTGTTCAGTACACTGGTACAGAAATAATATTAAAGTTTATTTAAATATATAATACGTGATAATTCCATTCACCTCTAGATTATGGAATAAAACTTGTGATTTTTTAAATACAGAAATACTAAATGGTATTGGATACTTATCAATTTACAGTCTTATTTTGATAACTGTAGTGAAATACTCAAATTAGCAAAAGCTATATCCAATTCCTTTAGGCCTCATCTTTGACAGTTTGACTCTAGAGAAACATGTAATCAACCTTAGTGTGGTCATGGCTTGCTGTTCAACTGTGGAAATAAAAGATTCAGGATATAGTATGATATCTTTCATGGACTCCATAACTTCTCTGGATGCTCCTCCAGTGGCCTTTGTCTTGACACAGGAATAACCTTCTAAGGATAAGAGTGTATTCAAAGTACCTATCTGTTCACTTCTGAATGGATGCCAATTAGATTTGCTTTTCAGGTGTGATGGGTGCTTTCTAATCCCAGTTTTTAATCACAAATCCAATTTTCTTCTATTTTGCCTTTTTCTCCTTCCATAGTGAACTTTGGTACAAGGTGCTTGGTCACTCTCCTGTGTCAATATAAAGGAAACAACAATAGGAGAAGGTTAGATGCCTAGATTTTTACAAAACTGGAGGAGGTTGTCAAGGGGTGAAATGAGAGCCCACCTGCACCATCTCCAAACATGATTTAATTTTTTTATGTTGCACACCAAAAAGCACCTGGGCACTGTATGTTTAATAATAATGATGATGAACCAATCCAGCTATATTTCCCTCCTCCACACCATTTCCTCCCCTTTTTACAAAGGTTGATGGAAACACAGTTAAATGATCCAAGAAGTACAGGGTTATGAAAAGCCTGACTGTTCTCCCCCTCCCACTATTACTATTATTACTGTTATTAACTTTAATTTTTTAACAGGAAATGGGTTACATCTGCTATATTAATTGTTACAATGTGGTCAGCTGGATCTAGTCTCAAGCATATGCCCATCTATACATAATCTCTTTCATTTTTCTGATATCATTATAACTTCCAATAAAACTACGGAGCTGTAGCTATGCTAAAAGCATAACATCGGGTGCTAGAGAGTATAGTGAAAATCTTCTTTTCTAATTTCACTCTGTTTCCCATAGTTGCTTGGAAACTTACCATGGCACTCCCATGCCCCTCCTCCCCTTTTATACAACAGTGGGGATTTTGGTTTGTTCCTGAATTCAAGACAAAAAAATTGCGGCCACCATTATTCTAAAGAAGGCAAATGAAGCACAATTAATATTACTTAAGTGAAATTCAGATCTTCCAGATGAATCAGTGCCTAATGTTTTGCCCTCTGCTGCTTGGACTTCTTCAAGTGTTGTTAGTCATGCATAATGCATTTACAACAGAGAACCCCACGTAATAGTGAATACTAAGCAGTAACTCTTTCTTAAAGTAAGTGCCAGGAAGGTAAAATATAGGAATTTTCTACCAACTGGTAGAAGTTGCTAAAGTGCATTCATTTCTAAGGACAGACTACAACGATGCACTGTTACAGATACTACATTAATTGGATACCATTGCAGGTCTGTTACTATGGATTGTGAGTGTTTGCTTTTGAAAAATGAAAGGGTTATATTAGGTTTGTCTCTACAAAGGAAACATTTTTTCTTTGTAAACACTCATATTGTGTATGTCACATTAATTTTGGGTCACCCACTCCCTCCTCTAATGGAATAGTGTTTTGATGTCAAATACAGCCATATATGTTGTTCTTTTGTTTTGTGCCTCATTTCAAACTGAATCTTTTTTGTCTTCTAAGACCCCAATTGTTATAATTAGATTGACTTTGCAATAATAATTTGCACTTACTGTTATGCAGCACCTTTCACCTGAGGACCTCAAAGTACTTTGCAAACACTAAGTAAGTCTCAACACCAGGGTGGATTTGATTTAAATCAAATTGATTTAAATCACTAGTCAAGAAGACTCGTTGTAATCATGGATTTCTACATAAAAGTGCATTCTTGTTCGTTGTTATAACCTTTATACACCTCTACCCTGATAAAACGTGACCCAATATAACACGGGTTCGCATACAACGCGGTAAAGCAGGCCTCCCCCCCCAGGTCTGGGAGGCAGGAGCTGTGGGGGGGCACTTTGGGACGCCCCGCAGGCCCAGAGTGGCCTGGGGGATTAGTGGGGGACTGGGAGCAGCCCGGTCTGCTTCCCTCACCCTCTCCCCAGCTGTGTCACTTGGGGGAGGGGGCTTGGGGGAAGGGATCTCTCACAATTCAGAGATAGATGTAGGTTTCATTTTTAGAAGGTACACACTCTACATTTTTAAAGTGATTTATTTTGAAAACTTTTCAGATTAATTTTACAGCTATATCAGAAAATGAATGATTGTTTGGTTATTTCATTTACCAAAGGTAATTGAAGCAGATATTTATGAAGTCATTGGGAGGTGAACTATCTCCAGTTCAACAGGTTAATCATTAATATTTGGAGGATTTTCTTGCTATGCTGTATTAGGAGGAGAACATGACCAGACAGACATTTAAATTGTTTTATTTAATTTAAACAACAACATTATGTATTCTGGATTTTTTTCTTCAACAGCAAACATATTTTAACAAAACAAGTATATGAATTTTTGGATTTAGTTAAACATTCAAGTTTTTTAAAATCAGGTTTGTTTTTGTTAAAGTTGTTTTTAACTAAAATAGTTAAATGAAATAGTAAATTTTTTTAAAATATGTCAGCCAGGTCAACATGAGAAACATAAAATATTGGCTTCTGCAGCTAACTCAGTTGTCTTCACGTTCATTTTCCTATAATCATTTTTCATAATCTGGAAAAGAAAAACAAACTTTCCTGCTTTTTCAGATCCCAAACTATTTCTCAGTTTGGAATGAATTAGTTCAAAGGAAGAAAATATTCTTTCTACACCAGCAGAAGAAGCTACTGCTGTTAAAAGTGAGATGATCACTTCAACAGTCTCTGAATCCAAGTGCTTGAGTGACTTCCTCCAGTTCACTGGTGTGACTTTCTTTAAAACATCATCAGCAAACACAGGTTTCAGAGTAGCAGCCGTGTTAGTCTGTATACGCAAAAAGAAAAGGAGTACTTGTGGCACCTTAGAGACTAACCAATTTATTTGAGCATAATGGACACAAATCAGATGTCAAGAATTATAACTTTCATAAACCAGTCGGAGAACACTTCAATCTCTCTGGTCACGCGATTACAGACATGAAAGTTGCAATATTACAACAGAAAAACTTCAAAACCAGACTCCAGCGAGGGACTGCTGAATTGGAGTTCATTTGCAAATTGGATACAATTAACTTAGGCTTTAACTGGGAATGGTTAAATCATTATGCAAGGTAACCTATTTCCCCTTGTTTTTTCCTACCCTATCCCCCCCCCCCCCCCCCCCCCCCGACTGTTCCTCAGATGTTCTTGTTAAACCCTGGATTTGTGCTGGAAATGGCCCACCTTGATTATCATACACATTGTAAGGAGAGTGATCACTTTAGATAAGCTATCACCAGCAGGAGAGTGGGGTGGGGGGAGAGAAAACCTTTTGAAGTGATAAACACCCATTTTTTCATGGTCTGTGTGTATAAAACATCCTCACTGCATTTTCCACTTTATGCATCCGATGAAGTGAGCTGTAGCTCACGAAAGCTTATGCTCAAATAAATTGGTTAGTCTCTAAGGTGCTACAAGTACTCCTTTTCTATCAGCAAACACATATTTCTTGAATGGTTCACCCTTAGCTCTGAAGTTTATTATAGTTGGCAGTATGGGAGGGATGACTGCTGTATGTCCATGTCATAGCCAACTCCTCTTCTTCAGCAGTTAAGGTTTGACCGTGGTACCAAGTACGGAGAATATTTGCAAGAAAATGAGCTGAAGATGGTGCTTGTCCCATTTGTTTTTTTAATGCTTGTAATTTAATTCTGTCATTGCATATTTCTCTCTTTAAGATCTCACTCAGTTCCTTCCAAATTTCAACAGGGTCAGTAATAAAATAGGCAAAGATCAAGTGATCTCTCTCCTGCCATCCATCTCCACCCTCTGACAAACAGAGGCTAGGGACACCATTCCTTACCCATCCTAGCTAACAGCCATTAATGGACTTAAACTCCATGAATTTATACAGTTCTCTTTTAAACCCTGTTATAGTCCTAGCCTTCACAACCTCCTCAGGCAAGGAATTCACTCAGAGCACAGTCAACCTGTGGAAGAACTTCCTTTTATTTGTTTTAAACCTGCTGCCCATTAATTTCATTTGGTGGCCCCTAGTCCTTATATTATGGGAACAAGTAAATAACTTTTCCTTGTTCATTTTCTTCACACCACTCATGATTTTATATACCTCTTTCATATCCCCCCCCCCTCAGTCTCCTCTTTTCCAAGCTGAAAAGGCTCTTTAGTCCAGAAGGAAGACCGGCAGTCCTTAAGAAGTATGAAATAAAAAAGTTTACCAACCTGAAGATCCTGCATGTTCAGACATGTTCCTTTCATCATCTTCAACGCAGCTTCTGCCTGAGAAGGAACATTTCTCATGATGTTGTTTCATTCGGTCAACTAGGCCTTGCATTTCTTTGTTGCACTGTTTGCATTTTGCACACACGCCTGTCTTACCCACAGGTAGCGGAACTTCATTAAAATATTCCCAAACTGGATCTCTTTTATGGCCTGCTGCCATTATAGGTTTTCCCTTCTCGTGAGAGAATGGTATGTTAGATCTCAAATCAATGAAGGCTACATTCAGAAAGACCTCAAGACTTCTGGAATATGCTGCTCAAATAGTTTCACTTTTGAAATAGTTTCTACTGCTTGTCCCTCCCTTCTCACATTTATCTCCAGACTGCTTCTCCTTGGCCAGATCTATTCTGCCTCCAACAATCTTCTATTCATTGAACTTTTTGAAACTTTGCACTTTTAGAGAGTGGTCAGGGATTGACTCTATGTACACAAATTTGCTGAGGGACAATAGGGTAGAGGTCTGTTATCTCTCCCCTCTATATATTATTTATTTATTTTAAAAGATTTTTGCTGTTAACAAGCATGGTATCTCTGGAGACCCAAATCCACAGTTTGAGAACTGCAAAACTGAGCATCTCTGATGGTATCTTCTAGACTGAGCACTGAGTCCCAGTGTGTAGATAGAAAGATTAACCTAAATAATCTATACAGAAGCCCCTGGAACCCCATAAAATTGGGTCCCTAATCCATGAACTATTGGAATTCATTTACAAAACTTTTCTTAAACATTACATTAATGTTTTCTCATACTATAGAATTAGATTTTTTAATCCCTATTACGTGATGAGATATCTTTGAGCTATAATGTATCTTAATTAAAACTATCTTTAGATAATTTTTTTCCTCAAAAAACATTGTATTAAAAAAATCTGATTTAAATAAAAAAATCAGATTTTTTAAAATTGATTTTTATCCACCCTGCTCAACACCCCTCTGAGGTAGATACGTATTATGTATAAACCCTGTGAGTGAGATCCTCACCCCCATTCCAGCCCCTTCATATGAGGTTAAAGGGTCAGAGTAGTGTAAGGGGGCCCTAAAAGCCCTGTATTTGGTCAAGGAAGAATTGCCTCAGTGCAAGCACTGCAGAAGAAAGAAATAAGGACGTCTTTGCAGGACGACATCTTGGAGAATGAGTTTGCATCATGCAGTGCTGCACTGATTCTGGGCAGTTCTGTAGCCCACATGGTACTTGGGAAAGCCTTCAGAGCTTGTACAGGCCCTCTGGGCTTTTAAGTTACAGCAGAGGGCATGCCCAACACCCAAAACAGCCCAGGATGGGAGGATGTAAAAGTGGCTTAAAGCCCCCCTAGATCCTCTCCTTCTGGGCTGTGACTTCTGCAAGAACAAGATGTAATTGATAGCTATTGTACAAATGGGTAAACGAAGGTACAGAGAAGTAAAATTTTGCCAAAGTTCACATAGCAGGTGTGTAGCAGAGTCAAGAGTAAAAACCCCAGAGTTCTGAGTCCTCACACCGTCCCTTCTTGAAACCACTAGACAGTATTGCCTTTGCAGACATTTTTTAATGGTCTATGGTATTTATAACTTCTTTCTGTATTGAGAGTCTTTATAATGTATCATTCCCACCTTTTTTGCCCATTACTGTAGTGACACTTGTAGGGAAATACTTGACTGCAAAGATCTCCTAGACTCAAGGCTGCTTTTGCAATTAACATACAACTCTTCTCATCCCTACATGGGGTAAGCTATATTGGCCAACGCAGGCGGGGATGAGAGTTATGACTCTGGCCTCCATCCCACTCCCAAATGAGGTAGTCTTTTGTGGACCCCCTGTGGTATCTAAGTTCAAGTACTAAGAGTACACTCAGCCCTGGCATTATTAAATACTTTCAGATTTTTTGACCATCACCAGCTTTACTAGTACTGAACCGTGTATTTCAACATGCTGTGTTATGAATAAGTAATTACTATTTTTTTTTGGTCATCCTCCAATACCCATTTAAGTCCAATGGGGTGTCCTTTCATTGACATCAATTGGCTTTGATCAGGTCTATATAGCATTAAGTACTATCTTTTCATAAAATCACTAGTAAAAACAAATATCAAGAAACTATAAGTAAGAGAACTACAAACTGGTGTGATTGTGTTAAAAAGGTCATAAAGGCAATGTTTAAAAGGTGAATGTTATTTTATATAAATTATAAATAATACTGCGCAAGGGAAAGGTTTTTAGCAATTCATGTTTTACCCTGAATACCGCAGTGTGCTTCTATATGGTAACAGTGTAACTGTTTTAAATTAGATGAGCAAAGTTATTGCTGCCATTTAATCTTTAGACTAGATTCGATGTTAAAAAGAAAAGAGAGTATTAGCACCTCCAAGACATCTCATTGTGTTCCTGCAACTGTGGTAAATGCTAGCCTCATGATTAAAGCCTTCAAAACCAGATAGCAAATGTCTTTATAGTACTATAATCTTTTATAAAATAGCACATGCAGACACAGAGTATAATTTATTCAATAATTTCTTACATCTTCACAAATAGCCAGTAACATCACATAAGCTTTGCACAGCTGAGCCTAATGAGCTCAGACGGTCTTTGCCATGACATCAGTTAAGTCAATATAATGTAAAAATAATTCAGTTTGATTAAAGCTGTTAGGATTTGATTTAAGTCTTGAGATAGACTCTTAAGGGGAAAGTTTTATTATCAGCTCTTGCTATGACTTACATGCACTATTACATGCAAACATGCAAAATTCAAATTGGCTGGAATATTTTCATAGGATTTTAACAGTCCTGCAATGTCTATATTAGATTTGGCATTTCATTACAGATATAGGCTTCTAGAAAATCAAATACATACTGACAACAGTAGCAAATTATTTACTCTATAAAAATGTTACTGCATATTCATACTACCCTATGCTTCCTTTTAAATAATACTAATAGAGCTAAACACAAGGGATTGCTTATCTAATATCACAGAATAAATCTCAAGATTAAGTGCACTTACTAAAATGGATATTCTTGTCATAATTTTTATAATCTATCCTGCACAAAATATACTCTTACATCATAAACCAGCAGCAAACAGTTACAGCAACCTCTGGAGTTATTATTTCTGCTATGCAATAGCGCCAAAACAATGTTTCTCTCTTTATCAATGAAGTTTTATGTGATAACCAGCTTCTTAATTTGCTTAATAGTCTTCCCCCAGACATCGCATATAAAAGCTAAATTCTCTACTTTTCTCTGTTACTGTGGTTTCATTAGATTAGAGCAAACAGAGATCTGAAATAGTTAAGTCATGCAATTAGACTTTAATTACAGGAGTTGGGTCTGTGCCTCATTAATTGGTCTAGGCAGTTCATTAGCTTCAGTTTCCTATTATTAGCACAATCATTTTAACATCACATTTTAAACCCCTGAGTTCACTTTGTGGTGTTTCTTTAAAAAAAGAGATAATAGTTGTTGAAATTTTCAGTAAAGAATCTTTCTTTGATTCTGGGTAGTGCTGTCCAATTAATTTATGCATCTAAAAAACAAACATATAAATTAGAAAAATATATTTGCATTCCTCCTAAAAGAGTGTGTGTTTTAGGTACAGGACAGATTATATATAAAGTGCTCTGTTTATACTTTCTCTCTTCCAATGGTCCTTGCCCATGCCTGCTGGAATTCAGCTGAACATTCTAAGATGGTTCCTAGCAATCAAAATGAATTTACAGAGTCCTCAGATGTTACCTCACTGTCTTATGTCCAACCACAGGCTTCACTTTCCCTATAACTCCATATACAAAATAACACTAACTGAACACATTACTTAACATTCTCCACAGGCACCAATCCTGCAAACACTTCTAGTCTGAGTAGGTGTTTGCAAGATTGGGGCCTTAAACTGTAAGCTAGTCAGTGTAGACACTATCTCTTTATTTGTATGTACAGCACATAGCACAATAAGAAAAGGAGTACTTGTGGCGCCTTAGAGACTAAGCAATTTATTTGAGCATAAGCTTTTGTGAGCTACAGCTGTAGCTCATGAAAGCTTATGCTCAAATAAATTGGTTAGTCTCTAAGGTGCCACAAGTACTCCTTTTCTTTTTGCGAATACAGACTAACACGGCTGTTACTCTGAAACCTGACATAGCACAATGGGGACCTAACCTCTACTGGAGTCTAACAGATTCTATAGTATAAACAGTAATGTGAGCAATGCTATATTTAAAGGGGTAGCTGGTTACAAAACCAACATCTTTCTGTATGAGGAAAGGAATAGGATTATTTGTTTGAGCTTGCTCAAACCTTTATTGAAACGCTTTAGCTATGTGGTCGGTAACCAAAGATAAAATATCAGATATATAGAAGACACAGGGATGAAATATAAATATTAATTCATGTGTAAGTCTCAGGCTTGTAAAATACTTAGCTTAGCCAAATTAGACCTTAGGATAAATTAGCTATATTAAAAAGTTAAATTAGCATAAGTAAGTTAATAATAAACTTGCTGAGCTTGTGGCTGTTTGTAATATACTGATATTTTGAAAATAACTGTGTTTGGATAATTGTGTCTACAAGAGATGACCATTAGTAGCTAGGGTGAAATGTTAGAGAGTTCCTTAAGGTAAACTGCCTGTTACTATGATGATAAGATGATGTAAATGTTAACAAGGGGAACTCCCAAGTTCACCTATGGAAAATGGGGCACCCCAAAGTAGTGGGGTGTGGAGGTTCAAAGAAGTAAGGAAAAGGGGTTAAAACCTCCTTAAATATATATGAACCTAACACATTCTAAAAGCTATATCCCAACTTGCGAGCCTTGAGGGGGAGATAGAAGGATGCCAACAATGGTGTGGCTGATGAGCAACACAGGATTTTTCCAGGAGACATAGTGCGAGTAATGCAAATACTAGGCGTTCTGTACTGGTCTCTCTGTCCTTTACCAGACTGCTGTTTGGTTTGCTAGTAAAGATGACCACTAGGAGCAGAGCTGAACTGTGTTGTCCCTGTTGCGGCCCCCTCCTGTTGATAACTTCTGCAGGGTAGCCAGTGCCGGGACTGAACTCTCCCAGAGCGAGGAAGGTGTTAGCCCTCCCCTGGGGGTGGGCACCCGGCTGCACCCACCCCCCCCCCCACAGAGAAGGCTGCAGCTCAGTATCTGTTGCAGAGAGGGCTGGCAACAGCCACAATTTCACAGAGCTAAACTGCGCTCCGACAGCGCCTGACCCCCCCATGCCCAACGCCGCTTCCCGCGGCCGCTTCACCGCTCAGCAACCTGCCCCGCCGCCGCCGCCGCCGCCGCCCAGGGGTTCTCTTCTCCATCGCCCTCCCCTCCGCACCCTGCCCGCGCCTCCAGCATGCGCATGCGTATGGGCCGCGGCGCCCCGTGGCTCGGCGAGTCGCGTGCTAGCTCCCCGCCCCTTTCGTGCCTCGCACCCGTTCGCCACGCGTTTACGTGATGACGACAGAACGCGGAAGTAAGCGGGGGCTGTCTGGTCCCTCGGGCGGCCGGGAGGTGACGCTGCCATGTTGTTCCGCTTCGGGGTGGTGCTGCCGGCCGGGCTGACCGAGGGGGAGGTGGTGCTCATGGTGGCCGGCTCGCGGCCGGAGCTGGGCCAGTGGGACCCGCAGCGCGCGCTGCCCATGAGGCCCGCGCGCCCGGCGGCCCCGCTCCCGGCCCAGGAGCCCGCGCTGTGGTTGGCGGAGGCGGCGCTGCCGGACGAGGAGGCCGCGGGCACCTTCTGGTACAAGTTCCTGCAGCGCCGGGGCGCCGACACCGTCTGGGAAGGTAGCGGCGGGGCGCGGCCGCCGGGTTCCCCTCCCTAGCCCCTCCACCCGCGCGCTCTGCTGGCCCCTGCCCCGGGCTGCTGCTGCTGGGCCCGTGGAGGGGTGGGGGGAGGCTCAGCCAGCCGGGGCCGCGCTGAGAGCAGCCGCTTCGCGGGAGGGGGCGCTGCCCGCCGCCGTGTCGCTCCCGTTGCGCTTCGGTTCCAGGGAGCTTGGAGTCTCCCCCCGCAGCGCACCGCACCGGGCTCTGGGCGTCCTCCCGCTGCTCCCCGTCTGCCTGCACGACCCCCCGCTCAGCTCCGGCGTGGGGCGAGCGCCCAGCAGCCGATTTCTAACCTAAGGCTTAATCTGCACCGAAAGACTAGCTTGACTTCACTGTTTCGCCCCGGGCTGCGAGCAGTGTCACGCTGAGCCACGCACGAAGGGTGTTGAGGTGGCTCGGTCGCTGCTGGAAGAATTCTTCCAATCACCTATGGGTTAACTCCAGCGACGGAAAACCCCCTTCCCTCCATACAGGCAGCATCTGCACTACAGCCTTGTAGGGGCACAACTGCGCCACTGTAGAGTAGAGGTGCCCAGGGCTAAGTGTCTAGTAATAAGGAAGGAGAGGGAAGAAGTACAGGATTTGGGGCAGGCATCAGCACTCTGTAATCCCTTTATTGGTGCGTGTGTCATACGCTCTTGTTTTGCACCTGTGAACAAGCTGTTCAGTGGTGAAGAAGTTAAATTTCATTTATTGGATTACACTGTCCATGAAAGATGTCAAGAAAGGGTACCATGTGCAACCACTTGTATAATGGAAAAACACCTTCTACTGTACACCACAAAGTATTCAGTGTGTGTCCAGTACAAAGGCCAAGAGAAAACCTGTTAAGAGCTTTATCACAAAGTTTACCTTTTACAGAAGGAAATCAGCACATGGTGTAAAATTTACTACCTCACATAACACAACAAGTCAAACTGCTAATTAGAACCGTGGCATATCCAAAATATAGCTTTCAGTCAAACAATCATTTGACTGAATTGTTTCATCATTTTGTAATTATTATTTGTGTTGTGATAGCACCCAAAATGTGCTAGGTATTTTTACAGAGATAGGCTCTTCCTTGAAGAGCTGAAGAAGCCAGACACTGATAAAAGGTGGGATTATAGTTGCATAGTAAATCACTAAGCTCTGTGTTTGATCCAAATAAGTCTCTCAACTTATAAGAAATATACTTCCTTGGTAATCAGTATTTATGTAGAGCCCCGTTCTAATAAAACTGTCACTGTGGCTCAGATTTTATCCAACAAGGTTACAGCAGTCTGCCCCAAAAATATATAAGTATGTCAATGTAGCTGGCTCAGCTTTCTTTGGAGCAAAATTGCAGCTTTATTTTTCTTTTCAAGGAAAGTTTAGTTCAGAGGTGGTAAGCTTTTCAGTATTTTTCTATTGTATATTATGCCAAACTCTGAGATTGGTTCAGGGTCCAGACAAATACAGTAGGAGCTTTCTTTCCTGTCAGATCATTTACTTTACAGGGAATTTTAAGGATTCTGTCTTTACCGTGTACATGTGAGGAATCCAGAAAATACCTGGTATGGTAGTAGTAAAGCCTTTCTGCCTTTATCAACCATCTGATTGCTTGCAAAATGTGGGTTTTCTTTATAAAGTGGAAGGATTTTGGTGATCATCTTCTTGAAGGTATTAGAATTGTAACTTTCACTTTTTTCTTGTAAACACAGAATAGCTGAATTATGTATACACAGAGGATTTTCTAGGATTTCAGTTACTTGCAATCTTGTTCCTTTTAAATTGGTAACAGAAAAAAGTCAGATAAAGCATCCTCTTTTCTAGATTTTTAAGACTACCAGAAAACAAATCCATTGGCCATTCTTCTATATATTCTTTCTTCCACATTGTGCATTCCTAGAGTTTTAATGCAACAAGGGAAGATTCTGATCATCTAGTCTGACATAACAGAGGCCATAGAATTACACCCAGTAATTCCTGCTTCAATCCCAGGATTCATTAAAATTTTTAAAATGAACTCAACATCTGAACTAGCATGGTGGCCTTTTGTAGCTGGTGAGCTTTTCAGTTAAAATAATCAAAGGAAGAATTGGAAAAAAACATATTACATCACCAGTCTCCTGCCAATTCATGATTGTTCCCTACACCATTTTCTAGTGCTTTAGGCAATCTAGATTTTAAAGGGACTTTCACTTCCCTTAGGGTATATCTACAATACAAACCTGCAGTGGTGCATGTCCACACTACCCTCCTTATGTTGGTGAGGTCTGTCCTCACCAGGAGAGCTTCCACTGACCTAAGAGGGGCAGTGTGGGGAGCTGAGAGCCAGGTCTCTCAGGTCAGCCCCATGGGCTTCCAGTGGGCTTCTTCCTCCTTCCCCCCCCCCCCTCCCGTTCCCCACTTGGAGCAGGGGCAAGCAGCCCAGGGCCTCTGATCACAGTGGAATGGGTGGGGGGGTTGCTTGGGCTTCTCGCCCCAGTACCCAGCCGGGAGCGGGGTCCAAAGTCACCCCAGCTTCCAGCCAAGAGCAGGATCCAAAGCTGCCCCATCTCCCGGGGGAGCTGAGGGTTTCTTCTCAATTTTATGGCTCCTGCAGTAAAATTGGCAAGACAGCAGATGTAAGAGACGCAGTATCTACACAGACAGTGTGTCACCCTAACTACACCAACATAAGCCTAAGCCCCTTGGGGAGGGTGGAGTTATTTTGTCAGTGTAGTAGTGAACTTGTATCGGTGGGAGGAAAGCTGTAGTGTAGACACTGATATAATTAGGTCGTCATAAGCGTCCTTATGTCGACCTAACTGTGTAGTGTTGACCAGCGGTTCTCAAATTTCATTGCACTGCGACCCCCTTTTGACAACAAAAATTACTACATGACCATGGGGGTGGGGGGTACGAGACGACTGAAGCGTGAGCCTGAGCCGAAGCTCTGGCTTCAGCCCTGGGTGAGGAGCGCGGGCTTTGGCTTCAACCCCAGGCCCTAGCAAGTCTAAAGCTAGCCCTGGTGACCCTATTAAAATGGGATCATGACCCACTTTTGGGTTATGACCCACAGTTTGAGAACCATTGCCTTAGACTATTTCAGTGAATTTCACTGTAATATCTTGGACACGAGAGAATGGGCACTTAGTTGTTTGCTTAATCTGCTAAAGATCTGATTCTGTGCCTCCTCAGCGATGGGCGCTTGAGACTTAGTGTAAGGGGGAAAAGATGAATTAAAGGATATTATCTTTTTAAATAAGGAGCAACTTGTATTTTAAAATGTATAAACTACTACTACTAAAGTTTAATTCTGTGCACAGACGAAGCAAGTGACCATACAGCTGTGCTTCGCACATTAGGGAGGATACATATAAAATTTCAGTCGTCTGCACATACAGATTATGGAGGAAGACATGCCATAATTACATACAAAGGAAAGCAAAATAAATTTAAAAAGAATATACAGCTAACAATCTGTGTCTTTGAAAACATCATTTGATGTTATGATATACTTAGGACATGTGACTAATGAAATTTGTTATATATGACAACTGAATTAGACATACTCAGCCTGTTTTGACAATTTCTTTCTTTTGCAGAAGTCCAGGAAAGGTGAACTTACGAAATCAAAATCTCTCATCCATCCAAAGGAGCAGTAAATGAGGCCCTTTTCTAGAAGGGGCAATGTCCAAAATAACACGTTACCTTATCAATGATGGTGTGTAATGAAGGTGTGTAGGAAGTCCCGGCAGACTCTAAGGTTACACAGTATATGAACAGCAATAAAGATAAGTGTTTCAAACTTGCTTTGGTGTCAGTCTGAAGTTATTATTCTGTAGCTTGAATGAGAAGAGAAGCTAGGAAAGTGGGGGCAACTTTATCACCAATTGTGTCAGATACTCTTACAATGATTTGTTGTACCAATAAAATAAAAACCAGCAGGATCTTATTAAAGGGAAAAAGGCAAAATACCACATTTATTGTGAATACAGAAAGAGTCATAGTAAGCAGTTAGTTACAGCTGTAACATTCCATTCAGTCTCATCTTTATTCACACATTCATTCATACACACATACACACACACACACACACACAGGTTCTGCAAAGTTGTTATCATAGTTACCAGCCTTAGAGTTGCTCATGCCAAGCCACTGGCCAGGTGGCCTGGACATGAGGAGGGAGCAGGGCCTTGTCAGATGCTCATCTGATGCTCCTGGAAGTTGGTTTGCAGAATCAGACCCCAAAGTTCTCACTTTTTAGAGTCTATTTTTATAGGAATTTCTTCCTATGCCAGTCTATGGGAATTGCTTCATCATGCTGTTGCTGAATCAATCAGCAGATAGCAGATTCCTGACGGCTCCAAGATGTTATCTTGTTCTTTGGTTCTCCCATTCTTGAGGCTGTTGGGTGGATTCCAGTCTGCCCTCCGGGAGTCCTCTGGTTATTTCCACTTGACGCCTTCTTCAGCCAATGGACACTGGATTCTTAGGCTGGCACCTCCCTGATCATTCAGTTATTATCCACACCAAGCATCCATTCACATACATCCTCTATCTCTATTTTAATCACAATTGTTAATACAACAAAAGGGCGGGGAGTCTCTGGGTGCTGTGTCTGTTGTTAGAGTATTGCTTTGAGTCTCTGTGAATTGCTTTGAGAACAGACTCTGTCTTGGGATGTACTAACACAATCAGCAGCTTGCAAGTTTCACACACAGAGGGAGAGAAACAGTACCAAAAACCAAGAGACCTCTTAATTAGTAATACCCTGGAATTTAAACTATGGGGAATCAAACTCATTTGTGATTTTAATACAGAACTTCTTTAATATGATCCAACAGATTGACTGCTAATAATCAGGATAGGACCCAGGGCACATGCAAGAAATGTACAAGTGAGGCTTTTGGGTGACTGATTTTGGTCAGAAGAGCCCAGTTTAGCTAGAGCGAGTGAAAACCCCTTTTGTGTTGTTAAAACATCATTCAGCTTCCCATAGAATTTAGCTGCAGTGAGGCTAACCTGTACTTATTGGGAAATGTTTCTCCCCTTTCTCTTTTACATTGTGAAAATGTCTTGAACCAATTTACATGTAACCATGGAGGCCCAGTTGCTGTCCAGTTCAGACATATCATAATGTAAAAGCTTCTGTTAATCTCTGGGTGCTTGTTTAATGGGTGGTGTACTGAGTATATTCTAATTATGCCATAAATATTCCTTCAGAACTAACCTGTATGGAATTTTATTCTTTATCATGGTGAGTGTTCAGCAATGTGAACTTCCTGCCTGGCTGCAAAGGAAGAAAACAGCCTGTGGATTGTCAGCGTACTGCTGAGGTTTTATGGTACTCATCTGAGTGTTTCCTCTGTTTTCAGTCACCAAAAATGGTTAGATCTTTAACTCTCAGATTCCTGGATATCATTGTTCTTGATTATAAGTGTGGAAGGGAGCTTAACAAGAGGTTTTCCCCTTCCAACAATTAAAAAAAGTACTGCAAGACGCTGTCAAAGATGGATCAATTAAAAACTTTGACTATTATACCTGTGATCCTCTGTATTCGGTTGTAAAAATTACAGTTTGAAAACATCTGGATCCTTTTCTTTAAAAAAAGGTTTATAAAATATAAATCAACATGTGTCGGATGTTCAGTACCATCTGTGTTTAAGGTGAAAATGAACCAATCCTCAGGAAAACATTTATAACACAGTTATTAGAATATCTGCACCTCTGAAGGCATACTCACAATCAATAGTGGGAGTGCTCTAGGAGTGGGCAGAATTATATTTGTTACAAATATCTGGGCGTAGGCACTCCTATGCAACTAAAGGGATTTCCATCCAGTTGTGTGTGTAACATGTTATATCACATCAATTATGATGTAATGCTTAGTTGTTACACATTGACAGCTTTAGGTAAGAAAACTATTTTGAAATAGGATTTTAATCTGATAATGTTCCTTAAAATATACATCAAAAATACTGTGTATAATACTTATTTACATCTTCAAAGTATATTACAAAGATAACTAATCCTCATAAATATTCCTGCAGGATAAATAGGTATCACTATTTTACAGATGAAGAAACTGAGGCAGAGAGATCATGGTTCTTCCAAGCCAGTGAGACAGCCAGCATCAAAGCTAGAATTAGATAGATTTGTGCTTAGACCACAAATCTATATGCATCATGGCCAAAGGAAGGCTACTGCAGGTATATTACTTGGCTGAGCTTGCTTGTTATGGCCCTTACCCTCTCTATGTTCAAGTCCCTCCTGAAGATACATCTCTGCCAAGATGCCTATGGAAAAATTGATGGCTGACCATGATAAGCTTGAGGAGTAGTTTGGAAAAAGTTTCATATAAATTTATTTATATATAATATGTTTGCCCATAACTATATATCCTATACAGCTTCTACACTGTTTGTCTGCCTTTGTATCGTAAGCTCCTCAGAGCAGGGATTGTGCCCTTTTCTATTTGTAAAGTGCCAGCATATTGTGGCTGCTACCACAAACAAATAGTTGTATTTGTGTTTATAGCCTCAGTCTTAACATCATACTAATACAGGTTTTTTTCAGTGAATTCACTTATTTAAACAGTAGAGAATGGGCAGGGTGTGTTTACTATAAAATGACATAATATACACTCAAAGCACTTAAACACATTTTGTTTTCCCCAAAATAATTAATCTTGTTCACATTAATCTTCCCACTTTTGTTTTCTAGGGATTCTCTGGATTCCAAATGAAATCTTGACGATCTCTCATTTTTCTTGCTTTCAGGAACAGCTGATGCCTTATGGCAAACCTTGAAAAACAATTCAATTTAAAAACAATTATGCTACAAAGCTTGGGGCTGAGTCTGCTGCTTCTGCAGCATCCCAGCCCCTGCCAAGTTGGGTTAGGCAACTGAAGTTGGATTTTTCTCGCTTGGGAGATGTACATCTTCTGAAAGCAGTTCAAAAAGTTTTGTAATTTCAGTTAGACATACAGTTAGTGTTGGCTAATAAATTGATATAAATTGTGTCAAGATGCTGGTGTTAGTGCCTACATGCTGGATGCTTTGAAAACACTGAGAACAGCCATGCCTGTGGGTTTAATTGTTGCTCTTCTTCAGACTCCAGTGAGACTTCTTGCTTCCCACTTCTAGGTGTGTTTAGTCCATATCTCTTATCAGTCCTCTGCTCCCTATCTTACTCCGTATGAATTATCAGTCCCAAGTAGGGAGTGCTCCTGTGATTAGTGCTCTGCTTTTTCTCTGGATCCTGTTGGTGTGGTTCCCAATATTTTGTGTCCACTTCTTAGTAGGTGTCTTGTTAAGTTGCTCAAGCCCGGGCCATAGTACAAGTCACTACATTTGGATTGCCTAAGTATGTCCCTCGACCAATCATCATGCAGGGATTTGCTTTCCATTCCATTTTGGGTTAATGGGTAACTTCTAGATAAAATTGCAGTATGCCAAAAACATTTTCAAAGACTAGTTTTGGGGTTTTTTTTCTTCTCAGTATTTAAGCAAATGACTACATCAAGAAATGGTTCCCAAACTTACTGTAGTCTCCCTTGTGATGGACTGGTGAATCCTCTTTAACTTCTCCCTGTTATATGGTTGCCATGTGCTTTTCTTTCATGACCTCTTTCCTTTTCAACTTTTTCATTCCCATCTTTCCTCTTCTTTACCTTCTGTTATTTTATTGATTTTTTGTAGCTCCCCTCCAATTTTCGCCCACTCAAAACAAAAAAGAAAATAAACACTGCTTGGGGCAGGTGGTCTTCATTCTTGGCTGTGAGGGACCAGCACACATGCTGTCATGGCTGATTGAATGTTACAAAAGAAGATGTGCGAAGGTGTGATCTCTGGGATTCTTTCTGAGCTTGCAGAACTCTGGGTGTGTGCCGTTTATAAAGAGCTTCTCATTAATTTACTCATGGCATTGTGTTGACAGCTGAATTTAGTGACTGTAAGGAAACCTGTCATTAGTGACTCTAGATCATGACATTTTATTTAAATCTATAGTTTGTGCAGGTTTCTTCTTCTTTCAGTGCTGTAGCAGAAGGCTAGTAGAACTCTGAAAGGGGGAGACTTTTCAAAGAAGTGAATGGCAGTTAGATGCCTAATTGCCATTTGTGTCTTAAAATCTTCTTTTATTTTAATCCTTGAAGGCAGCAGTAGAGCAAAAGTAAGAATCCTTCATGATATCTCTAAGGAAGCAGGTTTCAGAGTAACAGCCGTGTAAGTCTGTATTCGCAAAAAGAAAAGGAGTACTTGTGGCACCTTAGAGACTAACCAATTTATTTGAGCATAAGCTTTCGTGAGCTACAGCTCACTTCATTGGATGCAGAATTTCAGGCAAATAATTCTTTCTTCCCTGCCCTATTATTCCTTTCTGGTGAAATGTATATCTCCTCCTACCCCCAAACTAATATGTTGATCCCCTGGGTGGGGGAAAACAGCTGTAAATTAAAAATAAAAAATGAACTTCTCAATCCTTGTGATGGACTGGGTTGAGAAGTTTCTATATAGATGTTTTACTTACTGATTATTATTTCCACTAGGTGTCACTATTTTACTTGTCTATAACAAATACCTCCTCAACCCTTGCAGAAGGCAGCTACATAGAACTTTAATTAATAGCATAATTCATTTTGTTTTTTAAGGCAATGTAGGACTTTATTCTCTCCTCCCACACCAAACTTATTGTTAAATGAGTAATGTAAGGGATGGAATATTAAGTATAATTGGATATTGATGTTGACTAATTGTGTAATATACAATGATTTACTGAGAACCCATTGCTTTGTTCAGAGAGAGAAAGTGTTAGCAATATTAATGCCTTTCAGGTGTGAGGAAACGTTGATATAAGTAAATAGGAATCAATTTGAAATCAGCCTCATACTTTCCTTTTTTTATGTGACTGCATTTAAACACCGTTTCTCAGTAAATTTGTGCAACCACATTGTCAGCTTACAATAGCATATAGTGTTTTATCTTCACCTAAAATATCACTGTGACTTAGTTATGACATGGTTGGGAACTAATTTTCATTGATTGCTTCATATCAGTTTACTTATTGTCAGTATGTCTTGTAAGTCTTTAAGTTCTGATTCCAGGTGGTAGTGGTGGTGATTGTTTAAATTTACCCTTAAAAAGGAGGCTATCAGGATTGACGGGATTCAGTCCTAAACCCAGTGTACCCCTGAGTAACATTTACTATTATAACTTATCCCCATGATAAAATATCAGGTCTGTAAACAGAGTGCTGCAATAGACTTAACATTCTACCTCAAAGATGGTCAAAAAACAAACATCACTAAGTGTGTATGATACAAATGTGCACGTTATACCATCCTTGTACTTTACTGATATCTCTTATAAGTCAGTAAAGGATTGAAATTGACATGACTTTTACTCTCTGAAGTCCCTCAAGTGACAGGAAATTTGTTAATTTCATTCTTTTGTCATCTCAAAAGTCCCAAGCCCAAATTCTCTTTATCTTTCCTGTAAAAGATCATGCCAGGATGTACTGTGTGGTTAGTTCAAACTAATCACATGGTACTAGCTTATGAAAGGAGATGTATTTAAACAAACTACTGATCTAGAAGTGCAGTATGTGTGGGAAATGAATAATACTGTCATCATACTTAACCAGTGTGAAAAAGCTAGCTGCTGCTTCTGAACCTATTGGAAAGACGGTATAGAAACAGCAGGAAGGCCAGCATTAAAAAGCATAATAATTAAGTCTCTCTATTCAACTCAGGAATTAGAATCTCTGTATGAGATGTAGAAAGCAAGGGTTTTATCCTGGCAACATTCATCAGCTGTGTGAAATCAAAACCACATCTGAATTTTCATTGATTTAAATTTTCATATGTTAACATTAGAAAGACATGAGTCTGAAGTGACCCTAAGAATTCCTAGCAGGATCAACTGCCAAAATGTCTGACCCATCTAAATTCAGGTGGTGGAAGTTCAACCTTCCCATACCTCTATCTTGTAGAAATCAATAGCAACTCAGTCTTGGTTGTGTTGAGGCAGAGCTTATTCCAAGCCATCTAAGATTGAATTTCACTCAAACAATTAGCAGGGAGACTTTCATAACAGGCTCTGGTGTAAAGGATAAGTAAATTTTGAGAACTGTATGTGTATCAGTGGAAGTCCAATTGTAGTAACTGCTGATAGACACCATACGGTAGAACATACAGATAACCCAACGAATTAGGCCCAAAATAGAACTTTGAGGGTTTTCATCATTGTAATGCAGAGGTCTCCAACCTTTTTTGTAGAAGATCACTTTCTGAATTTAAGATCAACCCAGGATCTGCCCTGCCCCACTCACTCTGTTTCTCCCCCTTCCTCCGTTGCTCACTCTCCCCCACTCTCACTCACTTTCACCAGGCTGGGGCAGGGGGTTGGTGTGTGGGAGGGGGCTCTGGGCTGAGCCTGGGGCAGGGGCTTGGAGTACAGGAGGGCGTGAGGGCTCTGGGAGGGCATTTGGTGCAGGAGGGGGCTCTGGGCTGGTGCAGAGTGTTGGGGTGCAGAAGAGGGTGAGGGATATGGGCTCTGGGAGGGAGTTTGGGTGCAGGAGGGGGCTGGGGCAGGGGGTTGGGGTGCAGGGGGGAGTGACGGGTCTGGGAGAGAGTTTGGGTGCAAGAGGGGGCTCTGGGCTGGGGAAGAGTATTGGGGTTTGGGAATGGATGAGAGGTGCAAGCTCTGTCCGGGAAGCACTTAACGCAGGCGGCTCCTGGTCGGTAGCACAGTGGGGCTTAGGGAGGATGTATGTTAGTCAAACCTTTATCTGCTCATAAACTCATCCAGATTCTTTGTTCTTTAATTAGAAAGGCATATGTGACTGGTTAGAGAGGTCTGTAGATGGATTAAATACTAGAAGAGCATTTTACAGGCTGGGTTTTATTTCACAACTTTTTTTAAGTTTGCCTTCTTCTCAAAAATTAAACCAACATTTGTTCCCAGAGAAAAAAATCAATACAATCAAGATTAAAGAAAAAGATCCATTTATAAAGTGGTCTGAGCTTTTAAAAAATCTATCCTTTTAGTTGTGTGTGGCGTTTTTTCCACAGGGTATTTGTGTTTGTTTTACCCTAAGGATAGAAGGGTGAGTGTAAACTTTGATGTAATTTTTTTTAACACTGGTTGTAGAAGGGAAAAAGGGTGAAAAACAAGTGCTGGGGATTAAAACATGCAGGAACTTTAAATTGCATAATACTGACTTTGTGATTATTCATAGTTTCCAAGGCCAGAAGGGACCACTGTGATCATCTAGTCTGACTTCTTGTAAAACACAGGCCATAGAACCCCCGCAAAATAATATCTAGAGCAGATCTTTTAGAAAAAAATTAAATCTTGATTTAAAAAATTGCCAGTGATAGAGAATCCATCACAATCAGTGGTAAATTATTCCAGTAGTTAATTACCCTCTGTGACAAAGTTCCTCCTCTACCTTGGTGGGTCTTGCGCTTATTGGCGGATTTGCTCACCTTGGAGCTTCACGGCAGCCCTCAGCTTGGCCGTTCTTCTGAACCCACAGTCCAGGTCAACGACTCCTGTGTCTGACCTGGAGTTGGGAAGTTTGGGGGGAACCCGGGCCCGCCCTCTACTCCGGGTTCCAGCCGAGGGCCCTGTGGAATGCAGCTGTCTAGAGTGCCTCCTGGAATAGCTCTGCGACAGCTACAATTCCCTGGGCTACTTCCCCATGGCCTCCTCCCAACACCATCTTTATCTTCACCATAGGACCTTCCTCCTGGTGTCTGATAATGCTTGTACATCTCAGACCTCCAACAGTCCACATTCTCACTCTCAGCTCCTAGTGCCTCTTGCTCCCAACTCCTCACACGCACACCACAAACTGAAGTGAGCGCCTTTTTAAAACCCAGGTGCCCTGATTAGCCTGCTTTAATTGATTCTAACAGCTTCTTGATTGGCTGCAGGTGTTCTAATCAGCCTGTCTGTCTTAATTGTCTCCAGAAGGTTCCTGATTGTTCTGGAACCTGCCCTGTTACCTTACCCAGGGAAAAGGGACCTACTTAGCCTGGAGCTAATGTATCTGCCTTCTGTTACTCTCCTGTAGCCATCTGGCCCGACCCAGTCGCACCTCACAGTTAAAAACTTATGCCTTATTTCCAGTCTAAATTTGTCTAGCTACAACTTCCAGCTACTGGATTCTGTTATACCTTAGGTTTGCTAGATTGAAGAGCCCATTATTAAATATTTGTTCCCTGTGTAGGTACTTATAAACTGTGACTAAGTTACCTCTTACCCCGTCAGCAGCTCTCAGTCATGGCAGTAGTGGCTGCATTCCTTCTAAGATCAGGAGTGTAGGTTTATCCCTATCTAGATGACTGGCTTGTCAAAGGCTGGTCTAAATAGCAAGTGCATAGCATTACCCTGATCCAGTCAATTATCTGGGAAAGTTAATCAACACACAAAAATATCCCCTCTTCCCAGTCCAGAGGATAGAGTTTATAGGGGCTGCACTCGAATCATCTCAAGCCAGGGCCTTTCTTCCATGTTCCAGGCAATTCGATCAATTGTCATAGGTCTGCTGGTCACAACAGCACCAAACTGTTTGAGGCTTCTGGGTCACATGGCCTCTTGCACCTATGTGGTTCACTACATCAGACTGTGGCTCAGAACTCTGCCGGGCTGGCTGGCATCTGTTTACCCACCAAACTGCCATCAATTGGACTCTGTGGTAAGAATGCCCTCCCATGTTCTCAAATCCCTAGATAGGCATTCCATTTGTCCACCCACAACCAGCTTTCATGCTAGGGCCAGATGCTTCGGTCCTTGGATGGGGAGCCCATTTTAGTTCTTTGCTGGGTCTCTGGTCTTCAGAGAACTTAGCTTTATGCATCAGTGTCAGAGAACTGAAAGCTGTGCCAAGTATTTCTATTGCAGATCAGGGGAAGCAGGCTGTTAGTCTTCACAGACAACTTAACAGCAATGTTTTACCTCAACAAGCAGCGGGGAGCCCACTCTTCCCCACTCTGGCACGAAGAAGCCCAACTCAGGGAGCTCTGTATTGCCAGCTCAGTAGATCTAGAAGCATCTTGTGTGTGGGGTGTACAGAATGACTTAGTAGGCCGCCTGAGCAGATGGTTTGAATCACCACAAGTGGTTTCTTCACCTAGTTGTAGCCAGATACATCTTCTAGTTGTGGGTTTTTCACCAAGTAGAGCTATTTGTGACAAAGTCCAACAGAATGTGTCAGCAGTTCTGCTCCCTATGGGGCCACAGCTTTTTATTATTGAAATGGCTCTGGAGGATAAAAACTAAGAGACATGAATGCTAAATGCTATTAAAAGTAGTTTATGAATTATAAATTGCTATCTCACTTCTTTTCTTCAAAACTTGTTTATGTAGCTGTGTAGCAAGAACTTTTTCCTTGCATTGCAACTTTACAGTATCTAAATAATTTGAGGCAGCCCAATAATTTGTGAAAGTAAAGACGTCATATAAACTGATTCAGTATTTTTTTGTTTTATATATACCCCTTGACCTTGTATTCTGTACTTATCTTATGAAACAAGCATGTTTTAGGAGGCACTTCTGGGGGAGGTGGCATCTTTTGGATTAGACTTACAGGTGCAATCCTGATCACTCGCAATAATTAAGGTCTCATGGCAATTCTTATATGTAATTGTAATGACACTGAGGGATGTAAACCTCAGTGTCCTGGCTCAATATTGATTGGGTAACTTCATTCCACCTACCTACTTTCTTGGCTTTGGTTTCAGTTGGATATGGTAGTTTTCTTCCCTTCCTGTTTCAAATTGTTGTGTTGCTGTGCACTGTATGTTGTTGCTGTATTTCAGTGGGGGGTGGAATGACTGACGTGTGTATGGTGTGCATGAAAAATTGCTACTAAAATAATTGGTGTAATTTTGAATGAAATGCACTATAAGAATGGAAGGTGTTTGTTTAAAAAATAAAACCCAAATGAAAACATTCCTCTTTTTTATTTGATTGTTTACTCCTCCACCTCTTTCAATGATAAATAGTTATCAGAGAAAGGAAGCTACTTGGAAGTAACAGAAGAGAAGGACCAATGCCTAATGAAGACTATAAGCTGTAGCTCACGAAAGCTTATGCTCAAATAAATTTGTTAGTCTCTAAGGTGCCACAAGTACTCCTTTTCTTTTTATAAGTTGAAGGAGTGGCTACAGTTTTGTGTATGGTTGTAGATCCAGTGCCATGTGGGAAAGGAAGCCAATGATGGCAAAGTTGAAAGGATCATTAACTCGGCGGTTGAAGTCATCAAGAATTAAGATGGAGGATTGGGAAGAGAGGAAAAGGAGGACCAGGAATCCAAACTAAAGAGGAAGTAGGATGAGGAGACGGGGAAAGTTAGTCAGCAGATGGCATAAACCTCAAGGGGAAGGAGGGAAAAGAGTTAGAAATGGGAGAGCAGGAAGCCAGTGCTTCCGCTATTGAGAGCATGATGAATGGGAATATTGCTTCTGTTGCTGCCTTCTCCTTTGACGGGCTGCCATGTAGGGGGAAAGCCAGTAAGAAGAAAGATGGAGGAAGTGAGAGAGAGCAACATCACAGGTTGTGTCTGCTTGCTAAAGAATAAAGCAGGAGCCCCAAAGGGAACAGGAAAAAAAGGAACTTGAGCAACTCCAAACTGCACTAAAGAGAGACAGAGGGGTTACTCCTGGGGGAATTCTGTGTCTAAAAATTCTGTGCACAATATTTTAAAATTCTTCAAAATTCTGCATATTTTATTTGTCAAAATAACACACTATAATCATGCTAGTTTCAATTATTTTGATAATTTATTTCAAAATACCTGTCAGCAATATGTCTGTAATAATACAGACAACAAAAAAGATTCAAGTTGCAGCCCCGAGTCTGAAACTGTATGCAACCAGCAGAGCAGGGTGAGTGCAGGGCCTCCCACCCCAATCTCCATGGGAAGCAGGACCCACCCACCCAGGTGAATAAACTGAAATAACACAAAAATCAAAAATACCACAAAAAATATTTATCAAAAGAATTTCATGAGGATCTCCTCAAAATAATCAAATATAAAATGTAAAAATGATCTCAAGACTATTAAAGAAAATAAAAGGAAGTAAAATAATCTGTATTATCAGTGAAGCCTTATAGTGGAGGCCTTATAAGTAGATTTTCACTATGATCAGAGTATGATTCAGAAAATGTTGTTCAAATGGCCAAAGTTCATTGTCCATTATCTCTAAGTCACTTTGAGTAAATTAATGTTCAAAACTGGTGCACAAAGTTTACAATCCAAGAAAAAATTTCTTCTATGCCTGTTTCCCCCAGAAGATAAACTCTATGGAAGCCAATCTCAGTGCTTGGTAAAAGAAAAGCAAAGACTTCGATATAAGCAGTGAGGCAAATGCAGTCTTGTTAAATGAGCACCAAGCTAGGAACCAGGAACTCCAGGGTTCTCTCTGGGGACACTCACTTGCTGTGTGACCTTGGGCAGGAGGTCACTTAAGCTTTCTGTGTCCTTGTTTCCCAGTATTTAAAATGGACAATGATATTTCCGTACCTCTGCAGAATGCTGTGCGGTCTTTTAGGGGACAATGTTAAAGCCCATTGAGCATATTAACTTTTTTATAGTGCTAAGGATACTTAGCATGGTGAGTCCAGGAAATCGGACTTCCTTATACTCGTACCTTTAACTAATTAAGACTGTTTGTTTTTAATTGAGGGAATGGGACAAAAAGAGAGCATAAAGGGAATAGAAGACTGAGAGCAACATGTCCAAACCCAGGTGGCTACGTGTACTGATTCCAACCCGCTGTGTGTGATGGGGGTTGTGGGTGCCCAACACCTTGGAAAGCTGACATTGGACCACTTCCTAGTGCCCCTTAAGTCGCATTTTGAGGCAGGGGAGCGAGTTCTCAGCTTGAAGGGCTCCCTGGCCGTTAGCCCACGCGAAGGTGGAAGCAGACAGTGGCCAAGCTGTTCCACAGCCCCTCAGAGACCCACACTGTCCCTGGGGAAGAAGGGATCATACACCCAGCTGCCTGGTGCCCTCAGGAAAGCGGCCTGAGGAGCACAGCTTGCGCCCAATCACCGTGTTGGATGTGCCCTGGTGCCCATTTCCTCTGCCTGACAGTGTCCCCCTGAGGAGCGGGGAGCCAAGCCGCAGGGCACAGCTCCTCTCCCCTGCCAGCCAGATTCCCCTCCTCACCGGATGTCTTTTGTGCCCATGGGAGCCTCCAGCACAGCTGGGATGAGCCTGAGCAACAGCAGCCACAGCTGCCGCCTCCAGGCTCTTGGGTGCCCACCACCTCCATGTCTCGTGCCTGGCACTGGCAATGCTGTCCCACACCTGCATCCTCTTCCTCACTCCTCAGCAGTGCCAACTCCCATCCTTCTATGGGGGGCGGGGAGAGCAGTAGCAAATTCTGCATGAAAAAATAAAAATACAAAAATAAAATTCTGTGGGGAACATTAACTCTGTGCAAATTCTGCATTGTGTAGTGGCGCAGAATTCCAATGGAGAAAGGGGGAGGAATAAGAGCAAGAGGGAGAAAGGAGGAAAGTGAAAAGGCCAGTGTAGAGTTGGAGCAGATATTGCCAGAGGTGAGGGAAAAGAGCGCAAGAGGAAGAGCTGGAATGTGGTGTTAGACTTGGGGAGGGAAGGCATGACTCAGTTAATATGAAAGAAGAGTAAAGGTTGTAGAGTAAACTGGAGCAAGAGAGGGGTGGGGGGGAAATGATATAGTGATATGGAGAGTTAGGATGAATCGGTGAAGAAGAGTGATAAGATGAGAAAAGTAAGCATTGAGAAGGACGGCCGAAGCTGTTGGCAATCAATGTGGCTATTTAGTGGACAGTAGTTAGTAATCATTTATTTATTTTAATGAATGTAACATTATATGCTTTATATGTATAAATTCTTCAGAATGTCAAAGGAATGTTTTGGAATTTCTAAAGAAAAATGTTTTATTTAGGGTTGTTCACATTGTAAAAATGGACTTCAGAAAGTTATCCTGAGTAGGTTTGATGCAAGTTTCAGGCTAAGTTCTGTTACCTTTATTGGATCACTAGTAATCGTTATACAGGAAAGTTGTTCCAAGTTTGCAGGACTGGGGCCATTAACCTTCCAGTTTAAATAAGTTTTGTAAATAAACTTAAAAAAAAAAAAAAAAAAAAAAAGGAAGCTGTTGCTTACCAATGATAGTCCTAACCATCATGTATTCAGCTGGTTTATTTGTGTGTGTTCATAAATGTCATTGTTTTTCTACTTTGATGGTACTTTTGATGTCCTCTGCTGTCTTGAAATATTATTTAAAAGCACAAACACAATGAAAGATATGAAATAAAAATATGCATAAGGACAAGAGTCATAATGTTTAAAGCTATAAGCTGGTCTCAATGACCATATTTTAATGGAAATTGCATTGTGTTGTTGCATATGGAATATAATATTTAAGCAACATGGGAGGGAGAAGTGTTTTTCTCTCTTGTGCTTTTACATTCCTTATTTTATATTAAAATAATAACCCATAATTAGGGGAAAAAGTTCTGCATGCAATGTAGAAAATAAAGAACTATTCAATGTTAATCCTAATCATTTGCATTAGTATTTCTCTTGAGCTCTCTTCACAGTAGATTTCCTATAACATTTATTTGTCTCACATATGTGTTCACTCCCCATGATTAAGACACCATCACTCAGTAAGCACTAGTACATTGAAAGTAGTGTACATCTGCTTAATTATCTAGCTACACAAGCAACCGTTCTGTTACCTCTTAGGACAAGCAACCGTTCTGTTCCCTCTTACCTCTTAGTTATTCAGTCTCATTTTTTACAGCTGCAGGGAGTCTACTGAAATATTTTCCTTTTTTTGCCCCTATAAATTATACTTTTTAAAAAACACAATTTCACTGAACTGAGATATTCTCTGTTTGTTATTAGACCTTATTAGACCCTAGCCGATTGTGCAATATCATCAAATAAGCGTCAAGATAGAAACCCTAATTATATTTATAACTTTCTTATGCTCCATACTAATTCTTTAATAGAAAAAACAGTGTTTTCATCTTTCTTTAACTGTAGATTTGATCTGTAGTTCTGAGAATTGATCTTTGTATCAGAAGGATAGTGACAGATCGGTCATTATACCAGTCCAATAACAGAGAAAGTAAATGGATATCAGTATGTGATTTTATACTTTAAGGATGATTACTTGAATGTTGTTGCATTTGTGAGAGAGAATTAGCTATTGCTTTTTATTATTGATTGAGCCACATATTGTATGTCTAACATAAAGCGTTTTTTTAAAACAACAATTTGAGATTCCCACCTCATGGTCATAACAGGAGCTTAATTATGCCTCTTGTGAGGCTGAGGCAAGATGCACTCCCAGCAGCAGCCGTTGGAGACACAGTACCTTTTAAAGTTGTGATGCTTCTTGGGTGGTGTGGGGAGCATCCTGTGTTACACCCCTGTAACAGACATAGCCACTGCTTTCCCTTGAACTGCCATACTGCTTTCTTGTGTCTCACCCAATTTCTGGGACCACTTACACTGCTGGCAGAACTAGCTAGTACACCTCCGTATGCTTTCCAGTGTTGGAATTTGGATTGTGTTGAACCCTGATTTAAGTCCTTTTAGCCATCTCCCCTTTCTAGCATCCCCCTGCAGGAAGAGGCAAAATTTAGCCTTCTGACGCTAACCTTTAAAAATGACAAGTGAAAGCATTATAACAATGAACTGGAAAGGCTCTTTATCTGTCAAGACTTGAGTTTTCTGTTTGCCTTGCAACAGTTGACAACACCACAAATGTGTAAATGTAGAAAGAAAGTTGTGTTTTTGTTGTGGCTCTGTACTGCAGTAGTGGAAGTGCAAGTGTGGACAGGGCTCCCAGCATTTAAGCACCCTGCTGAGAGCAGGCCTACACAACATGGTACTTAAAACCTGGTGCGTTGTCTAGTCTAGATTTCTTTACCATGTGGGGAGCTGAACTGACGATAGCAACAGTGGAAAATTTTAGGAAAAATCTCTTATTGTAGATGAGGCCTTCTTTTAGGTACTAGCAATGTCCTCAAAAGTTGCAGGGGAAATGCAGAGCATTGAACTCGGGTATTAGTAGAGAAGAGACATACATTTGAAAAACAAACGGTTTCATCTATCTATTTTGCAACCTTTAAGTGCTTGGAAGTATCCTGGTGATGATTTGGGATCCTCTACAGCGCTTATTATTTCTTCTGTAAACAGGTTTCAGTGATGGTGGTTGCTAAGCTTTTATTTTGTGGTTGTGCCTAAGGCCAGTCAGATTGGGTGGTACGAATTGTATTATGCTGGGTGTTCTGCAAACATATAGTAAATGGGAGCAACCCCACCTGGACTGTCCCCTTTCTTCAGGCTGAGGCACAGCAAGCAAACCTGCCCCAATTTTGCCTTTCAGTATTCCCAGTAAATCCAATGTAGGCTCTCTTGATTAAATAATACCCCCCCTCCTGCTTGGGGCTGGTTTATTACCAAAACACAGTTCATTGAATCCCCAGCAAAATCTCAGAGGTATTCCATGTCCCACACACAGTCCAAGCAGTCATTGCAATTCAAGACATCTTGTCCCTGGATGCCCCACATGCCATGCACCGGCACCTTCGGCCATGCCCAGACTCTGTCAATCCTCTCCTGTTCTTGTACCAGGACAGCGACCACAAGTGCAACCTTGCTCTTCCAGGAGGAACCCCACAGCTGCTCTGCTGGGAGAGCATCTTTACCAGGGGAGCATCCGTCACTCCCCATGGGCTTCTCATGATTTCTCTGGGTCCAGGGCTCCAGCCCTGGAGATGTCAGTGAGTAAGCCCCTCCAATGGTTCCCCTACCTTCAGCTCTCTCTGGCCCTTGGCTCCAGCTCTCTGGCTTAAAGCTAGCAGGCAACTCCCTCTGCTGCTCCTCCCATCTTCAGCCTCCTCCCCTCTTTGGTTTGGGATGTCAGTGTGAAAGCCCCTCTTGCTGCTCTCCTTGCTTTCAGCCTTTCTCCAGGAAACACCTTCTGGCTCTGGCAGTTCTCATCTGCCCTTCCTGACTCTCACTCAGGCAGCTCTGATTCACTGTCTCTGATTCTCCCTTTTTTTTTATAGCATCAGGTGCTTCCCAACCCTCTTACTTGGGCAAGTGGAAGCACCTGTTCTGGCAGAGGAGAGCTAGATCTACTTCATTTATGAGGCCAGCAACCCTGCAACACAGTCCCTGTTCCAAAGACCTTAAATTCATATTTAAATTCACATCTACTTTGATTCCATGTAAACAGTGTTGATTCACAAGCTGTTATGTTGCTGCTTCTGTTTCAGGTAATGGGCCCCATCATGACCGCTGCTGTGTCTACAATGAAAGCAACTTGGTAGATGGAGTTTATTGCCTGCCAATAGGACACTGGATCGAAGTCTCTGGACACACTGATGAGATGAAACACACAACTGACTTCTATTTTAATATTGCTGGCCATCAAGCCATTCACTATTCCAGGTAAAAAACAAACAATGAGAATTCTCAAGGGCTCGTTCAATCCAGGCAGCTAAAGAGGAAATCTGTACTGAAAGGATGGATAGAGACTTAGACCATATGGTGGCAAATGGGAATTTGTGTGGAACAGAAAGTAACGACCCATTCACATACACAGAGAAGCAACTCAGAAGGCTAAATTTACAGTCCCTCAGTAAAGCTTAATGCAAATTAACTGCCCCATAGCAGGTAAAAATCAGATATGTCTGCATAGTGGAGAGATTTTGAGTTCAAGCCTACTTTCATTGAAGTCAGTGGCAAACTCCCACAGAGTGAGAGTACTGATCAGTAATTTAAGGTTAAAAACTTTACAGAGCTGTCCAAAACCAAGCATAACAAATCCAGAAAACTCACAGTTAAGGTTATACTTAAAAGAAACCCAAATATGTTAAGTATGAGAATGCACAATTAAGGCACCCAAACAACCTTAACGTTGCAATGTAGTGATGCCGAGCAAATGAAAGGAGAAGCAATTTCATTGCAAAGACTGTGTGTGCATTTCAGGTGGCATCCTGTTAGCTACGACAAATGGTCACCCCTCCCCCACAAAGTGTGAGGGTCCACTGTGCCAGAGCACAAGCTACCTTTGTGGATTTGCCGCAAGGAATTCCTCTCTTAGAGATCTGCAGGTGGCCACATGGGGCTCTGTAGGTATTTTTACTAAGCATTACCCCCTTATGCAAGCTTCAGCCAGAGGTTTCCTTTGGAGCAGCGGGTCTGTGATCTGTGGTGCAGCATAGTTCTTCACACCTTCCTCCTCGATGTGATACTGTTTGTGAGTCACACACAGTGAATACTCATAGGGACCTGCACTTGAAGAAGAAAGAAAGGTTTCTTACTTTATAGGATCTGGAGTTCTTCAAGATGTGTGGTCCCTATATTCATTCCATGACTCGCCCTCCTTCCTCTCTGCTTTGGAACCTTACTATAATCCACAATACAGTAAGAACCGGAGAGGCAGGCAGCCAGTCCGTGCCACCTCTTTTGTCCCTAGTTTGGAGCATGAGCAGGCACAGGGCACAGGCACAGACCAGCGGACACTGCTAGTGAAAAATCTTTCAGTCTCAGGCACATGGAGCAGACCCATAGTGAGTGCTGAGAGGGACCACACATCTCAAAGAACTCCAGTTACTTGAGGTGAGTAACCTTTCTTCATGAAAAAATGTTCTTATTCAGAATATCTGCTCCTTGTTTATCTTTCATGTCTGTTGGTTTAATCTGATGGGGAAAAATATTTTTACCACTCTGTGCATTACAGAGCTAATAAAGCTATGGAAGAGCGAACATGGTTCTGTAAAGCCTCAGACAACATCCAGAAATTTTCAGCTGAGCTGTGATTGCAATATTTTTACTAATGGTGATAACTGGAGAGGCAGAAAAAACATAACCTGATTTTTAGTGTCAGGTTGAATTTGGGAAAAAAGTGAATGTTTGATTTTTAAATGAGCAGATGAGATAGGGAAGTCACTGAGCAAGACTAGTCATGGAACCCCACCATTATTTGGCAGGGGCAGGCAGGGTTTTATAGGCATTATATGTACTTTAAATACCATGGAGTTATTTCAGTCAGTGTAGAATATAAGTGAAGGTTCTGTCCAGTTAAAATATTAAACAAGTAACAACATAGTTGTGGTTATTTGGAAGTGTCATGCAAATAAAATCTTTTCAATTTAAAGAATAATATGTACTACTACCAATACCACTGAAGTTACCTGTTGTAAATATCAATGAACTTTTTTTATTTCAAAATGTTCTTGAAAGGGAATTGTTCAATACTTCTCTCTTTCAGGGCTGGTTCCCTCCCACAGCCAAAGGCAGCAGCCCTACTACACTATAATGAAACATCACCAAGCCCACCATGGACTTGGGCTGCTGCTGGAGGGAGCCGAGCCAGTGACATGGCAGAGAGCGTAGGGAAGGGGCTCTGGGACCCCAAAAGTTATGGTGGCCGCACATGTGGCCGCGTTGTGGTGCCCATCTGCGGCTACCGTGGCCACACTTGAGAATCACTGCTGTAGAGCAACAGCATCAGTAACAGGACTAAGAAATAATGAGCTACAGAGCAAAAGAGTCACCCCTTCCACTGCAAGTAAAAAAAAAACCATAAAAATCCAAGACCCAGGTTCTCATTAAAAATAAGGAACAAGATTGGGGTAGTTGTAAAAGGTCACTAAGGACCTGCTCCTTCCCTATTTAAGTTAATAGGTGCTTTGCTAGTGATTTTAAGGGAGCAAGAATGGGATGTGAATGATACAAAACAAGCCAATAATTTTAGCGAATCATTTATAAATTAAATTCAAAAAAGTAATTTAAACCATATTTGTGATACAAAAATCATCCAGAGCCAGGACATTTGAAGTGAAGGCTTGATGAAATTTGAGCTTTATCTAATTATTGTGAGCCACAATCTTAAACTTGTTTACATCTGTTCTCTTGTTTACTTAACAATAGAAATAACCTTTTATAGAATAGTTTAAAAAGTCACTTTATTTATGTGTGCCATGTATATCTGCATTTGGTGTCATATCAATTTGTCTCCCTCATCTGGAGATGTATGATGACATTACTGATATCTGCTGTCAGGGAGAGAGATTAAATGCAGGAGATAGTTTTTAAACAATTTATAACGTAGTTATTTTAAAAAATAAGTGTGTGTGTGCATGGGAGGAATGAGAAAGATGACCACATTATGGGAACAGAACCTTATCTGTATATGCTGGGCTCATTTATTTAGATGTCTTTAAAATTGTGCCTATCCCCAGCTATGGTGCATGAACAAAATTTTGTTCCAAACACATACAAATCAAAATTGGATTCTCACCAATGAAAGACCTTCCCTAACCTACCCAAATTGAAACTCTCCTTTCTCATTAACTTCCCACTGTCAGCCTTTTCCCACAGAGCCTAGGGGCTTGTCTTCACAAACAGTTAGTTCACAGCAAGCTGGGGTGTGAATCTGCCCCCAACTAGCCTGCCACAGTCTAACCATTCATGTGGCCCCTGCTGACATGCATTAATAATCTGCTAATGTGCTTTGATCTAGACCTGAGTGGAAGAGGACTAGATCAAAGTGCTCTAAATCTCCCTCCTCATTAACTTCCCGCAGCCCCCCCCCCCCGCCCCACAAAGCCTAGCTAAATAGATAGGCATTGCATTGTGGCTTGAAGGTAAGCAAATTCAGACTGGGGGAGAGAGAAAACAAGTTTCAGAGACAAGGGATCCCCTCTCTGAGAACACCTTGTCCTCAACTTCCTCAGGTGTAAACCTGAGGACTGCTAGCTCAGATAACTCAGCTGATTTCAACTTCTGTGGTATTGCACAAGCAGTCTAACAGTTTCTAAGATAAGCAAGGCCCCACCTTTTTATAGATTCAAACCAGCCCCTTGAATTGCAACCAGAAATGTATGGGAAGCCAGTGCAGGTCAAGGGGCATAGGTGTAATATGCTGCCTGAGGGAAGTACTGTTGAAGAAGCAGGGAGCTGTATTCTGTACTTTCTGACATTTCTGACTGGTCTTCAAGTGTTGTTCCATGGAGAACACATTGCAATAAGCCTCGGAATTGGCAAAAGATATAGGGTAAGCGGGGTGTGGAGGTGGGTGGGGAGTCTCCATCTAGAAAAACAAGTCATAAATGGAAAAGGGCACTGTTGGCTACTGCCCCTTCCCACCAGCCCCTGATATTGGTTAGACATTGGGACAACCAGTCAACGTCAACATCTGGATCTGATTAACTAGAAAGGTCAGTCAGAGGAGGTTGCTCAAGAGCAATGGAGGAAACTCTTTTGGCGTTTAGGACCTAAATTTGCACCTTCTGCGTGGCAGTGCATTGCCTTGCCACTGAACTACTGGCTAGTTTCATTATGAAGCCTGTTCTAACCATCCTTTAACTTTAGTATACTATATGTGTACACGATATGTATGGATGCATAAACGTACAGTTATTGTTGGCATGGACGGATTACATTTTTATTGGTAAATGTCAATTTCACCATATGCACACAAACGAAAAAATATTTCCATTTAGTCTCAACTTACAGATAAGCAAAATAAGAAACATGCTACTTAAGAACTTATTAGAGTTTGATTTAAGGATATTTACTTTGTGTATCTTGACATGACGTTGACAGTTTGTGTTTTAATTATTATAAAGCTTTAACTTTGCGTCTACTGTCATTAAATAATTGTCTGACACCCCCCCTCCCCAATTTCCCACAACTGTGAAAATATAAATAGATAAAAAATTGAAAAAAAAAATACATAAATCCCATACTTTTGTGCTACTGTGAACATTTAAAAATGCTTAAAAAGAAATATTGATATTATCATTTAATTCTGCCAAGCCTAGTTATAGTTGTTAAATAACATTCACAGGCTACTGAAAATTTAAGAATAAGACCAATTTTAATTCTAATACTGCATAACAAAAATATATAAATAACAAAATACAATTAAAAATAATTTCAGAGAAACTATTTAAGGATAGTAGTTTCTATTTTGATACCACCTTATACCTGACTGATGTTGAAACAATTCTAAACATTATTTAAGCCTTACAACATTCCTGTGAAGCAGCTTGTTTGACAGATGAACGGAAGTGGGCAAGCCACTTATTTCGTTTTCTGAATGCAAACAAGAAGTGCTTATCCACATAGCCCTAGACTTGTCCACTGTCACATAGCAAGTCAGTGTCAGAGTGGGGAAGGAAGTTGGGATTCCTGGCTCTCAGTCCTGTACTCTAGACACACTTCTGGTGAATACCACAATTATAAGCAGTCTGGTATTACAGAGCAGATATTATAATTTTGATTGACTAGAAGATCATAGGGCAATTTGGTTTAGGATTGTCCAGTGGTGGAGTAATTTCAGAGTAGGATTTTTGCTTGACTCTCATCAGTTGTTAAACTACCATTATTATCATTATCTGCATTATGTCTTCTATTAAACCTGAAGAATGGCCACTCTCTAGTACTCTGTCAGATTTATTGTGTACTGTGGTATCAGTGGGACAGAAAATATTTTCTAGACATTGGCGTGACACGGTGGAATTAACTACCAAAGAATGATAGATTGTCTGTATAAACATGATGAAATGGGAGAAAAATGGTTGTGACAGCAAATGGGTCTGTTTAAAAACCTTGCCAACTTTGGCAGCCATTAATTATTTTTTTATGTCAAGGTATTTATTAAGTGATAGCCATCAGTATGATTAATGTTCACCTGTTTGGGGGTATTTTGTTTTCCTTTCTCCTCTTCCAGGAAAGTACCATGTATGTTGCTTGCATTATTCATATATTCGTAGTCCAGTAAACCTGAGATTTTATATTGGGATTTTGCCTACCTTTGGACATGGAGCAGTTGGAATTATTCTTGATGTACAACAGGAATTTTTTCCAATGACATTTCATGATTTATTTTGTGTAATTGCCCTGGTACGTGAGGTAGTATCATTTATTGGACCAGCTTCTGTTGGTGAGCAAGACAAGTCGTCGAGATACATTGAAAATAGCTGATAGTCAGCTCAGCTGAACTAGAAGTGGTGGTATTGGGGGAAGGAAAAGATGCATAGGATTGTATTAAAAATAATGCTTCTATTTCACAGAAGCAGCTGGCTATTTGTACAGCACCAACAGTATGCTGGGTGCTTGACAGACAGATACGAAGGCAAGGCCTTTGCTAAAAAGAGCTTACAATCTAACCACGCAATCTACAACCTCACGAGTAGGGATTGGGCAGTAACAATGTAAAATGTAAAATGAGTGAGCGATGAAGTTTAGCACCCCTCCTCGTAGTTTCCTGTTTTGTTTTGTTTTTTGTTTGGATTTTGTTCTGCTGTATGTGTGTGTGAAAGGGAACTGGCTATCTGATTGAGTAGATTAACTAGGCTATGTCTACACTGCAGAGTTTTGTTCCCAAAAGTTATGCCACTTTAGTTAAAGCGTTTTAATTAAACTGCTGTTGCATGTCCATGCTATGCTCCTTGTGTCAACAGAGTGCATCCACACTAGCAGCTCTTGCATCGACACAGAGAGCAGTGCACTGTGGGTAGCTATCCCACTTTGCAACTGGCTGCAGGGTGCTTTGGGAAGGGTTTGCAGTGCTTCATGGGGCAGGTACTGTGTCACATGATGCAGGTTTCTCAATTCCATGGTTCCATGGACATCCTACTAGATCTTTACTTGCCAAAGGCAGCTCCCAGCAAAGCGTATATTGGCAGGCCAGTCCTTGCCTACAGACAGCCCCCCAACCTGAAGCAAATACTCACCAGCAACCACATACCACACAACAGAACCACTAGCCCAGGAACCTATCCTTGCAACAAAGCTCGTTGCCAACTGTGCCCACATATCTATTCAAGGGACACCATCACAGGGCCTAATAACATCAGCCACACTATCAGAGGCTCGTTCACCTGCACATCCACCAATGTGATATATGCCATCATATGCCAGCAATGCCCCTCTGCCATGTACTTTGGTCAAACTGGACAGTCTCTACGTAAAAGAATAAATGGACACAAATCAGATGTCAAGAATTATAACATTCATAAACCAGTCGGAGAACACTTCAGTCTCTCTGGTCACGCGATTACAGACATGAAAGTTGCAATTCTTCAACAAAAAAACTTCAAATCTAGACTCCAGCGAGAAACTGTTGAATTGGAATTCATTTGCAAATTGGATACAATTAACTTAGGCTTGAATAGAGACTGGGAGTGGCTAAGTCATTATGCAAGGTAACCTATTTCCCCTTAAAAAGAAAAGGAGTACTTGTGGCACCTTAGAGACTAACCAGTTTATTTGAGCATGAGCTTTCGTGAGCTACAGCTCACTTCATCGGATGCATAGCATATCGTGGAAACTGCAGAAGACATTATATACACACAGAGACCATGAAACAAAACTTCCTCCCACCCCACTCTCCTGCTGGTAACAGCTTATCTAAAGTGATATTTCCCCTTATATATATATATATAAATATTATCTATTTCCCCTTGTTTTTTCCTAACCCCTCCTCCCCCCCCCCCGCCCCAGACGTTCTTGTTAAACCCTGGATTTGTGCTGGAAATGGCCCACCTTGTTTATCATACACATTGTAAGGAGAGTGGTCACTTTAGATAAGCTATTACCAGCAGGAGAGTGGGTTTGTGTGTGGGGGGGTGAGAAAACCTGGATTTGTGCTGGAAATGGCCCAACTTGATTATCGTACACATTGTAAGGAGAGTGATCACTTTAGATAAGCTATTGCCAGCAGGAGAGTGGGGTGGGGGGAGGTATTTTTTCATGCTTTGTATGTATAAAAGATCTTCTACACTTTCCACAGTATGCATCCGATGAAGTGAGCTGTAGCTCACGAAAGCTTATGCTCAAATAAATTGGTTAGTCTCTAAGGTGCCACAAGTACTCCTTTTCTATTGGCTTCTTTGTTACTTTAATTGCCTATTCATTTCTTTAAGTAGCCTGTTGCTTGTTTGGGGGCTTTCTGGCGGGGAGGGGGAATTTCTGCTTTAACAAGCTTGTATTGGCTTTTTTGTGTATGTAATTGCCCATTCATTTAAATTAAGTAGCCTGTTGCTTTTCTTTAAGTAGCTTTGTCATTGAAGTGTGTGGCTTGTTTTTGGCTTGGTGAGTGGCAGAAGGTGGTACCTCCGAAATGGGATTGGCTTGGTTTGGGCTTGCTCTGAAAAGGCAGTGTAGCTTTTATTATCTTGTAGATCTGGGAGCAAAAGGAGAAAGACAGAGGCCTTGTCTACACTGCCACTTTACAGCGCTGCAACTTTCTCGCTCAGGGGGTGTGAAAAAAACACCCCCCTGAGTGCTGCAAGTTTCTGCGCTGTAAAGTAGCAGTGTAGACAGTGCACCAGCGCTGGGACCCGCACTCCTAGAGCTGGTAGCTATTCCCCCCATGGGGGTGGGTTTTTTACAGCGCTGGGAGAGCTCTCTCCCAATGCTGGTGCCACGACTCCATAGCAACTACACTACACTACACAGCCACGTTAAAGCGCTGTGAGAGTGAAGAGTTTTGTTGCCAAAAGTGACATTGCAGTGTGTACACCTCCACTCTTTTGTCGCCAAAAGCTGCCTTTTGCTGACAAAACTCTGCAGTGTAGACAAGGCCTTAGAGAGATGGTTGTGAGTGAGTCAGGGTAGAATGGTCTCCCCTCCGAAAAACCACAGTGAGCTGAGATTGGCTGGTGATGTCAAAATGGATATTTTCCTAAATTAGCTGCCAATGTGTAACAGTTGCTTAAAAACATTGCTGCTCTTTGAAATGGAAATTCACATAGCTGTGTTGCTGCATAAGATCTCCTTATTTCTTAAGGAAAATAGACACTGATACCATTTCTTCAGGGAAAAAAGCAGAGGCAAGAACAGGAACCCTCTTGGCAAGGAAACTGCAGGTGTAAACAAACTGATTTGCACTGTTTTCACCCTGTGGGCTGCCAAAAGGCAACTCTTGGTGGTCCAATGAATCAAATATTGGATGAGATACCACAGTTAGAGGGAAAAATGGGTTTGGTCATTACTCTTGTAGTTTCTACTTTCCTCTTTCTTTGTTAGTTGTCTCTCTGTTCCTCACTCTATTTTTCTTCTGATTGTTTGTTTTTTCCCTTTTTACTGCCATTTTTATTCTTTAAGGTCCAAGCTGTCAGAGACAGAGTAGCCTTGTGCTGCTATACAGAAGCAGTTTGCCTACATTGCCAGCTGTGAATGAAATTGATTACGATTCCAAAATCGGAGTCATTTTCACTCACAGCCAGCACTGTGGGGAAAGTGCTTCAAGGCTAGAATGCAGGACTATTCTTTCTTGGAAACTGATCGACCGCAATCAACAAGCTGATATGATTACAAACTGACTTAGTTTTTTTGCTATGATGTTTTTGTTAGGTGCACTGTATTTCTGAAACAGGTATCTTCTAAATCACAGAAGCCCAGATTCATAAAGGGAAATAGGTGTTGCAACACTCAGCGTTGCAATGCTTAACTTTTAAGTGCCTAGAAAATGACTCAAACAAAAAATGGGATCTGCAAAGCCTGAATTAGGTGCCCAGACTTCCTGTAAAAAGAATGGGAAGAGATAGGCATCTAAGAATCATCCAAAAAAGCCAGCATGCTAGATGGGGAGCCACCTAACAAGCTGATGAGAGGGGTGAATCCTAAACCCTGCCCCTCTCTGCTTCCATCACAGCCAGGAGCCGATCTCCTGGAGTCAGCTGTGTAGGCACCTAAGCCATTTCTTGTGCACACGCCCAACTCTATCCAAAAGAGCCCAGCGGGAGAGGAGGAGGGACACCGCTGTTATTCCCTGATTTGTAGACTATGCTGAGGCTTAGGCAGGCGATAGGTGTCTGGATGTCTTGGGGGAGGAAGCAGTGCTTATGCTCAGAGGTAGAAACTTAGGCCCCTACAGAATTTTTACAGCAAAAATTTAGGTGCCAAGATAAGTTTAGGCATCTACAGCATTGGGCAGCAACTGAATGGGGGGGGTGGGGTTTGTGGATCTCAATAGTACCTTCAACTGGGCTTTAGGCACTTCAGTTCCTTTGTGGTTCTGACCCAAAATGCCCTACATAAAATAAGCAAACATTGCTTAGCTATTGTAACTATAGAACTAGAGTAGAGAATATCTCTAAAAACTGGTGAACTACAGCTAACCTGCAAAATTTCCCTCATGCCTTATTTCAGAGTAACAGCCGTGTTAGTCTGTATTCGCAAAAAGAAAAGGAGTACTTGTGGCACCTTAGAGACTAACCAGTTTATTTGAGCATAAGCTTTCATGAGCTACAGCTCACTTCATCGGATGCATCCGATGCATCACGAAAGCTTATGCTCAAATAAATTGGTTAGTCTCTAAGGTGCCACAAGTACTCCTTTTCTTTTTCCTCATGCCTTAGGAATTTATAAAACAGACAACAAATATAGATTCAGGTTTGCAGCTTAAAAACCCTTGATGTTTGAAAGATGAATTCAACAAGGTTCCTCTGTGTAAAAAAGTATGAAGGATCATATTTTAACTGTAAACAAAAAAGCTATTAGATATGAAACCTGAATATCTCCTTTAGTTTCCCTGAAGTTTAGTTTCAGAAACATTACTGTTTTATTTCCTGAGAATAAATAAATATTACAGCGTTGCTGCTATATTTGCTAGAGTTTTGTTTTATTTCTGCAGAAGAAAACAAAACAAAACAGATGAACTGCTGCTGTCTTCCTAGAGAACATGGAAAAGGGCTCTAACTGAAAATCTTTCATTTTTTGCTTTAATGCTGTGCAGTGGAAAATTTCATTTCAGATTCAAGGAGTTAGGTGCATAACTCTTATTATTGTGAAAGTCCTCAGTGAACCATGACAAAAATTGAGCAGACTGTCATGCAGGTTGCCAATCTATGTGAAATATGGATTTCAAATCCTTTTTATTAGTGGGTGGAAAAACCCAGACCAAAAAGAGTTGCAAATTAGAATGAAATGTCTTAGGGTACTTTTTTTATTTTTATTTTTTTTCCTGTGGTAAGGCTGCATAATTTGAAAATGATTATAAACATCCAGGGAGAAAAAACGGAGAAGAGGGAGGAAATGCAATGAAAGCATGAATTTAATTTTTAATGTGGTGAAAAGTGAAATGCAAATAAGATTGTGAAAGTGATAAATGTTAGTAGTTGTAGTTCTTTTTAAGTGTGCTCTTTAAGGGTGAAATTTACCCCTTCAAACACACAGCCCAAGTATTTGGACTTTGAACAGGTGTTGAGTGAGGAAGGAAGGAGGAGCAGTGAGATAGCTACATTCACCCATAGAGTCTGTTGGTGGGTGTGGCCATGAACTGACTCTCTGCCCTGCAGTTTTGGGCCACTGGATATGTGTATCTCTAGCCAACCCCAAAACTGGCATATTCAGAGCCTTTGTGGGAAAATACCTCGCTCTCCACCAGGTAGGGTGTGCAGAGTTTCCCAGTGTGCTGCTCCTTTAGTGCCCCCTCCCTCTGTAACAGTCTTCAGAGATGTGGAAAGTCTTATGTGGACCCTTCACATTTGTATGAATTTCACCATGAGCACAACATAGCACTAAAGAAGGCTAGATCCTTTATTGCTGAACTTACCGTAACGCTGAGGTGCTTCTGTGATGTCCACTTTCCTGGTCTACACATGGGGGATTGAACCAGGGATCTCTAGAGCTGAAAGCCTCAGTTGCCACAGTTTGAGCTATGGATCCAAGGCACTGTAGTTGTGGGCTGTAACAGCTCATATCCTTTATGGTTAGCCCAGAGAGGCATTTTCACCACTCTCCAGTGGGTAACATTTCCACCACAGGAGATAGAGAAAATAACAAACAAACCCAGTTTCCCTGCTACACTTGTTGTGTAGGAAGTAAGGCTATCTGTTATCCAGGGCTGAGTAACACTTTACAGAGTTACGATAATAATGTTTGGCAGGGGATCTAGAGGTACTTACATAAACTACAGTCGGTCACTTTTAATACCTTTATCAAAGTGCCCACAGTTTCTATTTCAGAGCAGATGAAATCATAATCCTAGGCAACAAAGTAAATCTAAGTAAAAAGTAGTTTTAAAAAAACCAGACAACCATTCCTCCCTTCCCAGTGCTTGTTAACTTTATGCTCCCATAGAAACAAACTGCTGTAGGCCAGCTTCCTAAAAGTTCTAGTCAAACTAATTATTTTCCCTCCTTGACTTCCAAAGCTTTCTCAGGACTCCATAGTATGATTGTCAGTCCTGGCTGAAAAAGACTAGACACATCTCCTCTTGAGGTCTCTCTGCCACTGGAAAAAGCTCTACTCGTTACTGCACTTAGCCCTCTTTGAAGCTAGGACTGAGCCTCCTGCTACTGCTGGGGAAAATTCCCTTCCCATACCACCTCTCAGAGTACATCTCACATTATCTCCCTTCCTACTGCTCCAGTGCCAGAAGAGAGTCATAGATTCCAAGGCCAGAAGAGGCCATTGTGATCATCTAGTCCAGTGGCTCTCAACCTTTCCAGACTACTGCACCCCTTTCAGGAGTCTGATTTGTCTTGTGTACTCCCAAGTTTCACCTTACTTAACTATTTGCTTACAAAATCAGACATAAAAATACAAGTGTCACAGGACACTATTACTGAAACATTGCTTACGTTCTCATTTTTACCATATAATGATAGAATAAATCAATTGGAATATAAATATTGTACTTACACGTCAGTATATAGTATATAGAGCAATATAAACAAATAATTGTCTATGAAATTTCAGTTTGTACTGACTTGGCTAGTGCATTTTATGTATAGCCTGTTGTAAAACTAGGTAGATATCTAGATGAGTTGATGTACCCCTGGAAGACCTCTGCGTATCCCTAAGGATTCATGTACCTCTGGTTGAGTACCACTGATCTAGTATGACCTCCTGTATAACACAGACCATAGAACTTCCCCAAAATAATTCTTAGAAGTTCTGTGGTCTGTGTTATATAGGAGCTCAGGCTAGATCAGAGAATACAACATGATCCTTCATAAATTGTTCCAAAAGTTAATCACACACTCTGTTAAGAATTTACACCTTACTTCCAGTCTGAATTTGTCTAGCTTCAACTTTCAGCCATTGGATCATGTTATAGCTTTCTCTGCTAGACTGAAGAGTCCATTATTAAATACTTGTTCCTCACGTAGGTACTTACAGACAGTAATCAAGTCACTCCTTAACCTTCTCTTCATTAAGCTAAATAGACTAAGCTCTTTAAGGGAAGAGACAGGGCTCTTCTGCTGTTGCATTGAGCGTGAGTCCTGCAGCCCACCTTTCTCCTCACTGCTGTCTGTCTAGCCCAGAGTTTCAAGACCTGGTAGTGGGAGGGAGCCTGGTGCCTTATTCTCAAACCAGTCCTCACAGCTGCAAAAGTACTCATCTTCTCCCGGCAACACACACCACCTGAGGGCCTCCTCTAAGAGTCAGGAGAAAACCACTCAACTCCATCAATTCCACCCCACCTCAAATCCACCAGTCCCTCCCCACATAACCCAGCCCAATACTTCTTAATCCACCATGCTTCCCCCTCCCCGGCACCTCATGGAGGCTCCTGTAGGTAGCTTCCCTATGTGACAGCTGCAGTGGTGATGGTGGTAGTGGCATGTAGGACATTTTATGGCCTCTGGCTATGGAATAGCTAGTTGGGTATCCAGTCATCTCTGGTGATAGGCTAGGTTAGGTAGGTTGGAAAATGGAGTTCTTCAAGTGAGTGTTCCCATGAGTGCTGGAGGTGTCGCTCAGGTAGTGCTTAAAAGTATAAAATATGTTTGTTTATTTAAAGTTGAGAGAAGAGTATTTACTCAGAGAATGACGTGTATGGCTGACTGAGGCAGTCCCATGTTAAAGTTTTGGCAGCACACCGTCCCTGTCAATATTGCTCTTCCTGGGTTTATAATGTAGCAATGGATTGGTACATTATATACAATTGAAGTGTCCTGCCATCTTGTCCCTATGCCTTGTCCTTGTCCTGCCATCTTGTCCCTATGATTGTGCTTTGGGGTTACCTTGTCTTAGAACTTTTTGGAGTTCTCACTGTGGTCAGATGAGTTTTTTCAGATTTTTTCTATTAGTATTTATAAGGCCTAATGCTCCCATCTGTAATTCTCTAGCATGTCTCTAGCTTTCTTAACAATTCTTACAATTCACTGTGCTGTTATTTTTTAAAAATATGAATAACTAAGACATTTTAACTACAAATAAACCTGTCCGAGGGGTTGCATTTGAGTGACATTAAGTGGGCTTCAGAGTAACAGCCGTGTTAGTCTGTATTCAGAAAAAGAAAAGGAGTACTTGTGGCACTGTAGAGACTAACCAATTTATTTGAGCATAAGCTTCCGTGAGCTACAGCTCACTTCATCGGATGCATCACGAAAGCCTATGCTCAAATAAATTTGTTAGTCTCTAAGGTGCCACAAGTACTCCTTTTCTTATTGAGTGGGCTATTTCCATCCTCTTCACATACCACAAATTCTGAATGTGCTTCCTCCAGAGAGCTCCAGGCTCTTCACGTCCAGCAGAGACTTTGTCATCTTCATATTTATACACTGGCACTAGCCCACAAAGCCAACTCTCAACCAAAATAAGTTAATTTTCAATTACACAATTTTCATCTTCAGGGCTTGTCTCTAATGTGTACCCAATGGATCACAGCAGTAGGATTTTGGGGAGTAGCTCATTATTTGGGAAGTTCAGATTTCGAACCAGCCACTGTGAAGTTAACTTAGCACAAAGATGAAATAAGACATTTTCACCAGCAATGCCTGAGTCTTCTGAACTGTTTACTTAAAGTTCACCCTTAGGGGATGAATTTTGTAAGGCATTTTAACTTTAAGGGTGCTAGTAGTGGCATCAGTCCCATCGTTAAGCTCTAATGTTAGAAATCCTGGTTCCTGGTGCCAACAGATTCATGGCTCATTTCTATCTGGCTTAGTTAAGCACCCTGTTGTACCTCACATTCATGATTATTAGTTCTCATTCAAAACAAATTTGAATGCTGGCAATGTGATGAAGACATATGTAGCAAGTAACTGTTGGCAACCAATGCACTAAGCAGTGTTCTGTAATCAGAGCATTTAAATATTAATTCTCTGAAGCCAAATGAGAAGCCATCTTCATGACTAACTTCTCAGATCATTTGGCATGAGCCCACTGGACCCGATTCTTCTTTCACCCTGGCTTTTCACCAGTGACATGCCACTTACTTCAGTGGAGTTACGCCCGGTTTGTACCAGTGAAAGTGAGGGAAAAATCAGGACCAAGGAGGACCAAATTCTGGTTTCTGCTGTATATAGTATGCAAACATCTCCTCAGAATCAATGAGCATGCACGTTAGAAGGTAAAATTTGACTGCAAATTTCACAGGGCTAACTTTGGACGTCAACTCCTATAAGACACTGGAGTGTATAAAAATAACCATCTGGAACAAGATTTTCCACAATTGCACAATGCACAAATGCAAAATGCAGCCTCACATAACATAGCTTACATATCAGGTGATGTGGAAGAGAACACTTAATTTTCCAAAGTTGAGGGTGGTCACATACTTAAAGTATTGCATGACCATGGCAAGTTGTGCTAGGACATTCCCAGAAAAGAAGACAGAATCAAAGTAGTTTTATTCTACCATATACCATTTTATAACACAGCCTTATAAGATATAAAGAAACCGACTAAGGGTTTTGATTTTGTTTATTTATGTATTTATTTTACTTACTTATTTTAGTAGGGCCAAATTAATTGGTTTGACAAGCAGGAATGTCTCAATTGAATTCAGTGGAGTGTGCTCTTAGAGGCTTAAAAAACATTGGGCCAGATCCTTGGGTCCAGCTGAGCTCTGATTGGGGCAGAGGAGCAAAGCTGGCTTAAATCTACCTTTTCACTTCCTCTTTCCTTGGGGTAAGCCAGGTTCAGGCTGTGACATAAAAGAGTATAGCTACTGGGATGCTTTAATTCATGCCATTAGTAACTGCCCCTTAGGGGTAATTCCATCAACCCAGGATGACTGGAGCATACTGCACTCTGGTCATGCCTCCTTCCACATCTTATATTTGGGAGATGCATCAGGGAGTGGTATAAAGGAGAATCCCTAGCCACCTTGCTAGGGCAGTTTTCCTTCCTTTTTGTATCATTGGTGCAGTGGGGGCTGCAGGTTTGACCTGTGAATGCCATTTAAAATGGTAAACAGGGGAATAAGTACTTAGTTTCCATTTCTGCAATTTTCTAACATATTCTTCCTCTCCTCAAATCAATATAAGCTGAGGGTGCGCTGCACCTTCATGAGTTGCTTAGCACCTTGATGTCAGCATAGCCTCATGTCTCAGTTATCAGCACGGTATTATTTTTATATCTTAGCCTTTGTTTTCATTTGATTCTATTGTTAACTTAAGGTTGATTGGCTTAATGCCTTGTTCATCTTGCAGATCAGTGAACCAGGCTCTTTGATGCCATATTTCATAAATAAATTTATGAACACTGAATAAATAAGCATTTATTAAGCATATCAACCAGTGTTCAAGGGCTTCAGAAATTTTGCAGACTGATAAACTGTGTTGTTCTGCAGTGATAAAAACAGGTGTTTCCATTCAGTTGCCAAGTCTACTCCCACCTGAGAATCCCAGATAAGTAGTCCAAATTACATCTAAGAAGAAAATTTGCCAGAGCTTAATTACTTTTCATCAGGGTGCCACAGATAATGAGAAGCGAAAAAGCTCCAAACCATTGGAACTATATTGTAGTCTATTTAATTCTCCTAATTTAAAAACCTGCAGTTGAATTCTATACTTAAAAATAAACCTTACAGCTTTAATAGTAAACTGGGATGAATTTCTAATCACCAAATTATATTCCTTCTACTTGTGGCATTAGATAAAAGTAAACTTTTGATCTGGAGCGTAAGTAGCCTTAATAACGTTGCTGCTATGTCATTTCAGCAGTATATGTTTTCCCCATTAATCAGCTTTTTTCCTGTGTTGGCTTTTGCTCAGGTTATGGCCGCTCTATGTGTCTTTATTGATAAAATTGATGTTATCATGCCTGTCTATTAGATCATAGTTTTCAATGATTAGATCATACTGCTGGCAAACCCTTGTATCTTCTTCTCTTACTCCAGTCAGTAGTGTTTCTGCTCATGCTGTCAGTAGTTCAGTGCATCAGTTCGCTCAGTCCTATTCAAGTCAAGGCTCTCATTGTAAAACTTGATCTGACTGGTCTGTGGGAGAACTGTATCAGTAAGTCACCAGCAGAATGGGTCAGGTCTGCAGAGTAAACAATTGCCGCTTTGAAAAAGCTGGGCCTCAATCTGTCAATTCTACTCCACTGTTTCATCAGATAAGGAGTTATTTTGATTTGTTTTTTATTTTCATGTAAAGTGAATTTAATGGAACACAGGAATTCTCACACCAGATCAGACCAGTGATCCAGACAGTGAAGTATCCTTCAGTGACCAGTACCAGATACTTCAGAGGAAGATGAAAGGAAGGAAATATGTGAAATAACCATCACATAAGAGGATTTTCTTCTTCTTAATAGTTTGTTTATGCCTGAATCATGAATGTTTATATCCTTTATATTTTTATTATATGTATAATGGGAGGATTCAAGTATATTATATAAAACTGTCTAATCCTTTTTTTGAATCCTGATAAACTCTTAGCCTTTGGCAATGAGTTCCACAGGTTGATTATCCTGTACACAACCCCCCCTCCCACCTCCAAACTTTTTATCTGTTTTAAATGTGCTGCCTTTCAAATTAATTGAATATCCCTTTGCTCATGTATTATGAAAGGATTAATAGGATTATCCAATTGATGGGGCTGCACAGAGGTTTGGAGGGGCCTGAGACCAAAATCTGAAACTGAGCCCCTCTTCCCTCCTCTCCCCAAAAAAATTATCACTGAGGAGAAGTGAGGGAGGGGGGAAGGGGAAGTTGGAGAGCAAGTTTGCACCATATTCACCCTGCAGTGGTGGCTCAGCTCCTGTCCCACAGGGCTAGGCCCAGTTCTCCACTCAGGACATTGTGACCAGGTGCGCGGGGTTATTTGGGTTTGGTCTGGCTGCCCTTCCATCATGATGGAGAGACCCCTGGGCCAAACCCGAGTAGCACCGTGACCCTGCGCACTAGGTTGCAGCACCGCTCAAATGGAGGGCCCAGGGCAAAATGTCCCTTTCACCCTCCCTTTCCCAGAGGCCTTGCCAATTGGCCTTCTCTATTCCAGTCATTGTTTTATATACCTCTGCCACATGCTTTCTTATTTGTCTCTATGTAATGGTCTGTCTACCTCTAAATAGGGCTATTATTTTCAGTCTCCCTCATATGGAAATCTTTTCATGATGCTAATCATTTTTATCTCCTTTTCCATTTTTCCTGTATCTCTTTAGAAATGGGATGACCAGGATTGAATGGTGGACTCCAGATGTGAGTTTACTATTGATATGTATAATGGCGCTACCATATTTTTAGTATTACTTTAAATGCAGTTATTTGTATAGTCTAATGTTGCTTTCTGACCTCCACTTGGAATAATGATTTCATTGAGCCGTCCACAGTGACACATTGTTTTCTTTCCTGGTTGATTCTAGTTTATTTAGAACCCATTGATCATAGAATCAGAGAATCATAGAATATCAGGGTTGGAAGGGACCTCGGGAGGTCATCTAGTCCAACCCCCTGCTCAAAGCAGGATCAATCCCCAACTAAATCATCCCAGCCAGGGCTTTGTCAAGCCTGACCTTAAAAACTTCTAAGGAAGGAGATTCCATCACCTCCCTAGGTAACGCATTCCAGTGTTTCACCACCCTCCTAGTGAAAAAGTTTTTCCTAATATCCAACCTAAACCTCCCCCACTGCAACTTGAGACCATTACTCCTCATTCTGTCATCTGCGACCACTGAGAACAGTCTAGATCCATCCTCTTTGGAACCCCCTTTCAGGTAGTTGAAAGCAGCTATCAAATCCCCCCTCATTCTTCTCTTCTGCAGACTAAACAATCCCAGTTCCCTCAGCCTCTCCTCATAAGTCATGTGTTCCAGTCCCCTAATCATTTTTGTTGCCCTCCGCTAGACGTTTTCCAATTTTTCCACATCCTTCTTGTAGTGTGGGGCCCAAAACTGGACACAGTACTCCAGATGAGGCCTCACCAATGTCGAATAGAGGGGAATGATCACGTCCCTCGATCCCCTGGCTATGCCCCTACATATACATCCCAAAATGCCATTGGCCTTCTTGGCAACAAGGGCACACTGTTGACTCATATCCAGCTTCTCGTCCACTGTAACCCCTAGGTCCTTTTCTGCAGAACTGCTGCCGAGCCATTCGGTCCCTAGTCTGTAGCGGTGCATGGGATTCTTCCGTCCTAAGTGCAGGACTCTGCCCTTGTCCTTGTTGAACTTCATCAGATTGATGTATTAGAGTAGTTCATATTATTTATTCCAAGGTGTATTACCGCCACTGTTCTGCCTATTTGTTCAGCTATGTTTGGAACCTGTGGAATTCTTAACAAACTTCTCTAGACCTGACTATCCAGAATAATTCTCAGTCTTTTGCAGATTTTACCCCCTTTTCTTGTGAAAAATGTTGACTGAGAGTCTTGGAGACTGAATTCCTCCATGTATCCACAGAATAGGTGTAGTGCAGGCAGTGGCATTCCAAGTCAAACCACAGCACAGAGTGTTTCAGTCCTTGATTGGAGGGAGAGGACATCTAGCTATGAGAAAGTAGGTCAGTCATCATACCCTCTCAATCAGTCTTTCTAAGTCTGCTGGGTATGAGGAATTACATTTTGGAGTAGAGCTGCAAAAAACAAACAAGAGAAGAAGATGAGTAGTGGAAGCCTAATTACTAGAAGAAAAGGAGTACTTGTGGCACCTTAGAGACTAACCTATTTATTTGAGCATAAGCTTTCGTGAGCTACAGCTCACTTCATCGGACGAAAGCTTATGCTTAAATAAATTGGTTAGTCTCTAAGGTGCCACAAGTACTCCTTTTCTTTTTGCGAATACAGACTAACATGGCTGTTACTCTGAAACCTAATCACTAGAATCATTTAAAACTCAGATGGATAAAGTAGGAAGTAATATACCATAGGGGAGAGTCTTCATTGAGATGATCATGGACTAGACCCAATGGATTTAGCTACACTGATGTAAATCTATAATAACTCCATTAACAGTAGTAGAGTTACTCAGGTTATACACAGGTGTAACTGAGGTTGTAATCCAGCACTGTAGGTCTAAGTCATCTGTGATCTCTGAGATACTGTGCTACAGTACAATTTGATTAACAGAGTAAAATATACCAGAGATCTGCCATTTAATTTGTGAGAAGAAAGTGAAACTAATCTGTCAGCTTCTTGTGCATCTCAGTTGTATGGGGCTGGAAAGATTGAAACACCTGCAAAAACAGAGTGCTCCATACATTTTAGGATAAGATGTTCAAAAGCACTCAGTGTTGACCTAACTCTACTGCTCCTGAGGTTGTTGTTAAAACTAATAGCCCAGCAGATTAGGTTATTTTCTAAGTATTTTTTCTAGATTGCTTTGAATACGTTCTCCTTTATCATCATAATCATCATCATGACAAGATGCAAGGACCCTATCTGGACACTAGCAAGCAAACTACTGTTACTCTCACATAGGTTTTCAGGGAGAGGGAGCTTGGAAGGCCCAGAAGCAATAAGAACAATTAGGTACTCAGGTGGGAGGCAGGAAGGTTCATAAGAACAACTGCCTATAGGTGTTAAAGAAGGTCACTGCAAAGGAGGGAGCTCACAGATGATGATAGCTGTGGGTGTTGATGTTGTGGTGGTGATGTTGCACTTTGGTGTGATGTGACGTAACACAGAAAAGAGATATCACTAGGTAGGAGGCAAAGGTAGGATGAAAGAGTTTTGCAACATCATCAGGGAAAGATTCAGAAATGCACTCTGAGCTGCATCCTTAGCCTTTCAGGGAATAAAAGCCTTGAGGGAAGGCCTGGTCAACCTGAAGACTGTTTTCTTTGTCACCTCAGGTGAATGACGATGCTCTTTTTATCTGTATATATTAGTATTCCTCTTGGCATCCTCGGATTCTTATTTTGATCTTCCTTAATCCGTGTGAGGTGGTAGTGCAGTGTCTGAGTGGCCAAGTGAAGTGAATTTCAAGTTTTGATTACATTAGATTACATCTTGAGTGGGCCTCGGAGGAAGAATCCACTGCCTTGTGTTCAAAATAATGTACTGACTGATCTGAATGAGATCAGCAATATAAACAAATTGCAGGTTGAGAGTGACTTTATGGCCAATTACCTGTGTGAAGTACTTTGACTCTGACAAAGTACTGTTCCTTGACTGACGCTGTCAGCCATAGGTATAAGCAGACCTTGAAGGTTTGAATCATGCTGTTTTCTACAAGACCACAAATGCTAGATTGGCTTTAGGCTGCAGGTGGAGATCTGGGGTTGAAAGGCACAGTGGTGTGGCTCTTTGGTGGATCTATTTTTAGCTTGAAAGTGGCAATCCACTCTGCAAAAAAGTATCAGGACACTAATCTTTCACTGCTCCAGACTCAGTATGGCCGTATGGGTGAGCAAACTATTGCATATGTATTGATTATATGAAATAAATATGTGGTTTCAGCCATAATTAATCAAGACTAAAAGAGTCTTGGAGGAGAATCATCCAAGCACGATATATGTTTGCATCATTGAAAATAATTAAAGTGTGAAGACAGTCAGAAAAGCAACTGTACAAGTGACTTCACAAGGTTCCATGTTTGTTTTCGATGAGTGATGATTCCAGATTGGTTGCCTCATTTTACAAGTCAAAAGGATGCTTTAGTCTGCACCAAGGGAGTGTTAATGTTAGTCCTCACTAGTGTGTCCTGCACTTACCGGCCCACGTGGACCCTCCTGCCATCCACTAGAACAGCAGTTCTCAAACTGTGTGTTGGGACCCCGGTTTAATGGGGTCACCAGGGCTGGCGTTAGACTTGCCGGGGCCAAAGACAAAGCCCAAGCCCTACTGTTCAGGGCCAAAGCTGAAGCCCGAGGGCTTCAGTCCTGCATGGCAGGGCTCAGGTTACAGGCCCCCAGCCTGGGTCTGAAGCCCTTGAGCTTCAGCCCTCCCTCCCAGGGTGGTGGGACTTGGATGGGCTCAAGCTTTGGTCCTCACTCCTGGGGTCATGTAGTAACTTTTGCTGTCAGATGTGGGTCGCGGTGCAATGAAGTTTGAGAATTCCTGCACTAGAAGTTCCTTAGTTTACACAAAGGTAGACTTTTTGAAACAGGACTACATTGGCATGCACTGGGGAACTTTTAGGGTCCACACAGGCCAGTCAGTACATGACAGGCTCGTGCAGACTAGCATTTGCACCTCTCTGGTGTGGCCTGAAGTAACGTGTAAACAAGCTCTTAGTCACTGGACCCTAAGTGACTTGCCCAAAGTCACACAGGGTGTCTGTGTCTGAGCTGGGATTTGAGCACGTCTTCTGAGTCCCTATATAATGTTTTAGTCTTAGCCCTTGTCTACACTACAAAATTAAGTCAACTTTATCTAATTAGATCTCAAGCCCCCGAATTAATGAAGTCGATTGTGATGTCCCGCGACCCACAAGATTCCAAGGTTAAAAATATTTCCTGGCTCTCGGGGAGAATGGATCCACCGCTCGCCTGTCTCCCATTCTCCTTCTCCTCCTCTTCCTTATCCACCATATCATCCTCCTTGTTGTCCCTAGACTCACACATCTGTGAGGTGTCCACGTTGCTTGTGGGGGTCACGCCCGAGAATCGCATGCAGCTCGTTGTAGAACTGGCATGTGTAGGGTTCAGCACCAAAACAACTGTTCGCCTCTCTTGCCTTCTGGTACGCTTGGCAAAGTTCTTTTATTTTCACATGGCACTGCTGTGTGTCTCTCTTGTAGCCCTTCTCCCTCATTCCATGAGCGATCTTTGCATAGATGTCAGCGTTTCTTCTGCTGGATCGTAGCTCTGCCTGCACAGACTCTTCTCCCCACACAGCGATGAGATCCATCACCTCCTGTGCAGACCAGGCCGGAGCGCGTTTGGGGAGTGTAGTCTCCATGATCAGCTGTGCTCAAGCTGGCATGCTCCCAATGCTGATCAAACAGGAAATGGGAAATCAAAAACTCCTGAGGCTTTAGCAGGGGAGGGACTGTTTCCTGTGTACCTGGCTGCAGTACAGCAGAGTTGAGAATGATCTCCAGAGCAGTCACAGATGAGCATTGTGGGACACCACCTGGAGGCCAATTAAGTCGAATTACACAACGCTGCATCTATACTACCTCGCAGTCGGCCCATGAAAATCAAACTAAGCGCTGCAGAGGTGGATTACAGAAGTCAACATCAGAGGCGACTTAGATTGACATAAAGGACCCAGTAGTGTAGACACATACATTAACAGGTCGACTTAAGGCAGCTTCCTTTGACCTAGTTCTAGTGTAGACCAGGCCTTAATAACACACAGTGCACAGATACATTGAGTAAGAAAGGGCCATTTTTACAGTGAGAGACAAGGTGGGTGAGGTAATAACTTTTATTGGAGCCTCTTCTGTTGGTGAAAGAGATGAGACACAGACCCTGTTTCTTCCACCAACGGGAGTTGGTCCAATAAAAGATATTGTCTGTCCTACCTGGTCTCTCTAATGTCCTGGTACCAACACAGCTACAACAATATGGTAAACAACATTTTTACATTGACATATTATACCTATAATTCCACTTTAAAAAAACAGTGTGTCATGCTATTTTTGGCTCATTGCTTTTTTAGGAAGAGAAGGGGATTAATGGTTGAAATGATCTTTCATTTACATATCCCCTTTAATCTGTAAATGTTTTTCAAACTATATGGAAAGGTTACCTAATCTACCATTGAAAAGTAATCACTTCTGGAGCTGGAAGGCAGCAACGGTTGAGCAGCTCAAAGCTGAAAATGAAGAGGTTGCTCACCCCTGGTACTAGTCTAGTCCAAACCTGGTTACCTAGTGAAATAAAGTGGCAACTTCCAGAAGGAAACAAGTTCATTTTTTTAAAAAAGGGCATACTTTTTTGGTAAGGGAAGTGAAAATTTGAAAGTATCACCCCCTAGCATTACACCCCCTAGCATTACAATTCTTTAACTTCCATTATCTATCATACAGTGAAACCGTTGATAAGTGAGGAATATCTGGCATAAATATATAGAATACAATTACTGAACTGTTCATCAATTTCTGCAGATTGTATTTGAACTGAAACCCTCTTTTAAGTGAAGAGAAAATAAAGGAATGAACTTGATAAAGCTGAATGAAAGCCCAGGCACCAAAGAATGAAATAATCATAATTAGATCTCTTAAATAAATTGACTAAATAAACAAATCTGCTTGGTGTCACTGTGCAGTGCACGTTATCTATAATGAATGTCGTCCTGATAAAAGAACAATTAAACCCAGTTAAGTAATGCATGCACTGTATACCAAGGCTTTATGGCCATTACTGGTAAACAGAAGAGGGAAGACCAGAAGCCAAATCCTGATCCTGTTGACTTCAGTGGCAAAACTCCTGGAGCTGGTCTCAAGGAACCAGTTTATAAGAGTCATTTGGTCTAAATCCAGGCAGGTGACAGCCCTAGTCTTGATTCTGCTCTGTGTACTGCCATTTTCCTCCATTCCATTGAATGGAAATGTGATGATGTTCAATGGTAAAGCCACCAGACGATTCACTAATTGTGAACTGAAGTACAATGGGGACTCTAGAAGGTCCAAAAGTTCTGGTGGACAGTCTCAAAGCACCTGGTAGATAATCTGGTTACAGAATATGTTGCACCCACAGATTTTCATCTGCATGTATGCTGGATAAGCATAGGAAACGATTTCTAAGGTAGTGTTTTCTCTGTAGCCCAATTTTTATATTGCATTATTGGTCTAAGGACTCTAGTCCCTCCTGGTTAAATCATCTGCTAGAATCTACACTTCTGTCCCTTGGAAGAGATGATAACTCTGAACATTAGTTGATTCCCAAATCATAAAACATTGGGGGTTTATTATATGAATATACTGAACTCTCAGGAAAACTGTGAAGAAAAATACAAGGTGTTCTTGTCCTCAGAGAACACAGTTGGCTTCTCATCATGTACCATGAAACGCTGTGGCCAACGGGCACTCAGCGCAGCTTGGTATAGGGAGAGGAGCCACAGAGGTGGCATTAAGCCACTATTTTGCTCTCCCAATCGTGAGGTCATGCAGGCACTGATCTGGTCCACAGTGAAAATTAGCTGCTTCAATTTATACTGATAACCAAGGGCCCTAAGGGGCCATGATGATAGTGGCAGATCTCGAATGTGTAAGCAAGTCCTGACCAGGCCCCCTTTTCTATACAATATCTCTTATGTGAGTGGAAGGTGGGGTGGTGTAGCAGTGACTATGGTAGGTTTGTGTAGTTTTAGAAATGAAGGGACTGTAATCCTGACCATGGGTGTTGCCATACCAACTGTAACGAGACTAATCAATTAAGGTGGGCTATTATCAGCAGGAGAAATGAAAACTTTTGTAGTGATAATCAGGATGGCCCATTTCAAACAGTTGACAAGAAGGCGTGAGTAACAGTAGGGGAAAAATTAGCATGGGGAAATAGTTTTTACTTTGTGTAATGACCCATCCACTCCCAGTCTTTATTCAAGCCTAATTTAATGGTGTCCAGTTTGCAAATTAATTCCAATTCTGCAGTTTCTTGTTGGAGTCTGTTTTTGAAGTTTTTTTTGTTGGAAAATTGCAACTTTTAGGTCTGAAATGAGTGACCAGGGAGGTTGAAGTGTTCTCCGACTGGTTTTTGAATGTTATAATTTTTGACATCTGATTTGTGTCCATTTATTCTTTTGCGTAGAGATTGTCTGGTTTGGCCAGTGTACATGGCAGAGGGGCATTGACTGGGAGTGGATGGGTCATTACACAAAGTAAAAACTATTTCCCCATGCTAATTTTCCCCCTACTGTTACTCACACTTTCTTGTCAACTGTTTGAAATGGGCCATCCTAATTATCACTACAAAAGTTTTTTTCTCCAGCTGATAATAGCCCACCTTAATTGATTAGTCTTGTTACAGTTGGTATGGCAACCCCCACTTTTTTCATGTTCTCTGTGTGTACATATATCTTCCTACTGTATTTTCCACTGCATGCATCTGATGAAGTGGGTTTTAGCCCACAAAAGCTTATGCCCAAATAAATTTGTTAGTCTCTAAGGTGCCACAAGTACTCCTCGTTTTTTTTTGCTGATACAGACTAACACGGGTACCACTCTGAAACCTGCCTAATAAATGTGCCCCAATGAACCGTTTTTATCAGTTCTCTGTAAACTGGGGAGATGGGGCCCTGCTGTAAATACAGAATTTTAAAATCACACTCTTCATCTTCATATTAAGAGAGGTGCCTTGATTGTAACCTCTTCAAGGCAGGGATTGTATGTTCCCATGTGTTTAATGGGTACCTAGCATATTGTGGGTGCTAGCGCAATACAATTATAAGGAAAACAAACTGCTGACACTGAATTTGGCTAGTCTGATGGATGTAATCATGATCAAAAGTCCATTTGCAGAGCCTTTACTCCTATTAGTGACCATTTATTCCTGAGGGTAACACCATCAAATTTAGGAGCTGGGGGGTATTCGCATTAGAATTTAATGAGACTACTCATGTGAATATACGCTCGTTTGGGGGAGCAAGGACTCCACAGTCTGACCCCAACTGCTTAGAATTTGCAAAAAGCTGTGGGCAGTACATCCTTGGCCTATTTCATGTTTGAAGTACTTATGTGACAGCTGCTGTCTTGGCCAGCACACTGGGGATGAAACCAGAGCTGAAAGCATGAGTGGCTATAGCTTGAACTAAAGGGAAAAGGCTCTCTAGGTGGGAGCTGTAACCTTTCATATCTGCTGTGGATTGGTGCAAAGTGGGACTTGTAACACACACTCACAGTGGGCTACACTTACTTTCATCATAGATTGAAAGGAGTCATGGAAGCTGACTCTTAAAGATGCCATATTTTTTCCTGTGAATAATTAAGGGCCTGATTTGCAAAATTACATGTGCAACTGTGTGCCTATTTTGCGTGTGTGGTTACTGTAACTGCCTGTGCAAATAGGATATTTGTATGTGCCAGAGGCCAGGTAGATGTGTAGCTGTTGATTTAAACATGTAAATACTCTATTGGGAATGCAATTACATTAATTGCATGTGTAAATTAGGCACACACTTCTGTGTTTCAGTTTGTTTATGTACCAAAATTTGCTAAGGCATATAATAGTTTTTATGATCATTAGAGATGGAAAAACCACAGAAGGTTTGGAGGTTTGGTTTGTCTAAGTACCAAAACGTGTGGCTATTTATACAAATTATCCAATCCTCTTGAGGTTCTTCTGGTTCTTCCAGGGAGCCCAAACATAGTTCACATTTCTGTAGCTGGTCCTGCCTGGACTCCAGAATTGCAGAGGCACGTGGGGACGAAGTAATCCAAACTCTTTTGATGACCACAGAAAATATGGCTTAGGCTGGTGGTGACTTAACCTGATCTGATTTGCCTGCTGCGATGGCAGTAGCTATAAAACAACAATAGTTATATGGCTTACCATTTGTTACTGTAACATTTGAATTGTGTGAGCCTGTTGGGTTTCTTTCTGCACAGAGATTGTGTGAGTCTTCTGAGTTTCCTTATTCTCATCAACGCTGCTACTAAGCTTCAGCTGCAGGATTGAATGAGTGGTGTCTTTGAGACCTGTGCTGCTAATTAGGCCATGGTTTTGCTAGGGCTGCAGTCTACACAGGTGAAGTGAATTTGGCTGCATGCACTGGGTTTAGAGTTCGGTTCTTAAAATAGAACATTACTGGTTAAATGGTAATGAAACGAGAAGCAGTTTATCACCGGACACAAAACGGGTGTGTTTAACAATGAATCTCACGTGCTGATGTTTTGAACCAGAATGCCTTTTCAGCTGACAGAAAATGTGAGTTTTGTGCAGGGGTGGGGGAGTTCTTTTGTTGAAAGTGCTTAATGAGCTACGCTACAATTTTTTTCAATGCTAGGATTCTGCCAAACATCTGGCTGGGAAGTTGCCCTCGGCACGTGGAGCATGTGACCATCAAGCTAAAACACGAATTGGGTGTTACGGCTGTAATGAACTTCCAGACCGAGTGGGATGTTGTTCAGAATTCCTGGGGCTGTAACCGCTATCCAGAACCCATGAGCCCAGAGGTGCTTATGAAACTGTATAAAGAGGAAGGTCTCGCTTATGTCTGGATGCCAACCCCAGACATGAGCACTGAAGGTAATGTTCAGACCTGTCTTACGACTGGATAAGTAATAGCAAAACCTCTCAATGACATGATAACATTGCTTTAGTGTTGTTGTTTTCTGAATAACTTTTGTTTATTATTACTGTGATAGTAATTGGTAACTTTGCTGTGTTGTCCCTAATGAATTCTGTACACTTTGTCATATGCAGAGAGGTCATCCAAACGATTTCTGATCTATATCTTCCTCTCTCGGTATATCCCCATCCCCTCCGAAAATTGGTGACTGCTTGAAAACCTTTTCTTTCAGCACTGATTTAGTGAGAATGCAAATTCATCAGGTTGATGACCATTGGCTTGCACATCAAGACAATGAAATTGCCATAACTGCTGGTTTTAATCAAATAAGCAGTGCTAGGTAACCTACTCTGGTTCCCTTAGTACACCACTCTCTTTGCAGTTGTGTGCCAGTCTATTTAGCCACTGTATTGTCACATATAATAATTTGTAATCATATAGGATATGCATAGCACGCCAAATTGTAACGTAAATTAGGATATGTTATTTGGCTGTTACAATCCTTGGTACATTGATTAAAAAATAGATTAAGTGATAAGAAACCATGGATAAGCAGGAGGTTGGAAAACTTGAGTGGTTTGCAATACTGGAAAATATATAGGATAATTTTTAATTATAGTGAAATATTGGTGTCACAGAGAGAGAACTGTCATGTCAGTTATATGCATCAAGAGAGGCAGGAGACTTGGAAGAAAAATGAAATAAAAAATATGGATTGGCTTTGTGTTAATGCTCAGCTATGCCATGGGGAAAAGCAAGGGTTTGATTCTTGCAGTCTCACTCCTTGGACTGATAGGGACTGGGAGTTCTCAACCCTTGAGGGGAAAAGATTGTTTTGCATTGCATAACCATGTGCTTGATAGAAATTAAAGGGCAATGTTGATGAGTTTCAAAGGAAATCCCATCTAGTCCTCCTTGCCTAAAGACCTAGTGACCCTAGTGGCCCTCAGAGGGCTATAGGAGATGCCAGCATATGCACATAATTGAAGAAAATGGGTCATGAGAACCTCATGGTTCCAGCAGTACCAAATCCACCCTCCCCGCACACACTCTAATTTGCCAGTAGGAGTTTTGCCATTTATAGGCCCTAAAAATATATAAGTAGAGAGAGGTGTGTGATTAGGAGGATTTCTTTGTTACTTAATGTTCAGAATTGAACATGATACGAAAGATATGTCTGTGCTCTACGCAGAATGTTCCAATAGATTGCTAATGTACTATGATGGCAAAATATAGCATTTTCATAGGAGAGACTTGGGAAGGCTTAATTTACCGCAGCTGCTAATTTTGCACATTTCTAAAATTGAGACTGAGACAGGGGTTTATGGAGATGCTCTTGTCCCCATCGTTTTGGATAAAATGTGAAGTGTACTTTCCATATTCTTGTTTTAAATTGGAAATATAAGAATACATTTATAGTTCAGTTAAAAGTTGATTTTTGCGGGGAGGAAACAGTGTTCAGATTAAATACTATACAGCCTCCATATCTGAACTGATGACAAACACCATCTTTGGCACTGAATTCAATTTGGCAATGAATTAATTGAATACATTAATTAAAGTATATTTCATCTAAAGTAACCATACTATTACATAAATCAAGTTAGTACCTATTTTCCTTATGCCTCTGTGGACCGATTCTGCTTCTAAATTGGTTGAAACATTTATACTTCTCATATAAGTTGCTATTTTTTTTTATTATTCTTTGTATGAGACACGAAATGAAAGGGAATCTGGATGGCTTCGCAAACGCTGTATGACAAAAGCATTTCACTTCTGGCTCCACTGTTTTAACATAATCTATGGTGGTCTGTGACATAAAATTGGTTGTCTCAACTCAGTCTGTATGGGACAGGGGGCCATATAAAAGTAATCGTTGGTGGTTCTCAACCGGGGTATGTATATCTCTGTGGGTATGCAGAGGTCTTCCAGGGGGTGTTCAACTCATCTAAATCAGTGTTTCTCAACCTGGGGGTTGCAACCCCCAGGGGGGCACGGGACAGGTATAGGGAGTGGTGCAGGTGCAGGGCCAGCATTAGGGAGGTGACAAGCAAGGCAATTGCTCGGGGTCCCAGGCTACAGGGGGCCCCCGCAAAGCTAAGTTACCTGCATCAGCCCAGGGTGGTGGGGCTCGGGCTTCAGACAAGGCTCACAAATGAAGAACAGGCACAAGTATCACACTGAAATGTAAGTACAATATTTATATTCCAATCAATTTATTTTATAATTATATGGTAAAATGAGAAAGTCAGCTATTTTTCAGTAATAGTGTGCTGTGCCACTTCTGAATTTTTGTCTGATTTTGTAAGCAAGTAGTTTTTAAGTGAGGTGAAACTTGGGGTACGCAAGACAAATCAGACTCCTGAAAGGGATACAGTAGTCTGGAAAGGTTGAGAACCGCTGATTTATTACACACATTTTAGTGCAGATCACCATTTGTTGCCAAATAGGTCCTGGGTCCAAGTTATGTGGACTTTCGTATTACCTGGACCTATTACTTAGCAAAATGTGAGGTTGAAGTTCATTTGGGAAAACTGACACTACAGTTTCACATGTAGGCCAGATTTTTAGGAAGTGCTTCGCATCCACCCTTTTAAAATCTAGCCTTTGTAAGGCATCTCAATGTGGACACCCAAAATCACTAGTCACTTTTGGAAATCTTAGGCCTAGCCTGTGCAAAAGGGTACTTAATTTCTGACAGTCCAGAAAACCTATGTAGACATTCATATTCTCTTACCAGAGAAAGAAGAGAAACTAGCTTTAATAGATTTCTCTTTGCCTGCCACTATGACTTCACAGTACAGCAGAATAGAGAAACATATTGTTAACAGTGATCCTCCCTTTCTTGTGTTCATGGGAATGTGCCCTGTTTTTAATCCTAGGAAGAATACAGATGTTGCCTCAGGCTGTCTGTCTCCTGCACGGGCTGCTAGAGAATGGACACATCGTCTACGTGCATTGCAATGCTGGTGTGGGCAGGTCCACAGCCGCCATCTGTGGCTGGTTAAAGTATGTGATGGGATGGAACCTGAGGAAAGTGCAGTACTTTGTGGCCTCCAGGAGACCAGCTGTCTACATAGATGAGGAAGCTCTGGTTCGTGCCGAAGATGATTTCTATCAGAAATTTGGACCGCTTCGCTGCTCATGCAGACCTTAGTGGTTGAAAAGCTGATTGGAGGAGGGGAGAGATTCATCACAGAGTTGCCAACCCCAAGCATTCAAAATTCATAAGTCAGGCCCCCCAAATTCGTGTGTGAGTGAGAGAGAGAGTGTGTGGGAAATCATGAGATTTAAAAACAATAATTAGTTTAGTCGATTTTTATTTGCCTTCTGTTTTTTAGCCTTTGGGGTTGTTATTTTCAAACTTTTCTCTGCAACCAGGAGGGCTAGGAACTTACTTTGCAAAGTGAAAGGTGAGATTCTCATGTACTCATGTGACTGCAGGAGCTGGGACAAATATCACAAGATACAGCCGTGCGAGATGGCAAGACTGTGGTAAGAAGAAGGTGGAGCAATTCAGAAGTGCTATATAAAGAAATAAAAGTCAGTGGTGTGGTTTTTGGTTTTTTTCTGGCTTCGGTAGTCAGGGTTGTTTGACCATTTCAGGTAGAGCCTTCTGTTTTGGTGTGTTTACAAAGATGTTTATAATGAAATGGTCTGACTGAGAAAAAGAAGAAGGAAATTGATTTTTGCAGTTCTGTTTTTGTAACAAACAGCAAGTTAAATTCAATTAATTAGGCAAGAGCTGCCCTTTCTCTCTCATTTAGGTTTATAGTTAATGTCATTTAGTAAAATTTACTGCTGTACTTTGTTATGGTGCTGAGTGTACTCTAGAGGCTGCGCATAAAGGTGGGGAAAAGTTCCACTTATGCATATTTAATCTACTGCAAGGCAGAACTCCTGGTTTATTAGATTATCCTAGATTGTAAGATTTCTGGTGCAGGAACTGTTTTTCTTTTCCTTGTCTGTACAGTGCCTAACACTGCCACAATCCTTGATTAGGGCCTCTTGGTGCCTCGGGAAGATAAATAACAATAAAGAAAATTGAGTTAAAGCAGAAGATATGGGAGCTGGCCTGGTGAGCCTATATGCAGGCTCTTGCCCGGTTTAGGTGCAAGTGTCCATCTCATTCCCCAATTTGGCGTTGCCTGGAAGTTCTGCAATACCAGCTGTCTCTTGCTCCTGTGGAAGACAAGTGCTTCCATTGCTGCTCAGACATTGCTGTCCCATTAGCTAAAACTGGGAAGGACACCACTAGGCTCCAGAGTCCAAACATGCCCCACTCAGCCGAAAATAGGTGCTGCAACTCATGACCTAGAGGGGAGGAAGTGGAGAAATTCCTCCACGGAGGGTCTGATTGGGTGGGAGAGTCGCTTGTTGAGGACACAAAAATTAAGAAACTAATTTCTAGAGGCAGATGGCTGAGCTAAATCCCTTTTCCAGTTATTTTTAGAAAAACGATTTGTCTATATAGAGATTTATTCCATGATAAAGAGGTGTTGAGAGACACATGTGACCTTAATTATAAGGAAATCCTACTACTGGAGACTTGTTAGCGATCTCACTGTTACAATATGCTGGGCACTGTTCACGGAGAATGTCCATCAGAATATATTTTGCTTTATCTTCTACCCCTCAGATGCCCTCAGATGTGAAGAAGCCACTGGAAGTTATTTTAAATGTATGTATTTGATCATCACTTTATTTCAGATTTCTGTTTTGAAATAATGTATGTCACCAGTTAGATATGGGATGAAACTATAGCCCGATGTTAAATAAAAGCCTTATGACACTTCCATAAGTTTTGCTCACGTGTTTGTTATTTGTACTGAAGAGCGGACAGTAGCCATTGGAACCATAATTGTTTATTTCTAGTCTCCCATGGTCTGACTGGAACAAGAATGGGTTTTCTATCTATGTGCCTGACCTTGTGAACTAAAGGGTGTTGATGATGCCCATCCTACTCAAGGAGCACAAGAGTATGCCAGAATGCAACTCAGCTAGGGGCATACGCTTAAGGCTAGAATGTGACTTTAGGCACAGCCCTGGGGAGACACCGCATTGCAGTAACTCATACCTGATTCCTAATTCCTCCTCTTCTTCTCATTTGCTCTTAGGAGGTAGTTATTTGCCACTGGCCTATACCAGCAGTAAATTACACCCTACGCATGCTGGCTTAGCTATGGTGTCCAGTGAGTAAGAGAAGTGGGTCAATTCTTTGCTGCTCCCCCACCCATTCTCTACCTCTTGCTGACCACTAACTCTGGGGAAGGAGTGAGCAGGCAAGTAGCCCTGCTTCCTACTATGTATCCGGCCCCAAGATCTGGGTAGCCCATGTAAAGAGGATCCATACTCCTCTACTCCCTTGCATGGAGTCAGAGTCACAATTTGGCCTTTAATATCCCTGAGAACTTCTTGGACTTGATTCAGTATAAAACCAAGCATGGACAACTTGTGCAACAGAGAGTGCCCCACAAAGACCAAGCCCTGAAATCATGAGGTTTGCATGAGAAACAAAAATCTGAACTAACACCAAAGTTATAGTTCTGTCACAATGCTTTTGAACCCGCAAGCTTAAAGGATATTCCACGTGTCCCTGCTGTATAGCTGGGCAGGGTACAGCTAATTCTGTTTTCAGTGGTTACATTTGTAGTTGTAGGCTAAGGCAAATCAAATTCTGTACTTCAGGACATCCACTGTTTGGCAACAGGAGCCAGCCAGGAATACCCCATGTTGTGCAGATCTGATGTACAGGTTTATACTATGTTGTGTTCCCTGTCTTTTTGGACAAGAACATCAGTAATTTAAAATCCAATGGATACCGTCAGCATCAAAGAGCTGCAAATAGCAAAGAAATCAATGTGCTACACACATGATTGTTCTAGACTGATACTTCTATTTTTAAATACTGATGAGGTACTCACATGCAGTAGTAATGGGCACATGTAGTAGGTGGATTACATAAATAGATTAGATAGATGAAACCAGCCTGCCAAAAATGTACTAGTAAATGGCACGAAGAGTTCCCCGGGGTTGTAGACCCACAGTACATAATCTGTAACATACCCAGTTGTCATATTGTCCCCAGAGCACTGATTCCTGCCTCCTTATTGAAAGGCACTCTACTAGGTAACACTAATTGAAAGTCCTGCCTGTCAAATGCAATTAGTAAGCACCAGACATTTAAATAATAAAGAGCCCATTGCAAAAGGCTACAGCAACAAGAAAGCAAAGGTTTCAAAATATTCCATTTTCCCAGCTGCATAATGACATGATAAGCCTGTATCTAATGCTTATCTATTAAAATTCTAATTTGAAATGTGTCCTTGTGCTGATTGGATCATCGGCCATTTCCCCAACTAAACTGTTTATTGCAATTTGGGTGAAAGGATGAGGGCATTGCTGCTGTTAATATGCTTGTATATTTCCTCTTGATAGTAACACCTTTATGGCTAGACTATATTTAGAAGAGAATAACTCCTAAGAAGGTAATTAAGAATTGATAAACTGCAGTAGTTATTTTACAGTGGGCAAAATAAATCAAAGTAGTGTACAAGGACAAAGAGGGAAAACCAGTGCAAAAGCTCATATAGGTCATCATCACTGGAAGGTATCATTGGGGAAAACAGATGTCAGTTAGAATTGGCACATCAAGTATTTGATGCCCAGGTAGAAATAAAGCCCCCATATTATTTTATCTAGTTTAGTTGAAGAAGCAAATGGAATTTGCTTCATGAACCTGGGCCATTTACAACTTCAGGTTAATAATGATATCTCAATATTAATATTAGGATAGATACTAATACACATATTTATTCCTATGGCCAAATATGCAAGACCCCAAGTGCTCTGAACTCCCCTCAATATCTTTGTAAGAGGCATTCAGCCCCTCAGAGGGACTTGCTTAATGTGCCTGTGCTTTGTGACTTCACGAATAGTTTTCCTTCTGAGACCAAAAAATGTGACCAAGGAAGAAATAGGGTACACTAACTCACAAAGTTAATTAGCAAGGCAGCGTGGTCTAGTGAATAGGGGACTGGATGTCAGGAGCTCTATATTCTATTCTTGGCTCTGTTGTAGACAGGTTGTGTGACCACTGGTAAATAAATTCCCTACTGCTGCTTCCTTTGCCACCCTTTGTCTGTCTTACCTGTTAAGAATGTAAGCTCCTCGGGGATCACTCTATGTTTGTATAGCTCAGAATGGGGCCGTGATCTTGGCTGGGATCTCTAGGTGCTACTGCAATTAAGTCGTAGCAAATACATTTAGTTTCAACATCTCGTTAGTTTTTTCAACTGTATTCTATGTACTGCAAAAGTTACCAAAGAAACACAGTCCCTGCCCTCAAGAGCTTACAATCAGACACCTGCACACACTCCTCATGCAAGAAAACCCCTGGTGGGAGCCAGGTGCCCAGGAAAACAGTGATGTCCCCTCACTGAATTAAATCCAACTTTTTTGGGTGCATGGTGCTGGGAAATGTGAGACCTATGTGTGTCTGGAATACAATGCCAAGGGAACTGATAGAAACCCAATCTCAGCAGAAGCACAAGCACTAGGAAAGGTACTGTAGGGAATACTCTTTCCCTGACAAAAGAATGGACTTTAGCACCTACCACTGTAGGGTTTTTTCATCTCTACTTTACAGGATTACACACTGACTTTACTGTTCTGGAATTGGGAAAATTGTTGATTTGATATAGTAAAAAGAAAATTGCCATAAAACCTCTGTTCCTCTCTCCTTTTATTCCTTCTCACTAAATTGCAGTGAGATGTTTCAAAGCTAATGTAGAATTTAAAGCAAAATAACCCCATTCCACTAATCAAAAAAACAGCAGAGCTATGTAATGGGAAATCATGAATATATAAGTAAAAGCATAAGGGCTGTAGAGAAAGCACATATCTGGCAAGCAGATATCAGCCTTTAAAATGAAAATGGACAAAAGTCTGCTTAATAGGAATTGCATCCATGTAGCTGAGAGCAAAACTTGGGTAAGAGTTTCTAACTCTCAGCGTTTCTGTTCTCATGGGTAAATGAACAGAACTGTATTTTTTAACATATTCAGCTAAGGGAATTTGTTTTTCTTTTTTCTTTTCTCTGGTACTCCTTAGGAAAAGGCACTATTTTGGGGGGCATAGTTTTGCGTATAGTATTTATAAAGGGGTTACTTGAACCCATTCCTCTTGATGTCAATGGCAAAACTCCCATTGACATCACTGTCAGTGCGATCGTCATGATATGTATTACTTCTGAACAAGTTTTATTCTCAAGTTTAGCCACAGAAAGCAAATCTTAAAAGTCAATAGCAATGCCCCGCATGGTAGGTGCTGGATGTGAATGCACTTTGTAGGTGGTGGTTTTTTGAGCATTAAAATCAACTTGTTTAATAAAGTCAAGCCCCAGGAATAGGTGTTTTGATCCTAAACATGATGTGTGGGATTGTGTTTCCGAATAGGGTAAGTAGGTGGGAAAGGCACTTCCAAACGTATGCCTAAACAAATGGAAGCATCAGAATGTGTCTGGCTGGCTGCACTCTTTGTTGTCAGACAGAACTGGCTGTTCTGTAGAGCTGCTACAGCACAGCCTCTCAAGTGTTATTGGGGAAAGGACCCCCATGTATTAAGCCAGAGCCCTAGAGTGGGAGAGTGCAGTTGAAGCAACAGTAGCTTCAAAGTCAGTTATTTATAAGTTGAATGATTTTCATATTTTGCAGAGGTACTATCTGCCTTTGGCATTTAGGGTGGGAGGGATAGCTCAGTGGTTTGAGCATTGGCTTGCTAAACCCAGGGTTGTGAGTTCAGTCCTTGAGGGGGCCATTTCGGGATCTGGGGCAAAAAGTGCTTTGAGCAGGGGGTTGGACTAGATGACCTCCTGAGGTCCCTTCCAACCCTGATATTCTATGATAACTGACCAAGTGCACAGAGGGCATGTTGTGTAGTTGGAAGAGATGTGCCAGGGAGAGAAGCAAACTAGTCCTTTTAGACAGGGACGGGCAAACTTTTTGGCCTGAGGGCACATCGGATTTCCAAAATTGTATGGAGGGCTGGTTAGGGGAGGCTGTGTTTCCTCAAACAGCCAGTCGTGGCCCAGCCCCTCCCTCCTATCCGGCCCCCACTTCTCACTCCCTGACGGCTTCCCCCCGGGACTCCTACACCATCCACCACCCCCTGCTCCCTCTCCCCTGACCACTCCCGGACCCCCTACCCCTGACTGCCCCCTGCCGCCCCATCCAACCCCCCTCCCTCATTCCTGACTTGCCCCCCGGGACCCCTGGCCCATCCAACCATCCCTTCTCCCTGTCCCCTGACTGCCCCCCCACCCCATCCAACCCCCCTCCTTCCTGACTGCCCCCTCAGAACCCCTGCCCCATCCACACCCCCACCCCTGACCACCCCCCCCAACTCCCCTGCCCTCTAACCCACCACCCCCAGCTCCCTGCCCCCTTACCGCACAGCCTGGCGCGGTGGCGCGGTGTGCTGAGACTGCAGGGGAAGGGGGACAGCGGGTGAGGGCTAGCCTCCAGGGCCAGGAGCTCAGGGGCCGGGCAGGAGGGTCCCGCAGGCCGGATGTGGCCCACGGACCATAGTTTGCCCACCTCTATTTTAGGAGCATGAAGGTGGGGGAGGTCCAGTGTATTCCAGCATTCAGGGGGCCAGCCTGGAAAACAAGAGACATGGGTGATGCTCGCTGTTGTGTCATTGACTTGCTGCATGAGCTTGGACAAATCACCTCACTTTTCTGTGCCTGAGCAACCCTATCTCTAAAAGGATGATGATAATGCTAGTCTCACCTGAGGCTTATAGCTGGGTGGAGAGAGAGAATCAGTGACACCAGCTACAGTGGCAGTAAAGACTCCACTGAGACCATGGCTCTGTGTTAACAGAAGAAGCTTGTAATTGAAAGTTAACGGTATATTAAGGATCTACGTGATTGATTCAACTATCACGGGGATCCCCTCCTTCCCTCCAAAACCACCAAAACAAACCAAAATATTGCCAACTTGATTGCAGCCAGACACCCTGTGGCCTAGTTCCTGAGAATCCCGACTCTCTGGCTCTGTAATGTGCGTCTACTTTACTTATATTCCAAGCTGGAATAGACTGTTTCAATTCAAAACAAGGAACAGATTCAAGCATCAGCAGGCACGTGTTTCTTTTGTCTTTCCTGTTTCTTTTGTCTTTCCTTCGTAATAATACTTGGGGGCTCATATAGCACTTCACATCTGAGGATCGTTCAAAGTGTCCTTCAAATACTAGTGAAATCAATGAGAGCTGTGAGTGCTCAGCATCTTTGAAAGTCAAGCATCCTATTTAGTTTCCTAGCTGTGGATCTAGGTGCCTAACTTTAGGAATTGATAACAATAAATAAATTAAATAGGTACCATACTGTGTTTGTAGAATTAGAATTGCTTTACTACACAATATGACAAAACATTCTGCAGAATGAGAATCAGGCATATACTAATAAAAGAGGAAGATTTAATAGCAATAGTAAGAGAAGATGTGACTTAAGTGGAAGGGAGTGTTCCAGTTAGACAGGACAGAATAAATGACCTTCCAATGGTGCAAGGTCACATGAAAAGATCCAGAAGAGGCGGCTAATGCTGGGGAAGCAAAGTAAGAAGGAGGAGCAGAGGGAGATCAAAGAGATCGTGGAGAGTGGCAAAAATCTTGAGGACAGTTTTGAAATGAATAGGAACCTTGTGAAAGGATCAGTGGATGGGATAATAGATGGTCTGCTTCCCAGGAGTGAGAGCAGTGTGACCTCAGTATACAGCTTACCTCTATTATTTCTATTTGCTTTGGAAGTTTCATTCCCCTTATTGCACAGTTTACTGTTTGGAAGCATAAAGACTGGATGAGTGAGGAAATGCCGCATCAAGACAAAAAAAACCAACAACTGGCAAACTATTTAACAAAATTTGCCAAGATGATTATTTTAAAGAGGAAAAATTTGATTAATCTTGTCTTGATTGCTGAGAAGAAATAATGTGAAGCATGACTAGAATACACTATGGAAAATGCTGAGCTATGCCATTTGTCCATTTGTGAGCTTCTGCGTATGACATTGAAATCAAAAATGTTATTTCAGTGGTGAACATGGCTCTTGTTCTCCATTCCTGACTAGCCCTAACATTAGTGCTGTTCCAAGGGTCACCAGATAAAGGATCAAATATTGATCTCAGAGATTCTGGTATGTAGCTGGAGTATTTTCATTGTCTTCAGTGCTACTCCAGAGCCATACCACTGTTGCTGAGATCAGAACCTGGCCCACCATGTGCAGCTGTCATCCTCTCCTGTTCCTAGTTCCCTCCCCCACTCCAGGCTAAAGCACATCACCTCTGTGAAGCATAGGGATAAATCACCAAAAGCTGCTTCCAAAACTGGTTCTCCATGTGCTGTTGTCAAGACACTGAGTTCTTCCTATTTAAGTCTGTGATAAAGAAAAATCCACTGGCATTATTACAGAAAATCAACACAGATGAGAAAAGCAAAGAGTAACCTCAGCATCTCTCCTCCTATGAATCTGCTTACTTCATGACAAAAGAGGAGAGAAAGACACATGAAAGGAAGATCATTGAGAACCTGTTTATACCTATTCAAAGTACACTTGCTTTTTTTTGGCGAGGGATGTGAGGGGACAGTAATTGAAGTAAGTAGCAAGCAATCAAACATTCTATTTGTTCTTCAGAATTATAAAAGCCTTCATTGAGTGTACAGGACACATTCTCCCCCCAGTTAGGACCTGATCCAGGAAAGCACTTCAGCACACTTTAAGTATTAGAATAGTCCCATGGACTTCAGCCATAACATTTCACATGTGCTGAGGTGCTTTGCTGGATCTCATCTTTAACTAATGATGAGTTGACTTCTAAATTTGTATATATCTGCCATCATAATGCCCTGTGCAAATATCATGATGGCTAGCATTTAGAAGTGCACTCAGGACTTTGTTGTCTGTATCACAGTGTCAGTGTAATAAATAATACCAGTAAAATAGTCAGATGAAATGGCTTAATTTTTCCAGGGGAGTGGAAACTAAAAGAAGCTGAAACTGGTTCTCCCACTTACTTTACTGTATGTCTGAAATCCAGATTGTGCTTGCTAACAATGTTGGGCAAGCACCCATACCCAAATGTGGCATGTGTTATATATATGCACAAGCCCAGAAGGGAGACAACACACTCTGGAATGAGAAGAACATGGCAAAAGAGCAAAATTCCAAAGACTCGCAGTCACACTCATTTTGAAAAGGAGATGAATGAACTTCAGAAGCATAACTGACACCTACATTACTGAACGCTCCAGTCGTGACACTGACCTTGGCAGAATCACGGGGCAATCTTCCATAAAGACTGCAGTTCTTAGCAATGTTTCCCATGTGTTATGCACACATATGATTGTCTCAAATTCCAATGCATGAGTTTACTCACGTGCTACTTTTCCTTTGGCGTTTCATCCCCACGCTCCACCCTGCTTAAAACAAAGCTACAAACTGTAGATAGTTCGAGGAAAATTCCTTTCCTTGTGTGGGTTTATATTCTGCTATGTCCCTCTTACAACGCTTCCAATGCACAGTAAGAGTTTGTTCCAGACCTTTGAAAATACCAGAACAAGATTATATCTGCTGCATCTGAAAATGCTGCCTCCTTGTAATTGGTTAATTTCTTTGTGGCCCCAGATCCCTTCAGGAGGAATTCCAAATCCAACTAATGTTCCTGAGTGCAGCTGGTGCTCTGCTTTATCTGACAGATGTGCAAAGGCATTGTGACCAGACAAATGTCCAGTGACTATATACTCGAAGGGGCTCGAGTGACAGCTATAGTATGACATTAATTTTTCCTTGAGTCTTTCCAGTCTCCGGTGATGTAGTCCAAAGTAGTGCCTTTTTATTTGCCGGTTGCACCCAAACCAACCCCTTTCGAGGGGCACTTCCTGTTCAAGTGAAGACAAGTGACTCTGGCGAACGCTGGAGAATTCTCCATGAAGTGAAGAAGCTGCAGCTGGTGTTCTGGCTCTCAGGTACACGAATAACCCCATTTCCAGGTACTGCTCTGCAGATTCCATGCACCCTTTGGAATCTGCATGTCAGACACGTGAGCTAGAGAAGTTTCCTAGGCCCAAATCTCTGCTGGTTTTTGTGTTATTCCATATGTGGCTCCTCTATTGCACATTCATTTTGATACAGATGTTAAGTCCTTTTTATTTTACCACTTCACTGCTTAAGTTATTATTATTCCGCTTTGATTATTGTTTATACTAAGGCTTCCTTACAAAACCCTCATGGCTGTTGCCAGCAATGAGACCAGCAACATCATATCTGCCCCCTTTATTAGATTGCTTACAATTAGGTGGAACAGTACATGATGCCCACAGAATGGACTTTAAATCTGTTCTGCTGTTCATTTCAAATCGAACACTGAGTCAACATGTTAGCAAAGCAAATCAATTAACCCAGTACAATTGCTTAACAAGACAAGCAGTCATATGCATTAGAGGTGTGTCAGGATTTAATAACCCCCCAACTACCTGGAGGCATTGCCAAACATCATGCATCCAATATACAGTATCTGGTTTATTCTGTGGTTAAATGACCAGTATTGTAATGCGGGGTGAAGGGAGAAGCACTCTTGGCCCGTAATGCAGGCTTCACTGAGTGGCCAGGGTGCACTGAGGGACAGAGATGGCACAGAACAAATGAGTGTAACACAGCAGGGCAGACAAATTGTGACCAGATCTGTCCGTTACTTTTGGCGATGCTCATTTATTAGGGTTGCTCTTCTGGCAGGGGGGAGGGGCTGTCTGTAATTCTATCAATGTACTGCTTGTGTCACTTGTGTTCTCATATGGAGTTCTACTTCTCCCTTCTGCAAGTCCCCTCCCAATGGAGCTATCCTGCAGGACCTAGGTTCCCCAGGGCTGGGTTCTTCCAGCCCCAGAATCAGACGAACACACACACACAGAGCACGTCAGAGAGGATTGGGTTAATCAGCACTCCCAAGCTGACCCTCCTATATGTCCCTCGACTCAGCAGGCTGGGTCGAGCAGCACTTCCAAGCTGTCGCCCTCATATGCCATGGACACCGCACTGGGATAAAGAACACCTGAGCAGCCTGGGTGGAGCAGCACTTTCAGTCTGCCACACTCATATGCCCCAGGTTCAGCACGTCCCTCTCCCCACTTTCACATTACTATTGTTCTGGTGGTAACTCACTTGATGAGCAAACCCCACAGGATTTTTGGGCGCTGCAGGGATCTTTAGCTTAGGTATGAGGAGAGTTGCTGCTGAGCGAATGGGGAAGCCAAAAAACACCCATGAGGGGGGGAGAGAGAGAGAGAGAGAGAGAGAAAGAGAGAAGCAACCAGCTTAACCATGAAAGTTATTTATTGCCAGGTAATAACCATACAAGGGGAGCCAAACAAACAAAACAGTTACAATATTAAATCTAACTTAAATTTGGTTATAAAAGTCAGGTTTAGAAAACTATAACTGATCACACAAGTCAGGGTCAGAAGGCTACCCCTAGAGAGAGAGAAAGAGAGAGAGAGAGCTGGGTTCTCACCACTCCATGAAGCTTGAATCAATTGGGGTTTCCAGGTGGTGGTGGTAGCTCAGGTTCCGGAGTGCTGGAGACAGGCCGCACCATCAGTCAGGAGAAGATGAAGTCCCCATGGAACTGATACAGACTTTGGATCCAGGCGTCAGAGCACTTACTTGAGCATGGGTCGGGGTTTTAGTAGGGAAAGAACAATGTGTTAGGGGGCTTATTCCTTCACCCACTTACTTCACTGGTCCTTCTCGCATGAACAGAGAGCAACAATACCCGAAGTCCAAAGGTGCAAACAATTTGATGTTTATTGGGGTGAACTTCCAGCAAGCATGATTCCAGTTTCCTTCCTTAGTGTCTCCCTTCCCAGCTCTGACACCACAGAGCCTTACCTGTGTCCCTGTTCTCATTCCCCCCCTTAGCAAAACACAATTCCAATTTCCCCACCCCCATTCCCTGTTCCCATCCCTCCCCTCACTTCCTGATTGACTGCAGACTATATAGTAAAACCTGAGTTCTGCTTAGCTATACCTTAACCAATCATTTTACTGAAATTTAACTAACCAATCCTAACATATTGTAACATGATTATTTAACCAATTATATCTCACCACCTTAATTAGTTTATACCCAGAAAAATTAATTATACAGCAGACAGAAATAATCATAGAACCAGACAGAGATTATACAGACAAACAATAGGGAAATGGGGACTACAATGATAGAACACCACCGAAATGAGGATTTCACATCCCAGCTATTGATAAGTGAGTTCTTGCCAGACAGGATGCTATCAAACTAAGTTTCCTTTTACATTTTCTAGGCGCTTCCCTTTCCCTGGAGGTGATAGATCAGATCACCTTTCTAAGAGCCCCAGATTGCCTCATTTCAATGTGACTAGTTTGGAATGTGAGGATGTGACCGTTCGCTTCCCAGCTTATGGCTGCCTCTGCTGCTTCGCCAGAGATCTTAGCCTAAGAACAGGGCCTCAGACTGTCACAGTAAGAGAAGGCCCTTACACAAGCAGACAGTGATTTTGATTCTTTCTTTTATACCTCTATAACTAGCTAAGTGATAAGAATACTCCTAAATTCTTAGAGTATAGGCCTTTACAGACAGGCCTGAATATCTACATCCTAACTGTGACAGGGTTGGGCCAGATGGCTATAGGAGAGTAATAGAAGGCAAATATATTAGCCCCAGGCTAAGTAGGTCCCTTTTCCCTGGGTAAGGTAACAGGGCAGGTTCCAGAACAATCAGGAACCTTCTGGAGACAATTAAGACAGGCTGATTAGAACACCTGCAGCCAATCAAGAAGCTGCTAGAATCAATTAAGGCAGGCTAATCAGGGCACCTGGGTTTTAAAAAGGCGCTCACTTCAGTTTGTGGTGTGCGTGTGAGGAGTTGGGAGCAAGAGGAACTAGGAGCTGAGAGTGAGAATGTGGACTGTTGGAGGACTAAGGTGTACAAGCATTATCAGACACCAGGAGGAAGGTCCTATGGTGAGGATAAAGAAGGTGCTGGGAGGAGGCCATGGGGAAGTAGCCCAGGGAGCTGTAGCTGTCGCACAGCTGTTCCAGGAGGCACTCTAGACAGCCGCATTCCACAGGGCCCTGGGCTGGAACCCGGAGTAGAGGGCGAGCCCGGGTTCCCCCCAAATCCTCCCAACTCCTGGTCAGACACAGGAGGAGTCAACCTGGACTGTGAATTCAGAAAAACGGCCAAGCTGAGGGCTGCCATGAAGCTCCAAGGTGAGCAAATCCACCAATAAGTGCAAGACCCACCAAGGTAGAGGAGGAACTTTGCCACAACTGGTGTGAGAAGTGGGATCTGGTATCCACAGTGCGGTGGAAGAAGGAGGGTGTTTGGAAGGGAAAAAAAAAAGGAAGAAGCACACCGGGTTAAACTAGCAGCACCAAGCCCTAGAGCTCGGGTGACTGGGCCACCAGGAGAACCCAGGTGGAAAAAGAGAGGGGCTGAAGTCCCACCAGAAGCCACAAAGAGTTGGAGCACTAAGGAAAAAGGATCGTGATGTTAGACTACCCAAACCAAGAGACCAGGGAATGGCTAGGGCTCCATACAGATGTTACGCCTGTGGGGAGTGGGGACACATAGCTGCACAGTGTCCCAATGCCGAGGAGCCTATGCAGTGTAACCTAGGGAACTGGGCAGACCCATGCTCCCTAATCCATCTTGTGGGGGTCTCACTAACCCCACATATGTACACTAGACCAGTGAAGCTAAATGGGATAGAGACCACAGCACTGGTTGATTCAGGGAGTGCTATCATGCTTGTATCAGGGAAGCTCGTGAAGCGTAGTCAGCTGCTGTGGGCTAAGCATACGGGGATAACATGCGTCCATGGGACAGTTGGTTATTACCCCACCATCCCAGTAAAAATCGAGATTCAGGGAAATATTACTGAGGTAGCAGCAGGTGTAGTCCCTAAACTCCCATACCCAGTGCTCATAGGGAGGGACTTCCCAGGGTTTGGAGACTTACTCCCGGTAGGGGAATTGGAGAAAGGGGGAAGCCCTAAAAGTAGTGAGGCATCCACAGTAGACTGTCAACCCCCAACCTTCTCTGAAATATCCCCAGATTTGTTCTCCACTCCCAGACAGGGTAGAAAGACGAAAAGGGAAAGAAGGGCAGCTAAGGCCTTGGGAACCCGAATATTGGCCCAAAGCCAGAGGGTCACTCTTGTAAGTAGGTGGACCCAAGCAGCTGAAAAGGAGGCCACCCAGGAGGGAGAAGCACCCGAGTCTGACCCACACCCTAACACCTCTGAACCAGTAGAGGCAACAGAGACTGGCCCCCTAGATCTCAGGCAGATTAGCCCCAGGAGAGGAAATTTTGGGTGGGACCAGGCTGAAGACCCAAGGTACAACAACATTAGGAAGGAGGTGACCAAAATAGATGGGGTCCCTGTGGAAGGGAAAACCCAGGGACCAGGACCCTACTTCATAATGAAGAAGAATCTCTTATACCGGGTTGCACCAGTACAGGGGCAGAAGGTACAGCAGATCCTAGTACCTCAAAAACACCAGAGTGCTGTATTAAGTCTGGCCCATAGTCATCTTTTTGGGGGGCATTTGGGGCAAGAGAAGACCTTGGCATGGGTCCTGCAACGATTCTTCTGGCCTGGAGTATATGAAGAAGTGCAGAGGTACTGTGCGTCCTGCCCGGAGTGTCAGCTGCACAGTCCCCGTCCCCACTTGAGGGCACCTTTAATACCCCTTCCCATCATAGAGGTCCCCTTTGAACGAATAGCCATGGATCTAGTGGAACCCCTGGAGAAGACAGCCTGGGGCCACCAATATATACTTGTCATTCTGGATTATGCTACTCGCTACCCAGAAGCCGTCCCCCTGCGGAACATGGCCTCTAAAACAATAGCTAAAGAGTTGGTGGGGATCTTTGCCCGAGTGGGGCTACCAAAGGAGATATTAACTGACCAAGGTACCCCATTTATGTCGAAGCTAATGAAGGACCTCTGTACGATGCTCCATATACATACCCTGAGAACTTCAGTCTATCATCCGCAGACCGATGGGCTGGTAGAAAGGTTTAACTGAACCCTCAAGGCAATGATAAGGAAAGTGGTAAGTCGAGACAGGAAGGATTGGGACACCCTACTACCCTACCTTATGTTTGCAATCCGGGAGGTACCTCAGGCCTCAGCTGGGTTCCCCCACTTTGAATTATTATACGGACGCCACCCCGATGGCATACTAGATATTGCAAAAGAAATCTGGGAAGAGGAACCCAGCGAGGGGAGAAATATAATTGACCATGTGTTGCAGATGTGAGAACGGATAGCCCGGGTCACCCCTATTCTACGGGAACATTTGGAAAAGGGGCAGGAGGCCCAGCGAACCCATTACAATCGCCAGGCAAAAGTCCGACAGTTCCAACCAGGGGATTGGGTGATGGTGTTGGTACCCACGGCAGAAAGCAAGCTTTTGGCCCAATGGCAGGGGCCCTATGAGGTGGTTGAACCCGAGAGGAAAGTAAGCTACAAGGTGCGGCAGCCAGGACACCGGAAACAAGAACAAATTTATCACATTAACCTCTTAAAGCTTGGCACCAACGAGAGGCATGTGTAGTGGCCCAAGAGACCCCAATCCAGCGAAATAATATGCAGGAGAAGATCAGGATATCCACTGATCTGACACCAAATCAGAAGAAGGAGGTAACTGAGATGATCAACCGATACCAGGATGTGTTTTCAATCAAACCAGACCGGACCACCGAAGCATATCACCACATTATCACAGACCCTGGGGCAAAGATAACTTTAAGGCCCTATCGGGTCCCAGCAGCAAAAAGGGAGGAGATCCAGGCAGAGGTAAAAAGGATGTTGGAGCTGGGAGTCATCGAAGAGTCCCACAGTTAGTGGTCAAGCCTGATTGTGTTGTTGCCCAAACCCGATGGCACCACTAGGTTTTGTAATGACTTTTACCGGCTGAATGAGATATCCAAATTCGATGCATACCCCATACCCCGTATCGATGAGTTAGTTGACCGCCTGGGCAATGCCCGATTTTTGACCACCCTTGATTTAACAAAGGGATACTGGCAGATTACCCTTGCCAAAGATGCAAAAGAAAAGACGGCATTCTCTACACCAGAGGGTCTGTTTCAATATACTGTTCTTCCTTTTGGACTGCATGGGGCACCTGCCACCTTCCAGCGACTTATGGACAAGTTCCTACTTCCCCATACCAGTTATGCAGCGGCATACCTGGATGATGTGATTATTCACACCCCTAACTGGGAAACCCACTTAGGAAAGGTGGAAGCAGTTCTGGATAAGCTAAGACAGGTTGGCCTCACCGCCAACCCAGCCAAGTGTGCTAAAGGGCTAGCCGAGGCTAAATATCTTGGCTACATTGTGGGAAGGGGCATGGTCAAGCCCCAACTAAACAAACTAGAGGCTATCCAAAATTGGCCCTGGCCAAATTGGAAAAAGCAAGTCTGGGCATTCCTGGGTGTGATGGGGTACTACTGACAATTTATTCCCCATTTTGCCACCAGAGCGAGTCCCCTGACAGACCTGATAAAAGCCCGGGGTCCAGACATTGTGAAGTAGACAGATGCCGCAGAGAAAGCATTCATGGATCTACAGACAGCCCTCTGCAGTAACCCCGTGCTTATAGCCCCAGACTTCAACAAAGAATTCATTTTACAAACAGATGCATCTGAAATAGGATTGGGAGCAGTCCTATTGCAGATGGTCGGAGATGAAGAACACCCAATCCTCTACCTCAGCTGGAAACTCCTCCCGAGAGAGCAGAAGTATGCCGTGGTTGAAAGAGAGTGCCTAGCTGTGAAATGGGCCATGGAAACACGACGTTATTACCTTCTGGGACAACGGTTTACCTTTGTGACCGACCATGCACCCCTCCAGTGGATGCAGTGAAATAAAGAGAAGAACGCAAGGGTGACCAGATGGTTCCTGTCCCTACAACCTTTCCAATTCACCATACAACCCGGGCTGGAAGCCACCATGGCAATGCAGATGGCTTGTCACGAGTACACTGCCTGATGTCCAAGTTGCCCAACCCCGTAGTGTTGAGCAGAGGGGTGCGGGGGGCGGGGATATGTGACAGGGTCAGGCCAGATGGCTATAGGAGAGTAATAGAAGGCAGATATATTAGCCTCAGGCTAAGTAGGTCCGTTTTCCCTGGGTATGGTAACAGGGAAGGTTCCAGAACAATCAGGAACCTTCTGGAGACAATTAAGATAGACAGGCTGATTAGAACACCTGCAGCCAATCAAGAAGCTCCTCTCCCCATACAGCGATCAGATCCCGTACCTCCCGTTCGGTCCATGCTGGAGCTCTTTTGCGATTCTGGGACTCCATCATGGTCACCTCTGCTGATGAGCTCTGCATGGTCACCTGCAGTTTGTCACCCTGGCCAAACAGGAAATTGAAATTCAAAAGTTTGCAGGCCTTTTCCTGTCTACCTGGCCAGTGCATCTGAGTTGAGAGTGCTGTCCAGAGCGGACACAATGGAGCACTCTGGGATAGCTCCCAGAGACCAATACCGTCCAATTGTATCCACAGTACCCCAAATTTGACCCGGCAAGGCCGATTTCAGCACTAATCCCCTTGTCGGGGGTGGAGTAAGGAAATTGATTTTAAGAGCCCTTTAAGTCGAAAAAAAGGGCTTCGTCGTTTGGATGGGTGCAGGGTTAAATTGATTTAATGCTGCTAAATTCGACCTCAACTCCTATTGTAGGCCAGGGCTAAGTGTTCATCATGGTGAGTAGGAGATTTGCAATGTGGCCCAAATGTAAAGATTATATACAGATACATGATCAGATCCTGCAGTCCTAACTCAGTTTAAACTCCCATTGATCTCATGGACAGTTTTGTATGAGTAAGGGCTTTCTGCATGTGGTCTATATAAAATAAGAAAACACAGTCCATAGGAAATAAATGTTCCATAAGAAAAGAGAAAGGTAGCAGATAAAGGAATAGCAATGCCTCATCAAACATTTTATGGATTTAAATGTTGATCTACACATCAGTACCTTCTTTCATTACGGACTAATACTGTATATAGAACTGAGGCTATGTCTATCTGGCCCCTATAGAGTTGTGATCTGCAGTGTTGTTGAGCTGTAAGTCCCCAGCAGGGATGCTGCAGGCGTGAACTAAAAGGTACTTAGTTTATATTAGTGTGGTCCTCTTTAAACAGTGCGCACCACAATTTACACTCCCACAGTCTGAGTTGCGGGGTCACATAAACAAGCCTGCGTGTCCCTGAAGGACTGGTGAAACACAGCATTCATATTCTTTCAATATGATACTCTTAAAATGTCTTCCAGACTAATTTGATTTCCTCTCTCTCTCTTTCAAATGGTCCCTTGCTATGCATTTATTGAATTTTTCATTCATTGTAGTTTTTACTGGCCTTTGAGTAAATGCTGTGAAGTACTAGCTGAAGGTTTTTTAAAAGTTTGATTTCAAAGTCTTAATTTTTAAGGCTGCAAATGAAAATTGTAGAGTTTTTCTTTAAGGATGCATTATTCTGTCTCTGAAAAGAATTTTTCAATTTTTTCCGTGCTTTTGAAATGGAATTTCCATTTTCATTTCTATTGCTGGAGGAAAGTGAAACCTACCACCAAAGAAGGTGACATTCCTTATTCAGATTAGTTTGCTATAATTTCTCCAAAAAAACCCAAAGTGCAAGCCCAGTGCATCCTAATCAATCCTGTCAGTTATTTGTTACGGGAGGACTAGGAGTCTGTGAATTAGTCTTTGCTTCTTTCATCAGATTGTCAGGACATTTTTTTTTCCTTTTTAGAGAATAATATCAGCTTACATCTGTGCACCTTTCATCTCCAAGGACCAATAGCACTTCACTATGTAACTGTCTTATCTGTCTGCTGGAATCACTGTACCTACTGTTGAAATGTGCCTGCCAAAACCTCAGGAGTAGGAAATGGCAACTGTTTAACAACTTACAGCAACACTACAACATAGTTACAGAGAGAAGTAAATAAGAATCCAGTGGAAACTGCAGGGGAAAATTAGATTAAAATGTCACCTGTAAAAACGAAGATGGAACTAACATTGCTATCTGAATAACAATACGCTTTGTTGCATCTCTTGGCTGCTTATTGCCTCTTTTACATTTTAAGAGCCTTCCAGAGGGGGCTTTGTTTCTTTATTTGGCTGTAAAGTGCCTAGCACACTTTGAACACTATGGCCAATGCTTTCAGAAGTGCCCACTAATTCCTGGGTGCCTCCATTTTTTGTTGCTTCATGGGAGACACCTCAGGCCTGACTTTCAGAGTGCTGAGCCCCACATCTCCAGTTAAAATCAATAGGAGTTAAGGGTGCTCGATGGCTCTGAAAGTCAGACCCTAGGTGTCTCAAGGTAGGCACCCAAAATTAGTGGACGCTTACAAAAATATTGTCTGTAATAATAATAAATTAATGAGGTTTGAAAGATATATTTAGTCAAGTTGGAGTTTGGTTGGACTGGAGGGGGATGTTAGCAGAGTCGTCCCTAGGGTACGGCGAATTGGGGCGACGGCTCCAGGCCTCGCGGTCTGGGGGGCCCCGTGGGCCGGCACAATTGGCTAACATGGTCGGTCGTTCACAGAGGTGACGGATTTCACAGAAGTGACGGATTTGTCTTTTCCGCCCCGGGCTCCACACTCCTCCTAAGGACGGTCCTGCGTGTCAGCACTCACACTTACATAAAGTACTGTGGGATCAAGTAGTCAGGGGCTCTTTAACACCTGATATGAACAATAGCACAACCAGTAGCACGGTATCCCTGAACTCTCTGCTGGTGCATTGGGTCAATACTAGGTCAGAAAGACACAGGCAACCTGCACAGTCACTGTTGCAATTTCCTGAAACACCTGAATTATACTGTGCCAGAAAATAGGCAGTGAGTGAAGTGGTCCAGAAGATGCCACTGTCTATGGCAGCATTCTCTCTTTGAAGCTCTCTGAATTTTCTGTGTCATAAGTTATTCTGACAATTCTTTTGCCAGAAGCTGGGAATGGGCGACAGGGGATGGATCACTTGGTGATTACCTGTTCTGTTCATTCCTTCTGGGGCACCTGGCATTGGCCACTGTCGGTAGACAGGATACTGGGCTAGATGGACCTTTGGTCTGACCCAGTATGGCCGTTCTTATGCTTATGACTGGGAATACAGAATAGTGATTCCACAGTATTGGCATTGGTATTGGACTGAAAGATTTCAATCTCTATTAGCTGAGATCATATAGAAGAATCTAAGATACAGAGGAAAGGTCTGAAGAATCAAACAGTGTTACATGCCCATTTTTCAATCTTGAGGAAAGTAGTAAGGTCATTCACGTGGACAGCTTTTTGGGTATGATGTTTGTCATTAAAATTCTGTTGATCCTACAAAGCACAGCCCTCTCCATGTTGAGGTCATGCCACTAAGGCAGAAATAGACGCATATTTCTAGGTCATCTTTGGCACTTCCCACTATACAGGTGGTTTTTTATCGCAGCTACTTGTGAACACAGAATAATTATGTGCAGTTGATTCAGTTTGCTAAAGAGCTTTACTGGAGAATTGGTATTCATGGTAATAAATAATCCCTAATCATCTTGGTGATGATTTGGTCATCATCAGACATAATTATATAGGAACCCTATTAATTAATATCAGTTGCTAATCATTACTCAATTAAGTGCATTTGGAAGAACGTAAAATTGAGTAAATAACTTTCAAATATGAAGTCCTTTTTGGCAGGCTCATGCAACTCACCTGGTACAGTTACAGTGTAAGATCTAAGCCTAATTGAGCTCAGACTGTGCCTCTCCATTACCTGAAACTCAGCTGCACTGAAATGAGATTAAAGGGCTGCAAGGGATATTATGTTTTTAAAATACAGACAATTCACTCCTGGTTCCCAGATAAGCATAAATCCATATTAATGTGTAACTGAACAATAGTTTATACGTAAATTGCCATAGCTATCAGCATATTGTGCCATTTGGGACCTTCGTTGGCATGTCAGGGAAAAAATAATGACTGAAGCTACTCAAAACTTTGTTATACAATGGCATTAGGTTATCCTGCAGTGTGACTGGTTGTTTACCATGGTGATATAGGAACGGAAGACTTGCCCTTCTAGATTAGATCATTTGTTTATCTAGCTTAGCATTTTGCCTTCTGCAGTGATATTTTAGAGGAAGATGGAAGGCTCCCAGAATCCACCTCTTCAGTTATGCTATACTGTGTACAGAGGAGAAAAATCCCTCCAGAACCCTGCTGGCAATTAGCTTACACCCAGAAGCATGATATTCAATTATCCTTATTATTTCATCTTGCAGAACTGCAAAAGGTGCCTAATGATCACATGACACTCTCCAGCCCTTTTAGAAACCCATTCACGTTCCAGGACTCTTTGACCTCTTGTGGAAGTAAATCCTGTAGGCAGAACTCAAAAGCACTATTCCTTTTTATTTGTCTGAAATTTAATTTCATAGAGTGTCCTCTTGTTTCCCTGCTCAGGGGCAGGGGAAAAGGCAGGACAGGACAGTTATAGGTCCATCAATGGCTATTAGCTTGGATGGGCAGGGATGGTGCCCCTAACTTTTTTGCCAGAAGCTGGGAATGGGCAACAGAGGGTGGATCACTTGGTGATTACCTGTTCTGTTCATTCCCTCTGGGGCACCTGGCATTGGACTCTGTCGGAAGACAGGATACTTGGCTAGATGGACCTTGGTCTGACCCGGTATGGCCGTTCTTATGTTCTTATCCTCACACCATTCACAATGATGAGCACATCAGTTAATTCTACTCTAACTCTTCTTCCCAGACTCAATAAGCCTAGTTTCTGCAATATGTCAATCTTTCATCCCTCTAGCTAGTTGTGTTGCCCTTCCCTGGAGTTTTTTAATCTTGTCTGTACCTTTCTCAAAGTGAGGCAATTGAAATCAAGCACAGTGCTCCAAATGAGGGTGTAGCACTGGTCAATATAATGCCACTGTAATACTTTCTGTATTATTTTCTATCCATTAAAAAAATATAACCAACCATCTTCTATGTGTTTTTAAAAGCTACTACACACTGGTCCAAACATTCATCTGGGATAAAACAAAAGGGCCCAATTTTGGCCTGTTGTGAATTGTCTTGGGACAGAGTAGTGTGAGGAAGAGTTATAGCAGAGGAGCAGAGGTTACTCGAGCCATCTACTGGCAATCTCTGACTAGAGCAATGGGTGCTGACACACTGATCTCTGCAGCACTTCTACTCCAAAAGGAAGTTCAATGGGTTTGCTCCCTGGGGAAGAAGATGCAAAGATAAGAACAGGAGGAGGATTTAAAGGGAGCATTGAAGACAGTGGCAAAGAAGGAGCTTAGAGAGACACTAGGAGTTAAACATGAGGGAAAGTTTTGTTGAACAAAGATGTTCAGAACGCATGTCCTTTTAATTTCTCTGACACAGTGTCAAAGATTTCTCACAGCAAGCTAAGTACATGAGAAAGAGATGACGTCAAGTAAGTATTTCAAGAAGGCTAACTCTGTTAGCAGCGTCAGCATTGCTGAAGTAAGAAACGGAAGGAGGAAGAGATCAGGAGATTTGTTTAATAGAGAGGGTGGATAGATCAGCCTGATAGGTTTGTCAGTTGCACAATAGGCTGCTGTCCTGGAAGAGACCTCACCTGAAGAGCAACGGCTGCCTTTATATAGATCTGGCTGGAAAAGTGCAGGAAGGGAAGTTTACACTGCCTGTGGTAGGATGGAGTATTCAGCATTATTACCCTGGAAAGACAGCTACTGCAGTTTTCCCCCAGTGTTATCCATCAGGCCTCATGCCAGGGTCCTGAGGGATTTATCGGAAACCCACAAGTTATAAACCCTAATCCCCACCGCACACATTTCATGGTGACCAAAGGAAAACTAGACATGTCTTCCTTTGAAGTCCCCAAATGTTGTTTCTTACAGGGCCTCACAAATTACTACAGAAAAGTGAGGTATGGTCCCATGCCTGTGGGATTGAGGGTGCTGCCCACAAAATGCCAAACTGTGCACCCTTACCAGTCTCAGAATGAAAGGCTGTGATTGATTCTTGGACAAGTGTCCCCTGTCATGCTGCACAGCACACTGTCCAGATTGCCAGGCTTGCTAGGATTCTATTGTGGTATTACACAATCAGAGGGCAAGGTTTGCCTTTCCAGTGACAAGGTATTTCTGCTTTCAAGTGGGATATAAGCAAAAAAAAAAAAAAAAAAAAAAGGGAGTGGGGGGCCTAAATTTCTTATCCTACGGCTAATGTAAAAAGGAAGGAAAAGAAACCATGAAAAACTAAAAATGATATAAAAGGTCTGACAAATACCCAGAAAATATAAAGAAATTAAACCAAGAACTCCAGCCCTAACTACATATGTGGTAAGGCTCCAATCCTGTCCTGATCTACCATATTGTGATGTTTTGCGGTTCACCCATGCCAGTAAGGGGTTCAGTCAATGTCTCCCTGGTAACCCTAGGTTTCTTGAGTCAGAACTCTGGCCCCAACAGCCTGCCAGCAGCCCACCAGGCTCCCCTTGGCTTTGCCCGACTTGTTTATTCCTTGCGGGCTGATCTTAGTGCCCTCCCAGCCCCAAATATGCCCCCAAATCATTGTCCTGCAGGGTCCAGACCCTCTCACTGGACCGCCACAGAAAAAGTATTCAGTTCACTGCCTCTACAGAGACAGGATAACGTTCCAACTTGTCAGCTTACCAGTGGCCCACACTTTACTGAACTTACACAGCACTGATGAGTTATGATGAAAGCAAAACAACTTTATTAACAAAACAGCAAAGTGTAGGGAGCAGGGGTGGCCTCCCTCCCAACCAGAAGGTAAAGAGCCATTCTGTCAGCCTGAGTGGGCGGAGCCAGGCCAAGCTTACTCCAGCCCCCCAGAAGGGAAGGGGTGGAACACAGGAAGTACAAAAGGCGGGGCCCTTAGCCCAGTCAGGGCAGCACCAGGGAGGGAAACAGGCACAGGCTGCTCCCTATAGAGCCAGCTGCTGAACCAGGGAATGCCCTGGACCAGGGGAAACCTGACCTTGAGGAAGGACTTGGGCTACCAGGACTGCCGGCCGCAGAGTACCCTGAGGGACTGGAGGAGCCAGGCAGTGACCCGAGCCCAAGTGAGGACCATTATGATCATCTAGTCTGACCTCCTGCACAATGCAGGCTACTGAATCTCACCCACCCACTCCTGCAATAAACCTCTCACCTATGTCTGAGCTATTGAAGTCCTATGTTATTGTATAGGTCTCCAGAAACTGGGTAATCACATTCTGTATATTACACCAATGTACAGGGATCACACAAGAATAGCATGATATCTCATTGCATATGTCGGTTTACATCTGAGACTTATTTTCAACTACAGAACAATTGTTGTTGTTCATAACCTGGGCACAATGATATGCACAGGAGAATTCTAGTTTTTCCAGATGCTTTGATCTGTAAAATAAGTGATATCACAACTGACATTTCTTTGTTTAATACCCTTAGGTCCTAACCTTCTCCCATAGAATTCAATGACAAAACTCCTGTTTTTAACCTTGTCCTCCCATTTTGTAGAATCTGCTTCAGGGTACATTTTACCTATTTATTAAATTCCTCCAGAAACAGACTTTTCGGTCTCTCCTATTGAGTGTCTTAGGCCCTAACCCTTTTGACTGAATTACAGAAAAGATTTAAGGCTCCTGAATAATGGGATTGCATTGCAATATGTTGGATTCAGCAGATTTAATTGACCGTACTAATGGCATGTTGATATCTTCTGCCAATAAATAGCCTCACAAAATAACATCCTGTAATAATAGAGAGGATCTTATAAAATCCCCTAATGTTGTGTAGAAATGCATTAGGTTTACTTTGGAGGATTAATTATTATTCATTCAATAAGAATTGACAGATCAACTAATTCACAGATTAATTCCTTAGAGAAGGAAATTAAACTTCTTCAGGCGGAACACACTAAACCTGGAAAATTGAGTTATCTTTCAAGAACTGCCCTTTAAGAAACTTTCTCTCAATGATCTTTGTGCTAAATAGGCATTTGCTTCCAACATGACAGAAAATTGGAGATAAAGATGCTAAGATGGAGGCAAATTAAGTAGGAAGATAGTTCAAGAACACTCCCATCGATCAACAGTCACTGTGTGCGGTACTAGAACATACAACAAAGGAGGAGATAAATAATGAGTAATTGCTATAGGAATTATATGTCTGATATGCATCTAAACAAAAACAAATACAACGACCGGAAAATTGGGTCGTTAACTTTCTGTACTTTTGTGGGAGAAGCTGATGAAATGATCTTGCATTTGTTATCTTGCTGAACAAGGGTTGAACTTAGTCAAACAGAAATTATAAATGGGCTTTAGGTGAAGTTTCATAAGACCTTGAGTCCCTAAAGGACAGATACTCTGATTAAGATGTATCAAATCATTATTTATTCAGTACAGGACAATTAAGTTCTTCTTGCTATAAATTCAAGTAAAATACTTCATCTTTGATGTTCACATAGATGAAGTTTTCCTTTTTAATGTGAAAATTTTCACTAAAACCAATGAAAAGAACTGACCCTTCAGCTGCAGACCCTATTGCTAAAATATTCAGGATGGTAGGACAGAAGTTATAATGAAATCTTTCAACTGCACTGGGCTGTTTGGACCAAATTTATCCCTGCTGCAAATAGACATGTCTCCACTGAAATCAATGGATTCCTTCCACATACTCCAGGGCTGAATTTGGTCTGTTTTACATTTATTGGAGAAATCCTCCAAGCATTAATTTAATACTCTTTCTAGATAAGGAGAAGATTTTTGATGTATTTAGCATTTTAAAATTGCATTATATTAGAAAATGTGACTGTAGGTTTCTGGTTTCTCACATGGCTTACATATGTGGTTCTGTTGCAGTCTCACTCTTTATCATGAGGCTAGACAAGTGTGTCCTCTCTCATTTGCCATGATGATAGAACCCTTATCTACAGAAGGCAGAGAACAGCTGTCTAGTGATGGGTCACAGCAGGAATAGAGGAATAAAAATATCACTTTGCAAGAAGATGTTTCATTATTGCAGAACTGTTTTTTTCCCCTAGCATTTTGTCTTCGTGTTGTAGATGGGAGGGTGAAAAAGTGCGAATAATAACCATGCAATAACTCTCTTTCTCTGCATAGGGATTACAATTTCAAGGCATATTATCAATTCATGTACTCTCAGATACATACAGCTGTGGTTTATTGAATAAAGAGAGTGAAAAATAGAAAAAATGGCTGGATTTACTTCTCTCATTAATCAGAGGAACAAATTGCATTAAGAAGTTGATGTTTTTCTGGAGCAGGAAACTAATGATTCTGTGAAAGACATATAAGAAATAGTAGAAGACTTGCAGCGGTTCAGTATTAACTACCGCCAAGAGCAGCAAACATCAGACATAAATGAATAATCACAAACCGGGTAGAACAGCCATTAGATACAATGATAGAAAACCTCCTTTCACAATCTCTGGCATCAACCTTCCTATGCAATTACAAATTGGCAGAAACAAACAATCGGCTTTGAAACAAGACAAAGAATGATGGGGAAGTCTGACTTGTTGCTGTAAGTGAATGAACCTCTATCTTCCAACGCCACTTTAAAAAAGTGAATAAATGAGAACATATTACTTTGTCCCTTGTGCCCTTCAGAAAAATCACTTAAAAAGGTCAGCCTACTTCAGATTTCTGCTACTATTAAATCAAAGAAGAGCTACTTGAAGAGCCATTAGAGATGAGCCAAAACAAAAACCTGGGATCTTTGGAATTTCCCCTGGCTAGCCAGTCCATCCAGTCCCCTGTTTGGAGGGGTCTTTCTCACAGTAACAGGAAAGAAAAACATTTTAAAAAGAAGGAAAGCTGATTGTAAGATCACAGAAAATTGGCCAGAGGATAATAGTACCTGAAATTACTTTAAAATATGTTTCAAAAAATTGACTAGATCTCTAGTGGGCAGTGTCCTTGTAAGGTAAGTGCACTCGTTCCAGGCTGTTACTACAGAGGAAGCTTTCATTACCATCCCCAGTTTGAGTTTGGTACTGATCAATCTGTCTTTCATATCTTTTGGGTTGGGCAGAGAGAATGAGGTGGCATCACTTCTTACAGGTTAACAGCAAGTACACAGTATAATAATGGACTCTGAGCCTTATTCTCCTCTCATTTACACCTGTTTTACACTCTTGTAACTCCATTGACTTCAACTGAATTCCTGAATCAGGCCCTATATTGTCCCAAATCATCCCTATTGAACTCATGCTTTCTTTAAACAACCTTTGGCTTGGTGTACCACTATTATTTATATTTTGGTAGCACCTAGTGGCCCCAACTGAAACTGGGGACCCACTGTGCTCAGTGCTGTATAGATTCAGAGTAGGAGAGAGTTCCTGACCTGTAGGGTTTACAAACTAACTAGAGAAGGAAAGACAAGAGAGGGACAGAGCAGTGAAGTGATTTGCCTAAAGTCACACACAAGGTCAGTGGCAGAGCTGGAAATAGCCCTGTGCCCTACCTGCTAGAGCATATTACCTCTCAAATGCATGTTGCTGAACTTTGGCAAATAGGAATACTGGACTCTGGGGCTTGCCTGTTTATTCTAAACTCGTCTGAATGTCTGTTTAACTCTCAATTATATATGCTGAACCTGTCCCACTGAAAATGTACAGGAGTATTTCTGTGATCACTGGTCTAAACTGACTCTGGCTAATCCAAAGTGGAAACTTTGGAGAAACGAAAAAAAAAAATGTAAACATCAGGACTCAGTAAAAGGACCATGAAATCACAGGAATGCAATGTTATTGTGGTCTTAAACTACTTTGGTTTATTGGAAAGAAAGAAAGACTTTTAATTTAAGTTCTCTGAAAACAGAAGATTGAGCATGCCCATGATTTCATAAGAGAGGCAAACAAATTACATGTTACCATAAAGAACCAGATGCTCATTGTGGCCATTGCAAATTGAAATGATGGTGTTGGCAATCTTCTGAAGCTTTAGAGAGTTGAATGTATCATTATAAACCTCTCTACCACGCTGCCTCTCTACCACAGCAAAGTGTGCAAATCTCTAGGAAAAAGGGACAGTAGGAAAACAAGCTACTGTATTGACCCCGTCAGAAGTCAAAAGAGAATAAAAAAGTGCTCTACATAATAAAAAATTGCTCTAAAAATTCCAAATACATTGTGAGACCTTTCTGCTTATTGGAATTGGCATCTTAATGCCTATGAAGTTAAGAGCCGGTGAGCATTATCATTATAGACCCAAATTGTTAGTAATTTAAACCATTCACTCTAAGCTGAGACGTGCTAAGAAGTGTCTCAGTTCAGAAACACAATATTTTTTAACCATTTCAAAGAAAAAAAACTCTTGATCTTCCCAGGTAAGTGGATTATTATATTGTAATTGATCCATGCCCTTGGGATTTAACCTCCATTGAGTTTTAATTTTAATAGTTCAATAAAGTTATAAATTGCCCAAATGCTCTTTCACTTCTGTTTGCATTATAATACATTATTTATGGTAAGCCCTCAGTCACATCAATTAACTTAGCGGAATAGCCTAGGTATAAATGAGAACAGAATTTGGCCTTTAGATACATAAAAATCCTTGACAAGTAATTACCTCTAGAATGTGGTTTAGATACTTGTTGGTATTTTACAATGGCCAAAATACTGAGCTTTAAAAACACAGCAAATTGGCTGACATGAGATCCCTTTTCAACAGAAATGCAATCAATATTTCTACACAAGAGACCAATTAGTATGATAGACCAAAACAACTCAGACTTGTACAAGCATGTGATAAATGAAGGTGTGGGGGTTGCTCCCTTTTATGGACACCCAGCCAGCCAGTAGCTATAAAATCCCTCTTAGTAGCTGTTTCTTAATTGTTCTACCTGTAAAGGGTTAAAAAGTCTCATTGCTGTGCATAGGTAAAAGGAAGTGAGTGGGCACCTGGCCAAAAGAGCCAATGGGAAGGGTAGAACTTTTTAAAATTGAAAAACGACTTCCCTTTTGTCTGTCATTGTTCTCCCGGGAAGAGGCAGACAGGGCAAGAGCTATGCTTTAAAAAGCTTGGGCCAGGTATGAAAAAATCATCAGTATCCTACCTAGAAACTACTTATTTAAAACCCCAGATATGTAAGTAGATCAGGAAAATGTCTAGGAAGACGCAATTAGGTTTATTTCTTTTATTTCTTTATGGCTTGTGGATTCCTCAAATGCTAACCCCAAATGCTTTTGTTTTGCTTGTAACCTTTTAGCTGGACCTCAAGAAAGCTATTCTTGGTGCAATGACTTGTTTATACTATACACTGAAATGTAAGTACAGTATTTATATTCCAAATAATTATATGGTAAAAATGAGAAAGTAAGCAATATTTCAATAATAGTGTGCTGTGACACTTTTGTATTTCTATGTCTGATTTTGTAAGCGAGTAGTTTTTAAGTGAGGTGAAACTTGGAGTACACAAGACAAATCAGATCCTTGAAAGGGGTACAGTAGTCTGGAAAGGTTGAGAGTCACTGTGTTAGAACACATTTTGACCCTTTCATCTCCAGTGCTGAGGGTAATTCTGTCAATGTCTGTAACAGACAATGAACTATGACATTCTTGCAACAGTCAGAGCTATAGATAGATTAGAGATAAATAGAAACTGGCATGCAGATTTCCAAGATGACAACCTGTAGGCTTGTGTAGACAAGGAAAAGTTTCTCTGGTGTGAAAAAAACAACATAATAGCCTGTTTTCTTAGCAGTTCTGTATCTGGAGAGTCTGAGAACAGAGTGCCAAATCCTGCACTGCTTACTCAGGAGAGTGATCCTGACTCATGTGAGTAGTCCTATTGAAGGGAGGATTGCTTGCCTGAGAAAGGGCTACAGGCAGGCTGCACACTGTACTGGGCACAGGGATTAATCTGTAGGTGGGAAAATTGCAAAAATTATATCCAGTATACATGTGACCTTAACTCTGCCCCTTGTGAGTGTGCACTATGATACAGTTTTTAATTGAATGATCATGTACTATTTCTCAAATAAAATATGCAAGGTCTTGGAAAAAATTGTAAAGGAGAAAGTAGTTAAGGACATTGAGGTCAATGGTAATTGGGACAAAATACAACATGGTTTTACAAAAGGTAGATCATGTCAGACCAACCTGATCTCCTTCTTTGAGAAGGTAACAGATTTTTTAGACAAAGGAGACACAGTGGATCTAATTTACCTCGATTTCAGTAAGGCATTTGATACGGTTCCACATGGGGAATTATTAGTTAAATTGAAAAAGATGGGGATCAATATGAAAATTGAAAGATGGATAAGGAACTGGTTAAAGGGAACACTACAATGGGTCACATTGAAAGGTGGAGTTCCTCAGGGATTGGTTTTGGGACCAATCTTATTTAATCTTTTTATTGCTGACCTTGGCACAAAAAGCCAGAGTGTGCTAATAAAGTTTGCAGATGACACAAAGCTGGGAGGTATTGCCAATACAGAGAAGGACCAGGATATCATACAGGATGATCTGGAGGACCTTGTAAACTGGAGTAATAGCAATAGGATGAAATTTAATAGTGAAAAGTGCAAGGTCATGCATTTAGGGATTAATAACAAGAATTTTTGTTATAAACTGGGGACACGTCACTTGGAAGTAACAGAGGAGGAGAAGGACCTCGGAGTACTGGTTGATCACAGGATGACGATGAGCCGCCAATGTCATATGGCCATGAAAAGAGCTAATGCGGTCTTGGGATGCATCAGGCGAGGTATTTCCAGTAGAGATAAGGAGGTTTTAGTACCATTATACAAGGCACTGGTGAGACCTCACCTGGAATACTGTGTGCAGTTCTGGTCTCCAATGTTTAAGAAGGATGAATTCAAACTGGAACAGCTACAGAGAAGGGCAACTAGGATGATCCGAGGAATGGAAAACCTGTCTTATGAAATGAAACTCAAAGAGCTTGGCTTGTTTAGCCTAACCGAAAGAAGGCTGAGAGGAGATATGATTGCTCTCTATAAATATATCAGAGGGATAAATACCGGAGAGGGAGAGGAATTATTTAAGCTCAGTACCAATGTGGACACAAAAACAAATGGATATAAACTGGCCATCAGGAAGTTTAGACTTGAAATTAGATGAAGGTTTCTAACCGTCGGAGGAGTGAAGTTCTGCAACAGCCTTCCAAGGGCAGCAGTAGGGGCAAAAGACATATCTGGCTTCCAGACTAAGCTTGATAAGTTTATGGAAGGGATGATATGATGGGATAGCCTAATTTTGGCAATTAATTGATCTTCGACTATTAGCAGCAGGTATGCAATGGTCTGTGATGGGATGTTGTATGGGGTGGGATCTGAGTTACTACAGAGAATTCTTTCCTGGGTATCTGGCTGGTGAATCTTGCCCACATGCTCAGGGTTTAGCTGATCACCATATTTGGGGTCAGGAAGGAATTTTCCTCCAGGGCAGATTGGCAGAATCCCTGGGGGTTTTTCGCCTTCCTCTGCAGCGTGGGGCACGGGTCACTTGCTGAGGATTCTCTGCACCTTGAAGTCTTTAAACCACGATTTATATCGGTGAGAGGACATAGGTGAGAGGATTATTGCAAGAGTGGGTGGGTGAGATTCTGTGGCCTGCATTGTGCAGGAGGTCAGACTAGACAATCATAATGATCCCTTCGGACCTTAAAGTCTATGATTCTATGACATTACCCAGGGTACAGTCTGAAACGATGAACAGCTGTGTCCCGTCAGTTCTCCAACCTGGGGTGCCTTTTACACTGCTTTGCTGTGAGAGCCACCACTCCTGGTCTGCTCACACACAGTCTCCAGCATGTAAGTTATTCCCAGTTGTATTGTATGAGTGCTATGGCCAGCCACTTTTGAATTACACTGCAGAGCAACACGAGCAAATTCCCAGTCCTAGACTTTCCTCAGAAATGTATGTCTTGTACTGCCCAGCCCTCTCCTAGACAATGCACACTCATATAAAGTCCATCATTTTATTAATAGAAAATGTTATGCACAAATCCTGTTATCCCAGATGGAGTTTCCCAAACACGTCAATCCAAACACATTGGTTTAGATAAAACAATAAAACAAGTTTATTAAGTACAGAAGGATAGATTTTAAGTGATTACAAGTAATGAGGCACAAAAGTCAGAATTTGTTACAAGAAAATAAAAGTAAAACACCTAAATTAACAAGCTAAGTGAATTCAAAGCAATACTTCTATATCACCATGTTTCAGCAGTCTTACTGGTTGAATTTCTGTCAGTCAAGATCCCCCCCCCCACTCCAGTGCTGCTTCCTTGTTCTTCAGGTATTGTCAATGCCATGGGTAGAGAGAAAGGGAGAAATAATTTGAGGCATCTGTTCTTCCTTCTTATAGTTCTTTGAGAATCATCTCCAGCAGAGGTTCAGAGACAGAAACTCTGTGTTGCCAGGAACCCAAAGCTGTTTCTTTGTCAAAATGTAAATTTTTCACTCATACCCTCTTTCCTGCCAAAGAATGGCCACTTAACCAGGGGATGGGCCACCAGAGGAATACAGTATGCTACACATCTACCTAAGCCTGTAGAGAACAAAAATATTAGGGGAGGTATTTCACTGAATAACCATCAAAAGTTTATATACTTTTTTTTTTTTTTGGAAAATAAGTAAAAAAAAAAGTCAGAATACAAAAAGAAATGCTAACTCCACATCTCAATACAGAGTGTAAGGCTCAAAGGTACTTTAGAATTCTCTTTGTATTGTTACAGCATTAAACACTGGATTGTGGTTTGTGGGTTGTTGATAAAGGAACTCCAATCTGCTTTTACTGTCGCTCCCACACCTTAGTTAAAACACATATTAAAAATTAAATAATTGGATTTCAAAAGTGAAATCATTCGTTCTGGGAAAGTTTCCCTTTTTTTCTTATACATTCAGTAAAGTCATTCAGAGGATAAAATGTTGTTTAAATGTTTCTTACCAGACCTAAGAGTCTTCCTTGGAGGTTGGAGGAGGAGAGGAGAAAAGATCAATCACTGGTGGATTTTGGTTCAAATATTCTTGGTAAGATTATTCCTGCTTTTTAGACAAATACCCATGAGAGGGGAAGAAAAAGGACAGAAAAGAAATGAAAACTTCTGTGTCTGATACTGGCTTCATTGAAGCACTGCAGGCAGGAAACCAGTGCACAGGGTCAGTCATGAAAAGGTGTGTTTTTACCTCTGGACCCTAGCTCAGATCTCTAGTCTGGGGTGACCTCTGTTTGGCATTCTCTGGCTTCCTCCCACCACTTCTCCTTCATGCTGTGGCACAGCTCCTTATGTTGTCTCAGCCTATCATGCTGGTTATGGTGATGGTATAATGAATCTGAATTAATTCCCAGCAGTAGTGAAGCCTGGAATTGAACAGAAGACAGAAAGATTGGAAAGAGAGAACATAAAATGAGGACAAAGCAAAACACAAGGAAATGGAACAGCAAGAATTTGAAGGTTGCTAAGGATTCTGCTGGCATGTTCACTGGTCATTCTGTGATCTAGATATATTGAAGAATTACCCTGGAGTCCCTGGGTAAAAGTGAGATGGCCTTGAATGTGATCTCCAGATATGAGGATCCCTAGGAACTCCCCTTAGCATTGTTTCTCTCTCTAAAATGTCCAGAAAAGACATGGTCAATCAACATCTTCCCAACTTGTACAGTCAATGTTTCAGATGCCCCTCTAACATCATGATTGCTTTACAATTCAAGGAATTTCTGCTCCATTGTTGTGCTGTGTTGTGACCTCAATAGTCTTTGGACATCTATTTCACCATTGCATTTCAGCCTAAACATACTCATTTCTTGTAATTACTTTGGCTTCGTCTTGTACTTCATCTTGGTTTTTATGAACAATTTTATATGACATCTTTACAAGACAAGATGATCAACTGTTACCTTTCACCCACCTGGTTTCAGCAAGGAATTTGAAAATCCAGCAAATGTTTTGAAATCTCCATTGCATTCCTACATGTTGCCAGCAGATCTGCTAATTCATCTCCCCCTTTTAATGCAATAATTCCTTTATTAAAAATACATTTTAATTCAACTAGCAGAATAACAAGACCTGCAGCAAGACAGCCACTCAGTTACTAAACTACATTTCCTAAAAAGCCAATATGCTTAAGATCAAAAGATCACACCACTTTCCTGAATATAAAATGTTTCAGCTTCTGCCTGTGTCTCCATTAAAAACTGCATATTACTTCAAAAAGAGCACCAGGGGAAAGTAGCAGCTTTTTTATATCCTTAGTCCTTTTGTTGCTGAAGAAATCCTACAATTTACAAACAAAATGAGGTACCTTTAACAATATAAATCTCTGCATTATACAACACCTTCTTGGTTGCATAAGACTAATTACAAAATTAAAGTTTTTATTTACTTTTCCCCAGACAGAACAAAGCTCCGTCCATGTATAAAATCTTCTTAAGGGTTCAGAGCTCTTTAAATACATCTTTTACGCAATACACTCCTTACTACAGGGAAAGACTTGCATATGTCAGGGTTACTTTAGGACATGGCAAAAGATTAATAAAAAGTCTGCTGACCAAGAAGCAAAAATCATTCAGATCCTTAAAAAAAAAAAAATTAAAGTCTTCTCTATTTAAAAAAAAAACAACCAAGCCAAACCTCCTACATTTTGCACACAGATCCAGTAATTCATCTCTTCCTTTTAATGCAATAATTCCTTTATTTAAAATACATTTTAATTAAACCAACAAAATGACAAGGCCTGCAGCAAAACTGCCACTTGGTTACTAAATTACATTTCCTAAAAGCCTGTACGCTTAAGGTTACACCACTCTCCCAGACAGAAGCAAAAAAAACATAAAAAAAAAAAAAATCCATCCTCATACTGGCAGATCTCTGTTCCCATGCTGATTCATTTCTGTATTTCAGGATTGAGGCTTTGGTGCTGTAGAGAGTCACCTTGTCTAATTCCACACTTAAACTGAGTGTCTATCCCTGCCAAGCTTATATGTCCTGAACTATTGGTAGAGAAGTATTTTAGGATTCTTTTGAATACTTTTTAATTTGAATGTGTCGTTCACACCAGTATCTCAGAGAGATTTAATAATGAGGCATTGGTGTGGTATATTTAATAATTCTCAGGGGGTAAAATGGCTTTTTTAACATCGGCTGTAAAAGAACTGAGAAGAGGATTTTGATGTTTTCTCTCTCTCTCTTTTTTGGTAACTTTTTTAAAATACAAATTTCTTCCAACTTCATTTGTCAACATTAACATACTATGTGACTTTGAAGGCTCTTCTTCCCTGGCAGGCACTTTGTCTGTCATTGCCAGTGTGCTGCATTGTCACAGGCATTGAGAACTCATTTGTAGTCCAGACACCAACAAACTTTAGCAGCATGAGTTCCCTACGGTGAAGCAATTATTCCATCCGAGTGCTCTTATTATCCTCATCATGCCATTAATTTCTGTATGATTTAAACATGTATTTACCAGTATCTGTTAGTTATATAGCACTGACATCCTGGGTGTAATTCTTGAAAAACAGCTAACCTTCTGTTTCCAAGTTCTGAATGATATTAAGTTGATATTCTCAGACTTTTTTTTTACAGTTGGGGCATGTTTTTACACTTAGAGGTCAGTTCTTCGGAGGTGCACTCATTACTCTCATAACTCCCCATAAAGGAGCTGAAGTATAATGGGAAGTTTCAGGCAACCTTAGTTATAGGTAGCGCTGCCAGCTGTAGCTGTACCAGCTGTGTCTATAATTAGGGCATTTCTTGCACACTCAGAACTCTCATTTACCTCAGTGGACACTTTGGATTTGCCAGGAATGCAGGCTTGGGGTCTATATGGGTACAAGGCATAGCCTATCATTTTTGGCAGGAAGAGTTTGCACACTGAGGACAAAAGATTTAAATGACTTGGATTCTAGCCTCATGCTTCAGTCATTCTTTCCATTGATGTCAGTGGGACTTTTCTGATAAGTGAAGGTTGTAGGATCTGATTGATATTTTGCAAAAAATATTAACTAGATAGAGTAGTCATTAAGGCTAGATTTTGATATCCTTACTTACATTAAGTAGCACCCTTATTCCACAAGTAGTCCCATGGACTTCAACAAGGGTAAAGGTATCAGAAACTAGCCCTAAATATTTTATCTGAAGATATAAGCAGGGTCTGAATGAGCTCTCCCCTGACATCTAGTGATGAGCTGGGGGAAAATACTTCAGGAACACACCATATTTGCATAAACACACCCTCTGCCTAGGTACTCAGCAGAGGGAGCTGCTTTGCCAAAGTGATCAGTTGCGTCTGTGTTGGGTTACAAATCACTCCACTCGTTATATTTTGCTTTCCACAACCAAATCTCTGTACAACTTTTCATGAGTGATGTACCCGAGTATTCGGGGCAAAAGATCTATCTGGCTTTAAGATCAAACTCGATAAGTTTATGGAGGAGATGGTATGATGGGATAACATGGTTTTGGTAATTAAATATTCATGGTAAATAGGCCCAATGGCCTGTGATGGGATATTAGATGGGGTGGGATCTGAGTTACCCAGGAAAGAATTTTCTGTAGTGTCTGACTGGTGAATCTTGCCCATATGCTCAGGGTTTAGCTGATCGCCATATTTGGGGTCGGGAAGGAATTTTCCTCCAGGGTGGATTGGAAGTATAAGTCATGTATAAGTTCCAAGCAGGACATAAAATTATTTTAATTGGTCACAGTTTTCATCTCCCAGAATTATTATTATAGTAATTTATTTGTAGTTTATGTGCACTGAGCTGGACTGACTTTGTTAATAGGAATGAAAAGCAATTTTTGCAACAGGTAATTAACTGGTGGCAAATAAATTTGGGATGGGTTAGTGATAGGCAACGTCAAAAGCACAAGAAATTTGGTAGCATATTCAAAGTGTATACAGACATATCCAAAACACACTAGTTGAAAAACCAGCCTGGAAATGTAATGCAAAGTCTTTTCCACCAAATTTTGGGGCTTCTTGGTTTCTCTCTGGTTGGAAATATCACAATAGCTTTTACCTAGTTCAGTAGTAGCCTGACTTTCCAAGGAGCTGAGCACCCTTACCCCCTGTTGAAGTCAATGGAAATTAAGGGTGTTCAGCACCTCACATAATTGGGCTCTGTGTCTGCCTCTGGACCCAGCCCAAACTAGAAAGTGCAGAGACACACTGACATTTTTTAAAATGATAATAAAAGAATTTAAGTGCATGTTTCAAGCTTAAAGACATTTGGATTGGGTTTACAGGAAGTTCCGATAATTTATTATGATGTTCAAACCAGTTCATTCTTCCCTGCAGATTCTCTGCTTCTGACAAGAAGCATGAAAAGGGGCCACATCATAGCAGGAGAATTGTTTGACACAGCTCCCTAGTCAATAGGAGTTTCACTTCCTTCCAGAAATGCATGAAGGTTTAATGGGAAATATCTAGATCATGCTTCATGTCAAAGTTTTCATGCACAGCTCAGGTTTATGGACAGGATGAGCAAGTCAAAATTCTGTACTGGACTATCAGTCCATTCAGATGTTTCCCAAGGGGGGAAAAGCCTTTCCCTCTCTCTTTCTAATCTTTTCTATAATGTACCACTGTAATATCACTATAGTATCTAAGCACCAGATGAAAGTGGTCTTGTTCTGCTTCAGGATAGATGATAAGTCCCATTCAGGTAACAGAATAAGGAATTCTGCCTATATTTCCTTATTCAATAATCACCTACATTTTTTATGTAAAGGTTCCTTCTCGGGGCGGGTGTTATCAATATTTTTTTCACTTGCAACCCAAAGACACCCACTGTTTTCATTATTACCTGAGATCTGCGAATTCAGGGTGCCATATATAGCCAAAGTAGGCATTTATATTCAGTGCACATACACTGGATAATTTCTTTTAAAAATAAAGTAGATTAATAGAATATATTGGATTGTAGGTTAAGTGTACAGCTATGCGTTCAATCCAGAGAAGAGGGAATGCAGCTTCCCAGAGAGAAGGAAACTACTGGCAGTGGGAGAAAGAGGAAAAGGGAAGAGAAGCAGAAGGTAAAAGAGGTAGTCCATGGGGTGTTCAGTGAATGTAGAGCATGTAAAGTGGAAGGGTAATAGAGGCTTGCAGCATGCAACAATTGATCGTTAGGTGACGGTGATCGGTGTACCCATTCATTCTCCAAGGATATCTTCAGTACATACTGCAGGAATGCAAGTGGTTTACCTCCCTTTGCCGCCTTGGGCTGTCTAGGATCCTCCGATTGCAGCCCTGCCATTTGTCCTGTATGTCCAACACTTTTTCCTGCAGGTCTTTGTTCAGGCCCCCTTGTTGCCTCTGCAGCCCAAGATTGGTCCTCCAAAGCTAAATCCAGTCTTCCACCCCTGACATCCAGCAGTCAGTCACTGCAGGCACCGACCTGTCTCCAGAGTTGGTTTCAAGTTAACGATGTCTTCTGACATAACTTTATGCCCTGAGAATATTTGCTCCTCACCCTCTTGTCTCATGCCTGGCCACCTAGCTGAAATTCCATTCTCAATGGAGAGGGCACTACTTGTTTCTACTTTTTCAATAGACTTTGCTCTGAGATATGTTAGAGGAATTTTTTGACCTCCTTGTGAGCTTTGAAATCTTTTAGAGCACCCTAGATGCTTTGGGGTTAGGATCAATTAAGTAAAATCTGTTTTGTAGGGGCTTGGTGACAAGAATTCAGAATGTGGCAGCCATGTGATGCACAAACAATTTCACATTTACAAAAATCATGAATTGCATATGCCATGAGGTGATATATATTCAAGATATCTACATGCTGCATCTGATTATATTTGGAATATGATCGTGACAATATATCTATAACTTGTTGCCACGATCATCTTCCAGATATAAACATATAAAACTTACTCTGCAGAAAATGTTGTGACCATCCATGCTTCCCCACAGAAAACAGCTTAGGTTGAGAACCCCTGTTATAAGGAATTAGGCAAACTAACACAATAATTATGTAACAAAAATATCTATTTATGCCAGTGACTACAAAACACTACAGTACTTATACAAGAGGATTGCAAAATCCACAATTTTTATAAAATTTCACTTTGAAATTGAGAACATTCTAATTTTCACACTGTTGCTTTCCTACTATACCGTACAATTAAACAATCTGATTGTAGGTCCGTGAAGAACTATTCATCTCTGTGGAATCCTTTACATTCTCACCCAGGAATTGCACAAACTCTGCAATGTAATAAAAGATGAATGTGAGAGATACTGGACGTTGTACTGGCTGCCAGTGGTGCCTTACATGAACAATGCCATAATTGGAGAATGGAGATGGAGAATCAGTGTTACAAATACAAAAAGGACAAAATCAGGAGGAAAGGGTTTGAATCTTTGGGCTTCTGAAAAACTATGACAAAAAACAGTATCATACTTTTAAAACTAGAAATAATTGCTTGTCTTTGTCCTTTTAATCAGTGTTCAGCTTGGCTATTTAATGATTTGTTCCAATCTGCCCTCTATTAAAGACTCCCCATTTGAAGGTGTTTTAATGGCCCAAGGGCTTGTCTTACATAAATATTTAATACCAAATACAATTGAAGTAGAATGTTCGTAATCCCTCATCTTCATACTTAATGTGTATAAGGCACCACTTAAATAAAAGGAAGCACAGGGCTGCAGGGCAATAGCATTAATTAAGACTTCTACTCTCCTTTATATACATGTCTACAGTATTATGTTTGCCCGTCCTGCACTAATTTTCAAAGCCTGTCTTGAAAAGAGTATGTTTTACTGTTAGACATCAATACAGAATGTTGCTGATTACAAATAACATGAAGCAGAGACTGACATGTTCCACCTGCCCAAACCAAAAGATTTCTCTTAGTGCCGCAAAGACTTTGGCAAACTGCAGACCTAAAACAAGAAGCAGATGTTGGTATGCGTGCGACACTGATAAAGTAACTCACCTTGGGGAGGTGGGAGGCTTGGAAGTAGGTTCCTCACTTTCCCAGTAGTATTCCCCCTTTCATGATAGCATGTTGGCTTCCCATTTTGGCTTCCCAGGCAGTAGGTGATCATAATTTCAAATCAAGAGAAGAACAAGGCCCACTGTAACAGTCTCTGGGTCAAAGCTTGGGCCTTGCAGAGGTACTAAGGGTTCTCATGGTCAGTAAAAACCTGTGCTGGGTGGCAATGGTGATGCCATTTTTCAAAAGCAATTTTTATTATGAGGAGCTCATTGGCCAATATTTCATAGTTAAGAACATAAGAATGTCCATATTGTGTCAGACCAATGGTACATCTATCCCCGTATTCTGTCTTCCAACAGTAGCTAGAGCCAGGTGCTTCAGAGGGAATGAACAGAACAGGACAATCATCAAGTGACCCATCCCCTGTCATTCATTCCCAGCTTCTGGCAATCAGAGGCTAGGGAAACACAGAGCGTGGCTATCCTCCAGAACTTATCTAATTCTTTGTTGAACCCTGTTATAATTTTGGCCTTCACAACATCCCCTGGGAACTTGTTCCACAGGTTGGCTGTGCACTGTGTGAAGAAGTACTTCCTTGTGTTTGTTTTAAACCTGCTGCCTATTAATTTCATCAGGTGACACCTAGTTCTTGTGTTATGTGAAGAAGTAAATAGCATGTCCTTATTCACTTTCTCCATACCATTCACAGTTTTATAGACCTCTATCATATTCTCTCTTAGTGATCACTTTTTCAAGATGAAAAGTCCCAGTCTTTTTAATCTCTTCTCAGATGGAAGCTGTTTCATATGCTTAATCATTTTTGTTGCCCTTCTCTGTCCCTTTCCCAATTCTAATATATCTTTTTTAGATGGGGTGACCAGAACTGCATGTGGGCATACCATGGTGGGCATACCATGGATTTATATAGGGGCATTTATGATATTTTCTGTCTTATTATCTATTCCTTTCCTAATGATTCCTAACATTCTGTTAGATTTTTTTGACTGCCACTGCATATTGAGCCGATGTTTTCAGAGAACTATTCACAATAACTTCAAGATCTCTTTCTTGAGTGATAAGAAGCTAATTTACAACCCATCATTTTGAATGTATAGTTAGATTATGTTTTCCCAGGGCATTACTTTGCATTTATCAACACTGAATTTCATCTGCCATGTTGTTGCCCAGTCAACCAGTTTTGTGAGATCCCTTTGTAACTGTCATAGATATAAAGGGAAGGGTAACCACCTTTCTGTATACAGAACTATAAAATCCCTCCTGGCCAGAGGCAAAACCCTTTCCCCTGTAAAGGGTTAAGAAGCTAGGATAACCTCGCTGGCATCTGACCAAAATGACCAATGGGGAGACAAGTTACTTTCAAAGCTGGGGGGGGGGGGGGGGGGGGGACAGAGGGTCGGTCTGTCTGTCTGTGTGATGCTTTTGCCAGGAACAGATCAGGAATGCTCTTCGTAACTCCTCAGAACTTCTGTTAAGTTAGTAAGTAATCTAGCTAGAAAATGCGTTAGATTTTCTTTGTTTTAATGGCTGGTAAAATAAGCTGTGCTGGAGGGAATGTATATTCTTGTTTTTGTGTCTTTTTGTAACTTAAGGTTTTGCCTAGAGGGATTCTCTATGTTTTGAATCTGATTACCCTGTAAGGTATTTACCATCCTGATTTTACAGAGGTGATTCTTTTATTTTTTCTTAATTAAAATTCTTCTTTTAAGAACCTGATTGCTTTTTCATTGTTCTTAAGATCCAAGGGTTTGGGTCTGTGTTCACCTATGCAAATTGGTGAGGATTTTTATCAAGCCTTCCCCAGGAAAGAGGGTGTAGGGCTTGGGGGGATATTTTGGGGGGAAGACATCTCCAAGTGGGCTCTTTCCCTCTTCTTTGTTTAACACGCTTGGTGGTGGCAGCATAGGGTTCAAGGACAAGGCAAAGTTTGTACCTTCAGGAAGTTTTTAACCTAAGCTGGTAAGAATTAGCTTAGGGGGTCTTTCATGCAGGTCCCCACATCTGTCCCTAGAGTTCAGAGTGGGGAAAGTACCTTGATAATAACTCTTCGCAGTCTGCTTTGGACTTATCTATCTTGAGTAATTTTGTATCATTTGCAAATTTTGCCACCTTACTGTTTACCCCTTTTCCAGCTCATTTATGAATTTGTTGAACAGCACTGGTCCCAGTACAATTCCCTGGGGGACACTACTATTTACCTTCCTCCATTCTGAAAACTGGCCATTTATTCCTATCCTTTGTGTTCTGTCTTTTAGCCAGTTACTGATCCATGAGAGGATCTTCCCTCTTATCCCATGACTGCTTACTTTGCTTAAGAGCCTTTTGGTGAGGGACTTTGTCAAAAGTTTCTGAAAGTCCAAGTACACTATATTCACTGGATCATCTTTGTCCACATGTTTGTTGACCCCCTCAGAGAATTCTAATAGCTTGGTGAGGCATGAATTCCCTTTACAAAAGCCATGTATGTGGACTTTCCCAACAAATCGAGTTCATCTATGTGTCTGATAATTCTGTTGTTTATTATAGTTTCAACCAATTTGCCTGGTACTGAAGTCAGGCTTACCGGCCTGTAATTTCCAGGATCACCTCTGGAGCTCTTTTTAAAAATTGGCGTCACATTAGCTATCCTCCAGTCATCTGGTACAGAAGCCTATTTAAATGATAAGTTACAGACTACAGTTAGTAGTTCTGCAATTTCATATTTGAGTTCCTTCAGAACTCTTGGGTGAATACCATCTGGTCCCGGTGACTTATTACTGGTTCATTTATCAATTTGTTCCTAAACCTCCACTAATGACATCTCATTCTGGGACAGTTCCTCGGATTTATCATCTAAACAGTATGGTGCAGGTGTGGGAATCTCCCTCACATCCTCTGCAGTGAAGACTGAGGCAAAGAATTAATTTAGCTTCCCCACAAAGGCCTTATCTTCCTTGAGTGCTCCTTTAGCATCTTGGTTGTCCAACAGCCCCACTGATATACTTCTTCTGATATACTTAAATTCTTTTTTTTTTTTTTGCTGTTAGTTTTGAGTCTTTGTCTGGTTGCTCTTCAAATTTCTTTTTGGCCTGCCTAATTACACTTTTACACTTGAGTTAATTTGTGCAGGAGTAAGTTTTTGAGAGAAGTATGCACAAAGATGCAGAACTGACTGGAATCTGTGTTGCTGTACAAGAACAGCCCTGCAGGCCATGTTGGACTCATCCACTTCCATTATAAATGGGTGAGTCGGGTCAGGATGTGCCAGTTTTGGGGCTGTGGTGAAGGCAGACTTCAGCTGGCCAAAAGCAGGCTGGGCTTCTGGTGACCAAATGAACAAAACAGCATTATGAAGGAGGGAAGCCAGGAATTATTTGTTCAGAGAAGTTTTATAAGTTAAACCACTTATAAAAATTCACAAAGCCCAGGAAGTGCTGAAGTTCTTGGAGGGTCCAAGGTGCTTTCCAGTTATGGATGGCTTTCACCTTCTGTGGGTCCATCTGAATACCCTCCAGGGTGATGATGTAACATAAAAATTCAATGGTCAAAGGAGCTCTTCCCTAGTTTGGCATACAAACCATGCTTCCATAGTTTTTCCAGGATGGACCAGACATGATGATAGTGCTGTTCAGGGCCCTCAGAAAACATTGAGTCTGGGTGTAGAAAACAAACTTTTAATAAAATGTGGAAAGTAACCCAGTATTAATTTGGAAAAGCACCACAAGCATAATTCATAAGCATAAGACCATGAGCAAAATACCCACCGCAGAGAACATTGGGCAGCATCCTTTGCCTCAGGTTCTCACCTTGTGGTGAGAAAATCCAACAAACAAAAATTTCTTTAACATGCCTCTCCCTCAACCATACTCCACTCACAGTTGTCCTTGATCAGTGGAGACCCAGAGTTCAGAGGTGCATTCGTATGAGTTTACCTCCGCCCTGGGGAATGGGGAGAAAGGCACCTGGTTCACTCTGCCGTTGCTCCTTACAGTTGGCTGGCAACTCTGCTGCAGCCTCTTGGATGTCTTGAAGTCCTACCACTTGACACAGCTTTCAGCTCTCACTGATTTCAGTTGTTAGTGGGGGATCCTCACTGCTAGTGCAAGCTGGGCAGTCTCTTTCACTAGAGACACTGTCCCATAGCAGGTCTCATGCTTAGACCTGGTTATCAGTGATTTCAGCTCTATTGATCCATAACAAAAGATTCTCCATTTAGTCTTAATCAGCTCTATCATTACACAGTGGAAAGGGGAAAGTCAAAAGGCATCTAGGACCCTTAGAACCTCCCCCGACCCCCACACATCAGGTACAAAAACAAGTCCCCACCTGCACCCTCTCTTTCTCTCCACTGGGCTTTGGCAACCTTGCCTAGTGAGTGCAGTTCAGTTGAGGGGCGAGTCCCTCAATCAGGGCATGCCAAGCACAGTTCTGCTGCCATTTATTCACACAAGGGTAACAATACTTTATTACCCCTGCCCTACCACCCCATGACAAAGTGACTTACAATCCAACACCAGCCAAAAGTGATTATTTGGGCAAAACAGCTCCATCATGCTGTGCATCTATGTATAATGGTTGTGTTTATGAAAACAAGGTTGATTCCTGAAGTCTTCTCCCAGCTCATCACTGGATGTCAGGGGAGAGCTCATTCAGACCCTGCTTACACTGGCAATATCAGGAGGAGAAGCTAATGCTCCTCTGCTACCAGGAGATACACGGGTCATGCCGCTCCAACCAAGGAATGCCAAGAATTACTGGGAAGAATAGAGAGTGGATCACATCAAAGCATGTTATTTCTAAGTGCCCTTCCACTACGGTCTCTTGGGACAGTCTCTTGGGTCACTGGGCCTAACGATAGGTGCTACCCATCAATCGTCTCCATCAAGTCCAATGTGGATTTTGGCCAGACAGGAATCTGGAGGGTTTGGGATGTGTTAGCATCTATGAAGTTGGCAGTGGCTCCAAAGTCTATCATTGCCAGTTGTGGAGCAATCTGCCTTGTCTCTTCCAAGATCTGCAGGTGCAGTGGCATTTGGAAGTGTGGAGAGACTCATGGTTCCCAGGTTGGGTTGGGTTCTACTCAAGGATTGCGGGGGGAGAGGGAGTTCCAGAGCATAGAGCTCTGGCAATGCCCAGGCTGTACCTCACTTACTGGGCCTGGACTGGTCCATTTCCCAAGCTCTTTCAATCTGGACAAAAGGCAAGTGCATGTCCTGGTGACCAGTAGCAAAAAAAGAGGTTCAATTGATGTTAAAGATCTTTCTCCTCCAGGGTCAGGTGTTGGTGACTGACATCAACTTGCATTGGTCCAGGACTCAGTTCCACAGGCTTTGGCATAGCAGGCAGAAGCGGGGCCATCGGGTTGCCCCTTCTTTCCTCCTTCCACTCCTGCAGCCAAGAGTCAATGCATAGGGTGAGATCAATAAAGGCTTCAAGGTGGTGGGGTTTTCAGTACAGACTAGCTCATCTTTTACATCCTCACTGATTCCCAACTGGAACTGGAGGTTGAGCTGCCTCATTCCATATGAGATTAGCTGCAACCCAGCAGAAGTGAGTGGTGTAGGAGGTGGCTGGCCCTTGCCCCCGATGAAGCTTCTGGAGGACAGCCACTGTGGAGTGGATGTGATGTGGGTCATCAAAGATGGTTGAGAAGGCTTTCAGGAAGGTGTCCCAGTCGGCAACCACTAGGCTGTGCTGGCCCAATGGGGGGAAGCCCAGCCAAGTATTTCACTGGTGAGAAGGCCGACTATTAGCCCCTTCTTTTTCTGGGCTGAGGGGTATATTCAAGGTGAACCAGGAAGAACAGCCTGTATTGGTTCAGGAATGCCCAGAATTACTATGGTCCCTGTCAAACTGTTTGGGCAGAGGCACCGCGGGAGCCAGTTCAGGCAACAGATGGTCTGCTCAGGCACATAGTATAGCTGCTTCTCCCTGTGAGAACACTAGCTGCTCATGTAGGGATCTGTGCTTTGGCAGCAAGCTGTGTTACCTGGGCTTGCAACTGGGCTAACTGCTTGTGCAGGATATGTGTTTCGAATGCAAACTATGTAGCATGGGTCTGTAGCATGAGGTTCTTCACCTGCAGGTGGGTGACCTGGTCTGCAGGTACCAGACCCTTGAGGAACTGCTGTTCAAAGGGTGGTCCTCTCTTTCTTCTTTTGTGGAGGGGTTGGATGGGAGGGATCCAAAGGTAGTCTGAGCAAATGGTCAGGGCCAGACCATGAGCAGACAGTGTGCACTTGTCGGTTACCAAATTGTGATCAGGAGATGTGTAGCAGAGTCAGGGTCAAGCCAGGTAGTTGCAGGCAGGACACAAGTAGCGGAGTCATGGTCAAGCCAGGTCAGGATACCAGGAGGTCAGGGTCAGGCACCAAGTTACAGACAGGAGGCAAGTAGTGGAGCTGTGGTCGAGCCAAGTCAGGATACCAAGAAATTGGGGTCAGACAGGAGGCAAGTGGTGGAGTCACGGATGAACTAGGGTCAGGAGCCAGAGTCTAACGTTCACAGTAAGGCAAGGTCTGGAGTGGAAGGAAGCTGGTGGTCTCTGTCATTACTCAGACAGATCCCTGTAATGGCTTCCTGGTTTATACACTGGGATGGGCCAACAAAGGGGCCAGAGGGGGCTGTCACTCAGGCCCCGCTGGGTGATACTTCCTGCAGTATCTAGCTACGCAGGGTCCCCCGGCAGAAACCTGGCCTGAATTCCTGGTAGCGACGTGGAAGTTCTAGTCTCCCAGGTGCTCAAAATGTGATTTAATCCAGTGGCACCCTAAAAGGACTTCTCTATAGAAAGAGTAAGATGGATCTTGATAAGTTTATAAATGAGACTATATGACAGGGTTACCGATGATAGCAGAGGATGGGACAAAATGACTCAGGAGGTCTCTAATAGTCCTATGTGTGAGGAAATGTACCTTTAAAAGGCTCTGGTAAGAACTCATTGGAATTGGTTCTCATGTTATGCTGAGGCTCATGTTATGCAATGCTGACCAATTAGAAGTCAGACATTGAAAGAAGCCAACCTCTGTAGACTCCCTGGCTGCGAGTAATCACTGAACATCACATTATGTCCCTATGTTTAGTTGATCTACAAACAAAGACATCCTTTAATGACTGGTTATTTGCCCACAGTGGTGAGGGTGAGATTTGCCATTTCAAATACGTCCCATTCAGCTACGGCTGAAAGCTATTACTATCAGCGGTCTGTTTGATATCCTATATTAAATAAATTAACTATATGACTTCTATAACACCTTTCATGGGAGGATCCAAAAGAGTTTCACAAACATGAATTCAGATTCACACTTCTATTTGGTAGATAAATAATATGATTAATATTTTACATTAGGGTCAGGTCAGGCAGACTGCAGTCACGTGTGGGACCAAGACTAAATTAAATGGCATAACTGGGCTGTTCAGAATCCTGTAAAAACAAACAGTTTAAAACTTTATCCTAAGCTTTCAAAATGCTTCCTTCATCCTGGTACATAAATGAATAGTTTAGTGCAGTCAAAGTCTGAGACTAGTGAAAAGGGGACTTTTTCATTTTTAGCTAGCATTTCCTTCTTCTCCCAGGGCAGGAAAGCTGTGCTCAGCCTAACTGCCATTATGAGCAGGTATCCTGTCAGTCCCTGCATTGAGGACAGAAAGGAGAGATGCTTGCACTAACCATGTCCTGCTTGTTCTGTGGATAAATAGGGATTCACTCCAGTGCTGTAAATCTTGTAACTCTCAAACACAAAAGCAAAACTAAAACAAGAGGAAACATCCCCTTTGGCATATTCTATTCCTAAAGAAATCCAGCTCTGCCAGTAGGGAGAGAAATGTTTTGTCTAATCTGGTGTAAGGAGAGTTAACCTGGAGAAAACCTTTTAAAATCAAAATCTCTGTTTGCTTATTACTACCACTGGTATCCATAATGTTCTAGCTGTAGTGAAGACTGGTCTGTTGTGATAATTGGGCCTACAAATTTACCCTAATCGAGAGCTCAATTGTAGAAAGTGAGTGAAAGTTCATAAAGATGTCACAGTAACCTATAATAACAAATATTGATGGGAAAAGATACAAAAGAGAGACAGAAAGACTGAATTAGACTTAGTCCAAACAAAAAGGCCTATTGGTATAACTCAAGGACTGTGCTAAGACCATGTTTAGCAGTCAAGAAGAGTATGGAACCAGGAATCAATGATCTAAAATCAGTGTGTCGGAAACTAGGCCTAAGTAGTGGACAAACTAATGAAGGGATGGACTATTCTGCCTGCTACTCCCTTTGTGGGTCCTTAAGGAAGGAGGCTTTGGGGAGAAAAATTGGCTAACGAGGCAAACTTCACCATCATGGCTGTCAACCTTCCATCTCCTGGGACCCTGGGCCTTTGACATCCTGATTCTGAGAGATGTCTGGACAAGACTAGGCCAGAGAGAGGGACCTAAATATGTCACTACCTCTGCTGACTCCAGCTAAATCCCAAACCCACCTTGGATGAAATGGGATTGGACTTTAAGAATAGCAGCAGCAACAACAGCTCCAGCTCATCTCGACTAACTTCTCTTTCGCCCAAAAGGACAGTTATTACCATCTTTGATACCATCTTCTAAAAACTCTCTCCAGTTAAGGGACAGGGACGTTGTTAAAATGAAAGCCTTATTTAATACTTTACATTTCAAAAGCTTTAACTCTTTTTCCTTTCTTTATCTTTAATAAAAGGTTAAAAGGACTTTTAACGGTGAGTTTACCAGAGTACTAAACAGGCTGTGGGCTCCTTATGCCAAACCTTGAACCTTGTTTAACATTGGTTAGTGACTGGGTTATGTTAACACCTTTGGCCCATTTATTCCATCTAAATTAGTACAGCTGATCTTCCATGGGTTAAACCCAATATCCAATCTACAAACCTGAAGCTTTTATTCTTCATGACTGTCCACAACATTTTTTCCCCACCCTGTTCACCTGAGGTCTTTACAGACATATTCAGTGTCAGCTTTTATCACATTGGCCAAATCACTCACTGACCAAAGACTTGATTTTCCACAGCCTTTGCTAGAAGCATCTGTTAAAACTGGAAATGCCTCATCAAGGTTCAGGTGTTTCAAAATCATTTCTAAATACAGTCTACTTCCTGCAGCTGACATTGCTCTGATGCTTGTTATTTTCCTTCTCTGTGCCATCTCTAAGTCACAATGCTTCACAGGACATATAATCAACAGGAGTCCTCATATGCAATTTACAGGTGTGCATCAGTTGAGATATTTGTAGTGCAGTCCATGGTTGTTGTATACGGCTTTGGAAGGTCATCTTTTTCTTTGTTGGCTGTAACTTTATCATGAAGGTCCTGCTGTTTGAAAACTGAAAGCAGATTATCAATATCTTAGTTGCAGAATTTTTTTTCCCAAGAAGCCCTATTTCTGGAAGTTTTTGTAGGGAATTTTCGTCTGCCCCATTGATCTGTTCTAGAATCCCATTCAGACTTTTAATCAGGTTTTATGTTTTTAGTTACACTTTTCTAGGCACCTAGAAACACTCAAAAACAGAGGTCATATAAATAAAAATATATTACTCTGATTAATAATAGGAAAAAATAGGTGACACTTTCCAGAGTTTTATTATATGATCAGTAAGTCCCCAGTCCTGAAGTTTGCCCCACATAGGTAGAGCTCTGTGCTGGCCCGTAGTCTGACTGAGTTTAATGGCGCTCCATGTGAGTGCAGACGTCTGTTCACATAGAGCTCATAGCAGGACTGGGGCCACCATGGGCCAATTTTTACGTTCACTTTTATACTTTGGAGGAGAGCAAAGCTGTCCATGAAAGTTCTGCATATTTGTTTTCATAGTTTTGGTCCATTGTTCATATCCAAATGTGAATATTGCTTCAGTTTAAGATGGGGACATTTTTTATTTTATATTTTCTTTTTGTTTCATCATGTTGTTTTCTTAGTTTCTTCTTTGCATCTTTCTCTCCTTGTGTTTATCTGCAATATTTCTCTTCTATCTTACTTTCATTTCGTCTCTCCCTCCAGGGCACAGAACCCTCTCCCCCACCTTCCGCAGATCCTGGCATGAAATTGTTCAGCATCATTTCATACCATGAAGTACCAAGGGAGAAACACTCTTTCCCACAGGTATTTTGAGGTTGTTCACTGGAAATACTATAATAATGGCAGTGGCAAAGGCCATCTTATTTTATTTCAGTTGATCTGTACTCTGTTCATATTTCTTGCCGCATCAAAGCCTTGGGGGTCTCTGAGGTTGCCCCTGCCCTGCACCTCTGTCCTGCCTGGCTGATGTCAGGGTCTCTCTGTCAGGTCACCAGATATGTTCATATTTGGGACTGATGCTCGTTTTGGCAAATAGTTTTTTTTAAAAGTGTCAAATTTGTCCTGATCATAGTGAAAGATTTGCAAAGCTCTTCATCAAACTTTAGTTTAAAGAGGTGAAGTTCCTGTGGTTTCAGATGCATGGCAACAGGTGACGATCATGGAGCCTCAGAAAAGAGAAAAATTCGGGCAGATGCTGGTAATTATATGGAGATAATTTGGTTAGAATATTGGGCTGATTCTCAATGGTGAGGTCCTTTACATCTGTTCAAACTATAAAACCAAATCAGAAGGTAACATTGTATACCCACTTCACACAGGTGCAAAGCAGGGAAGAAGCAGGCCCACTGATTACCTCCTCTGCCCATATTGCATATATTAGTAATGAAATGTTCATCCTGTGCAGTTGAATGTCAGATTTCGACTCGAGGGGCAGTGTGGCAGGAGTGTGTGTGGGAGAATATAGGGTGATATGGATATAAACTAGGGCTGTCAAGTGATTAAAAAAATTAATCATGTGATTAATTGCACTGTTAATAATAGAATACCATGTATTTAAATATTTTTTGATGTTTTCTACATTTTCAAATATATTGATTTCAATTACAACACAGAATACAAAATGTACAGTGCTCACTTTATATTTATTTTTGATTACAACTATTTGTGCTGTAAAAAACAAATGAAATAGTATTTTTTAATTCACCTCATACAAGTACGGTAGTGCAATCTCTTTGTCATGAAAGTGAATTTACAAATATAGAATTATGTACAAAAAATAACTGCATTCAAAAGTAAAATAATGTAAAACTTTATAGCCTACAAGTCCACTCAGTCCTACTTCTTGTTCAGTCAGTCACTCAGACAAACAAGTTTGTTTACATTTTCAGGAGATAATGCTGCCTGCTTCTTGTTTACAATGTAGCCTGAAAGTGAGAAAAGACGTTTGCATGGCACTGTTGTAAGTGGCGTTGTAAGATATTTACATGCCAGATGCGCTAAAGATTCACACCATTGCAGAGGACATGTGTTCATGCTGATGATGGGTTCTGCTCAATAACAATCCAAAGCACTGCAGACCAATGCATGTTCACTTTCATCATTTGAATCAGATGCCACCAGCAGAAGATTGATTTTATTTTTTGGTGGTTCAGGTTCTGTAATTTCCACATCAAAGTGTTGCTCTTTAAGACTTCTGAAAGCATGCTCCACACCTTATTCCTCTCAGATTTGGAAGGCACTTCAGATTCTTAAACCTTGGGTTGAGTGCTGTAGCTATCTTTAGAAATCTCACATTGGTACCTTCCTTGCATTTTGTCAAATCTGCAGTGAAAGTGTTCTTAAAACGAACAACATGTACTGGGTCATCATCCAAGACTGCGATAATATGAAATACATGGCAGAATGTGGGTAAAATAGAGCAGGAGACATACAATTCTCCCCCCAAGGAGTTCAGTCAAAATTTAATTAACACATTTTTTTAACGAGCATCATCACCAAGATTTCCTATGGCTTAATTTTGTGTTCAGGAGTTACTGGGATGGTCTGTGTTCTACAAACTTCATTATTAGAAATAGTAGTAGTAGTCTGTCTGGTACACTGATCATATATGGAGAATAGATGCAGGTCCTGATTTTGCAAACACTCACACCCCTGAGTATCTTTCTGCACGTGAGCTGTCTCACTGAGCCCAATTCACCGTTGCCTGCACCACGTGTAGTCATTTACACCAGTGCAAAATAGGTGTAAAACCCTGCCAAATCAGAGCAGTGGAATCTTGCACTCACTGTACACCACTGTAAATGACAACATGATGACAGGAGCATGGTGAATCAGGGCCACCAAGTTTAAATGTTTGCAATATGAGGGCCAGAGTTGGTTATATACCCCAACCTGTGGATCACTTTTTTTTAATTGATAAAATATTGTCCCCATTTCAACCCTCTTTTTTGGGAGGGTCATGGGTGGAAAGGAAGCACAATCCTTCACTCTACTCTTCCCACACCCTGCTGCATTGCTCTGTTGCCTGATTTTACTAAGGGTATCAATCTAGTGCCTTTGAGTTTAAATGATGCAATATGCCCTTATGCCTGAGATGTTAAATCAATTCACAGTTAGGCTTCCTGAATGTACTCTGCCAATTATTTCAGGCAGAGCCCTACTGGATCTAAATAAACTCCCCACATAAAACAGTTCCCATCCCAGAAAGGGTAGAACACTGAGGCTATAAAATCATTTTTGTTTCTAACTCTGCAAAAACAGGACCATTTTTTAAAATTTTATGACAAACAAGCTTGTAAATTTTAACAAGAAATAAGGATTGAATTTGGAATATAATTGCTTTCTGTCCTCTCTACATTTGATAGATTGACAGAAATCAGCACTCTAAAAGGGCATGGGGGAAGTAACTGACAGGCTTTTAAAATTTATTGTGAGCACAGTAGAATTTTGCATACAGGTATAATCACCATCTCTAAATATTTGTATATAACCTGTCTTTTAAGAAATATAAAAACCCAAGATCCTGGCTTCTTTTAATCATTAAAGATCCTGTGACACTTCCTTCAAGTTAAGTTTTAGCCCTACTGTTCTGGCCAAATTCCAGCTTAGCTAATTAAATTTGACCTCGCTCTACAATTTCAGCTAGATATAGCATTCTACTTCACTCCCTCCCCTAAACTCTGTGACTCAGTATTGTTGCTGTGTGTTGCTAATTAGGTGTTTCCAACTCTAGGTACCTCTCCATCCCACAGCTTCCTGCTGCTCTTTATAAGGGAATCAGCTCTTCCATACACAGCTGGTTCTATGAATTAAACCCCACCTCAGTTGAGGCAGGCAGGGCTAATTGGAGGGGTTGGTCAGACCCAGATCTTGATCCCTTTACAGTCACCTTTCCATTCTTTATTGTATTTTGGAGCCAACCAGTGGACTGCACAGCCCTCATTGTTAGTTAGTATAGCCTCAGAGTCGCTGTAATGTATGCTCTGCTTCCCAGGGCACTCTACAGGATGTGGGAAACAGAGAAGAAAACAGGAACATGGCAGTGTTCTGACCAAGTCCCTCCCCTTACTGCCCTTGGCATATCTCCTGCACCAGGATCTGGGAGGATAACTGGTGGAGCACCATTTCAGCTCTTCTAAACTGGTAGGGGAGTGTCCGCTTATGCTTGGTGTATTACGTGGGAGCAGTTTTTGCCCTTTTGCTGCACTTATATGCTGCTAGAGCAACATAACAGGGCATTAGTGCAGAGATAATCCCAAACCTACTGAAGGAAATGGAAAGACCCCTGTTCACTTCCATCAGCTTTAGATCAGACCCCAGTGCTGGCTTTCTGCTTTTAAACAGTGCTCCATATACCAGCTGACTTCTTCTTTAAGTAAAAATATAAAACCAAGTTGTTTCCTGGACATATTTCCCACCTATAGAAGAAGGAGAGTGCTCAGCCATTGGAAAAAAGATAGTATAGCCCCCTAAAAGGGCAGTCATTATTAGATTTAGTAGGTCTCTCACTGTTTACTCTGACTATGTGTGTACATTACAAGCAGTGTATTTTCAACTGTTCTCCACACCACGCTGGCAGAGATGTGATTTTGAGGGTGATTGAGCACACCCCATTTTTCAAATCTATAACAATTATGGAAACATGTGCTAAATTGTGTTGTGCTTAACCAAGGTGAAGATTTACAGTGTTCAATAGCAATCATCATTCTTAATTGCTTAGCTATGGTCATGTGGCCATACACTAGGCTAGAACATACAGCAGATAGGGACCCACTGCTTTATGACCTCTTAAATGGTTTTGGTTTAATACTGCCTGTAAGATTCCCCTTTGCTTCTTTATTTTTTAACGTTCCATAGTCATAATTCTTCTATTCAAAAGGGTCTGGGAGACAGAATAGGAGAACAAATTCTGGCCTCAGGCCTCAGCATTTGGCAGACAGCACAGGAGAATGAATGCTCACTGTTTCTCTCAAATGTCTTCTTTCTTTCTGGGCTTCACATACTGCTGCATTAATTATTTGCATCATGGTAGTGTGCAGGCCCCAACCATGATCAGGTCCCTACTGTGCTAGGAATATACACACGTACATAGTGAGAGCCAATCCCTGTCCCAAAGAGCTTACAGTCTAAATAGACAAGACAGACAGAATGTAGGAGGGAAAACAGAGGCACAGAAAGGTGAAGCGATTTCCTCAAGATCGTAGAAACCAGGTCTTCTAGCCCAGTACCCTAAGCATCTGCAGCTCTGTAATGTGAGTCCTCAGCCCTGGAGCACTCCCTGACAGCCCAGTGCAGCCCTGCCATTGCATCTCTGCCTCATTTCCCCCAAAATGAAAGTTTTAATAAGTCCACTGAGGCAGACCATCACATGAAAAGGCCTCCCCATCATCATCACTAGCTGAAGAGAGGAGGGGCAGAGTGAAATGGGGGATTGGCAGACTAAGGTTATGTCCAAGGTCCCTTACCAGTGGCCTTTATGATCCAGAACCCTCCTCAGGAGTCAGGGGCCTCTTGGCTCTAGCAGTATAAGGGTCCTTCTTCCTGGGTCAAGGTTACCCCCCCATGGATGCCATACCACAAGGACCCTTCCTCAGAACAGTGGATAATTTCTTTAATCTAGGATTTCTGCTGTTGCCTGATAGAGCCTGTTATAGTAGACGCAAAAAGAAAAGGAGGACTTGTGGCACCTTAGAGACTAACAAATTTATTTGAGCATAAGCTTTTGTGAGCTACATTGGATGCATCTGATGAAGTGAGCTGTAGCTCACAAAAGCTTATGCTCAAATAAATTTGTTAGTCTCTAAGGTGCCACACGTCCTCCTTTTCTTTTTGCAGATACAGCCTAACACGACTGTGTCAAGGTTCCTTCCCCACTCTGAACTCTAGGGTACAGATGTGGGAACCTGCATGAAAACCTCCTAAGCTTACTTTTACCAGCTTAGGTTAAAACTTCCCCAAGGTACAAACTATTTTACCTTTTGCCCTTGGACTTTCGCTGCCACCACCAAACGTCTAACCAGTACATTATTAGGAAAGAGTCCGTTTGGAAACATCTTTCCCCTCCCAAAATCTTCCCAAAAGTTACCCCCCCTTCCTGGGGAAGGTTTGATAAAAATCCTCACCAATATGCATAGGTGACCACAGACCCAAACCCTTGGATCTCAAGAACAATGAAAAAGCATTCAGACTCTTAAAAGAAGAATTTTAATAGAAGAAAAAGTAAAAAGAATCACCTCTGTAAAATCAGGATGGTAAATACCTCACAGGATAATTAGATTCAAAACATAGAGAATCCTTCTAGGCAAAACCTTAAGTTACAAAAAGACACAAAAACAGGAATATCCATTCCATTCAGCACAGCTTATTTTCTCAGCCATTTAAAGAAATCAGAATCTAACGCATATCTGGCTAGATTACGTACTAAGTTCTAAGACTCCATTCCTGTTCTGTCCCCGGCAAAAGCATCACACAGACAGAGAGAGAGGCTTTGTTTCTCCCTCCCCTCAGCTTTTGAAAGTATCTTGTCTCCTCATTGGTCATTTTGGTCAGGTGCCAGCAAGGTTATCCTAGCTTCTTAACCCTTTACAGGTGAAAGGGTTTTTCCTCTGGCCAGGAGGGATTTTAAAGGTGTTTACCCTTCCCTTTATATTTATGACAGGCTGCTACTCTGAAACCTGTCATTATAGTAGACGGTTTGTCTGAGATTTAGCATAGTCCTTTCTATCCGGAAACTCATAGACTCATAGACTTTAAGGTCAGAAGGGACCATTATGATCATCTAGTCTGACCTCCTGCACAACACAGGCCACAGAATCTCACCCACCCACTCCTGCAATAATCCTCTCACCTATGTCTGAGCTATTGAAGTCCTCAAATCATGGTTGAAAGACTTCAAGGTGCAGAGAATCCTCCAGCAAGTGATCCATGCCCCATGCAGCAGAGGAAGGCAAAAAACCCCCAGGACCTCTGCCAATCTGCCCTGGAGGAAAATTCCTTCCTGACCCCAAATATGGCTATCAGCTGAACCCTGAGCATGTGGGCAAGACTAACCAGCCAGACACCCAGGAAAGAATTCTCTGTAGTAACTCAGATCCCACCCCACCTAACATCCCATCACAGGCCATTGGGTCTATTTACCACTAATAATCAAACATCAATTAATTGCCAAAATTATGTTATCCCATCATACCATCTCCTCCATAAACTTATTGAGCTTAATCTTGAAGCCAGATAGGTCTTTTTCCCCCACTGCTTCCCTTGGAAGGCTGTTCCAGAACTTCACTCCTCTGATGGTTAAATAATTCCAACCCAATGGACTGTCTCCTATGATCTTCCCAGCCAATCTCTCAGGCCTCTAGCTTAGGCAGAGGATCTGGTGAAACTTTAGGCATTATGAGAATTAGCAACATTGCCTTAACATTTGTTAAGGAATCTACTAGTATTTACTTATTGAACCCGAGATTTCATTGCTCTCTTAAGTTAAAACCATTCAAAAAATGGAGGCGGTTTCAGTTAATAAACTGAATAACTTATACAAATCTTTCAATTAATTAGATCAACATTTAGAAATAATAGACATTTGTACAGAGGAACTAGAAAACTGACTAGCTATGCAACTGAACTAGAAACAATTCAATCTGTAGATCCTGTGGTTAGGGATAATATACAGATGTGAAGAAAAACTGAGAATCCCCTTAAACACAATAATCTGAGTTTTCAGTTTTCTTAAGGTTCTTAACGGTCCCTGAGTTTAAAAAAAACCTTCAAGAGACCATGCCTTTTTCTGAAAAGGCAATTTTAAAAAAAAACCTGATGAATTTTAAGCTAGCAATATTACCTCTGGCTGTATGATCTTCAACTGTAAGGAATTTCTCCTGATTGCTAAATCTTTGGTATAGAACATGAATTTGGCATTTGAACTGCAGTCCAGGAGGGATGTCCATTCATAGTCTGGAATACTGGAGAGATCTGAGTCCCATGAGAGTCAGGAAAGTGTAAATGTTTGTTCTCAAGGTGAAATAGTTGGCATGCAGCAAAATAGACCTTAGCAGATAGCATGCACTTTCAATGGCACTTTACAGCATCCAGCATGTGATCATTGTCACTGTGCCTCAGTGGATCACAGCTGAGAATGCCAAATTCAGGACAGATGGTATGAAATGCCACTATACTGGTGGTTATTCTGTCATTAAAATTTTCCAAGTCAGTAACAAAATGAGCTTCTGTATCACCACACTGGTAAACAAGAAGCCAAAAAACAGTCCCCTTAGGCATTCTAGCTCTTGGCTCACCATCCAGACAACTGGACATTATTATGAGAGGTTTACGGAAAGCCAGATTCATAATACATAAAGTTCTTCCAATTCTAAGGGACCAGCCACTTAGCCAGGTCAATATCTAACTCAGATCCTACCCCAAAATTATGCTAGTAGCCAATCCTTTAGTATCTAAAAACTAAAGGTTTATTAATATAAAAGAAAAGAAGAGCATTATTAAACGGTTAAAGGGGATCATTTCGATTACAACTGATTTTCAGAGATGCAGGTCAGGATCATAGCAGTGATATAAATCTGCGAGCTTGTAAAAAGTCTCTCTAGATTCCCCCAAACAAATTGGGGGTCATTCAGTTCCCTGTTTTAAGCTTCCTTGTTAGAAATCCAGTCAAGAGAAGTGAAGCAGGAAATGAAGACAAAGCAGTGATGTCACAGTCTGCAATTTATAGCCCAGCCCAGGTATATGGAAAGATACTGGCTCAAGGTAGAGTCCAGGGTCACATGAGCATGAAAAGTTACTGGTAGAAGATGGAGTCTTAGGTCACATGTCCTCATCACATGTCCTTACACGGTTTGCTGGATCATGGCCACTAGCTTCTCGCTGTCTGAGGCATCTACAGGAAAGGCCGACTGGGTGGGATGGGTTTCTGCAATGGGCCATTGTGAGAGCAGAGTGTCCTTAATGGACTACCAATACATAGCTGTCTAGCCCTAATGTAAATCCTATCTGGAGGGTGTCACCTGCGAACACATGTTTGAGATACAAATACATAGCCAATATTCATAACTTCAGCTACAGTGATGATACATGGATTTAACCAGGATAATCACACTTGGTAGACTGTACCTTTTCCATTGACACCTTACATGATACACTTTGTACAGGATTTGTTGCAACTGTGCAACAGTGGTAGCAACAATGATGTAAATCATCATCTTCCTTCTCATACAGCACCACAATCATGACAACCTTAAAATCACATTCATTGCAGGACAGATGTAGGAGAATCTAATTTCAGCATTGCTTTTTCATTCCCTGTGATCATCCCTACGACATCTTTCTTTCCTTGCAATTTTTACTAGGAAAGCATATTTCCCAAATGAAGAAAAAGCTGCTGAGATTACAGTCTATTGTGAGCTGCCACGTAATGCAGCACATTTTTTGCTGTATAATCCCATCCTGAATAGAAGGGAAACAGGTTCATTGTAGCTTACATGAGAGTCTTGTTGCTGTTCTTGGCATTAATGTGGTAAAGTGATGGTGAATATAGTGTGGAGTGCTCTATGATGCTCAGGCATTCTGCCCAAGTACACAGACCCCTTCGCTGTGAAGCAGAGTATTGAAATGCAACCGTGTTGTCGTGGCCCCCTTCAAGCACCCTTCTTCCTTCCCGGGCGCCTGTAGGGTAAATACGCAGCCCTCCTAATCTTTCTGGTCTTAGAAACAACTTGAAAAAGTCTCAAGTAACAAAAAAATAAGGTGGCGGAGTTACTGTGTCATCACCTTTATTGCTGTGAGTTTCACATATTCTGGAGATGATCCCATGGTAAATGCCATTCTGATTCTATTAAGGTTAAATTTCAAATAGACAGTGAAGGGCAAAGCCAGAGCTGAAATTAATTACAGAGAACAGTGCACATCTGCTTCCTGACACCTGCCTGAAGTCACTGACGCTGACACCAAAATGGGTTAATCCTTCTTCAGAGTCCAGTGAGCAGCTCGAGAGCTGGATGTTGCTAAATGACAAGATAAGTCCATTTTGAAATAGAAGGATCGGGGTGAGGGAAGAAATTAAAGTACAAATTGTAAATCATGCCTAACAGCAGAGAAATTATTCTTCTGTCATCAGCCAGTTTCCCCTTGGCTTATAGCAAACAAAATAGCTCAGTACAGATGCACCGAAAATTAATGGCCTTGAATAAGGTAATAGGAGGGTATAATGAGACACTTATCCTTCTAGTAATTGATATCTAATTTTGTTCCTGTGTTGTGGTTTAAACCCCCCCTGCCCCCGATCTTAGTGCTCATGGAAAGCGGACGTTATCAGCCCTTGTCTCTATGCTTGCATTTATCTTCAAATTTCCAGCCATCGCACTAATATTGGTGCCACTCCACTGATGCTGGGAGTGCTAGTGGAGACAGGTTGCTGGGGGTCTAGCCACAGCACCACCTAACCTGTTGACTTGCACACACGGAAGAGGAGACTTACAAGAATCTCTAGATTTATATAAAAGCTTCTTTCATGCAAAGGGAAATATCTTGCATATTATTTTACCACTCAATTGATTTATTTTATTAATTGCATGGCCGTGATTATCTTTCAAACATAACTGTGGGTTTCTTGCATTATTTTTGTAAAGCCATATTCCATCCATGGTACAGCCCTGAGCACTCATACAAGCATTGACTGTAGGCAATCAAGAGGAAACACTAGTTGCCAATAACCATAATCTCTCTCCAGCAAATCAAAGTAGCCATCTGAAGAACAAGGTGTGATTGTTCCCAGGGTGAAATTAACCCCTTTGAAGTGGTTCAGTTGAAGGCTTCTTCACACAAAAGAATTGCATTGGTAACCTTGTGCTGAGGGAGGGAAGGCATGGTTAGCATGGACTTGTACAGGGGCTTCTAAACCATGATGTGCTAGCAAAGCAGTCTCTCAGCTTGCCCCAAATACTTTGGCATGGAGTGTTGCAATTTGGGGGGTGGGGAATGTGGCTGCAGGGACCACTACATTTATACTTACATAGATCCTTAGGGTAGGAACCATCATACATGTGCGTAGAGGTAGCAGCTGCTATATCAGAGGCTACAGTACTGACCTGTCCCTGGTTAGGATGACTATTTTGCCTGCCTATGACCTCACCCTCACAGAATGCATGACATAAAAAGTTCAACTTTCATCACTCTGCCATGATTCTAGTGATACTGCAGGTCTCAGGGGCAAGCAATGGTCAGTTTTTATTTATGTATGTGCATGCACCCCATAAATCCATTTAATAAAATCCTTTTATCATGTGTCCTTCACCTACTCACCTACATCTGACCCACTGCCTCAACTTCCCACTTCAGCGTTCCAAACCATCAGCACAGCTTTAAACAGCTGTTGTCAAAAATGAATGAAAAATCAACCTACCACCAGAAAAATGTCTTCTTACCCCACTTTCCTTTTCAAATGGCATTGGGCCAGGCCCAAGGATGGGCAGTATACAGTGCTGCCCCAGGGATGAGTTGAAGGGCTTGTATCTCACAACTCTGCAGAACTGGGGAAATGGAAGCTCTTTATACCATTGGAAAAGGGATTTCCCCCTGAGATACACACCACTTAGTGCTTCCCCATGGGACGGTTGCCATGATATTGTACCTTAAATTCACCAGATTATTGTTTATAAAAAAAAGAAGATATTTAGGTAATTTAGAGGTGGTTTAAGTTTATTAGCTTTGATTTTTCTCTCCTTCAGAGTCTCGTTCAGTTGGGCGCATGGTGCTAAGTGACTTATCTCTTTGAAGGCAGATAAGATAAATAGCCCCAATATAAATGTTTTAAAACTCCCTCAAACACATTTCTCAAGTAATTTTTCCTCTGTCTAGGCAGCATAGGTAGGATACTTGATGGTGCGATGTGGTGTAGAGGTGGTATGCGAACTGACTATTCATGGTCTCCAGGCTTTTCCAAGCTTGTGTTGACAAAAACTTTTATCTCACAGCATCATGTGTTCTCTCCACAGGCAGCACGAGACAGCTTATACAGGTCTTGGGACTACATCAGAATGGAAGGGCTTATATAAATGAAAGAGAGCCTATTTAGTGGCAAATGAGTGATATAGACAGGATAGTAATTTTCAATTTTATAAACTGATATAGATATAGATATAGATATAGATATGATGTGTGCATGCATGTTTTTTTTCTTGATATGTTTTTTTTCTTGATATAACTCCCATTATATGGTACAGATAAGCTGCTGTACAATGAAAGTAAACTAAATCCCTATGGGTTGAAGTATGAATCTTAGATACATGCGGGGGATTCACTCAATACTATATGTTTAGAGCCACATTTTCAGCCTTTAAATTTCTGCCCAAAATTGAATGCCAGTTGCATACCTGAATACTTACATGTCCAACTTCCTCATTTCAGGCACATTTCATGTTGCTAGAAGTGCAAATAATCTGCTATGGTCTTCCAATTCATTTTGCTGGGGCAAAAACAGAGGTTGACGCACAGCCTGGCTGTAACATTACCCAGCGTTGTTCCAGGGGCACCGAGATAGGTTACTTTAGCTTGTCTTGCTGCATGGGTGCAGAAGAGACAGGAAGTACCCTAAACAACGGGTTTTGTGTAGAAAAATGGAATGTTGGCCAAATTATCAAAGGAGGCCGCTTAGTGTAAGCGTCTATAGTGACATCTTGGGATCAGACATTTTGGTTTCACCGCTCAGACTGCTGAGCAGGCTCTGTTTATAGGCCAGACTAAGCTACTGTACTGTACCTGCCTGTTTAACCAGCAGGAGAAAGACAAAAGCTTTGCTTTCCAAACATTACAAAACAACGAATGGAAGCAAAGCGGGGGACAAACCCCATTTAAAATACTTCCTTGGCATAAAAGTGCAGAACTGCCAAAGCCTCTCAATGAAATGCAGTAAAAACACTTTAAAATATATGTTAATGGGAAAGCTCCCAGGTGTTTTATAATCATATCGCTACTTAATTAGTACAGGTGTTCTGTTGACTGGGGAGGATGTAACGACCGCATTGCTGCCAAGTGTAGAACTAAACACCAGTGCTTATCAAACTAAGAAAAATGCACCAGGGTCTAAAGTCCCTGTAATATGTTTGATTCCTTTAGAAAAACAAGCAAAGAACAATGAACACATTTCCTTACACAACATTTTATATTTATAGTCAAAAGCCAAAACATACAGTAAAAATAATTTCTTATCATTCCCAGCACTTCCATGCTGCTTTTCATCTGAGTATCTCTGGATGCCTTTTGATGGGCAGGTACAACTAATATATGTTGTCTCAATTCCCCCCGACCCCCTTCGGTAAGGAGGCAAGTATTATAATGCAAATTGGCACCGGCAAGAGGATGAGCTGTATAATCCCATAGGCTTCTTCCACTTGTAGTTTCTAAATTATCCATTTTATAGACGGGTGAAGTGAGACACTGAGGCGTTTGTGATTTGCTTAAGTCAATGGATGAGGCAGGAGCAGGTGAGTGCTGGATCCCAGTTCTGAGCTTTGACCACTCGATGTCACTCTCGCAAGTGAGAACAATCAGGCACTGACTTGTAGTCAATGGGGTTCGGTCTGAGTGTAGCGAATTGCAAGATCAGAGGCTGTTTGACTACGAAGTGCGGTTGCCTCCCTCCTTGGTTCTGTTTAGGAGGAAACTTTTTCTTTAAATGGGGAAACAAACGTTTTCATTTCCCCCACTCTCTCCCTTTGCCCTGTCACTGGGTCTACTCGGGTCTTGAGGGCTTACTGCAAGCTAAGAGGCAACCTTAGATGAGAGCCTCTTGTTAAAATATTCACTGTGAATTCATCTGTGGTGGTGTCAATGTAGTGACCTGAGACTGCATACAGTGGAGTTAGATTTCCATATTGGCAGATTCTGCTTTATTTCGCTTTTAAAAAGAAGAGATTTCATTCCTGGCGAGAATGGCATGGAGTACTTAACAGTTCTGCCTGGGGTGCGGGTGTGGGAAGCCAGGGTCTGGGTCATCTGGTGAGAGGCCACTGCCACTGCCAGTAAAGCAGAGAAGGGTTTGGATATTCCGTCTTTATCTTCTTTTAAATTCTGAAATTCCCTTTCACTCTCAGGAACCAAACTCTCCTGTTCCTCCCCCAACCCCACTCCACCCCACCCTGCTCCCTGCCCTGAGTCCCCACCCTAAACAAACACCCTCTGTGACGTTCTGCTCATCCGTGCAGTTGAGTTTCTCCGGCACCTGAATGACCTAGTTCAAAGTACCCTGTGCATTAAGTGGTTCTGAAATGTGCTCGCCACTGGGCCCTGTTTATGCAGCACCACATACTTTATTAGATTTGACCACAAAACTTTTATGGTTTTCATGTGAGATCCATTTCAAGCAGTAATTACTGCTCATTGTGGTCTACATGGCCAAACACACTGATATAAATATTCATGCCTCTGTGTGTCAAGGCACTGGCAGGCTCAGAGACCTTTTTCCAAAGAAAGCTGCTGCCTTATCAAGTAGGATCATGAGTGAGCCATTGGGTCTGAGCCATTCCCAGCAAAAAGTTCAAAACCCCTTAGGAAGGGGCACGCTCAGCAGGGGTCAATGGCTGATCTGGAGCTCCTGCTGACCCTACTAAAATCCACCAACATCTGCTATACTTTGGGCACAGTTTTTGTTTCTGGGTGCTCGTCCTGATTCTTAACGTTAGTAGCAGATGGATCTGGTTTTGAATCCCCCTGAATCTCTAGACTCCCCCAAAATCACAAAGAAGCAGAGCCTCTCTGTCAGCTCTGCACAGGGCACATGGCAACATTCAAGCCAAGGCTGGAAACTCACTGACCAAAAAATTATTAATGAATAATTCTCTAATTTCTGCCAATGCTTGTATTTAGAGTAAGATCTCCACCTCTCCCCTCCCCGATTATCAATTTCTTGAGGAATACAGCCAAAATCTGCATCTCCCTCAGCTAACAGAAAAACAACAAATTTGGCTGGATTCCTTGTTACGTAGCTCTGAAATTATGGCTGTCCTAGGTGACATGACATTGGGTAAAGCCCCAGGCATAGACCGCTTTCCTGCTAAATGTTATGCCTGATTCAGACACCCTGGCTTCTGAAGTAGACATTGAGGCTTTGGGTAGAGACACTATGCAGCCCTAATCTCAGTCATGCTTAAGTCAGACAAAAATGCTCAAGAATGTGTTATTAACCAATATCAACTCTGATATTAAAGTATTGTCTAAAATCCTAGCTGGGCCATTAGAAAAATTAATGAGGAATACAATACATCCAGACCAGGTGGGTTTTATACAAAAGAGACATGGGTCAGACTACACTTGTCCTCTTATCAGTGTGCTGTCCTACTATCAAACCTCCTCAGAACTGATGGCTATTTTGTCACTGGACCTGAAAAAAGCATTTGACAGAGTTAATTGGAAGTATTTATTCCTCAGTCTACAAAAATTGGGATTTGGTCCCTCTTTCCATTTCCTGGATTAGACTTTTGTACTCCAGTCCTAGTGCCTGTGTTGTCACTAATAACTAAATCTCCCCTCCTTTCAGTCTTCATCATGGTACTATACAGGGCTATCCCCACCGCCACCCCTTCCTATTCGATCTGCCCTTAAAGAAACTGTCAGTACAAATCAGACTGCAAAAATAGGGTCCCAAGAGATGATAATATGCTTACATGCTGCTGATATACTTTTATTCATCACCAGCCCCCTTCAGGCCATCCCCAACATTTTACAAACTATTGAATTGTTTGGAAAAATCTCAGGGTACAGATTAATTGGCACAAGTCAGAGGATTTTAGTATCTCTCAAGGTGTGCATAATGTCACCCTCTTAGATCATGCTTTTCACTGGCAGCAGGTGGAAATCAGGTACGTCAAGGAATGTGGCGGGGTTGGATGGGGCAGGAGTCCCAGGGGGCGGGGTTGGGCAACAACCCCCTTGTGGGGTGAGGAGGTAACCCATTGTTAAGATTTTGGCAGCTCACCACTGGGTGTACCTGAGGTATTTGGCTTCCACTAGCCCAATTGTACATTTGGATGAGTTAGCGGTGACACCCACTTTCCTCATGGTTTCTAGTACTGCATCCACCAGACGGGTCTTCCAGTCTTGGCTGTGTATGACCACATCATCCAAAAAAGCAGCTGCATATTTGGCATGTAGATATAATAGCTTATCAATATGTTGCTGGAAGATTGCTCGTGCTCCATACAATCCAAAAGGGGGGACCATGTACTGATATAGGCCCTCTGGCATAGAAAAGGCAGTCTTCTCTATGGCCACCTCTGTCAGAGGCATTTGCCAATACCCTTTATTGATCAGGTTAAGAGCAGACAAGAATTTTGCTCTTCCCTGATTGTCAGTTAGCTAGTCTATTTGAGGCATGTGGTAGCATCAAACTGGGACATCTCATAAATTGGAAGTGATTGCAGAACCTCATGGCAGCATCTGGTCAGGTATCAGAACGATTGGACTGGACCATTGATTCTGGGACTCTTTGATGACTCCCAGCTCCAGCATCCTTCTAACTTCTATACTGATCCCTTCTCTTTTGGCCTCAGGGATCCGGTGTGGTTTAACCTTCACCTTTACTCCTGGATTTGTGATGATGTGGTGACGAGCTTCTGTGGGTCTGCCTGCCTTCTCTGACGACACATTGTGGTTTTGCTCAATCATCTTGAAGACTTTTGTACATTGTTCAGGGGTCAGTTCAGGAATTTTTACTCGTCCCTAGTTTATCTTCCTGGAGTGGTGTCTCTAGGGTGACCATATAAGCTCCTCTGTCTTGCCAGTAATGGGTTGACGTGGTAGATTTGCTTCTGCTTTCAATGATCAGGTTGTCCGTTTTTAAAGTGAATTTACCCAATGGCCTCTATTACTTCATATGGTCCCTGCCATCTGGCCAAGACCTTGTTTTCTGCTATGACACCACCACTGTTACCCAAACCCCTGGCTGGAGTTTCCAGACCTTCACTTGATGATTATAATAGGCCTGTTGGGCCTGTTGGGCTTTTTTCAGATGTTCCTGCACTGTGGGGGTTACCTGCAGTAATCTATCCTGCATCTGTGTCACGTACTCAGTGATGTTCATTCCTTGACGAGGCTGTTCCTTCCAGCCCTCCTTGGCAATGTCCCATATGCTGCCGGAGTGGCGACTATATAGCAACTCAAAGGGGGAAACTCCCATGGAAGCCTGGGGAATATTCCTTATAGCAGACAACAGGTAGGGTAGCAAGGTATCCCAATTCTTCCCATTTCATCTCACTACTTTCCATACCACGCCCTTCAGCATTCTGTTAAAACTGTCAACCAGGCCACCAGCCTGTGGATGGTAAACCGAGGTTCATAGGACCTGCATTTGAAGCCTTGCACACAGGTCCTTCATCAACTTTGACACAAAGGGAGTCCCTTGATCCACCAGAATCTCTTGGCTATTCCTACCCAAGAGAAAATTTGGATTAACTCCTTTGCTATCATCTACCTAGAAACCCACAGTTTCAGTGAAAGAAGGAGAGAAATAAAGGAGAAATTACCTCTGAGACAGTAAATATGACTCTGTCCCTCCTGTGAGTTACACATTTTTATGTACAGGGTTCCTATGCCCAGGAACCCTGTCTTTAACAGCATCCATCACCATATTTTCAGCTAGCAAATATAATTCAAATGTTACTTGTTCAAAAAAAAAAAAGGAGGCTATGATTTTTGTGTTTTATGTGGAACTGTAGCTGTGTCTAGTACCCACATTAGGTCTCACTTTTGATCCCAGATGTGCTGTGAAAAAGGGCCTTGCACCATAATGAAAACATAGTGAAGCGTAAACTAAACTTTGTTGAACATGTCTGCACTGTACGAGTATTTATATAGTGCTCCCAAGGTCTTGGCCCCCGAATGCACTGGGTTCAGTATAAAACCAGGAATGGCTTCTTTGGTGACACTCTTCTTTGGCAGTTCCAAAGTCCTGGTCTGGAGTTTGGAGGGATTATTCTAAGAATCTTGCAAACACATGACACATTTGAAAGTTTTAACAAAATCTCTGATTTTGATCACGATCCTTGATGACAAGCTGCTAAGAGACAATGTTGAATCTGCCTTGATAGAAGCTGTCTAAAATATGAGTAATCTGGCAATAAAATAAGCTTCTTGGGAGCTATAGGGATCAAGAATTAGCATCTATCCTGTTCAAGTTTTGAAAATAGCTGACTCTGCAACTTCTGAATGCCAGGGAGAGACGTGAGCTTCTCTCAGTTTGCCCTGTGACTCTGCTTCCAATTTTAATGAGCTAACATTTATCTCCTGTTTTTCAGAATGCAGCCTCCCCACTCTAACTAAAATGAAATGTGTTCAGATGCGTCTCTCTCTGTCGCAGACTGTGAGGCCAACTGGTTTCTTGAAACAAATGGGAGCACAGGGTTGGGATGTCAGTGATAACTTTTACTACACCTTTTAAAAAGAAATTGGCACCCAACTTCCTTAAAGACTCTAGTGGCACCAGGGTGAATAAGTAGCTGTCTCCTCTACTTCAGGAAGCAAGGATGCTTAACCCTCCTAAAGAAAACGATCCCTTGCTGTGATGAAGCAATACATCTTCTAGCTGAGATGTGTACCTTCAGACTGAAGGAGCTGTTATTATTCTCCACCTAATCAAGGATGTACTGCAGACAAGACACATAAAAATGAGCAGCTCCTTCGCAGGATGCCTGCATATTCCTCCACATAATGCCCTCTCAGGAATTGCTCACCTCATGAGCAGCTACCAATTTCCATCGTGCTGCAAAAGCCTTTTCATCACAGCACTGGAAGCATTTATTAGTTATGCTCACAAAATTGGCATCGGGCTCCTCCTGGGACAGGCTCTGATTTTGTTCTGTATGGGAGTGCCTGTCCTGGGTAGTTACAATTGCTCTCATTTACATAGATATCTCCTTCTTCAACAGGCCCACAGCCGGGCTGTCTTTTTATATCTGTTGCTTTTTGAAAGGCCTTGTCATGACCCATCTTCAGTAATGCAAATTAGAACTGTTAAGGAGAGTGAACTTTGTTACACTGTCTGCCTGTCTCAGAATCTGAAACTTCTTCTATAGGTGGGTCGTGAATATAGGACTTGAATGAAGAACTAGAGAGAGAAGTAATTTACTCTCTCTGCCCTATTACTGCTTAACTTTGGCTATAGCTGCAATTTGAGAATGTATCTGAGCTCCTTCCAGTAGTGCATTCAGCAACATGGTTAACATCTATCATGTGTGGTTCATTCTCTCTCTCCCCCTGTCCCCAGGTGGAAAACTCTGTGTGTGTGTGTGTGTGTATTGTTATTTTTGCTAAGGTTTTGATTAAGGGGATTTTATTTAAATGTACACATTGTTGTATGTTTGATAGAGAAGGACGGTTGAAGAAGTATGCCTTGTGCTTGGAGCAGGAGGTGGTGTGATTTTGTGGTGGTCTTTAGTTTCTTTAGTTACATGTTCCACAATCTCAGACCGATCCTGACAAAGTTCTGTCTTCTGCACAGACAAGCTTTATCCTTATAGTAGAAAATTCTATTGTGCCTGAGGAGCAGAGTTGTTGACCCTGGTCTTTATCCCAGGTGATATTATAGATATGCTTTGCCTAGGCCATTGAGCACCTTCAAAATAAGTACTGAGATTTTAAACTTGCCTTGATATTCTATGGGAAGCCAGAGTAGAGGGCAGAGGACAGGTCTGATATGCTTGTGGTAGCCCATGTTGCTGAGGAGACCTATGAATATGAGTTCATGTTCCCTAGAAAGGGGTATTTTAATTTAACTGTCAAGCTTTTAAATTTTAAAATAAAATCTGCAAATACTGATTTGTATCCTTAAAGAAACTAGCTTTCATTTTGTTGTGCCCCTTTTATGTTCTTGTTTTAAGCTCGAATTCTCAAACATTTGCAAAGAGCAAATTTCAAATAGTAAAATTAACCAACAAAGCAAATGGTGAATTTCAAAGTTTGTACTCAAATTTGTGATTGAATGTTTTCACTGTTGTTGGTTAGTTACTTGAAAGGGATGACAGTTTTTCACTGATGAAAACTGGCTTTTTGAAGTAACAGAAACTTTAATGAGAATTTACATTTTTGTCAAAATTTTGTGGATTTTCATCAAAAACTGAAATGAATTTTTGCGGGTTTTTGACAACTGAAAATCAAAAAAGTTTGGGTTTCAGGTTTGGGGGTTTTGTTGTTGAAAACCCAAAAAAAAACTCCACAATGTGGACAAAAATAAAAAAAATTTGTTTTGTTCAAAATATTTTTGCAGCAAATAAAATACATTTTTGACCAGCTCTATTAGTTACACAAGGCTAAATAGTGTTTATTAGACACAGTCCATTGTAATGGCAGGCATTCTGTGTCAGAGAGTTGCCTGCTTGAGGAGCCCCCTGGCTGTGCTTGGGGAGGAGGGAATAAGAAACTAAGGAGTGTAGCATACTGCCCCCTGCATGGTGAGCCAGTTCCACAGGATGGAGCCATGGTTCTGCCTGGTCCCTCCCCCTTCGTGGCAAGTTACTCCATGGGCTTTGGGGACTGGAGAAGCAACTCAAAAGCAGTCCCTTCACTATTCCTCCTCCAAGTGCATGGGTTGTGATTCTTACACTGGCTGTGCTACTGAGGGAATGTCCATACTTCCTTCCCACAATTGCATGGCTATGGAAGGGACAGTCATAATGTGTCTTTTACTTCTCTACTTAGGGAAGAGAAACAATACTTGTGGTTTAAGTAATTAGCCAACACAGCATACATCTTAACCCTTAGCAGTGAACTGCTTGCACGTGATTTGAAGACCAAGAATTATACGCTAAGGAAATTTCCAAATAATTTCAAACAATAAATAAAATCAGAGGATTTTTTCCCCATTTGTTTGTGGAAAATTTGCAAATAGAATAGGAGAAATTGATCAAATACATTTATCCTTTATTATTTGACCAAGATTAGTATTTGAAAAAAATATGTGTACTTGTTTAAAAATGTATGTTGCTATGCAAATCTTTTCTTCTTTTCCCCATATACATTAGAATTGGAAAAGTTTTATTAGCTCACAGGTTCCCAGCCTTGGGATCCTGAACTTCTGCTAGAGGATTGCAAATAGGTTTCAAGGGGCCACGACCATCCTTCTTTTAAGAATATAGGACTAGAGGGGCCTCTTAGGTCATTGAGTCTAAACCCCTGGTATAACAGGCATATAATCCCATTCATAAACATCTTAAGATCCAGCCATCTTAAAACTAGTTAAATGGTTTATCTCATTATTCCTAGTGGGAGGTTGTTCCAGAGCCTCACTCTGATGCTTAGAAACCTTCTTTCAATTTCCAGATTAAATTTATTCACGGCCGGTTTATACCCATTTGTTCTTTTCTTTATGGTTAGATGGAAAGGGGTCCTGAAATGTCTGAGACGATCCTGAGCCTTTTTTTTTTAAATGCCATGGACCAAAGCTCAGGAAAGGTTGAGAAACACTCTTACATCATCTTCCATTATTAGTACAGAATTCTTCCTTACACTATGTTCACCAGTGGTTTATCCAATTTTAAATAGTACAGTTCTCTCCTGAAAGAACATTCATAGACTTCTGAAGCCAGAAGGGACCATATTATGATCTCCTGCATCACACAGGTTATAAAATTTCACCCAGTGATTCCACAGTCTAACACTCTGTCAGAGTGCATAAATCTTGGGTAGAGTTTATTTCTTTATTGACTAGTAAATCTCTTCTGCTCTAACATGTACATTTCAAAGGGCTCTCACCCTGACCTGCCATTTAAATCAATTTTTGATAAAATTAGATCAGTCTGTCCAAAATAATTACTCCTTTTCATTTTGAAGGATGACAGCTTGCTTTTATTCTTTGCTTTTAAAAGCTGTGCCAATACCAGCCCTGTTCTTATCTGATTCCTTCATAAACTTTGGATTCTGAAATTAGAGGAGATTACAGCCTCTTGGATTAGTTGCCTAGACCCCATCCTCCAAAACGTACAAAGCTGGCAAATGAGCCAAAGGTTAGCCTTACGGATTGATTTCTGCTTAGCAAATGAGAGGGTGTTATGGTTCCCTTCCCATACATGGGGTATATAGCAATAGTCATAACAAAACTACTCTCTACCCAGTCCTTGCGGCTAAGTAATAAATGTATAGAGTATCAAAATGGTCAATGGATTTTTTACTATCTGAGATACAAACCTTTGTCCCCCTTCTCCATTGAATCTAGTCTCCTGCTTATATTCTGCCATGATAGGGGCTTTTACCATCTTTTGAACAATGTGAGAGAAAAGGTGACTGTCATAAATATAAAGGGAAGGGTAAACACCTTTAAATCCCTCCTGGCCAGAGGAAAACCCTTTCACCTGTAAAGGGTTAAGAAGCTAAGATAACCTCGCTGGCACCTGACCAAAATAACCAATGAGGAGACAAGATACTTTCAAAGCTGGGGGCGGGGAGAAACAAAGGTTCTCTCTGTCTGTGTGATGCTTTAGCCGGGACCAGAGCAGAAATGCAGGTCAGAACTCCTGTAAAGAATTAGTAAGCAATCTAGTTAGATATGCGTTAGATTCTGTTTCATTTAAATGGCTGATAAAATAAGTTGTGCTGAATGGAATGTATATTCCTATTTTTGTGTCTTTTTGTAACTTAAGGTTTTGCCTAGAAGGATTCTCTATGTTTTGAATCTGATAACCCCGATTTTACAGAGGTGATTCTTTTACTTTTTCTTTAATTAAAATTCTCCTTTTAAGAACCTGATTGCTTTTCATTGCTCTTAAGAGCCAAGGGTTTGGGTCTGTGTTCACCTATGCAAATTAGTGAGGATTTTTATCAAGCCTTCCCCAGGAAAGGGGGTGTAGTGCTTGGGTGGATATTTTTTGGGGGGAGACATTTCCAAGTGGGCACTTCCCCTGTTATTCTTTGTGTAACACTTTGGTGGTGGCAGCTTTTAACCTAAGCTGGTAAGAATAAGCTTAGGGGGTCTTTCATGCAGGTCCCCACATCTGTACCCTAGAGTTCAGAGTGGGGAAGGAACCTTGACAGTGACATCACATACAAGTGATTACTTCTGGCCATAGGAATGTCCAGTAGAGTTCTCTACAGGTAGTATCCTGGTTTTTGTGGTTCCTGTCTGTTGGTGCTTGCAATCATAAAAGAATGTCCTTATTACAAAGAAAGCATCCCCTGTGCCCTCAATCCCTGTCATATGACCCCTTTTGGAGATCACAGAGCAGCACTTAGCAACCATATTGTGGGTTCCCTGGATCTGTACGGTATTCACTCCTCTACTGTATTTCAGGCAGATGACTGGTTCCTGATGTGGAATGAAAGTAGCCGCTTATTTCTTCCCTGCAACATTTCTTCTGCACCCAGCCTGAGCTTGCATAATATGAGTGGAGGGAAGGCTTGTCTATACACGTCTGAGTAGCATTTGCACTTCTGATGTCATAGGTTTCCTGGGTTTGTGGGTTCTTCCTTTACCCAATGGTCACCACATAGGTGTGGCCTGGCTTCCATCTGAGGTCCCCACACAGGATGGAAGTGATGGAATATTTGGTAACAAGTGTTCTGAGTGGTGTCTGGGTAGCATAGCCTCATGTGACAGCTGATTTTGAAAATCCTGTCTCATGAGTATGCAGCTAGAGCCGGAGTCCCATATTTTCAAAACTCCAGCACTGCCCACCTTATTTTTTTGAAATTTCACTGGTGTCCAGAGCTACCAAAATAGAGCATGCAAATTTCCTGCTGTGCACACAGATCATCCCCTTTGAAAATTTCCCTGTACATTTTCCACTCACTTTTTGAAATTACATAGGTACCTTTATGCATGAGCTGTTAAGTATGTTTATTAAGCAGCCTTTCCTATTTAAATTTAAAACATACATTATTACAACAGTATGTGAATATGTAACAGAACATCCTCTAACACTGGCCTTATGATTTCAAGCGTGATGTAGAACTTTAAATAGATCCTCTTAGAGAGAGAAAAACTTTCACTCAATTCCTTTCTTCATGCATAAAAAAAGGTTTAGGCTAGCTTCTAAATCTCCTGATGACAGCATCATATAAAATATCATTTTAAAATAAAATAACTAAATCACTTATTCCATATTTTCTCTTAACAAGAGAAAATTACTTCATTTTAGCCAACCACAGAAAAAGGAATCTTAGTGGCATGCTTACGTTTTGGCAAATTGTTTCTTAATCTGAAATTTTATTTTCCATGAAGCCTTGAAACTATTTCTGTTTGTTGCATCAAGGCTTCAGGCCTGTAATCACCAGTGATATGCATAACATTATTATTAATAAAATACATGTTTGATGAGCTCCTTAATGTATTCAGGCAATACAAAACAAAACAAAACTCCACAATTCCCCTGCTTAAGAAAAATACAGATATTGAGCGAATGTGAAATGTTTCAATAATAGCTAGAATTGAGGAGCAAATTAGACCCTCCAAATAAAAATCCAACAGAAGGACTTGAAAAGCTTTAGCAAGGAAGGCTTTGGATGCTTGTGGTTAAGACACTGGTTGGGGACTCAGGAAGTCCAGTTTCTAGCTCTGTCATAGAGCTCCCATGTAACCATGGGCAAGTCACATAATCTCTGCAATTCACAGATCTATAGAATGGGTCCAATCATACTTAACTGCTCTCACTCTTTGTCTTGTCTATCTAAATTGTAAGATTTTTGTGGCAGGAACCGTCTTAGTCTCTACCGTGCTTATAACAATCGGGCTCTGATCTCAGTTGGGGTCTCTAGCTGCTACTGTAGTATAAATAACAAATGCTCTTTACAACAAACTCTTTTTTTCCAAGGTGGGGTGCATGCCACACCGGGAGTGTGGCAACAGACGGCTACGATAAGTAAAGGGGAAGTCTGGAGCAAGCCTCAGAGAGAGTTATGAACCATATCTCAACCCCATATCTCAGACTTATCTCAACCCCAAACGCAAACCAAGTCCTGTTGCTGAACTTTGGGCACTGCATATTATTGGGTGCGCTGGTCACAGCACTCTTCCTCTTGGAAGTCTATGGTTTTAAAGGAAGTTCTGGACAGAATGTTATTACATTGTGAGGAAGAAGGGAACTTAACCCAATTAATTTCTGTTTCAATCATTGCTGGTCAGGCACACTGTAGGGCTGCACATGAGTCTTTGTCCTAATATATGGATTTTAAAAATCCAATACATGACTAGAAAATAAAAAGGATTGACGTTTCACTTGAGCTATCCGCTCCCTCCCTTTAAGCGGGCAAATAGACCTCACATGAGGGAACTCCCAGCAGGAGACCTTCATCCTGACCGTAAGGAGAGTTCAGTGAACTCCCAGGGCAAGCCGGACAGACTAAGCCTGAGTCGGCAGCCCAGCCAGAGAGATTTCTTGAAACCCCCTATGCGTGGGCAGCATTGTGGACTTTCCCTCACTTTGATAGACACTCTATTGGGGTTTGTGATTATCATTTTGACCCATCCGAAGAGACTTAAGAAGGCCCACAAAGGGCAGGACCCCCTTGCAAGTAGTGAGGAACTAGGGCCCTGTGCTGGAGCCACCCAGTGTAAATAATGGGGTGCAGTCAGGTTCTCCCACTATCTGGGGGAAGAACTTCAGGGAACTCTGTTATGCTCCCCAAACCACTCTGCTTAGACAAAATACAACAAACTTCTGTGTGCATTCTTCCATCCTCTCAGTGTGTGATCCCCCCTTCTGGATTCTGGTGTGAAATCCAAGTCTCCAAGTGACATGCCTGCTACAGTTGCTTTTTGAGAGTGATTTGCTAGGCTCCCTGTAAGTCTTCAGTGTAGACTCTGTCTGCAACCAACTTCATGAAACAAGTTTGGGATTGCTCACAAAAGAGACAACGAATGCCATACTGTGATGCATTCTGATGATCATTGTGTTTTGACTTTGTCATTTGAGGTTTTTCTCCGACTCACTGTTCTTATTACTGATTCTCTATCTATAATAAATAACACAAATGTGAATGACCTTTTTAATCTTCTTTTCCTTTTTATGTTACTTTTTTGTACATTACATTTCTAATGACCTTACTAAATGACCTGAATTTAATAAGATATAATACTTTAAAAAATAAGAAAAAAACATAAAATATTAATGTCCTTGTTCTGCGGATGCCTAAGTGACCAGCAATCAAATTTACCTTCTACTGCCTTTTATGTGGAGAAAGATATATTTATGTGACTTTCCTATTTAAATGACCCAGACTAGTTATTCTTCTCTATAAATTAGCACAAGAAACTTGGATAAAGTTACAGTAACATGAGAAATAAGAAGTTCATTGTATACCATTATTTTTTCATAGGCAATTTGTAGTTGTGACCTCTTGCCATGCAACTCTTTGTTGCCTTGCAGTTTCTGTCATTGGCACTTCATGACAGTGATACTTTCAGATACAGTTATTACTCGTGACAAGATTTCATATTGAATTCTTTGTTTGTATAGGGGTCACTATCGTGTGGTCTGGCCTTGATCCTTCCTTTATAACCTCCATTTGGGAGGTAAGGCAAGAAAAACAAAATTAGGAAGATATAAGGCTCTCTCTTTCCTGCTTTTCCCTTCTGCCCATGTTTGTATTTTTTTCCTCCTCCAAAATATAATACAACCTATATTGCTTGTTGTCATCATATACATCAGCTAAGCATTCATACTCTACACCTGTATTCACTGCTTCACAGTTTAAATGGCAGTCTGTTCATTTGCTTGGTGAGCAAAGATACTGGGCATGTCTACACTACAGACTTACATTGACCTATGTGAGGTCAATTTACAGCCAGCGCAGTAATTACTGGGGTGGCTGATATCCACACTGCCCCCTTTCTGTTGGTGGTGTGCATCCTCACAAACAGTACCTACATCAACTGAAGAGGAGCAGTGTGAAGGGCTGAGAGTCAGTGCTCTCAGCTCCCTGCATCTCCCCACTGGGAGCTCTGCTGCCCTCCCAGGGTCTCAACTCCCCTCTCCTGGATGCAGCTGTGAAATTGACAAGACAGCCAACAGGTGGTATAAGTAATGCAGTGTCTACACAGATACTAGGTCACTCAAACTACACCGACATAAGCCCTATGCCTCTTGTGGAGGTGGAGTTATTATGTCAGTGTAGTAGGGCACTTACATCAGTGGGAGCAGAGTGTACTGCCTTACGTTGACCTAACTGTGTAGTGTAGACCAGGCTTTAGAGATTCTGGGAAAGGATTTTTTCTTCTTTACTGTGTATTCCATCCCCACACACACACACACCCCTCACATTTTATCAGGATACAAATGGGCTTTTTCAAGAGCAAATGTACAATTCCCAGAGGGAGGGAGATTGTAAAAACTGGTGTGATGGGCTAATTAGACTTTAGGACCCTATCTGTGTCTGAACAATGGCCCTGATTCTGCTCTGACCACTTTTGCACCAGTATGACTTCAGTGGAGTTGTTCATGATTTACAGCAGTGTGAGATCAGAATCAAGCTTTACACCGTCAGAATATCATGTCAAATCATAAAATATACAAATAGATCATGTGAAAATTAGATTCTATTAAACTTCATATCTTCTAAAAAAAGATACAAATATTGAGTGTGACACATTAGTTCACATCCTATTTTGAAGCTCCTTTTGCATATACTGTTTGTAACTCTGTAGATAGTCTTGTGGTTAAAGCAGTGACCTGAGAGTCTTAAAATCTGGCTTCAATTCCTGGCTCTGCTACTTACTTCCTATGTGACCTTTAACAAGACCATCAGTGAAATAAAGATAACATCTTGTCTATTTAGATTATAAACTCTTCAGGACAGGGACTGTCTCTTACTTTAGGTATGTACAGTACCTAGCACAATGGGACCCGCATCTTGGTGGGTGCCTGTAGAAGCTACTGTGATTCAAATGACAGAGATAAAAATAAGCTCTCGTTTTCCTCTTTTAAGAGACTGGTACATCGACATAGTGGAAACTATCTATGGAAACATAACTATCTTTTTTATTGTATAAGATGAATGACATTGACGAATTTCACGTAGTATGAGAGGAGTTTGTCTCATATAAAGGAAAACACAGATGTTCATATATGAAGCTGATAGCTGTTGTAGGAAGAGAAAGAAAGAAGGAAGGCAGACGTCATGTCTCTGATCCTGCAAAGACTTACGTACTTGCTTAACTTGAAGTCACTTCATTGGGTTTCCTCATAATGCATAAACTTAAGCATGTGGATGAGTCTTTTCAGGTTTGAGGCCTATTTTTAAGTGTTTTGTTTGCCTATAGTTTATTTTTAAGTGTAGGTTAAAATCAATCGAGACCTGATAAAATGGAAAATAACGGAAGATAGGAAATCACTAAGCTATGGAAGGAATATCTCACCCTAATTGGCATGAAGTCTCTTCACTTTTGTTTTTGAGGGCAAAATGATTACATAGTTTTTAGGGTGACTGCCTCTCATATTAGCTGGGCATGCATCAGAAAATACTTCTGATTATTTTTGACCTCTCACCATACAACAACATGGCTGAATTGGAGTTCCTCATTTTCAGATGTTAGTATGCATTAACAGCCCAAGGAAACCATCTCTAAACATCAAACTCAGAATTTTCTAACGTGCTGCATAAGCAAAGCACTGCTACAATTAATATTTTTGCATAAAAAGAATAAAACTCATTTGAATCAGCTATACACTGCCTCCTCTCAGTGAAATGCTTCTATGACTCCACCTGAATGCATTCAGTAAACTTTTGTATACACATTTACAATATGTTGTTCTGAATACATTTATGACATTTCTTTTTATAGAAAAGTAATTATATTAATTCTCCAAGCTATCACAATATCATTATGACCTGGATTCCCAAGAGGCGTCTTTTAAAATTAAAAGAGATTCTGCCAAAGATTACATGTGGCATAATCTTCCCAACTAAAACTGAGTATGTAAATGTATCTGGGGAATCATAGCCCAGCTAATAGCTTCATCATCTCCCTTTTGAAGCACTATCCCTGGAAGTTTCAGTGGAGAACCTAAAATGCTTTGCCTGCTAAATGATTTACCAGCATTTCCTTTTGGTCACACCAAGCAAAATTCGGCCAGGCCCTCAACCGATGTAAATCAACACTGATGTCAGGAGAGCTGTGCTGACTTACAGTGGCTGAGGGCCTGACCCGCTTCTATTCATTTGTTTCTCTGCCAAACCCTCTTCCAACAATATCATGTGCTAGTTGTTTTTTCAAGGCAGAAGCATGTCGAGAATGATAAAGTAGCCATGTGTAGTACATTTAATATCAGACTCTTGGGTGGTTGCTATTTCATAAGTAATTGAACATTTTTTGAACTAGGTTTTGTATGATCATTAATGTTATACACACCTCTTTGTATCTTATACTTTTGACTTCTGTAGCATGTTCCAGTTCAGGATTTTGAAGTGGTTTACAAACATTAGTAAATTAAACCTCACAATTCTCCAGTGAGGCAGGTAAATTGTGGTTCATTCTTTTGGGGTGCAGTTTAATTGAAATCTTATGATTAGTTTCACTCAGCATGAGAGCCCACATTTTAGTGAATATTTCCATCATCATGGGTAAGTGGTTATCCATCAGTAGTTAAAATAGCGTGGAGCACAATGGAACCTTATCACCTTCTTCTCAAAAAGCAGAAGTAGCCTTTTGTGCTTCTACAAGGAGTACAGTTCCATTTCCTATACAGTGACATGGCAGCACACCTCACTTCTCTCAGTTCTGCATTTTCATATTGTGCCATATCAGAAAGCATCATGTGACACCATCACACAATGAAACAACTGATCCAAGCATCCAATTGTAGCCTGCAGTTCTGAGATCGACGATTCAGTGTGTCACTGCCTGACTCTGATGACAACTCCTGTGCAATCTAGGTTGGGGGTAGGCTCAATCCTAGGAGTGTGGAGGAGAAAGGGAATTAGTAATGTGTGTATGGCTGCGTAGCTAGTTCGAAAGCACTGGATGGAGGTTTCCTGTTAAAGAGGAGTGAGACCATACGATGTACCCCAGTGAAGGCCACATACATAGGGAGAAATATAGCTTTCCAGAGGCACTTGAATTATTATCAGTATGGAGTTCTCAGGAAACATGAAGTGGCTCAAGCTCCATACTGTGTTGCGTAAGGACACAAATATTAACCATCCCACTAGCATTGGTGGAGCATGGCACCCAGAACTGGTGCTGAATCTGACAGCCTACAGCCATCAAAGTCTATGGGTATGTCTACCATGCACACGAACCTCAGGCTGTGACTCAGGTTTGAGCCCAAATCCCCCCTCCATCCATACACAAATCAGTCTGACTCAGGCCAGCAAGCACTTAGGACCTGGGTCCTAAGACCCAGGTGGGGAGTGGGTGTGGGCATGGGGTCCTTCTCTGACTTGGGCCCAAGCTCTGTCATTTTGCAGTGTGGATGCAGGTCAAGTTGCAGACCCAAGTCAGAAGATTTGCATAGTGCAGCACTGGTGCATTAGCACAGCTGTGTGATCCAACTCCAACAACTGTAAACCCAGGTTTACAATGCTGTGCGGGTGCAAAAGCGTGGGCTTGGAAACACCAAGCCTGGGTCCCACAGATCCAGCTTTGCAATTCAGTTACTTTATGAGATTCCCACTCCTTAGAAGCTCTGATTCAAAGTCATTGCAATGGAAGCTACTCAGGTGTCTGCCTGAGACAGACCAAACCTTGTTTAGAAAGGAACTAGTGAGACACTCTTATGTTTACGAAGCCAGAATCTACCATCAAATATGCCTGCTTCTGGCTCTCATCGATTTCAGTAGGAGCACATCTCAGGGCAGAATCTGACCCAAATTTTTGATCATACATATAATAGTATTATATGTATAAAATTAAAATGTAAAAATAACTAGTCATTGGGCTGCTTGTGCTGAGGGTTTTCATTGACTGGTACCCCGGGATGGAACAACCTGCCTAATTATCTTGTAACATCAACAACAGTGGAAAAACTGCTGCTAGAAACCTTTGTAGTATTTCTCCACACAAAAACACTTGCAGGTCCCCCTTGTGTTAAATTTTCTTCTCCCGTGGCATTTTGCTTGGCTGGTATTTATCTTGAGAAGTTATTTTGTTCTGAAGTGCTTTCCAAATACTTTTTCCACCTCACTTAACTGTGTTCCCAATCCTTCCAGTAATCAGAAAATGTCAGACCTGAAAGTAAAAATGTCAGACATATAAGGAGAAATCCCTCTAAATGACATTGAATTCACTTTGTAGAGCTTCAAAGAGTTTAAAAATAGCTTTTAGATATATAAAAATTCTACATTCTATATTGTCTCTGTTATTCTTAAGGAATTAAATTTCCATGTTTTATTTGCTATAGTAGGTCTAATGCTTTTTTGGTTGTTTGTCTCTAAGACCTGGAGCTTTCAGAAAGTCTTTAGGTTCCTTTTTTTGCCCTGAATACAATTATCTATGGAAGGCTATAAATACTTGTGTGATTTCTACGACCCCTTAACCTCTTATCACAGTTCTGTCTGCCTGCTTTCCCCCCACTCCCCCACCACTGGCATCCTCACCTTTGACTTGATGTTACTGTACTCTTAGTATCTTTTGTTTCATCATTCTCAGTCGCTTGTTTCTCTGTTGGGCTACTCGAGAACTGATTCATTTCTTTTCAAACTGAATCTAATTTTCTCTGTCTTTACCACCCACCTTTCTAACTTTATTGTTTGTAACTCCAATTCTTTATGTCCGTATATTGTTCCTTTTGTGCTGTATTACATGTATTATTCTCCTCCTCCTGAAAGCCACCTTAATCATTTCCCACAGCAGGGTCGATGGGATTCCTTTCTCCTTCTTCTCAATCTATGGAGGCTGAAAAAACTTTTATATTCCCAGGCTCCTTTTGCAGTATTTATCTGTTAACTTTTGAAGACCAGGTTTGTCTATTGCTGAATGAGGTTTTCTGATGCATGGTCATGTAAGATTTCACCTATCTATGAACTGCGGCGGAGGGGGTCGGGGGGAGGGAAGGAAAGATGGGGGAATCTTTCCTGGAATAGGAAATGAGGATGTGTCTATATCTCTTCCCATCCTTCCCTTGAACAAGAGATTCTCTACTGTTGTACTTCTGGGTCTAAACTTCCATTGACTGGTCACCCCAAAAAATCTAGTCTACACTGGCAGCGCTTTAACATGGCTTGTGTGGTCATGGCGTTGTGCTGGGAGAGCTCTCCCAGTGCTCTAAAACACCACCTCCACAAGAGGCGGCTCCCAGCACTGGTGCGCTGTCTACACTGGCACTTTACAGCACTGAAACTTGCATCGCTCAGTGGGGTGTTTTTTCACTCCCCTGAGTGAGAAAGTTGCAGCGCTGTAAATTGCCAGTGTAGACAAGCCCTTAAATGTCTTCAAACTTCCTCTGTCATTGACATGCTTGTGCTATGTATGTCTTTGCAACTTTCTTAAAGAAAATATTTTTGGAGCATATCTGTCCCAAGAGGATTTCAGTTAGTTTTTGCTCAGAGATGGTGAAATTCAACCCTGGTAAACGGCCACTGCAAGATCTAAGTGACACTTAGGCCCAATTTTGAATGCGTAAGTGGTACATAGAGCTTGTGGTGGTGAATTATTATTGAACAAGTTTATTATAGTAGAACCTAAGGACCAGCCAGGATGGGGAGCCCATTGTGCTAGGCGCTGAACAAACAGTGGTAGATGGTCCACATGCCCTGACGAGCTTACAATCCAAATAGACGACACAGACAGGGAAGGGGTATAACGCAGAGAATGAACAATGTGATGGCAGCTAACTGCATATTAATTCCCCATTTTTGAAGGGGAAGGGGGGTTAGTTAGGCAATAAGCTAAAGGGAAAGACAAGTGAAAGGAATGGGGACAGTGATGAGCGGGGAGAAGAGCATAAGAGGTACAGTTGTGGAGTGAAGCTGAGGTGAAGAGTCAGAGAGAGAAAGGGTTGGCGCAAACAGTCAATCAGCACAAGGCAGAGAAAATCCAGTCCAAACTGTAGAAAGTTCTCTGAATGTCCAAAGGTCCCAGCTTTGGCTGCTTCTGCAGCTGCTCCTACTGGCTGTTTCCTCTGCAGTTTTTCCCTAATGCCACATTAGTCCTGGAGCCTCCAGAGTGTGTGGGAGCTGTCACCCATACACAGTTCTGAGTATCTGGGTGGGGGTCCTGGCTGTAGGGGTGGGCCCAACTGGGTCTCAATTTACCCTCCCCTCCTGAGTGCAACAGTCCCTACTGCATTGGGTGCTTCACCCAGAGCAATTTTCAGCAATATTCTTCTCTGAGACCACTTGCCTTAGTAAGAATCCAGCAGCACTGCTTCGTGAATTTAAATGGCCACCACCCTCTTCGCTCATCGTCTTTTCTCCTGTTTAGTTTTTCAATAAAAAAAGGAGCAATGACACAGTTTAGTCTTAATTGCTTTTATTTTAGATAAAGGGAAAGAAGAACAAACCAACAAAGAACAGTATCTCTCTGATACAGGCTCTGCCAGCTGCCGCACAATGACAACTGTCTTTGCTGACAGCAAGCACATAGAAATTTAAAGGTGCAGTACCTAGAACATAAGCACCAGGACTACATGACACGCCAGGCTTCCCTAGCCCTTCTATATGTGGGAGCAAAAACCTTGCTGACACTCTTTAAACATTTCTTGGAGTGAAGTGCTACTGGAATAATCAGAGCCTATCTGATCTACTGCAATTGTAAGCCCAGTTGTTGGAAAGTAGGTACAAGTTCATAAAATGTTACAATAACCAGTAACAATGAATGCGGATAGAAAAGATATGAAAAGGAAACAGGCTGAATTAGCTCAAATAAAAAGGGTGACTGATGCTACCCCAGCACTGTGTTAGGGTCATGACTGATAAAGAAGAGAACAGGATCAGCAATCAGTGGGCCAAAATTGGTGTGTTGGAAGTTAAGCCTAATCAGTGTACAAAATAAATGTGGGAATGGCCTATGCCACTCATCACTCCTTGAAGTTTTAAAAAGAGAAACTTTGGGACCAAAGTGGCCAACAGGGCTCTTCTTCACTCCAGAACTTCTGCCATTCACTTTTTCTTTTTACGAGTACAGACTAACACGGCTGCTACTCTGAAACCTGTCAATTATTGGGGTGTTCTCCTGACCCACACTGGTGAGGATGCCTGAAAATCACTAAATAACCAGTGAGTATGCCAGCCTGATACCTGTAAGATCCTGTTGCATCTTCTGTTGCTTCACGTGTTCCTTTATGTCCCCCACTATTTTTCTCCTGTGTTCTCGTTCTCTCTCTCTCAGCTTTTCATCTGATCCTAAGACCAACTGCACCACACAGCACCAACAAACCGGAATGAGGCTGCCCATTCAGCTCTGCCCTGTTTGAGAAGGACCAGTGAAAGCAAGGGACCCTACCAGATCAGTCGGGTGGCATCCCATAGCAAGAAATTAAGCCAGAATCCAGAATAACTGTTATCACCAAATTTCCAGCTCATGGTATCCATCCATGATTGACCAGCAACATTGTATCCTGAGAACATCAACAAAAGCCGTGTTTCCCACACCTGTACTTTCCTATCTCTTTTCCCTCTTGCGTCTGTCTGTTTTGCCAAAAGGCAGAAAATGTAAACACTGTTCTCAGTGATCAATTCAAAATCCAACAGGGTTAATCCTTTCTTCCCCACTCAGAAGGATTGCATGATAGAACAGGAGGTCTAACTGATATCCTCTCTCTCAAAAAGGGATTTAATCAGTTTTGATTGTTTGCTTTGTAGGACAATTTAAGTTTCAAAATGCTTTGTTTTATTGTTGATTCTTTTCCACTTGTGTATCCCAGTCAATGTATGTTCCAATTTTGGCATGAATTTTCGTTTTTGTGCCTTGGAACTAATCAGACCAAGATCTCTGTGCTCAAAACCTTGAACCTTGTTTAACTGTTCAGTGTTGCATGGTGACAAGGTCATGTTAATACCTTTGACCCTCTGGGCTCATTTAGCCCATCCAAGTTAACGCAACTGTGTCTCCCCTATCCCTCTTACTGTGATCTCTCCTCTCCTAGTTCTACGGGTGTCCATTTTTAATGACGTAACTCTGTCAGGCCTTAAATTGGCCTCCTGCTCCTGGATGAATTTCACCAATTGTGATCAGCTGCTCAACTTGCTGTTCTACTGCTCATCAAGTGCCTCCTCGTGTTGTTGGTGGGCCTTCCCCAGTTCCCATTCAGCATACCTGCACCTAGTTTCTGCAGCCTCTCTCTTTTGAGATTATTGTGCTCTGTTATAGCCTTTCCTTAACATACATTAATGCCTAGAAGCAGATTACTTCAATTGTAAGCTCTTTGAGGCAGGGACTGTCTTTTTGTTCTGCATTTATTTAAGCTCTGGAACACATTGGCTAGGGAGGTTGTGGAATCTCCATCACTGGAGGTTTTTAAGACCAGGTTAGACAAACACCTGTCAGGAATGGTCTAGTTATTACATAGTCCTGCCTTGAGTGCAGGGGACTGCACTAGATGACCTCCTGAGGTTCTTTTCATTCCTACACTTCTATGATTTGTACAGTACCTAGCACAATGGGTCCCTGGGACTTCTGGGCACTATGTGATCCATATAATAAATAATATGCTGCACTGGGCTCAGCTTCTGAATTACCACCTTGAGTCCTAATGTCTCCAAAACCTATGCTCAAAACCCTCTAAAACTTATAGTCAGGAAAAGGAGGAAGATAAAACCCAGAAGATTCCATCTGTGTGGATTTTGACAATAAAATAGAAATTATCTCGGATTAGATGGCTCTGGGAATTGAGAATGGGGTCATCAGCCTTTCACTTTGAGATCACTGGTTCAAATTCAGTCCAATTTGTGATGGAATGAAATTCTTTACTATCTAATGACAGCTTAGCAGTTCAAAGGAAACATTGTTTAGCTAAGTCTGGTGCCTCCTAGTGGACAGGAGTCTATATCACAAGCACCTATATCACAACTGCTGCTACTTGACATCCTGATCAGCAGCCTCAGAGGACCAAAGGGCTATTAATACTGAAATACCCACTCGCTCCTAGAGGTGCTCCAAGAAGTCTAGGTTTATGGTGTACTGGTAAGACAAAGTGAGGAAGCTTAAGAGTTGTTGCCTTCATTATACCTGTTCTGTGAGTAGAGAACATCAGCCTCCACTGGTCTCCATCTGGCACCTTTTACCAGAGCTAAATGTACACTGAGAAAGCAAACTAAAAGCATCCCATTAGGTTAAAACTTGCATATTGTATAACTCTAGGAAGTCTAGTCTTTTTTTTTTCCTTTTGTGGACACACTCATTCAACCAGATAACTGTGTAGAAAGAGAGCAACTCATGTCAAGGGACATAACTGGGGCTGAGATAAGAGGCATTTCTGGTTGAGAATATGTTCACAGGCCATTGAATTAAATGGAAAGACTCCCCTTAGATTTCAAATGACTTTGGATAATGCCTAAATGGAGGGTGGATACATGAGATTGTATTGTATTTAATGGCTTACCTTTTCTAATATTAGTGCTTGCTTTTCCTTACTACTCTCCCTGGGATATTATTCATGATGTGTCTGTGTAAGCCAATTCCAATGCATTGTTTCCATTCCACTTGCTGCCTCCCTCTTTAGGTAAGCAATCAGGTCACTCTGTATGCAGGATTGTAATAGAACTATCAAGGGAGGTTTTTGTGCAAGGCAAAAATTTTGCGGGAAAAAAAACACTATTATTTTCCTCATTAGTGTGTAAATTAGTAATTTTCCTCATTATTTTAAAAGAAAATATTCCCAAGAGTAAACAGGCAAAGAAGTTCAATTTTGGATCTATTTACTCTGGCAATATTTTTTATGCAAGAAGCATCAATGATTTTGTGTTGCATAGAAGAATGATGCAGAACCACTAATTAAACCCATTAGAACTTCTGTCACAGCTAGAGGGGCTTATGAAGTATTTGAGTTAATTAGGATAGAACTGCTTATATTTTTTTTCCAAATCAAAAGATTTAAGAAAAGAGAAACAAGGTGCCTGGTGTTATTTCAGGCAATGTGAATAAAGTATAACATAAGTGTCAAGAATGTTTCACTTATTGAAAATTTCTGGTCCATCAAAAATAATTTGGATATTTTAATAATGTGGAATCTAAAATGTAATGTCAGTTTTATCTACATGTTAAGATGAGGCTGCAGTTTTGTGAATTGACCCCTAGGAGATATTTGATTTCTCTATTCGTATTGAGAGAACGTGATCCAGAATTACTTTTTCAGTAGTAGGGCAATCTTTTTCTCCAACCAAATCTCTACCTCTAGGCCATATCTACACAAGGGAAACTTTCTAAAGACTCACATACTGGCCCACCTCCACCAGCATTACCAACATGGGGAGTCCTAGTGTTGATGGGTTTCCCGCCACCACTGGCATTGTTAATAACTGCATCATGTGACCTTGTTCAGAGTAGAGCTGAGTGATTTTTTGTTTTGTTTTGTTTTTGTTTCAGTAAGAAGCTGAAAAAATCAGTTTGGGTTCAAAATGAACCTTTTTTTGGGTTCTGCAAACTGAAAAATCAATCTCTAATTCCTAGTAGTTAGCATTAGAATTTAAAAACACTGGTGGCCCATCTACATTATGGTTTCCAATCTTGCTAAATTCTGGTGGAGCAGAGCAGGTGTTAGCAGCAATGGGAATGTTTTAGAAAACATCTCTAGTGCAGACATCACTATAGTTGTGGGAGGATAGTTCTGTTTTCATGTCTACTGACTTCTCTGTCTATGTCTTCACTATCATTTTCAGCTGTCCCTGCCTACTGACTCAGCTCATGTTAAATGTCCTGGTGGTGTTGGCAGGGTCTACCAAGTTCCACATACACTTCAACCTCTCAATCTAACATGGATTGGGGAACGCAGGTTTTAGATCACTTGTCTAATGCAGATGAAACTCCTACAATACACAAGGCCTCTATTGACAGGGTGCTGATAGTGGTGATAGGTTTTTTGCAACGTAGACAGTAATTCAATATAGTAACCATATGGTAATGACTTTGTCACTGCCAACCTGCCTGCACTTGAACTGGTGAAGTAGAAATGAAAGGTTCTTTATCCCATTACCAATTTTTCAAGAACATCAATATCTGCACCAGAAAAATGAAAATGGACTAGTTCTCTACACATTCTAGTGTCATAGAATTTAAGGTCAGATGGGACCAGCTCATAATTTAATCTGACCTCCTATATATCACTGGCCACCAACTCCACCCCCACACTAAACCCAACAACTGAAATTAGACCAAGGTATTACAGCCCACAGGAGACTCACCTATTATGTGCCATGGGGAGAGAATAGGCAGAGTTGAGGTGCACCAGTGCCTAAGGCCCTTGTAATGACAGAGTATTAATTAAGGGACATATGTAGATTATCCCGGCAAGCAGCCTTCACCCCATGCTGCATAGGAAGGCAAAATATCCCCAAGATGACTGTCAATATGATCTAGGGGGGAAATTCCTTCCTAATCCCACACATGGTGATCAGTTAGACCCTAAGCACGTGAGCAACAATCAGCTAGCCAAGCACCCAAGAGAGAATGCTCAGTGCTGCCTCAGAGCCCAGGCCCATCCCCTGTCCAATGTCCCATCTCCAGCCATGGCCATCTCTGATGCTTCAGGGGAAGACAACTAACCCCTTCCCTACACAGGATACATGGGGGATAAGGGTGAATCCCTTCCTCACCCTGCAGGTGACTGGCTGAAAACCTGAAGCATGAGCTTTTAAGAACATAAGACATAAGCCAGAAGTGAGCCCCAGGGCTGTTGAGCCCTGGCCCATACTATTACAAACAACCTTGTCATACAATCATACTCATAAATTTATCCAGCTCTCTCTTAAAATTAATTGTTTGCCCCCACAACTCCTATTGAGTGGCTGTTCCAGAGCCTCACCCCACTGATGGTTAGAAACCTTCTTCTAATTTCCAGTCTGAATTTGTTAATGGCCAGCTTATACCCATTTGTTCTTGGGACAACATTGTCCTTTAACTTAAACAGCTCCTCAGTCTCCCTAGTATTTGCCTCTGTGGTGTATTTATAGAGCACAATCATATCCCCTCTCAGCCTTATTTTTGCTAGACTAATCAAGTTAAGCTCTTCCAGTCTCCTCTCATAAGATAGGACCCCCATTCCCTTGATCATCCTAGTAGCTCTTCTCTGCACCCATTCCAGCTGAAATTCATCTTTCTTGAACATGGGTGACCAGAATTGAACACTGTTCCAAATGAGATCTAAGCAGTGCCTTGTACAATGGCATTAACAAACATCTCTATCTTTACTGGAAATGCCTTGCCTGATGCATCTTAGGTTCACATTTGCCTTTTCAATAGCTGTATGACATTGATGGCTCATAGTCATCCTGCCATTGACAAACACGCTCTGATCTCACTCCTGCTCTGTTGCCTTCAACTGATGCGACCCGAGCTTGTAGCAGAAATTCTTATAATTAGATCCTCAGTGGATGCCCTTGTACTGTGTACTATTGAATTTCATCCCACTTCTGTCACTCCAGGCTTGAAAGTCATCCAGATCTTCCTCTAGAATATTTCAATTCTTCTTTGTATTGACAGTGCCTCTCAACTTTGTATCAGCAGCAAACTTCATTAGCATATTTCTACTTTTTGTGTCCAGGTGTGACAGGGTTGGGAAAAACACCGTTCAGTGCGGGGCGAGGGCACCCCGTCACACTTCTAACCCCAGTCTATATACTCACCCTTCTTAGCAGGGGAGTGAGGCCCAGTGGCCAGAGTCAATTAATTGGCTCCAGACGGCAGGGCAGTAAGGCCCAGTGGCTAAGTCAATAAGTTCACCCTAATGAGACAGGGCAATGTGCCCAATGGTCAGCAACAATAGACTTGCCCCTCTTAGTAGGCCTAGTAGCCCTAATCAGGACATTCACCCCAGGAAGACAGGGCAGTAAGTCCTAATGGACAGAGTTCATAGATTCACCCTCCTTGGCAGGGCAATGAGGCCTAGTGGCCAAATTCAGTAAATTCAGCCCAGTTTGCAGGGCCGTGTGGCCCACTGGCCAATGTCAATAGATTTGTCCTAGTTAGCAGGACTGTAAGGCCTAGCAGCCAAAGTCCATAGATTTGCCCTTCTCAATATGGTAGTGAGGCCTAATGGCTAGAGTCCATGTATTCACCCCAATAGCTGGGCAGTGTAGCCCAATGGCCAAAGTCAATAGCTTTGCCCCTCTTAGCAGGGCAGTGAGGCCCAGTAGCCACAATCAGTACATTCGCCCCAGGAAGACAGGGCAGTAAGGCTTACAGGCCAGAGTCCATAGATTCGCCCTTCTCGGCAGGGCAGGGAGGCCTAGTGGCCAAACTCCATCGGGAAGGGGGCCGCACAGACAAGGAGGGGGGTGGCAGCCCTGATAGGGGGGTCCAGGCCCTCCCTTGCCACTGGGCCCCAACCCAGGGCCCTGTTAGTGGAAGGCGCACGTGCCACTGAATCAGCGGGGGCGGGGGGTTCCAACTGAAACATGCTGACTCAAAACTCCGGTTCACTAACCAGGCCACTATCTAATTCCCCTGGGCTGCTTCCTACCATAGCACCCGTTGCTGCGGTCTGGGTGTCTCTGCTGTCTCCAGGTTCCCCAGTCTGTACTGTCCCCAGTGACTCCTGATGCAGCGGGGTCTCAGTAGGTACCTTAGTGTCTGCTTGGGTTACAGTGTCTCCGGTCTCTATGGCCTTGGGTTTTGGCTGATCCTCAACTAGAGCCAGCTGAGCACTTCCCTCCTCCCCAGCAGTCAGTCCCAACTGAGCTGAGCTGCCCCCTATTATACCAGTGCACCCGGAGCATGCCCAGTAGAGTAAAGGGGGCATGGCTTCCTCAACCCACAATGTAGGGTTAACCCTTCCCCGTCCAGTGCAGGGCTGCACCTAGTCACACCAGGTCATTAAAAAAAATACTAAATAAGATCAGGCTTGTGATTGATCCTTGAGGAACTACACTAGTAACCTCCCTCCGGTCCAATAGTTCACTAGTTTCAAATAGCAAAAAAAGGACAAACATCCCAAGGCTGACAAGTAATCAAACAAGTATGTTTGTTCTATCATTAAAGAACAGGGAAGTCACACAACTGTTGATGAGAGAAAAAGCCCCCTCCCAATAGTAACTAGTTTTATGCCCCAAATAGCAAACATATATAAGGAATATGAAATTAAATTTAGAGCACAGTGAATATTAAATCCTTTTTTACTGTAATTCTCTCTCTAGACTCAATCTATGAGTAGATGATTTACAACTCTAGCATTAAAATAAAAAGGAATTAGCATTCACTCCTGGAGATATGGAGATGAGGCCATGGGACTCCCCTGCTCATTAGTGGGAGAACAGACATGTTGTGTTTGATTACTAGTCAGTCTTGGGGGTTCTATTCCTTTCTCGTTGATTAAAATGTATAGAGAACCAGCCAGTTTGGTGATGTTTTCCAGGTATGGCAAGCAATATAAGATTGCCAAATCCATGTTTTAGCTAAGATATATTACCCTAAATAAATGCTGCTGTGAGCTGCTCATCAGAGATTGGAACTTCAGTGAACAGTTTCTTCTAACCTTTTAAAACCCCTCCTTTCTAAGATAGAGAAGAAAAGAGATTTACAAAGTTCTGAAATCCACTTCAGTGGTTCCTAGTGTGCTTATGATCTAATCTGTAGTTGGTGCAACACAGCTCATCACTCTTCTTGTGCTGTATTGCAATTTTTATTAATTAATTTTAGTCTTTCTCTTTCCTCTATCATGGGACATTGTTTTCACTGTGCAGGATAGAATCACTGTCACTGAAGTCAATGGCATTTTTATATATTCCATTGGGGGTATAATTAGGTACCCAGAAGAGAATGTTGAAAAGTCCAACCCCATCCCAATGCAGGATTCTTCACTATAATACATTCCATAATGCTCTAAGTTGAAATGACCTTTGTAATAGTTACCCCCACTTTCTGGAAAGGGAGTTCATGGAACAAATTCATAGTTCTGATTGGTGACTTATTGGTTCTGAATATGAGTGAAGTTAACAACTAATTTTTTTATTTAGGTACTAGTATTTAACCTTCACTTTCTCTGCACTAGCTTAACTGGCAACCTCAGTTCTGACCTCACCACTTGTGCAGAATAATTGGTTCTTGTTCTCTTTGTAACATCCCTTTAGATATTTATCAACATTGTGTTTACTCTGTCATTTTTTCTCCAGACTGAACATGTCTAGTTCTCAAAATCTTTTTTGAAAGCTCTCACTGTCCAAACTTTTCATCATTTCTCTTGCCCTCCAATTATCTTGTTTCAATTTATTTGTCTGTGCTTGTTCTGGAGTTGCTGATTAATGCTTGCCATCAGCTAAACAATTGTTTAATGAGAATCTTAAAATGAACTATCAGAGAGGAAAGGGAAGAGCAGGATAAGTGAAGGAGAACGGAGGAGAAAAGAAGAGATAAAGAAAAGATAGCCATATTTTAATGGCAAAGCTATTTTGCTAAAGAAGTCCTCAATGCCCCTTTCCCCTCATTCAAAGTGTACAAGTTTCATTTTTTTCATGGTTTCCAAGGCCAGAAAGGACCATTGTGACCATCTAGTCTGACCTCTTGTATAACAAAAAGCATAGAACTTCCTTCCCCTAATTCCCAGAGTAGATCTTTCTGAAAAACATCCAGTTTTGATTTTAAAACGGCCAGTGATGGAGAATCCACCATGACAATTCGTAAATTATTCCAATGATTAATTACTCTCACTGTCAAAAAGGTACACCTTATTTCCTGTCTGAATGTGTCTAGATTCAACTTCCAGCCATTGGATCATGTTATAACTTTCTCAGCTACATTTTGAAAAGTCCACTGTTAAATGTTTGTTTCCCATCTAGACACTTATAGACTGTAATCAAGTCACCCTTTAACCTTCTCTTTGTTAAGATAAATAGATTGAGCTCTGACTGTATCACTATAAGGTATGTTTTCTAATCCTTTAGTAGTTCTCACGGCTCTTCTGTGACCCCTCTCCAATTATCACCATCCTTCTTGATATTCAAAGCATTTTAGTGGATTTTTTAAGCTATGGCCATCATCCCAGAAACACTTTGGAGAGCAGGGTGGCACAGCAAGCTCTTTTTTGTAGGCACAGTTCATGTTTCGTAACTCTTCTTACTTAACCTGCTTGCCCATTTAGTAGCCTACAAACCTCTAAGCCTCTTTGGGAAAGGGAATAGGAAGGGGCAGAAAAGCAAGCAGGGAGATGTAAGAGAGGATAGCAAAGAAGGCCCAGTCTGTACTTAGGTTTAAATCATGATGCTAGCAGTAGTTCTATGCTATCAGTTTGCCTGCCCAGTGGTGGCAAAACTGATTGATTTGTGTCTCCTCCCTTCCTGCCTGTAGCTGAGAATCTGAGCCAAAAAGTGACTTATCTCACTATTTCCATCAGTGATAATTTTGGTCTACTGTATTTAGCAATATTTTTCATATTTCCTTATTCCTATGGAAGGAGAGGGGTGCACAGTCTTCTCCATTTCCCAGAGGAATAAGGAAATATGAAAAATATTTTAAAATACAGTAGACCAAAATTATCACTGATGGAAAACTCAGATACTTGCTTTGTGGACTGTGGTTTCTACTAAAATGGCCAAAATGTATCTAACACTGCATTCTCTAGATTGGCCAAGGAAGTTATCAAAGAATTCTTCATTAGGTTTTTTAAAAAATTGTTCTATATGTTGGCTAGTGTATAGTCTCCGGTTCCTCGTGCCCTTTCATCTTCGCTCTTTTATTGCTTTCCACGTCCCAGAGTTCTCTTTGGATTCCTGGAGATCTGAAGGTCAATTAAAAGGTGGTCTAATGCTACTTACTTGTTTAACAATATCCTATCTATATTGATGATGTAATTAAAATGTTACAAATTATGAATGCCACTAGAAAATGCTTAGTCATCCCTGCCAGACTTCAAGTCCTTGCTCCAAAGCATGGGGGCACTAGAGCTTGTCAGAAAAAAGGTCACCAGCATTTTTTTTAATGGGCAAAACCCCATATTTTCCCCCTAGTTTTGTTCTTGAAAATGGCTGAACTGTTTTGGCTGAAGTTTAAAAAAAAAAATCTTCATACTCAGGCAGACACCTGGTATGGAAAATGTTAGCTCAAATGGATACAGTTTGGCAAAGCTATAAGGAACTGAAACGGGGTCTTCTAATGGGAAGTGTCAAATAACCTTATTAATAGGTGGTGCTTATCATATAAACTATATACATATAAAAGTAACAATACTTTATGGATACATATATACTCTTAACACAACAATAGATTATTTGAGCTAAATTTGATGTTGGTATAAAAGTATGCACTAGTCTACAAACTTAAATGGAGCTGCCCTCATTTACACCACTGCTAAATGTGGTCCAATGTCTGTGCCTTTGTATCAAGATAAGACCCTTATCATTAGCATAATTGCTTAAATGAATGTTCTAGTAAACAAAATGCAAACACAATATAACAAAACAATACTTTGTTGCAGGCATTGACATTACTTATAATAAGAACATGAGGAATTTGATAAATTAAGCCAATTTGAAGTAAGTGAAGAAAGACTAAAACCTCTGGGAAATCTTATCTGAAATCCAAGCTGCAGGTGGTTCATAAAGCAGCCAAGTCATGGTGAGCATACCAAGGCAGCATTGCCTTCTCTTTAGCTGGTAAATGCTGTCTGTTCATAGAAGCCAGGGAACAACTGGCAGATGTTAGAAAAACTAAGGAAGAAGATGTATAATGCATAAAACAAGAAGATGCTATCATTTAAAAACACTTAGATAGGCCCACTTTCCTTTACAGTAGAACCTCAGAGTTATGAACACCAGAGTTATGAACTGACTAGTCAACTGCACTCCTCATTTGGAACCAGAAGTAGACAATCAAGCAGCAGCAGAGACCCATCCCCAGAAAAAAAACAAATACAGTACAGTACTGTGTATAATGTGAACTACTAAAAAAATAAAGAGAAAGCAGCATTTTTCTTCTGCATGGTAAAGTTTCAAAGCTGTATTAAGTCAATATTCATTTGTAAACTCTTGAAAGAACAGCCACACTTTTTGTTCAGAGTTACAAACATTTCAGATTTAAGAACAACCTCCATTCTCAAGATGTTTCAGAGTAACAGCCGTGTTAGTCTATATTCGCAAAAAGAAAAGGAGTACTTGTGGCACCTTAGAGACTAACCAATTTATTTGAGCATAAGCTTTCGTGAGCTCATGAAAGCTCATTCTCGAGATGTTTGTAACTCTGAGGTTCGACTGTATTTATCTCCTAGCTAAAATTACAGAGTCCAAGGTAAATAATCATGTACTTGTTAGGAATGTAACTGTACACTGGCCTTGCAAAAATCCCATTCATTGACTCACTGGGGAGAAATGAAAGGGTGCATAGAGTGAATGCTGGTACAGATGTATGGAGTGAATGCATTGATTAGGTGTGAGTATGACAAAGAGACATTGTGTCTGCAAATTTATGTAAATGTACATATATGCATGCCATGCATATAAATATATAAAATAGTTTAAAATATAAATTAGTAAAATATTTTCTTTTTTTCATCATCAATCATCAGACTGTAATATCTCAGGGGCAAAAAACCTTTGTTTCCTTACATGTCTGTCAAATGCCCATCACACTCTTGATGCTATGTACATAATGATGACAGTAATCAATTATCCTGGTAAAGATGAGCTGAGTAGATTTTGTGCCTGAGCTGGTCATTTCATGATGGTTTGGCTGGGCTACTACACAGGCAGATGCCCTCCTGATGAAATGCCAAGTACGTTCAAACAGTGTTGTCAGTTGGGATAGGTAGTTGATGAGAACCAGGGGTGCAGGAACAATTTGTACATTGGGGGGGCTGAGAGCCATTGAACCAAACTGTAAACCCTGTATCTGATGGAAACCTCTTCAAGCCAAGGGGTGCTGCCGCACCCTCAGCACCCCTAGTTCCAGCATCTATGATGGGAACCACAAATTAATAGCACACGACCTAAAAAAACGCACAGCAACCCTCATGACTAAAAGATTTAGTAACAAAGGGCAAGTGGTCTACACACACAAGGACTAGAGGCCTCTGCCCACACACAAAACTATTTCATGGGTCCTTCTCCCCTGCCTTGCCACTGTCCCCTTGCAGAAATGAAGATGTAATGTAAACTGTGCTCCTGCCTCACCTAGAAAAGAGGATGTAATAGTGATCCGCTAGAGGGCATTTGTACAAAGTTAGTCTTGGTTCTCTTACCACAGCAGATAAGGGAATAAATGGGAGGTAAGCCCATTGACGGTGATGGAGACACATTGGTATAACAGTGTGAGATGAGACTCTCACTGTAGGTGTCTTAAGGTTATCTGTACACTCTAGGCTAGTGAGGTTATGTACTATTAGTTAGGAGATAAATCAAGATAACTAAGCAGATTTCATGAGTTTTGGTTCACAGCAACTTCCTGTGTATTTCTTCTTACTTTTCTATTTATCTAAAATCCCTAATTTACACTTGGCCTCCTGCATTGATATCCTAGCTATTACTATAGAGTAACATTGTGTTCCTGAGGAAAAGGGATCTGCACACCTTCTCTTTAGAGCTAGATTATCTATTACATCCCCCTTGTTCCTGGGTTTAGGGGCAAGAGAGAGGGTGCATTAAGGGATGGGTGGTTTATACTATGGTTCTAATGGTTATACACCCAAACAGATGTTATTCCGCACCCACAAAGTACTTCTTTCTCCCAGAAACTGCTTAGGATAAGGGACAGTGATTGCTTTCTATTGGCGTACCCTGCAAAAGAATGTTACTATGATCTCATTCTCATTACTCTTCTGCAGCTTATTTCGCTGTCTTTTGTCTTTCATTCTAATCTCAGTTGCCTCATGATCTCAGCATTCCCCACGACCCCCCATTTGCCACTCCGAGCCATGGGAATAAACTGATGATTCTAAAGAGGTAAAACAAAAGTAAATTCTCCTGCACAAGTTGCTACCATGGAACTCACTCCCTGAGTGGAGGAAACAGCCTGTGGTAGAGTCCCTCTGTCTGTCCTCATTAATACCTACTGACAGATAGTTGCTCAGTTACTCTAATTCTTAATTTTCTTCCTACCCTGCAAAGCTCCAGAACATTCTCTGCTCAGACTTGCCACTCACCACATTTTCAGCCCCTCTAACCACAGCTTTTGCAGCAATTAAAAATCAATGTACTTAGCGGATACCCCAAACTGTGATACTTCTGAAGCCCTCATTTACAGAGCCACAGCTGTGGGTTTCCATACGGACAGCTTTACGATTTCACCTTTTCCTTTTCTAATTAACTCCTGCTTGTGCTATAGTGTACATGAGGATTCTCTTTTACCCTCTTGCTGTTAACAATAAGTATCTCAGTTTTATAAGAAGTGAGATGAGATTGTAGTCAAGGGAAGTTTCAAAATGGCAGTGTTTTTTGCTTTGTGGATCTCCATCTTCAAACATTAAACTTTTAGGTGTCCGTAAGATACAGGTCCTATCAAACCAGTATTGTTCCCCTGGACACTTTTGAAAATAACCTGTCTTTGCTCTTTGCTGGGAATTGTATCCTCCGCCATAACTAGAAAACAGAAGGTTGTACACAATCATTTACCTTTATTTGTCTTCAGGTTCAATGTCCTGCCCAGATGCATTACCACAAGGATTTTTTAAAAATTAATTTCAACTAATTTTGACAGTAGCCTGTAAAATGAGAGGTGTGGTTCTCTCATCCTGAGTCAGTGGGCTGCCATTAGAGGCTACTGATTTTGCAATGCATTTGTACAACTTTCTTTAAAATCACACAAATATTATATCAGGCCACAAGCAGATTGTGACAGTTTATGCCATTCTGAAACCAACAGGAATAATGCTTTGCACTTACAATAATAATACTTTTAAATGTGCAATGTTTGGTACAAACAAATTACTTACTGGATGTGGTACTTGCCTTTAAACATCTCAAAGCACTTTACAAACATTCACCACTCTATTATAGCGGTTTAATAGAGTGGTGACTCACATCCAATGTTTGTAAAGTGCTTTGAGAAACTTGAAGACCAAGACACCATATGCTACTGGCTTAGGGACAGAAACTATGGAGTTACCCCAGCATAAAAATGGTGGTATTGTGTAGTATTATACCCATTTTACAGTAATATAAAGTTACTTATCTGGCAATTCAGTGTAAAGCCAGGAACAGGATCCAGGAATACTAACTCCAAGCCCTTTGTTAGAAATGCATGATCACATACCTTCTCTACTACAGGACATTTGTGTCCAGCACATGCAAATTCAAGATGTTGATTTCCTTCTGCAAAATATAAGCAAGATCACAAGGTGCAAATCCCAGATGGAGCTGACATGATTACAGGGCTAGCTGTACTTCTGCTGCCTTTGTGGTCCCTCTGAGTTCACCCTCTCAAGTGTCAGGCCCTGTACCTTTACCGATCCTGGGGCGGACTTCCACAATTCTCCCACTCTTAGCTTGGGCCCTGGGCTTACAGTAGTTGTGTTATAAACCATGCTTACCCAGAAGGTACAACTGAATCATAGAATCATAGAATCATAGAATATCAGGGTTGGAAGGGACCCCAGAAGGTCATCTAGTCCAACCCCCTGCTCAAAGCAGGACCAAGTCCCAGTTAAATCATCCCAGCCAGGGCTTTGTCAAGCCTGACCTTAAAAACCTGTAAGGAAGGAGATTCTACTACCACTGAGTTCAGATACCTGCAGTTCTTCCCTTTGGGAATGTGTGACTAGTGGTAACCACTGATTATACAACCTTCTTACAACAAAGTACTGTTTATTTTGCAATATGAGCAAAGCATTTAGAGAAAAAGGATTTTAAAAGAACCAACCGTCTACACATCTGTCTTCCTGAAAGGCTCACCATTCCCTGATGGTAACCTAACCAGGCCTAACTCCTTCAGGCCCCCTATGCCCCATTTCTCAATTGGGATCTTGTGTCTCAGTCTGGTTCTCCTGAATGATGACCTCTCTTCCTTGAGAGAATGTTCCTTTTTTAACCTGCCACAGTTCTTTTGATTTCCTGGCCTTTTCCTGGCCTGCTTTGTCTCTTAACAACCCTTAATTGTTTACTAAGGAGGCTGATACTGAGCCATTCTTCTTTTTTTTTTCCTGTTTGTTTATCTCGACAGCCTCCTATTAAACAAAGCCAATATATTTAAACATTTGAATAAATAGGTCAACAAACACTATTCATACATTATTACAGAGCAGCTCCAAATTCATCACAGCAGCTTCTTGAATTTCTTCAATATTATGAACTGATTCTGAATTGAGGCTGCACTGTGGAAACAAGATTTTCAGCTGAGAATTACAGCATGACTTCAGATTTATACAGTTTGGGGATAATTTTTATTTAACGGCCGCTTCTGGTATTTGGATCAATCTGTTTGTGGGATGGTATTGAACAAAAGTTCCAGTATAGGTGCATCTAACGTAGCATGAGAGATCATCGTTACTAAAAGGAATACCCCAAATGAGTAACAGCTAGTTAATATTTAAGCTTCAGTTGTATTCTCTCTATAAAAAAAAGTATAGTAGGATTCTATGTAAATTCTGTCTCAATGACTTCAGACAGAATTTCCTCACTTTTCTAGTTAAAATAAGTCTCTTCCATCAGTTCTGAAACCTAACTCTGGAATTTAAGAGTTAAGCTATTCCATTTCTGGCTTGCGCACTATCACTGGGAATAAGGATTTTGCAACAGGCATTTAGTTAACAATTCTGATGATGATGCACAAACTGGAGTTAAAATTTATTTTTGTTGCAAAGTAGATATGGCCGAAAATATAAATAGGGAGCTGATCTCTGCAATGGTGCCATTTTCACAGAAACTTTTCTGTCAATGATCTAACTTTAAAATGTAAGGCTTTGATCATGCAAAAGCTTATGCACATGTATAACTTTATGCACGGTGAGTAGCACAGTGAGCAGTCCCACTGACTTCAGTGAACTACTCCATAGTGTGTACATTTCTATCACATTTTAAGTGTCTGCAGGATCTGGCCCAATGTTTGAATTTGAGGGAGAAATCTTCAAGCCGTTATGGCTGTCAATACTCCATTAGTGGATTGGATGTAGCCGAGTTTTCAGTGTGCTACTGTTCTACAGAAATCAGGCTTCTCTTGGGAAGATTGCGTGGAAAAAATAAGAACAGTATATTTATTATTCTTGCCTTATTTTCATTTTCTATTTTTTTCATCTTTTTAATGTTTCAGTATCTCCTCCCTCAATTTTTCTTCCTTCTCCCCTTTCCCTGTACTTTTTTCTCCCCCTTTCCATGTTGAAACTAGAAAAGGGGTAGGGGATGGAAGAGTAAAAAGGAGGAGGAAGGAAAACAGATTAAATGAAGACTCCAAAACTTAAATATTATTTTAAAAGGCTACATTTTTTAATTTTAATTGGAACATTTTGAAAATCTTTTTTCATGGACTTTTAAAAAAATATTCAAAACAATTTGGTCAACCTTAACTGGTTATCTGGTAAAAAGCCAAAGTAGTTTTGTCATGACCAAAATGAGGTATATCATTCACATTTCCCTGGGTAAGATGCTGGACCATTAAAAGGAAAGTCGTGGGGATGAGATTGAAAATAGCACTTTCCAGTTTTCACCATCCTCTATTGGCTATAATAGTACTGGGTTTGTGTATTTGTTTTTTCATTCTGTTTATTGATCTTTCTCACTCACATAAATGATTGCTCCAGAAACTCTCTCACAATCTCATAAAGTGCTTCTGTATTATATTGCCCACTGCCCTCTGCATGTTCTCATAGCACATTTTATACAGGACAGCTATGGAAAATTTAAAACACAATTGCCATGTAAGCCCAATGTTCTTTTCCTTGGGAGACATTGCTTCTAGTATTTAGGTAATGGGACTTGAGTCACGTTGTCAGTGACTCAGTCTGTGACTTTGGGCACGATATCTCTCTGTGTCTCAGGTTTCCCATTTGTAATATGGGGATAAAAATACTTCTCTCTTTGGGAGTATTATGAGGCTTAATTAATTAATATCTGTAGAATGCTGTGACACCCTTGAAGTGCTATAGAAGTGCAAAGTGACTGTGTTGTTTTTCACCCTATGTATGCACATGGTATGTACAGAATCTTCTGTAAGCCTTATCCTGGGAGCAAGGGGTGGCATAATCTAGGCTATAAATGTGTTTCATTTATTTGGTTTTCTTTTCTAGCAGTTGCATGCACAAGAATAGACAACCATCAGAGTCAAATTCTCTCCTTCATGTAGTTTCATAAACAAGTGGAGAATCAAGAAGCGAGAGTGGCCTAACATCACCACGCTAGGCCCCACTTGGTCGGGCTCGCTTTGTCAAGGCCAGAATATATTGGTTCCCTGCTGAGCCCACATTGATCCAGGATAATGCTTTGACTTCTCTCTCTCACTGACTCTGTTACGAGGAACACTGTGAGTGAAAAGAAGCTTCACACCATGACGCTGTTTTTCTGTGTGACACCCAGCAGGGGTGGGGAGTGGGGGAGGAGAGAATAAAGGACAAATGAAGGGCAAGGGCGAACAGGGTTATAATTCTTCAGCTGCTGTCAGTTCCTTTCATGTGTCTAATGTTTTGCTGTATAAATGGAGGACATTACTTGTATCACAGAAGCCTTATATCAAAGAACAAACAAAACCTGGCCGAAGGGACCTTCAGTGGGACTCATTAAAAGACTCCTCAGGTAATCAAATGCCTCTTTCTCAGGCCTGTTGGAAAATTAGTTATCTAATAATCGGTAGGTGGTAGCCAAAGACATCCACCCATCTCGTAGTCTGTGTCTCTCTAGCTAAACCTCCCAATGCACATGTTATCAATTATTGCTAGATGCCAGCCTCCAGCAGAAATTGCATAAGCATGTTGGAAGTGGTCTGCAGTCAGTGCTAGTGTTATCTGCACACGTAATGGCTATATGTCCTGTCCTTTGAGTTTTACATAATAACTTCATTAGTGTACGAAAACGTGTGTTTTTGTACTGGTAGATGTACGTGCATATATTTGTGTGTGTGTATATACATACAAACATAAATAAGTGTGTTTGTACATTTATGTGTAATTTATTCTTACGCATTCAATTTAGTGATATAGTAACCTTTGTCAAGGGAAAACATTTAAAGACATAATTTGGATGATATTCTAAGCTAGTACTTTAGCTTGTGTTGCATTTCCCAGATTTGAAATGCTCATAATTCAGCACAATTACTGGGAAGCCTGTGATTTACTCACAATTTGCATAGGATTTACAGCGAATACACATTGCTAGTGTAGGGCTTTTATAGCTTGCCCTCATTATGTCATTGTGACAAAATAACCCTACTAAAATATATCCAAATTATATACAATATGCATTGAGTACTCCAAAGGTATTCAGTTCCTGAGAAAAGTTCTTAGTCATGCAGTTAGATCATATTTTGCTACAGACAGGTACTTTTCCTAATGTATTGCAAATGCCCAAAATTGACCTAATTAAGCTAAATGTTTTAAGCAAGTCTTAATCCACAAACTACATTGTGCTGCTAGATTTATGCATTACACTTCATCAGAGTGCAATTTAGAATCCACCTCACCATTTATGTCAGTAACAGTATCCTTTTTTTTCTTTTTTAATTTAGGTAAATTATAATATTTGTGACGATGAAGGCCTGCTAAACTCAGACTAGAGCCAAGACAGGGTTTATTTGCTGAAAATTCTTCCAGAAATCTCTGCCAAGACACACCAGTTTTAGCATGCAGAACTTCTATTCCCCTTTTCACAAACATGCTTCCCAGTGGCATGCCATGACAGTTTTAGTAAGTAAGTAGGTGGTACAACACAGCGTGCTCCTTGCGGTGCAAGGTCACACAGTGCAGAGAATGCCATTTTGTGTGAGGGCCAGACAGAATCATCCTGTTGGCCAGATTTGTCCCATTTGTGCCATTTGGACAGTGCACGGCTGGTCAGGTATGCAGGGCACGCAATGCCTTGCATACATAGACTGCACACCACTGATGCTTCCTCAGGCTCCAATGATGTCTGCTGTTCTCATTCTGTCTCTGCAGGCCCCATTAAAGTCTTCAGTTCCAATTATTTGCACCTCCCAGACACTGTTCCTTTCTACAGCCCTGTAAACTCTGCTCTTGCTTATGTTCTCCTATAACATCCTCCTCTGGACTCAGTATTAGTGTCTCTTCTTTGCCTTCAACATCCTTCTAATAAAATCTACTGTTCCTCTGGTTCACCAACACCCTGCCCTCTTCCAGCTTTCTGTTCCCATCACTTGCCTCATCATCTCCTACCCCAAAACATGGTGTTCATGGCAGATATGGCAACTTCCTGCAATATCCTTGGAAGGCATTGTTGTATTAAATTTATGTATCACTGTGGGCCAGGATTGTACGTAACTCTCTAGAGGGGAGATGTGACAGATATTGCAACCCCATGCAGTATCTTTCGGATTCATTGCTCTAAATGAATGGCTTATATATGATTGTGTTCTACTCCGTGGGGGACAACTATCACAGCTCCTCCAGAAACTAAAAACAGTGGGTGGTGATTAAGGCAAATTAACCTGATTGCACTCCCCCCTGCCCAAGAGTTACCACCTTCTGGAGAGGCTCACATATACTCTCCAGAGACCAACAGAAAAAGATAGGACTTTTGGATAAACAGCCTGAGTTTAAACTGGCTCAGGGCCTTCCGTCTGATCCAGCAAACAGAAAGGGCCTTATGTCCAAGGGGGGTTCCCAATCCTTGCAGAAGGGTTGGAAGGACTTGACCTACTAGGGCTCCATAAGACAGAAGGGTGATCTCTGGTAAGTGATGAGTTTGTGTGTAAGTTCTTTTATTGTTTTTAAAGTTTTCTCTTGCGATGCTTTCACCTTATGAATAAATGTGCTTGAGTATAAGGGACTGTGTGGTAACTGGTAACTGCGGGCAATTATGCTGTTCATAGCCCTTGGCGAGAAAGCAAAGTGCAGATGCCGGCCTGTTTGGAAAGTCTGGCTCACTGGGAATATCACAGTGTAAGACAGGGAACTGCGCAGCCTTGAAAACCCTGGTCAGGAGGCACAGAGACGTGGGTCTCTGCCCAAAAGAGGTGATGGCTGAGAGCTAGAAAGCTAAAAGTGGGTGCCTTTGGTGGACCATGGAGGGGTAATAAAGGTACAGCTGCCCTGAACAGTGGCAGTGTTCTCTCTCCCATGGGGGAAAAAGGAAGAAAATCACAAATACGGATAGAAAATGAAACGTATGAAGAGCAGAAATATTTCTTTCAAACACCAATCTTAAATTCCTCTTACATGTAAGGACTGTTACTTAAACTGAGGAAATGAAAAGAAAATGTGATAGAGTTTCATTTGAAATAGCCGACCCCTCACGCTGAAGGAATCTGAAATGAGCCAACATGAGCTTTGCATTCTACTTTCTCTCCTCTGTTTTTTTTTAAAAGAAACTGACATTATTTCAAACCTGTCATGTCTCATTCTAAATAATTTAAGAATTTGTGCACTGCTGCTGCCGATCTTGTTTGTCTCGACCATCAGTCCCCTCAGGATAAGGTGTTTATAGGTTAAAAAAATAAATATTATAACTAAATAAATAATACTTTCAACTGTTCTGCTGGCATTCGCTTGTAGCCAGAGAAACAGAAGTGGGAGGCCTTGGAGAGCTGAGGGGAAGCAGCAAGAAACAGAAATGGAGAATCTGAGTGCTCTCTCCCAGGGAAATTTGAAATGCCAGGTACAAATTCCTTCATTTTAGATAAATTTAAGGCAATTCAGCCTCTCACTCCAGTTAAACTCAGCTGACAATAATCATGCTCACTGGACCTATCAAACACCCTCTTCCTCGTACACACACTCATGCCTCAGCCATTCTCTCATGCAATCACTTATGCTTACTCCCTCTCTCTCTCATTTCTCTGTCACACAAACATATGCACTCTTATGCTTTCTCGGGTGGGGCGCGGGGGGGGGGGGGGGGCAGAAAGCAGGGGAGAGTAGAGGGTGGGGTCCTGTGAGGCAGTATGTGTGAGAGGCACAGGGCAGGGAGTGGGGGAGGGGTGGGAAGGAGTGGAAGGGGGCAGAGGACTGTGTAGGGATGAGGTGCAGAGTGGGGTTCTGGAGGTGGGGATTCTCAGGCACTTGGTGTATGGGTGCCACAGGAGAAAGAAGAGCTGCTGGAAGCGGGGCATGAGGTGGAGTCCAGGTGGCAGGCATTGGGTGGAGTTCCATAAGAGGAGGAGGAGCTGCTGGTTGCTAGAGAGGTGGAGCTCCTGGATAACAAGAACATCCAGTTACAATCATAAAGATTTAAAAACATCAAGAGTTTTGTAAAAGATATAAAACCTCATGCATGCCTGGAGAACTAGTGAAATGGTGAAGAGAATATCAGCAAGAAGAGGAAAGGATTTTCTATCCACCTTTCAAAACTTATTACCCCAGAAAAGAACAATTTAACTTAAATGATCATTTGAATAGATGTCTTAGACTCAATACCCGAGCCCCTTCGATTAAGGTGGTCAGTGCACCCAATAACTTTCTTAATGCCTCCTGATGGTTCTCTAAAGACCAGATTTCACACTCCTGATATTTCCAAGGTTAAAAAAAGCCAAACTAATTTAAAAAAAACATTTGTCAGGCTGCCTTCATAAATAAATAAAAAAGGACATATATCTAATATTTCAAAAATAATTTGCAGGTCACCATAAACCAATCTATAATGCAGAGGGTGGGGAATGGTGTTAAGGAGGGGGTGCAAGGTAAAAATGTTGGGGACCACTACTGTACAATGTAGGTTGATTTATGTCCTGATGCATGAGGTTGTATATCCATCCACTACAAAGTTTTTATGTTTTTAATTTATTTATTTAAATCCCTATGGTTGTAACTGGACATTTTTGTTATTCATACGAAAATTCAATCCTTTTTTAAATCCTGATAAGCTCTTGGCCTCAATGATATCTCATGGCAATTATGACAGGTTTCAGAGTAGCAGCCGTGTTCGTCTGTATTCACAAAAAGAAAAGGAGTACTAGTGGCACCTTAGAGACTAACCAATTTATTTGAGCATAAGCTTTCGTGAGCTACAGCTCACTTCATCGGATGCGTCACAAAAGCTTATGTTCATAGAATCATAGAATCATAGAATATCAGGGTTGGAAGGGACCCCAGAAGGTCATCTAGTCCAACCCCCTGCTCAAAGCAGGACCAAGTCCCAGTTAAATCATCCCAGCCAGGGCTTTGTCAAGCCTGACCTTAAAAACCTGTAAGGAAGGAGATTCTACCACCTCCCTAGGTAACGCATTCCAGTGTTTCACCACCCTCTTAGTGAAAAAGTTTTTCCTAATATCCAATCTAAACCTCCCCCATTGCAACTTGAGACCATTACTCCTCGTTCTGTCATCTGCTACCATTGAGAACAGTCTAGAGCCATCCTCTTTGGAACCCCCTTTCAGGTAGTTGAAAGCAGCTATCAAATCCCCCCTCATTCTTCTCTTCTGCAGACTAAACAATCCCAGCTCCCTCAGCCTCTCCTCATAAGTCATGTGCTCTAGACCCCTAATCATTTTTGTTGCCCTTCGCTGGACTCTTTCCAATTTATCCACATCCTTCTTGTAGTGTGGGGCCCAAAACTGGACACAGTACTCCAGATGAGGCCTCACCAGTGTCGAATAGAGGGGAACGATCACGTCCCTCGATCTGCTCGCTATGCCCCTACTTATACATCCCAAAATGCCATTGGCCTTCTTGGCAACAAGGGCACACTGCTGACTCATATCCAGCTTCTCGTCCACTGTCACCCCTAGGTCCTTTTCCGCAGAACTGCTGCCTAGCCATTCGGTCCCTAGTCTGTAGCGGTGCATTGGGTTCTTCCGTCCTAAGTGCAGGACCCTGCACTTATCCTTATTGAACCTCATCAGATTTCTTTTGGCCCAATCCTCCAATTTGTCTAGGTCCTTCTGTATCCTATCCCTCCCCTCCAGCGTATCTACCACTCCTCCCAGTTTAGTATCATCCGCAAATTTGCTGAGAGTGCAATCCACACCATCCTCCAGATCATTTATGAAGATATTGAACAAAACCGGCCCCAGGACCGACCCCTGGGGCACTCCACTTGACACCGGCTGCCAACTAGACATGGAGCCATTGATCACTACCCGTTGAGCCCGACAATCTAGCCAGCTTTCTACCCACCTTATAGTGCATTCATCCAGCCCATACTTCCTTAACTTGCTGACAAGAATGCTGTGGGAGACCGTGTCAAAAGCTTTGCTAAAGTCAAGAAACAATACATCCACTGCTTTCCCTTCATCCACAGAACCAGTAATCTCATCATAAAAGGCGATTAGATTAGTCAGGCATGACCTTCCCTTGGTGAATCCATGCTGACTGTTCCTGATCACTTTCCTCTCCTCTAAGTGCTTCAGGATTGATTCTTTGAGGACCTGCTCCATGATTTTTCCAGGGACTGAGGTGAGGCTGACTGGCCTGTAGTTCCCAGGATCCTCCTTCTTCCCTTTTTTAAAGATGGGCACTACATTAGCCTTTTTCCAGTCATCCGGGACTTCCCCCGTTCGCCACGAGTTTTCAAAGATAATGGCCAAGGGCTCTGCAATCACAGCCGCCAATTCCTTCAGCACTCTCGGATGCAATTCGTCCGGCCCCATGGACTTGTGCACGTCCAGCTTTTCTAAATAGTCCCTAACCACCTCTATCTCTACAGAGGGCTGGCCATCTCTTCCCCATTTTGTGATGCCCAGCGCAGCAGTCTGGGAGCTGACCTTGTTAGTGAAAACAGAGGCAAAAAAAGCATTGAGTACATTAGCTTTTTCCACATCCTCTGTCACTAGGTTGCCTCCCTCATTCAGTAAGGGGCCCACACTTTCCTTGGCTTTCTTCTTGTTGCCAACATACCTGAAGAAACCCTTCTTGTTACTCTTGACATCTCTTGCTAGCTGCAGCTCCAGGTGCGATTTGGCCCTCCTGATATCTTTCCTACATGCCCGAGCAATATTTTTATACTCTTCCCTGGTCATATGTCCAACCTTCCACTTCTTGTAAGCTTCTTTTTTATGTTTAAGATCCGCTAGGATTTCACCATTAAGCCAAGCTGGTCGCCTGCCATATTTACTATTCTTTCGACTCATCGGGATGGTTTGTCCCTGTAACCTCAACAGGGATTCCTTGAAATACAGCCAGCTCTCCTGGACTCCCTTCCCCTTCATGTTAGTCCCCCAGGGGATCCTGGCCATCTGTTCCCTGAGGGAGTCGAAGTCTGCTTTCCTGAAGTCCAGGGTCCGTATCCTGCTGCTTACCTTCCTTCCCTGCGTCAGGATCCTGAACTCAACCAACTCATGGTCACTGCCTCCCAGATTCCCATCCACTTTTGCTTCCCCCACTAATTCTACCTGGTTTGTGAGCAGCAGGTCAAGAAAAGCGCCCCCCCTAGTTGGCTCCCCTAGCACTTGCACCAGGAAATTGTCCCCTACGCTTTCCAAAAACTTCCTGGATTGTCTATGCACCGCTGTATTGCTCTCCCAGCAGATATCAGGAAAATTAAAGTCACCCATGAGAATCAGGGCATGCGATCTAGTAGCTTCCGTGAGTTGCCGGAAGAAAGCCTCATCCAATAAATAAATTCAAATAAATTGGTTAGTCTCTAAGGTGCCACTAGTACTCCTTTTCTTGTGGCAATTAATTCCACAACTTAATTATGTATTGTGTGGAAAAATACTTCCTTTCAGTAGTTTTAATTTGCTGCCTTTCAGTTTCATGGAGTGTCCCCTTGCTCTTGTGTTATTGGCCTGCATGACCAGAAGCTCTCAATTTCCCCTCTCTATTCCATTCATTATTTTGTATGCTTTAATTGTATCTTCTCCATAAGGGAAATATCCCAGTTAGAGCTGGTCAAAATATAGAACTAGTTCTCAAGGAAATTTTGAAGCTGTTTCCAATTTGCAGGGTTCAGAATGGACCCATTTTCCTTTTTGGGTATGTTAGCATGACATTTTTATTGATATTTTATTGAAATTGTGATCAAAATCATTACTGAACATTTTCATTTCCTGAAAAATTCAGTTAACAAGTATTTTCAACAATGATTTCTGCTGCGTCCTTTTTGAGATAAGGTGACAGGAGCAATACCCAAGGAGAAGGTGAACCCCTCTAATATTTGCAGTATTTTTTTCTATTCTTTTCCTTAGGCATCCTAACATCTTGTTTGTCTGCGGATGGATGGCGTTCCTGGGCTGCAGGAAGTGCCTGTGGGGCTGAGCACTCAGAGCAGCATTGCTTGGAAACTCGTAGTGCTGCCACTGAGCTATTGCCAGCTCAGCTAATAGACACGGGACAGAGGTTCCATGTAGCAATGGGCCTAACAAGGACTGTTGCTTAAAGGCACACGCAGTGCAAGGAACCCCTTTACCAAGGCTTCAGCCAGCCACTTTTCTACATGTGTTCCCTGGGGGTTGAGTATACTTTCCCTCAGGGGAAAGGCGTATAAATTTGAGTATCACTGACCAGTGTGATATTTTTCTGGTATATTGTTTTATCCTAGTGACAGAAATACTTGTGCAAAACAATTATGTGGTGACAATTATGTGGGAAAATGTGTACGTTCAAATTTTAAAGAAGTCACTTTAAATTGTACCTCTTTTAGTGTGTAGGTGCTACAATAAAGGCTGAACACCTGCTTCCTATCAAAATTAAACTTAGGGTTCTTGTTGGCACACATCCCTCGATGGAAAACATCTCACCCTTAAATCAACAGACCAACTACCTATAGCCTTGCAATCACGACACAATACCAGAGCCACATCAGTCATGAAGTTCCACTGCAATGAGCCCATGTGGAGAAAGGCTCTTGTAGGCAAAGGGTTGACAATGAATCCCCATGTGTTTGTCCAACCCCTAAATCAAATTACATTTCTGGAAGAGGTGCATGCCTAGAGACCCGAGTTATAAACGATACTTGCAAATTGAGACCCAGCAACATCTTGTGAGGTGCAATACTGCAAGCTGTGGTTTTCTGATGTTGTCAGCAGCTTTTCATTTCAGCTCAGCAGCAATTCAATTTAAATGGCCATCAAAGCAGAGCTGAATGCATTAAATGGGTCTCATTAATGTCATATTTAATTTAGTGGTTCAGTGTTGAAGATGTTCATCACTGTCCTTTGCTAAATTCTGAACTTGTGGCCAACAAGCTTTATAAATTATATTTACATCTTAGGCAAGATAAACATTGAAGAGTTCACATTTCCAAACAGAAAAGGAGTACTTGTGGCACCTTAGAGACTAACCAATTTATTTGAGCATAAGCTTTCGTGAGCTACAGCTCACTTCAACTGCTCCATGCTCTGTTCCCTTTTTATTTTTATATTTTTTAAACCTGCTACAGTTGGATGACCAGTTTTTCCTTGGTTACTGATCTAGAGCACCCTAGGAAATCTTGATGGGGAGAAAACCACAACAAGGCAAATAACACCTAATTAAGAACTTTTTGTTTGCTCACTCTCTTGCTGCACAGGTCAATCCAGTCTTTTCCCACTTTGTAGACCACTTGAAATGACTAGGACTTCCTACTAACCATAGAGATCTGGCTGCCCTTTACTAAAATCAAGGAGACTTGTATTAGATGTCCTGTGAAGGTGATTCGTCCTCTTCTCAGGGACACGTGAAATATAGATGGAAGTTCTCACCTATGGGCACTGCACAGCTACTTCACCCTTTCCAGAACTGGCCTTTGGGCCCTTAATTTGGGAGATGCAGAAATGTAAATGAGAATCTTAGCTTTCATCTTCTTAAAAATAAAAAGAAGTAAAATTGCTAGCCCTGTTCCTTTTGAGGACAGCCTATATGAACCAATTGCTAGGCTTGAAAGGAACAAGCATCTGGATACTTTATTTCTGCAGCAGGAAGTGGCAATGGGTTGTGGCAGGGAGAAACCTAGAGTAAAGTGTGACAGTAATCTTTTACTAAGCTTTGAGCCAATCTGCATTCTATATGACTGTATAATATTAGCCAGCAGGGTATGTAATGTACTAAACTGGAGTATTAGACCCGAAGGGCAAGTGTAAACTTCGTGCACTGTTGAACTTTCCAACATAGATCAGAATTGCAAAAAAACTATTTGTGCTAAATAATTGCATATTAAAGCCACTGTGAAAATTCAAAATTTAACAGACTGGAAATATTTGGAATGCAGCAATTCCAAAAGTAGTCTACAGATGATCGTGGACAGCATAGTAGATAGAAAGGATACAATATGACAGAAAAAAATTAATTTGTGATTTTGACCTAAACTTGCAAAGGCATCCTCTCCTCATCCTAACACCAAGGAACCGATAATCCTTCTTTATGTGCCGAAGCATAGACCATACGTAAATAAACGAGATCAGTTTGTCAACTCAGTACCGGAAAGATGTCAGTAAATTGGAGATCATTCAATTTGGAGAACAGCAACAAAAGTAATTGTTATATAATGGTTTGAGATATGAGAAACATAATAAGAATTGTTCAAATCATGGCCAATTGTGTATGTGGGAAGGAATAAGATATCCATTTGCAAGTATTTAAAGAGTGTGAATATTAAGGAACAAGAGGTATTGGTTAACAGCAGCAAAGGAAAATTTAGGGTGAATATCAGGAAACATCCTAATCTCAAAATGTATTAGATTGTAGAAAAATCACCCAAAGGGTATTTCATTGCTTAAGTCATTTAAAACTAGCCTGGGCAAAACATGCTTTTCAAAAATCCTACCTGGAATGTGTAATTGACCTTAGAATCTTTAAAATTAAGCAAGTCGAACATAAAGGGCCATTTTCATTATTAGTGAATTCTTATGGGTATTCAGGTTTGGAAAATACTAAGGGTCAAATCCTGAAAGATGCTGAGCAGCTGCATTTCTAAGTCTGTATCTTCACTAAGAAGAAAGGCGAGTTTTTGATGTGAGGTAAAATCTTTGTGAAGACAAGGCAGTTAGTAATTTTCACACAAATTAGCAGGTCTAGTGAAAGACTGCCTAGTCGCAGGATTTGTCTGTTTGTGTTTATCTCCCATGCCTAATACAAATCTCACCTATCAAGGGGCGCCTATGCAATTCAGATGGCAATGGCTGCACAGTTTGAAAGCTTTGGTTCCAGCTAACAGGAGGCTCTGCGGAAAACAGAAGAGATGGTGATAACAATTGACAGACAATGCTGTTTTGACTGACTAACGACAGTAAAGCACAGAAATTCTAACAATAATAACTCAAGAAGACTAAATGTAATATCAAAGAATCTCCCATTATTGAATTTTTAGTGGTATTTCCAAAGGTGGAGACAGTGGCTAAAACAAAGCTTTTTAAAAAAAATTTTTGCAATGAATTTCGAAAATCTTTTTGTTTCAAGTAATTTCAAAATGACCATGCTGTATATTTATTGGAAATGGTCACAGTAGTGCATTACTTTAGCTCCTCCTACAATCCCCTAATAGCAAAGGTCAGAATGATCATCAGTGAAAAAAATAATAATGCTGAGAAATTTATTGTTAGACTTCAAGAATTACCCCCATTAAGGTGATTGGGACAGTCCACTCCTCTCTTAAAGCTGTTGTTTCAGGTTGTCTGTTTGTGGATTCAAGAGGACAGCATTGCATTAGTTCACATTCAGATGGTTTTCTTCATAATCAGAAGTGTTTATTTTTAAAAAGAACTTCATGGGCCTTGAGGATACTCAGTACCTGACAGAAAGCACTCAGCAACTTATCTGATTTGACTCTGACAGTAAGCTCTTTGGGAAAGGTACTACGTCTTTCCATATGCTTAGTAAAGTTCTATGCATACCTATGATGGTGAAGAATATTCAGTGACCAAGTGGAATAATAGCATGCAATTTATTCTCTTGTGCAGAAGTGGCTGCTTTTCAGTGATGGGTAAGTGATATCAATTTTGCTGCAAGTGGATTGGGATCCTTTGGGTCAAGAGGTGCTCTACAAATTTACGCATCAGAAAGGACTGGTTGAGTGTACACACCAGAAAGAGTGCAAGTCGAGTTTATTCACAAATGTAGCATTAGAGTTTGCTTTTTCCTTGTTTCAAAGAAGCTAAAGTGGTCAGAATGTATTTTGCATATTAATGCTGTATATTAATATATGTTATATTTTCTCATCCTTTTAAATTCATCCTGTTATAATGGCACAGGTTGCATTAGTTGGTGCCAGTCTACATGCAATGCTTTGATAGAACATGATATGACATAAGATGGATGTTCAACTCCATAACATACTTTTTCAAAGCTTGTGTTTTTAAATTTTCAAATAGTTGAATGAGATTTTTGGTGTCTTATCACCATATCTTTATCAGCCCAGTGAACAGAATGCCACACCAAAACTCAGTATTTTCAGCAACCTCTGGGTATAATGGCAACCACTGCATGAATTAGGTCCTTATTACAAGAAATAGCTCATATGATTTTGGTTAAGCTCTCACAGTGTGTTGTGTTAACTGAACTCTTCATAATGAGAACACAGTCTTCTGGCAGATTTGAGTTAATGCCATTGGGTGTGTTATGGTTCTATAGTACACCATGTTCTTAGTGCATTTTGAACAATTTAAATATTAGATTATGCAAGTAGAACTCATGATTAGTTCTGGTTGGGAAAATGTTTTTTTTTCCGGTGGAAAATGTGGTTTCTTCAGTCATCAAATTAACAGAATTTTGCCATAAAATATTTTCAATTTTCTGCTGGGAAAATTGAAACAAAATGTTTAGTTTTGGATTGAGTTGACCGGAATTAAAACCTTTAATTTTGGGTTAATTCTCCATTGATTTGCATCTGCCTGAACCATCTTAGTACTTCGTGGGTATTGCCGTTGAAGTGCCTCATCCCCTATTTACTTTTATGGACCAGGCCACATCTCCAGTGCTACACCATTGTCTCCCTCTGGCTGAACCATTGAGGTGCATCATGGGAGCTATAGTCTGGCAGGGAAGCCCAGCCCTTACGGGAGAATAGGGGCAAGATGCACCACGACAGAGCAAGCAGATGCAGTTAAATGTTGAACCAACATGTAGCACAACATTTTGATTCGGGAATATGACAACATTTTATTTTGATAGAAAAAGTTGAAATAAAACATTTGGCTATTTCCAAATCAAAATTCTTCTGGACCTTTTGTTCTGTGAAAATTTTTGATACTTCAGCTTTGCATCAGGATGAAAACAAGTGTCAAAATATCGGAATTTCCCAGAGGACAGAAATTCTGACTTTTGATCAGCTGTGCTCATGAGCCAGATTTCCAAGTTATCTCACTGGCTTGGAGAGAAGACTGTGGATATGAGAAAGAGAGCTATTTCAGGGAAGTGGTGGAGGAATTTGGAAGCTCTCCAGAGCTTCTTGTTAAAATTCTGCAGCCAAGTTGAAGGCACAGGCAGAAAAGATTTCCCTGGGTCTGATTTGAAGGGTCACCTCCTTTTTACAAAGAGCTTGATTATCCGTTCCAAATACAACTCTTCTCTCTGAGCTCATAAACTACTTCTGAGAAGAAACTTTTGCCTTTGGAATACACAAGATTTCATCACATGTAAGGTATGCTTCAGAAATTGTCCTTGTAGAGTATAAGCCTAGTCCCCTATGAGGTCTTCCACCTTCCAGCACCAATTACTTCTCAGGGTAAATTATAAACATTTTCAATCAGTGCTGCTTAATATAATTTTGTCTGCCTGTTGTGTAGTGGTGCTGCCTGACTGCCTCCTTGCTTGTGGTCATTATGTTTCAGTGGGAAAAGAAATGAATAGATTTCCCTGTCTCTTTCCCCTCCACTATGCATTCACAGACAATCTCAGTGAAGTAGAAGAAAGGGAGACGTGATTGCGAGGGCTTTGTCCTCTCTCCGTAAGAGATTGTTGTTAAATATGTCGCCTTTGGGCAAGTTTTATCAAATAAATAAGTCTTGTAGTGCTCTCTAAAATTTGTTTGCAGTGTTGCTGTATGAGAGAGACCAAGTTGGTAAGGTAATATATTTTATTGGACCAACTTCTGTTGGTGGAAAAGGTTTTGAACTACACAGAATTCTTCTCTGCAGAACAGCTGTAAAAGACGAGCCTGGGAACTTAAATTCATAACACTGCTGGACACTGATAGTCAGGGACATTGGCTTCATGGCTCATTACCACAATCTGTGACATACACCTGCCTGCTAACTGTTAATGGCCCTCTTGAAACCCCTTATATATAACAATCCAACCTTTATTGCCCACTCCATCTCAAGTGAGATCCTACAACATGTGTTAACCCTTATGCTTAACTATCTGTCCCAACTTGTATTTAGCTCAGACACTCTGATTTCTTTCCCCAGACCTGAAGGAAAACTCCAAGTAGTTCAAAAGCTTGTACCTTCCTCCAACAGAAGTTGGTCCAGTAAAATATATTACCTTGCCTATCTTGTCTCTCTCTAAAATTTGTCAGACTTTGGATCATTCTAATCTCCCTTAGTAGTTCCTTGTGCCTCAGCCGTGAATACTTTATCTCGGGTCTCCTGATCTCATCCTGGGTTTGGTTAGCTGTATTGTTCCAGAGTGCATTGGTTAGCTGCATTGTTCCAGAGGAATGCCCTTGTCTCAGTGAGTCAGGGATGAAGAAGCAGTCTCTACAGTAGCTACCTTATTTCCTGTCTGAATTTGTCTAGCTTCAATTTCCAGCCATTGGATCATGTTATACCGTTCTCTGTTAGACTGAAGAGTCCATTATTAAATATTTGCTTCCCATGTAGATACGTACAGCCTGTAATCAAGTCACGCCTTAACCTTCTCTTTGTTAAACTTAGTAGATTGAGCTCCTTGAGTCTACTACTATAAGGTATGGTTTCTAATCCTTTAATCATTCTTATGGCTCTTCTCTGAACCCTCTCCAATTTGTCAATATCCTTCTTGAATTGTGGGCACCAGCAGCTGTGTATTACATCAGCAGTCACATCATCATCAAACCAGAGGTAAAATGACCTCTCTACACCTTCTGGAAATTCCCTTGTTTATGTATCCAAGGATTGGCCACAGTCTCACACTGAGAACTCATGTTCAGCTGATTATGCACTGTGACCCCCCCACCCACAGCCATCCCACACACCACCGCAAATCTTTTTTCAGAGTCATTGCTTCCCAGGATAGGGTCCCCCATACTGAAAGTATGGTCTACATTTTCTGTTCCTATATGTATACGTTTACATTTGGCCATATTAAAATGGACATTGTGTGCTTAAGCCCAGCTTACCAAACAATCCACATCACTCTGTATCAGTGACCCATCCTCATCATTATTTACCACTCCCCCAATTTTTGCATCATCTGCAAAATTTATTAATGATGGTTTTATGTTTTCTTTCAGGTATTTAATAAAAAACGTTAAATATCATAGTACCAAGAACCAATCCCTGAGGGACCCCACTAGAAACACACCAATTCGATGAAGGTTACCCATTTAAAATTACATTTTGTGACCTAACAATTATCCAGTTTTTAATCCATTTAATGTGTGCCATGTTAATTTTATATCTTTCTAGTTTTCTGATCAAAATGTTACATGGTACCAAGTCAAATGCCTTGCAGAAATCTAAGTATATTACATCAACACTGTTACCTGCAATCTCATAAAAAAAGAAAAGTTAATTTGATGGGATCCATCTACCATAAATCCATGATGATTGGCAATAATTACGGTACCCTCCTTTAATTCTTTATTAATCAGGTCCCAGTATCATTCATTTGGCGATTTCTTCCAAGCCTGTTATGTATATTTGTTTAAGGCAAAGGTCTTGGAATCAGTAAACCTGAGTTCTATTTTGATGAGTCTGACACACATTTCCAGTTTGACCTTTGGTAAGTCACTTAACTCCACTGTGTTTCAGTTTCCACATCTGTAAAATGGAAATAATATTGCTCACCAATCCTACTTCAGCAAGGTGTTGTGAAGTTAAATACACTGATATTTGTAAATTGTTTAGATGTTGTCTGATGGAAGGGGCTGCTAAAGTCCAAAGTACTGTATTTTTATTATTGTTTTATTATAAAACTGAAATCACAAGAAAAAGAAAATATGTTTGTTTTCAAAATTTCATGGCCTGGAAGTGAAGCTATTCAAACCTTATGAAAATCACACCATTTTTTCCTCCCCAGTGAAGAAGACAACTTTCTTTGTACTTAAATAACCCTCTTTCCTTTGAGGAGCTCAAAGCACTTTATAAATATGACTAAATTGAGCCCCACAGTGCAATAAATCCACATAGACACAGTTACAATACAGGCCCCTGTGGAGCTGGTACTACAAACCTTGGTCTTTCAACTCCAACATAACAGATCTTCACCACTGGAGATGGTATAACAGTGGGAGCTATCTGCTAGTAGTACAAGAAGGAGTAGGCCCTTCTATCCCTTATGTTGGCCAAATGCTTGAGAATGACATTATCACACACTTCACCAGTACATTACAACATCCCTTTAAGAAAGGCACATATTATAATAGTCATTTAACAAATGAGCAAAGTAGGCACAATGGCCCAGATCTTCAAAGGTGTTTATTTAGACTCTTAACTCCCATCGATTACCTTTGAGGATCTGGGCCATTGCGCCTACTTTATCCATCTATGAAATGGTTGTTATAATATGTGTCTTGATTTCAATGGAAGTAAATACCTTTGAGGATTTGGGCCAATGTACTGAAATGATTTTTTTTTCAAGGTCAACCGGAGTCAGTGGCAGAGCCAAGACCAGTATCAAAAAGGCCTGACATTTACTTGGTTGTTCTCAGACCTCACTTTCCCTTCCTTTCTCACACACATTCTTTTGCAGAGCACTTTGAAATGAGAGGGGAGATGTTATTGTGGCTAGTGACTTTCTAGCCAAATGGTGGTAAAAAAATTCAGTACAAGGGCTGGAACTATGTTTAAATTTATTTTATAATTCTACATAATTAGTCCCCCAGTGCTGAGTCAAGATTTTATATGGAAGACTATACTGCTACTGCAGAGATAATCAAACCAATGTATGACACTTCGTTCCCAACCAGATTGGAAATCAGCTGTAGCAATTCAGCAAACTGAGCCACAAGGCAATGTAATTAAGCAATAAGCCACAGAATGACATGCATTAGTAAGCTAGTGGAGCAAGCCTCAGATAGGCTGTGGGGCACAAAGTCTAATAATGCACATCCAGAAATAGCTGATTACTATTAGAACATGTGTGGAAAACAGCATTTGTACCTTATTTTTTCTTAATCATACAATAATTTGGAGGAAATTTATATGGATAATCAGAATATCCAGAGTTATAACCATAAGAATTAAAGATTTGATCCTGAAAGGTGCTAGGCACCCTGGCACTGATCCAGCAAAGCACTTAAGTATGACAAGAAGTTAGTGCATGCATGTGACATTATCAAAAAGATTCCCCACCACCCCCGTCCAATCTGCTTTGAGTAATCAGTGTCCAAAGCCAGTCTCCCACTTTTAACATGAAAAACCTCTTTAATGGGGCACCTATGCATCATCAAATTAAACCCAATTTCCAGAAAGTTTCTACTTGTTAGTCTCAATGGGCTAAACCAGAGGTGGGCAAACTTTTTGGCCCAAGGGCCACATCTGGGTTGCAAAACTGTATGGAGGGCCGGGTAGGGAAGGCTGTGACTCCCCAAACAGCCTGGCCCCCTTCCCCTTATCCGCCCCCTGACTCCCCCCCTCAGAAACCCCAACCCTTCCAACCCCTCCCCCCAGCTCCTTGTCCCTGACTGCCCCCTTCCAGGACCCCCCGCCCCTAACCGGATCCCTGGGACCCCACCCCCTATCTAACTTCCCCTGCTCCCTGTCCCCTGGCTGCCCCCTCCTGGGACCCCCCCGCCCCAACTACCCCCCCGGGACCCCACCCCTGACTGCCCTGACCCCTATCCACACCCCCACTCCCTGACAGGCCTCCCGGGACTCCCATGCCTATCCAACGCCCCCTGCTCCCCATCCCCTGACCGCCCCCCAGAACCTCCGCCCCATCCAACTGTCCCCTGCTCCCTGTCTCCCGCCCCAGAACCCCCTTATCCACCCCCCTGCTCCCCACTCCCTGCTCCCTTACCATGCCGCTCAGAGTGGCAGGACTGGAAGCCGCACCGCCCTGCTGGAGCCAGCCACACTGCCCACGTGGTGGCATGGCTGCCGGGGAGGGGGGCAACAGGGGAGGGGCCAGGGCTAGCCTCCCCAGCCAGGAGCTCAAGGGCCGGGCCAGATGTGGCCCGTGGGCCATAGTTAGCCCACCTCTGGCCTAAACTTACTCAAAATGGGAATAATTATGTATAGCGAGATGCAGCTCTTTTAGAGGTAATTATGGTAATCATACCAATGTATGAATGAGACAATAAATGTCTCCCAAAGGGCTAGAAGATTTTCAGCCTCTTGGGTTTATGCACTTTTGGAAAATTTTATATCTACTCCTTTCCACTATAATTAGAATAATTACCAACTATTCCCACCAATGTAATTATGGAACTATTTTCTAGTTTCTTTGAAATAAACATGATTAATTACATCAGTCCCCATCTTCCCATATAGTAAAGTAGAGAAATACTGCATTTTTTGAAGAACTCAGAAATTTTTCAGATAATTTCTTGGTTTATGGTCCAGCCCATGATTTATGGTATTTTCCTCAATAAATGTTTCTGCCTTTTTGAAAAGCAGTCTGCTTGCCTGAAAGTTTTTAATTTTGCAAATTATTTTTGTTTTGTGTAATAAGGTTCAATCCAGTCTTCTGTAGCACTGAAGGGAAGAACAGCTTTTCTGGAAGCAGAGAAAAAGGCAAAGCCACCTCAGAAACACAGAAGGAAGGGAAGCTGCACTGAAGTGTTTGTAGGTTGAGGCAGGAGAATCCAAATAGTACCATGAGATATTTTTTCACAATTCTTGTGAAATTTCACAACAATGAAAATAAGTATATTTTTTTGCTGGGCCCAAAGAAACATTGAAGAGAGGTTTTCTGAGGTGTCATGCCCTGCCTAAACCCCGAATTAATTCTATTCTTGGCCTTTGAGTCTTTCATGGGCTAACGTTGTGCCCTGAGGCATCATTCAATCTGGTGACGGACCTGGGAAGGGGTTATGCTATACAATATCCAGGAGCTTCCAAGTTCTGCCTTTAGCCTAACATGCAAAACCTGCATAACACAGCTGTAACATAGTCTCTAACTTCCCAGTAGAAACTGCCTTTTGCAATGACATAATGTTCAGGTGGAGGCATGAAATGATTAAGAATTCAGCAAAAACATGAATTTTCATGAGCAGCATACATTTTTATTTTCGCATAGATCTTTATCCACCAGGCGCTCAGGGACATTTCTCAAATGCCTGAGGACAGGCTATTTAGTGAAAACAAAAGTAACAGGCAAACAAAATGACGGAGACAACTCTAAAAGTCAATTCTGCCCAAAGTACTAAACGCATTAAAAATGTCTACTACTATTACCATCATCATTACTGAATATTGATAAATATTCAAAAAAAGAATTAGATAAATTCATGGCTGATAAGTGCATTCTTGGCTATTAGCCAAGAGCGTCAGGGATGCAACCCTCTGCTCTGGTTATCCCTACACCTCTGACTGCCAGATACTAGGACTAGACAACAGGGGATGGGTTACTCAATAATTGCCCTGTTCTGTTCATTCCCTCTGAAGCATCTGACATTGGCCTCTGTCAGAAGACTGGATAATGGACTAGATGGAGCATGGGTCTGACCCAGTATGGCCATTCTGATATTCTTAAATAGTGCCCAGAGGCCTCAGTCAGGAGCTAGGTGCCATACAAACCTATGGGTGAGGTCCCAGAGACCTGGAGACAGGTGAACATAGTACCTCTCACACCAATTAAATACCAGCAAAACAGGCAGAGGACAAATATATACTTAGATATTTGACTACTGTTTATTCAATACTCACAGTATATCTGCCTGCAAAAATACTAGCGCACTTGCCCAATTTTGTTGAATACTGATGTGTGATAAACATATATGATTTGGTAAGTCTGAGCAGAGTCTGTAGTTTTACTCAATTTAATAACACCATCTTAAACAACACATCTTGGATGTGTAAAGAGGCTCATTCTGTAATGGTGACATGGTGCTAAGCAGAGTGACTCGATGATCACAGCATGAAGTTTAAAATAATAAGTAACAGCCCAACATGGATATGTCAAGTATAAATCATGCTGTACCAATCTACTTTCTTTCTTTGGCAGGGTTACTGGCAGTAGACATGATATCTCTTGATGTTAGTAAGGCTTTTGACGCAGTGCCACATGATATTCTCATAAGCAAACTAGGAAAGTGGGATCTAGATGAAGTTAATATAAGGTAGTTGCACAACTGTTTGAAAGAGAATAGTCATCAATGATTTGCCGTCAAACTAGGAGGGTGTATCTAGGGGGGTCCTCACAGTGGTCAGTTATACAGTCCTAGGTCCAGTACTATTCAATATTTTTATTAATTACTTGGATAATAGCGTGGAAAGTATGCTTATAAGATTTAAGGATGACACCAAGCTAGGAAGGGGTTGCAAGCACTTTGGAGGACAGGATTAGCATTCAAAAAATGATAAACTGGAGAAAGGGTCTGAAATCAAAAAGATGAAATTCAATAAAGCCAAGTGCAAAGGGTATATGCAAAAACTACTTGAGTGGTCAGATGATTTACAGTGCAAACTGTAGTTTTCTGACCAGTGCTTGGTCTGATTTGAACTTGGGGAGTATGCAACAGTGACGGATGGCCATAGTTACTTAGTAATGCAATGACAGCTAGAAAGGTTCAAGACACCCTTATGGAACATGAAACAGTTCATGAGTTTTATGTATCCCAAATGGAATAAAGGGAACTGACTTGGGGTGCCTGGTGACCTCTCTACATTCTTTTTCAGGACATTTGTATCCATCTGATTACAAGCACTATGTAGCATTGCAGAGCTCTTTGAGAGATCAACTGCAAACGCCTAGAAATAAGTGCCTTCAAGGAAATTAAGAAGGAAATGGTTCAATGCCAAAGGAGAAAACTGGCATCAGCTAAATTTACAAAGGACTTTAGGACAAAAGGTGGGCAGCCTACATACTTTCAGGATGTAAGGAAAAGAGATTGCAGCAGGATATGGAATGTTGGCATGTTGAGGATAGTTCAGGAATATTACAGTAAATTCTTTCAGGAACAAACCATTTCTCCTTCCCAGCTGCAGCAGGAGTTGGACAGTACTGCAGGTTTTTCAACACTGGCAGATAAGGAACAGGATTCACTTGTGAGACCAATAGAGGAAATGGAGGTTTGTGCAGCTACCTTGTCACTGAAGAAAGGAACATCCTGGGGGCTAACAGTTTGAGTGACATTTTTTCAGAAGTTTACGGATCCACTCTCAATGATGCTCTTGTGCTGTCAATGATACCTTGCCTAAAGGCACACTGGGATCTTCCTTTTATGAAGGCTTTTTAATATTTTTTAAAAAGAGGATATTGGAGATATTCCTCTTTTGAACACATATTACAAAATTTTGGCTTCCATTCTAGGCAAGGGTTTGAGGGAAATAGCAGGGAAATTATTGCATCCCTCTCAGTGTTATGCCGTTAAACATCACATGGTGACATTTTATGTAGTTTATGAGAAGTAATTGAGATTGGGCCACAGAGAGAATAGCAGGGTTAGCTTTTGATAGTGTGAATCTTCCTTCCTTATTGTCGGTCCTGTCTCCCACAAGATCGTATGGTATTCCCCCACAGTTTATTAACTGACTGAGGCTCCTGCATGTTTATGCACTAAGCATCTCTTTAGTAAATGGGTGGAGGAGAAAGGCTATACAGACACATTTGGGGATAAGGCCCGGGTCTCCCTTGAGTCCACTTTTGTATGGTTTTTCTTTGCTGTGGGCAGTGTATGGTGACAGGAGATGTCAGGGATTAAGGGGGAGAGGAATTGCATGCTATGAATGGAAAGCCTCACCCATGCAGATGATGGCAGCGTGCTGGTGGGCAGTGAGGAAGGTAGGGACACATTCTTTGGCACGTCACATAATTATTCAGCTGTGGCTGCAGCAGTGATTAACATGAAGAGCAAGGCTTTGTGGGTGGGGATTTCAGGGTGCTCTTTCTCTCTTCCGGAGAAATTGATGACTGTGATGAGTCCTCCCAGGGTGAAAGATATTTTGGGATTCTTCTTTGGCTGTGATTCAGTAACTAAGGTGAACTGGGAGAAGTGGTTTGCCTCCCACCAGGTTAAGGTACTGAGGTGGAAGAGATGGTTCATGACATTGGCAAAAAGGGTGAGGTTAATTAAAACGTTTCGGATACCCCTTAGCATTTATACAGCATATGTGTGTCCTTCCCCCGGAAAACTGTTGGTGAAATTGACAGGGTTATTTTTACAGATGTTCTGGGGTAATGAAGAAAAGTATAATCCACCTGCCAGTTAAAGAAGGGAGTTTGGGGACAGCTTGCCCTGAAGATTTCTTGATGGTGTTGGGTTTTGTTTTTTAATTTTCATAGAGTTCACAAGCATGGCCACTCATATTCCAGTGTTACTGGGAAATGTCACAAGGGAAGAAATAGAGTACTGATAAGAAAAAGGGGAGGAGGCCCCCTACAATTTTTTGTTTATTTGTTTCTGTAACAGCCCAGCCCTCTCTCTCTTACATACAACTTTAAGATGCATTTCCCATTGGCAAGTTCAGGCAACAGCATTCCAGCACTGTGGTTCACAGTTTAGAGAGCACTATATCAGAGTGTGCTTCAGGAATAAGAACATAAGAATGGCCATACTGGGTCAGACAAATGGGCCATCTAGTCCAAAATCCTGTGTTCTGACAGTGGCCAATGCCAGCTGCTTCAAAGGGAATGAACAGTACAGGGCAACTTATGATACTGATTAATCTTCTAGTTTTCAGGCCAAAGAGTCCATGTGGGAGGGGGTGGATGATTTTTTCTTGTATTTGGGATTTATTCTGATTGTGACTGTAATTTCTCATTTTTTATTTTGAAGTTTTTATTTCAATAAACATGAACAAACAGTTCATGAGTTCAACAACAATAACAGCAACAGTTCAACAATAAACATGAGTGCAAACAGGAGAATTTCTGAAATAACCAGCTAGAGGGAAAGAAAAACAGTAAACAGCCGAGTGAGATGAAGGAAAAATATTTCGGGGTAGCTATGAAGTTATATTATGTATTTACTTGAAAACTGAACAAACATCTACCAGTTTTCATGACTAAAATGGCTTAAATTAAGGAAATAATAAGGAGTCCAGTGGCACCTTAAAGACTAACAGATTTATTTGGGCATAAGCTTTCATGGGCTAGAACCCACTTCATCGGATGCATGGGTTCTAGCCCACAAAAGCTTATGCCCAAATAAAACTGTTAGTCTTTAAGGTGCCACTGGACTCCTTGTTGTTTTTGTGGATACAGACTAACACGGCTACCCCCAATACTTAAATTAAGGTAGTTTCATTGAATAAATGCTATTAAACTTTTATGTATTCTGCCTCTGAAAATAATATTTTAAGGTGGGAGGAAAAATATGTTAAATAAGTAATCCTGTGGGAATAGCATTTACATTACTGTAATTAAATGCAATCATAATGTTGGAAATTATGCACAGAGAGGTTGAGGGCTGATTTAATACTCAGGGCAGGGAGCATAGAATGTAATTTATGAATTAAGGGTGTTTGCAGTGATAACTTACTGAAAGGAAAGAGGTAAAAGGGATAACGGAATGGGGAGATAGGAACAAAGTTTACAGAGGAAAGGCTGGGAAAAGGCAGTTAGGAAGAGGGAAAATGGGGTGGGATGAAGAAAGAAAGAGGAAAAAAGCAGCAGAAGGAAGGAAAGTGAAGCAGTGGAAAAGCAAGAAGGGAAGGAGGGCAAGGCACTGAGGCAGCAAGGTGCTTAAATACATGCCTAACTTTAAGCATATGTGGGGGAAAGGGGAGTAGGAAGGCGAAGGGGTATTGCCAGATCTGTGAATGAGAGATGCGCAGGATTTCTGTGTATGAAGTTGGGAACAATCTATCAATGGAAGGACATTGTTACTCAGGATTCCTGTCTATAATGGGTCATTTATTGCACAAAATAAATCATGTGTTTTGGGAAAGGAAAAGACAGAATTAATCGGGGGTGGGGGTTGATTATGTGGAAATGTTGAACACATAGGGACATGGTGGTGGGTGTGCAGGGAGAACCCAAAGGTTCACCAGGGATGGAGAGACACAGAAGGAGGGGACCCAAAGAGAGGGGGGGAAACCAAAAACCTTCCCAACTCTCATGATACAGATGAACAGGAGAGAGGTATGGAGGCTCTCTGAGGGATAGAGTGGGGAAGATGCCCCACGACTCCCACCACAACCCTCCTGCTGCAGCTTCCCACATCCTGCCTTCCTCTTAGCATTGTTGCAAGAACTTCTGCATTTAAAATGGTAGTAACTTATGCAAACACCAGTTTTTCATGGGTGTAACTCATTGGATGTTTTCCTGATTTACACTAGGGTGTCTGAAGGGTGACTTGGGCTCAATCTTCCATGGATGTGTGATGGGAGATGCATGAAGACACAAGGTCTTATTGTTTTGGTGCAGATTTAGGGCAAATAACGTCCCTGTCTCATTGACTGTGGAAGATCTTCTGGCAGTGGAAAATGATGCATCATAGTAAGGTAGCACCTGATTTAGGGGAATGCACAGTGGGTATGCAGCTCTGGTGAGATGCAGGGGTTTGCTTTGCAATGGCTCACTGCACACCATGAGGGCAGGTGAGGGTAGAGCATGTGTGGGAGAAGGCAGGGCTGGAAAATATGCTGTTCTGGAGCATGTATGGGGGTGCTTTGAGAGCCATGGGAGCTCCTGCAGCTAGCTAAGACTGTACAGCAGGTCCCTGCACACTCCATGGCATAGGATCAGAGGGTTCCTTTCCCCACTTATCCTCCTAGCCCCAGCTCAAATGCTTGAGTTGGTCACTGGAAAATGGATTTGCCACCTTAACAAAATGTAACTCGCCATGCTGGCAAGTAGAGAATTCCAAATAAACACCAAGTGGACATTTTTGTTGTTGTTGCCATAAATGTTGAGTCGTGAAATGTTTTTAAATGTTCTAAAAAGCTACATATTGCACCTGAAATTTCAAACTGTTCCATCTCTAAGGAAGCTGCTGCTTAATCTGTTTTCAAAATCACATAAATGTGCCTATGGGCTTGCGCAGTACTGGATGCGTTCCTGATTGATTTGCATATGCACCTGACTAGATAGGTGTCTAGCTAACCATGTGCCTGGGCAGGCAGAAGATGTGGGTGTACACTTCTAGAAGTGTGTGCACCACACAGGACTGCATATCTATGCATGGCAATGTGTGCCTACAGATTGACTGAAAATACAATGTCCAAGAGACTAAGATAGATTAACAGGCTAAAAGCAATGAGCTCTGTTTATCCGCAGAACAGGTGCAGCATGGGAAATGGCAGTGTAAGATTCCTTATACCGACTCCTTGTGCAGAAACCACAACTTGGGGTCTGGGCATGTCAGTAATTCATTCTCTGTATTCCTTCGGTCCTTGGCTTCTATGCCAAACAGAGCTAATCATGTTGGTGGATTCAGTGAAGTGGAGTCCTGCCAAATAGGAAATAGATTGAAATCAACCCATTTTACATATGATATCCTCCAGCCATCAGATGATAATGACTTTCTGTCACTACCCAGGTTTAGTGGATTCACACCAGCAACTTAGAGGAGAAGAGCTCTAGACCTCATTATCAATGCCCTGAGCAACTCAGTCTACCACTGTTAAATTGTTTTCAAGATGAGTTTTGGCTTCAGAGCAAAATTCAAGTTTCCCCCTCTCTGAGCTGTATTGATTTATGGCACTAGATATTCAATTCTTTACTTGTGACTCAGAAACTGAATTTCCATAAATAAAAAGGGTTAGTGAAATATTGAAATAGATGGCTGTCTGAAAAATGCTTGCAACTCATTTTTCTTTATAAAAAAAACAAAAGCTCAGCTTGGCTTGCATTTATAGTGGAATGAAGAGAATCTGTAGCCATGTGAAATGGGGTTTCAGGAAAGGTTTTAAGGACCAATTACCTTAAAATAATGTGGCTTTCCTTTAAATGCAGGGATATCAATAACAGACTGTTGTTGTTCTTGAAGCCAATGATACTGGGGTAATGTAGCTACAGTGGTGCCTTTCAGCTTTTTGTTCAGCTATAAAAAGCAGCAGGGGCATCAAATATTGAAGAGCACCTCAGGCATCTCTCTGAATTTATGTATGTTTGCTCAAGGTCTGCAACATTGTAAATGCTACTGGGATTTCACTCAGGTAAAAGCCTTCAGCACATTGATGTAGGTCAAATTTGGGGGCAGCTTTTTACTAAGTCGTCCTAAGGGATTACTGGTAGAGAAACACTAGAGGGGACAAGTCCAGTTTTTTTATTTTTTTTTAATGCAGAGATCTCATCACTTTTCCATACCTCCAGGACATCTCAAAATAAGCATTCTGGGGGTAGGGGTGGGGATATCACTGAAGCAGAGTTTTAGGTGCTTAAGTTTTAGAAAGACTTAAGGATGTTAAACAAACAGTAACGTAGGGAGTCACATCATCATCTTCTGAGGACATCTGTAACACTGAATTGCTTTAGGGTATTCTCTCTTCACAGAGGGTTTTGCCATGATATTAATTTAACAGACTTTTCAGGAACTTTGCCCCCAAAGTCCTTTTTTGAAATCTTCAAAGCGCTCTGCAACTCAAACCAGATTTAAAGAAATAGACAAGAGTCTGATTTGAGAGGTAAGGGTTCATTGGGGTGAGTTTATATTTAACCACGTGCCTTCCGTTAGAATGCTAGAATTTTCCAGGTTGCCTGCTGAGTGAATGCTTCAATTGCGGGTGTGTGCGAGTGCACATTTTAACAAGCAGATTTAAACAAGAGGAGATGCTGCATAATATATCAGCCCATACAAAGAAACCTGTTACGGTTTTGAGCAAATACCAGCATATTGCATGATGAGCAAGTTAAAAACGTACAAAAATAAAAAAGTTACAAACCCAAGCAAATAAAGTTTAAGGTGCACTTCCACAACAAGACACAGTCACACTCAAATAACAACTGCATACCTCGCTCTCCTCCATTATGTTGGTAACCTTGTAGTAGTCTCAGAAAGAAGCAGAAAGTATTGTATTTTATTTTTTATAGTTAGATTCAGAAAGTGTATTTTCTTTTTCGTTGTAAAAGTGTATTCATTTGGATATCTTTACTTCTGATGACTCCATCTGCCACCTGTTAAAAAAAGGATGCATAAGCACCCTTTAAACATCCAACTCTGTAAAAAGCAACAAAGCATTTGTCTTTTTGAAAATGGCTTCCCCTATGACCACTAGGACCAAATAAACCTCGTTTTTTGGATTACTGAACGAAAACTGAATTTGTAATGGAATGCACTGGGAAGTTACATTTAACAGAGCCAGTAGCGTTGCAAACTCTTTAGCTACCTTTGATGATGACTGTTCTGTGTAATGAAATGGGTGCAAATCTGAGACTTTGTTTCTGATGCCTCTACTGATGTGTGGTATGTAGTAGATGGTGGTTGTGCAACTAATGAAGTCTTCATCTCTGGATGGAAGAGTAGAGGTTACGCAGAGATAGACAGGAAACTGGTTTGTTTCCTTTGCATTAGATCTGGTGGAATGGAGAGTCAGCTATTTTCAATGGATCTATGATGATTTACACCAGCCGAGGCTCTGACCTGTTTTGTGCAACCTACCTTAGCTGATACACCGTGTAGTGTTTGTATATATGGTTATATTGTGCACATACATCTGTCCTCAGTCTACAAATCGTTAAAGTGAAATTATAGTTAGAAAAGTGACTAAAAAGGGCATTGTGAAAATTCTATACTTATTCTTGTGCTGACTTCCCTATCAGGTACTGTGTGCTTAGTTTACAATGCTTGCAAAGTCTTAATTTTTGTAATGCATCAGCCTAACAAATTCAACTGGAGCCCTGAAGCTCAAATGGTTTTCTGTTTCTTACATCAAAACTTCTGCAATCATAATTGAACTGAAAGTTTCCCGGATGATTCACAAGACAGTCTAGACTCCAGTTCACAGTTGTATACCTTTGTTGGCTCTCCAATACTAAGAGGAGTAAATAGGGTCAAAATTTTCACACCTGGATGCCAGAAGTTAGGTTGCTAAACGCAAGTGACCTGATGTTCAGAATTGTTGAGCACCCACAAATCCCATTGAAAGAGGCACGTGGCTATCTCACCGTACACTGTCATTTTATCTCACGTGTATTTTAAGGTCATGGTTGTTGCAATCAAGATCTCTTCTGAACAAGGCATACTAATGTTCCTTACTTTTACTCATAAAGCCATATATATATACACACACACACACACACACACAATGATTCATAGTTTAGTTCTAGTCAAAAAATAACAGATTTGTCTCTGTGCAATACCTACATGTCCTGTAAATGTCCCTCTCTCAGGCACTGCCTCCTTTGTTAGCTTTTTTTTTTGTATCGGGAAGAGGGCAGGGGCTGCTTTTGAAGGGTTAGTGACATCGTATTATCATTTGATAAATGGTGTTACACTGACTTTTTGTGCTAGTGAGTGGCAAACAGAAACTTCATTTACCGCTCGTCACATCTGTACATAGAAATCATTTTGCAACTGTGGTATATGTCACTCTGCACAATGGGGACAAATGATGCTTAGAAATAGAGAAATTGAAATTGAAGAAATTTTTTAATTATTCTTTTGCTTCCTTATTCAACAAGTCCCTAATTTAAATAAGGCTAAAATCACATTGCAGCAGTGCACCAATACTCTGTTTTAAATACATTTTGGCTATTAATGGACTTGAAGTTTACATTGGCTGTTTCTGTTACCTTTACAGCATAAAATCATAAGTAATCGTTCTTTGCCCTTCCCTGCCTTTCAATCAAGCATCTCAAAGCACTTGACAAACATTAATTACACCTGGGAGCAAGCAGCTGTGGTAGTTAGTATTATGATGTCTAAGTAGGAAACCTGTTGTTGTCTCAAGCTCTGTGTGCAGCCACTGTTGCATTTTTTTACATTTACCATACTGGCATTTCGCGAGCAGTTAATGACCAGATAAGTACCAGTGGGAATGCAGGAGTTCATTCTCAACGTTTAGCTGAGGTTTTAATGAAAAAATGTCACATTCAGGAAGAATCCTGGGTAATGATTGGCTGAAAACAGCCATGTGATCAGTCTGTAGAAAGTGCATAATCCTAAAGTATGAAACAATGTTAACCAGTTAAATTTCATATCAAAATGATTGCAAACAATTGGCTGCAAACTTAGAACCTAACACTGCTCATAGTTTTATGTAGCTCTATTGATTTATTTGGAGCTATTCCTCATTAATCATAGTGCCAAACAAAATCAGGCTGTAAACTTTTTCTGGAGCTCCAGTTTCATCGCCTCCTTAGATCATTAGTTTAAAAATAACAGCACTTTCTGAGGTTTACATAGCTAGATGGATGTCTAAGCTAGGTGCTTGAATGACTGTAATAATGTGTATATGCAATAATATATACATTGTCTCTCAAAGTAAATTAGACCTCAATCAGACTTTAGCTTAAAAGGTTAAATCACTTACCCCAGCCTACACAGCGAAAGGGAGAAATAGAATAGAATCCAGGATGCTTCAATTCTTGACCTCTTCCTACTTATTCCAAAATTATTAAAATCTAGCACCGTTATAAATAAAATTAAATATGTATTTTACATTAGCAATGTGACCTCTGTTATTTCAGTAATGTGCCATTCCCTTGACAAAAGTATTCTCTATAAAGACAAAGACTGAATGAAGATAATCCTCACCCTTCAAAATTTCTGTGTGACAGCTTTTGTTTGACTGGACTCTTCGGTTTGGATTGCCAAATGGCAGAAGACACAAATACTACATTTGCCTGGCTCCAAGAGACTGAATACAAAAATGAAGCTGAAGATTATGCACTGCATGTCCTAGAAAGTAATTTGTCTTTTGCTGGCGCACTTTCGGGAAGAAGTGGTTTCTGGAGTAAGGCAGAGCATGGAGAAGTTTGGTTTAAAATATGCATCTGTTTCTACAGATCCAGATTGTGTAACTTGGTGAACATCACACTAAGGACACTGCAGTTATTGTACATTTTGTTTTTTAAATGAAGTGTTCTAAGTAAATTTTTAAGGTTGTACATGAGTGCTTTGTCGTCATATGCTTAACGTTTATGTACTTAAGTCTGGTTTATGTACTTAAGTCTGATTTTAGTTGACCAGGGCTCTGACACTAAGTGATAGAGTAGAGAATTGGGTCCCTGGGGTGGGATTTTTCAAAAGCAAAATTCCCAGTTACATCAATACTAGTCACTGCTGATGTCCACTATTCATTTTCTGTGTTGAATACACACACTATAAATGAGAAAACTGTTTAACATCCCAAACCTAGAGGAAAGGACAGTGCTGTAGAAAGCTCAGACAAATGGGTTTGAATAACAATTTCCAGTGATTCTAATAGATATTAACTGCATTATAATGCCTGAAGATGCTTTACATATTGTAACCACCACATGGCAGAATATCAGAGTAAGTGCTGTGGTATACAGTCCGCTGTAAGGGTACATCAACATTGGAGCTAGGGCTGTAATTTCCAGTCATACATATACTAGCTTTGATAGGGACAGCATGCTAAAATAGTAGTGTTAGCCATGGTGGTGCAGGTGGAGGAACAGGCTTGCCAACTCAAGTACAATCCCACCAGTACTCTAGGCATATATTCAAGTTGCTCAGGCTGCCCCGCTGCCCATGCTGCCCCACTTCTATGTTTAGCGCACTTGCTCGATGAAAGCTAGCATGCGTATGGCCACCTGAGCTGGGAATTATACCCTCAGCTCACCTGTAGACATATCCTAGATGTCTGGTTGTGCGCTCTGTGTATTATGAGCTCGAAGGCAAACGCTGTAGGTGCTGCAAACACTAGGCTCGACAGGCTCTAGGTCTCAGTGGATTCCTATAAATACACACTTTGAGTAATCGAGGACTGCTTTACTACAGCTTCCAGAAACATAAAGTGCAAACACCATAGGCCCAACTGCTTTTAACAGTTACAAGGAAAAGATCAACACAGATCATAACCCATCCCTAAGGACAGACGACACTAAACTGGGAGGAGCGGTAGATACGCTGGAAGGTAGGGAAAGGATACAGAGGGACCTAGACAAATTGGAGGATGGGGCCAAAAGAAATCTGATGAGGTTCAACAAGGACAAGTGCAGAGTCCTGCACTTAGGACGGAAGAATCCCATGCACCGCTACAGGCTGGGGACCAGCAGAGGAGCTAAGCAGCAGTTTTGCAGAAAAGGACCTAGGGGTTACAGTGGACGAGAAGCTGGATATGAGTCAACAGTGTGCTCTTGTTGCCAAGAAGGCTAATGGCATTTTGGGCTGTATAAGTAGGAGCATTGCCAGCAGATCGAGGGATGTGATCATTCCCCTCTATTTGGCATTGGTGAGGCCTCATCTGGAGTACTGTGTCCAGTTTTGGGCCCCACACTGCAAGAAGAATGTGGAAAAATTGGAAAGAGTCCAGTGAAGGGCAACAAAAATGATTAGGGGACTGGAACACATGACTTATGAGGAGAGGCTGAGGGAACTGGGATTTTTTAGTCTGCAGAAGTGAAGAATGAGGTGGGATTTGATAGTTGCTTTCAACTACCTGAAAGGGGGTTCCAAAGAGGATGGCTCTAGACTGTTCTCAGTGGTAGCAGATGACAGAACGAGGGGTAATGGTCTCACGTTGCAGTGGGGAGGTTTAGGTTGGAAATTAGGAAAAACTTTTTCACTAGGAGGGTGGTGAAGCACTGAAATGGGTTACCTAGGGAGGAGGTGGAATCTCCTTCCTTAAAGGTTTTTAAGGTCTGGTTTGACAAAGCCCTGGCTGGGATGATTTATTTGGGAATTGGTCCTACTTTCAGCAGGGGGTTGGACTAGGTGACCTCCTGAGGTCCCTTCCAACCCTGATATTCTATGATTCTATGACAGCCCAGTACAGGGAGCTAATGGCAAGCATCTAACTATCCTCTTGCCACCAACCCACTCCACTGTATCCTCTTGCTGCAGCTACTGCGAGCCATTGGGGATGGGGAGATGCCTTCCAAGTTCTTAGACTGCCTTGTCTTTGCACCACAGTCAGCTTCTCTAGTCTCTGCCCCTCCTCCCATGCAGCCTCTGGTTCTCTCCTGCACCTGCTCCCTTCTGACCTCAAGGAGTACTTCCCTTTCCTGTACTCTGGGGATTATGCAATCCTCTACTGGCCATCAGACTTGGGCATAGCACAGTGCAGGTTCATTATAAGACAAGTGCTTCTTACTTCATAGGATCCCAAAACTCTTGGAGACCTGGGTTAGGCAGAATCTGGCTGGGGGAGCCCAGGACTGGTACTGAACCTCTCACTTTCTGTCTCTGCCAGCATGCCCACCCCTGTTCCTTCTGCCACCATTGACACAGCCTCCCCATGCCTCTTTGCAGCAGCCAGGGGTGCCCCCGGAATTTTTTCACATGGTGCATACATGTATCACATGAGCCAGGGAGATCCCACAAATCACCCCTGTGGAGCCATCCCCACAGCAGCCACTGGCCCCAGCACCTCACCCACCAAGTCCGCGCATGCTCAGCTCCTGTTGGGTTGGAGAGCAAGCCTGCCACACACACACCTCGCAGTGGGAGCTCCTGGAGACAGAGGCGCGACCGGGCCAACCTGAGTGACACTGCAACCCCCATGCACCAGGTTCCAATGCCACTCGGTGTGGGAGCCTATCAAACCGGGGGCTTGGGGCAAAGTGCCCCTTTTGTTCCCCTCCCCACTCTGAGCATCCCTACTGCCAACGGTACATAGCGTGTACACAGCCGCAGGCACCATTTGTCACAGCTGCAGCTTCATGTGCCAGATAGCTAAAGAAAACGGGTCAGGAGAAAGTGCTGTGCAACTAATAACACCACAGGATCAAAGGCATTGTATTACGTGAACACCTGTAATCTATTCCTGACTAAAGTACCAGCGCAATACATAAAGGCCTTTTCAAATGATGTTGGCAGTGCTGTTGTAGCCGTGCTGATCCCAGGATATTAGCAAGACAAGATGAGGTAATATCTTTTACTGGCGCCAACCTATGGCTCTTGAAAGGAACCCGACAGACAACTATATACAAGAAACCCAGGGATCACCACATTTCCCTTTACAGAGCCAGGAACCACCCCAAACACACCAAGAAATCTGTAATCTACAGCCAGGCCCTCAGATACTACGGAATATACTTCGAGGAGAAAGTCTGGTATACATAACTTACCACACTCAAAACCACCTTCCCCAAATAAGTACACTCCGCCAGAGAAATAGATTGCATATTTGGGCCACCCAAATACCCTGAGAGAAACTGCTTCAATGTAGGGGCGGTGGTGGGGAGGACCACCAACCACACATGCCTAGTTGTCATCTAGCATCCCACACTTACTACCCCAAACAATCACAATGTATACTCAGTGTGGGGACCACAGCCTGAAAGAAATCTTTCCCAGACCCCGCTCTTCTGGCCTTTAAACAACCATCCAACCTTGCCAAGCTGAACATCAGAAGCAAACTACCCACAGACTAGGATGTACCAACACAAAGCTGTTATGCTTATACAAAGCACATGAGATCTTTTTATAGGGGAAAAGGCAACACCCCACATTTATTGAGAATACAGCAGTTAGCATATACTTTTCAGTCACACACACACACACCATGTACACAGTCCCGCCAGTCAATGTTTATAGTTACCAGTCCAGAGTCTGGATCAATTTAGTGGCCAGCCAGATTGGTCACAGAGGGGAGCCGGGCTCTGTCGGTCGTGATCTGATGCTCCTGGAGTTGTTGGCAAGACGAACCCAAAGCCCCATGGCAAAGCACCCTGTTCTTATAGTCTTTTTTTCTCCGTTGAAGTCTGTGGATTTTGCTGTGTCAGTTTATGACTGGCTACTCCTCAGTGAGTGTTATCTTTTGATGGTCCAAAACATCTCCAGGAGGGTCATTCTGTCTGGTTTCAATTTAATCAATTATCTTGTGTTTTAGGATGCCAGCCTTCACCTCAGGGTCGTCAGTCTGCCCCTCCTCAACCATGGATGTGCTTTGATGGTTCTCTGGTGTCTCTGAGTCTATTCACTCCTCCTCCCTTGGCCATCTGGCTTCAGAAATGGCCTTCACATCTTATCTTTCCCTGACGCATACATTCCTCATTCACACAAACAGTTCTTTGCAGAGACCTTCAAAAGGTAACAAATAGCAGTGTTTTATATTGAACAAGAAAGGCATCATAAATTAGACCTTACTAAATCTTGTAACTGTCCTTTCCCACACTGTGGTCTGGGCCTCCGAAATTAACATAGACACAGACAAAATCCTGTCTGTTACTTACAAGGCATGAAAAGAAAATGGCTAATACTAGTATCCACTATCCTATTCATTTATTCAAATACCTTAATTCTTACTAAAAAACATACAATGTATATAGCCAAAACATAATCAATTATATAACACAGTACCCATGGTACAACAAAGCGGCACCAGACCCTGCCAGAACAACAGATGCAAATGCTACAATGATCAATATCCCCACAACTTACCTGTCAAGATCCCTGGGTCCTACACATGCCTATCACAACATGTGGTATATCTCTAGTCCACTAAATGCCCCTATAACAACTATGTGGATGAAACGAGACAATCACTGTGCTCTAGAATGAGCTCACATAGAAAAATGATAAAAGACCAAAACACCCTGTCACCTGTGGGTGAACACTTTTCACAAAACAGTTACTCCATATCTGACCCCCTCAGTCCTTCTCCTCAAAGGAAACCTGCCCCACACCTTCAAAAGACGAGCCTGGGAGCTTAAATTCATAACTTTGCTAGACACTAGAAATCATGGCCTCAATGAAGACACAGAATTTGTGGTGCCTTACAGCAGTCAGTAACCCACTCACCCCCCCCCCCCCCCCCCCCCCCCACACACTTTGTCCAAGGACTCCAGGGATTTTAACTGCCCACTTCACCTTGAATGGTCTCTTGCGACATGTGTTAACCCCTTATGCTTAACAATCTGTTCCACCTTGTGACATTCTGAGTACGTTTGCCAGACCTGATGAAGTGCTCTGTGAAGCTTGTCTCTCTCACCAACAGCAGTTGGTCCACTAAGGGTATGTCTACACTATGAAATTAGGTTGAATTTATAGAAGTCGTTTTTTTAGAAATTGGTTTTATATATTCGAGTGTGTGTGTCCCCACAGCAAATGCTCTAAGTGTATTAAGTGCATTAACTCGGCAGAGTGCTTCCACAGTACCGACGCTAGAGTCGACTTCTGGAGTGTTGCACTGTGGGTAGCTATCCCACAGTTCCCGCAGTCTCCGCTGCCCATTGGAATTCTGGGTTGAGATCCCAATGCCTGATGGGGCTAAAACATTGTCGCTGGTGGTTCTGGGTACATATCGTCAGGCCCCCGTTCCCTCCCTCCCTCTGTGAAAGCAAGGGCAGACAATTGTTTCGCGCCTTTTTTCCTGAGTTACCTGTGCAGACGCCATACCACGGCAAGCATGGAGCCCGCTCAGGTAACTGTCACTGTATGTCTCCTGGGTGCTGGCAGACCCGGTACTGCATTGCTACACAGCAGCAGCAACCCATTGCCTTGTGGCAGCAGACGGTGCAATAGGACTGGTAGCCATCATCGTCATGTCCAAGGTGCTCCTGGTCGCCTCTGTGAGGTCGATCAGGAGCGCCTGGGCAGACATGGGCGCAGGGACTAAATTTGGAGTGACTTGATCAGGTCATTCTCTTTAGTCCTGCAGTCAGTCCTATTGAACCATCTTATGGTGAGCAGGCAGGTGATACGGATTGCTAGCAATCGTACTGTACCATCTTCTGCCAGGCAGGCAAGAGATGAGGATGGCTAGCAGTCCTATTGTACCATCTTCTGCCGAGCAGCCATGAGATGTGGATGGCATGCAGTCCTTCTGCACCGTCTGCTGCCAGCCAAAGATGTAAAAGATAGATGGAGTGGATCAAAACAAGAAATAGACCAGATTTGTTTTGTACTCATTTGCAAACTCCCCCCCCCGCCCCCCGTCTAGGGGACTCATTCCTCTAGGTCACACTGCAGTCACTCACAGAGAAGGTGCAGCGAGGTAAATCTAGCCATGTATCAATCAGAGGCCAGACTAACCTCCTTGTTCCAATAAGAACAATAACTTACGTGCACCATTTCTTATTGGAACCCTCCGTGAAGTCCTGCCTGAAATACTCCTTGATGTAAAGCCACCCCCTTTGTTGATTTTAGCTCCCTGTAAGCCAACCCTGTAAACTGTGTCGTCAGTCGCCCCTCCCTGTGTCAGAGCAACGGCAAACAATCGTGCATCTGAGTTGAGAGTGCTGTCCAGAGCAGTCACAATGGAGCACTCTGGGATAGCTCCCGGAGGCCAATACCGTCGAATTGTGTCCACAGTACCCCAAATTCGACCCAGCAAGGCCGATTTAAGCGCTAATCCACTTGTCGGGGTGGAGTAAGGAAATCAATTTTAAGAGCCCTTTAAGTCGAAATAAAGGGCTTCATTGTGTGGACAGGTGTAGGTTTACATCGATTTAACACTGCTAAATTCGACCTAAAGTCCTAGTGTAGACCAGGGATAAGAGATATTAGCTTACCCACCTTGTTTTTTCAAATGATGCAATGGATCCAGCTCTGAAGGGTTTTTACCTATTCAAATAATAAAAGCACTTAAATATCTCAATGCATAATCCTGCAAATCCTAATTTAAATGAACAATTGGAACACAAATTGGGGTGGGGGGAGGGGTCATCAAAGGGACTCATCATGTGAGTAAGAACTACTCTCATGAGTAAAGATTTTCAAGTGTGAGCTCTCATGTTTGTTGGAGAGACATAAGTTATTAAATCAGAACCATTTACCACAGTAACTGTTTTTTATAAATATACCTCTCCTAGGATGATATGCTCATTGCTGGGATGGGCACCATAATCTCCTCCTACATCTATCAACACAGAAAGAGGCTCTGGGTAAGCTCTGTGTGGTAATAGGCAGACTGAAAAAATGACACTCCATTTACTTCTTATACATCTTCTGATGTGTATCTTTTCTTTTTTAAGTGCTCATATGTCCCCTCAGTACTGTAGTGTCTGAGCACCTCACCATCTATGCCGGTATCCTCACAGGGATGCTGTGGTTAATAGTGTTAGCCCCATTTTACAGATGGGAAATTGAGGCACAAAGAACAGGAGTGACTTACTCAAGGTCGTGCAACTAACGAATTTGCCAGCTACACACTATAGCTTCCTCTCACCTCTCTGCTCTCGTATGCTCCATTGTATGGAGGATGGTTATAGGTACCATAGCAAAGAAAAAACGTTAATCCTCAAGATGTGTGCACCAACATCTTCGGCACCCCACATTACCTTGTCACTGTTGCTTTTCTCCTTCTCTCCCCTAATCTCCCCCATATGTTTGTTCACATCTTTCATGCATCTTGACTCTGTAGGCTTGGCAAAAGTGTTATGGTAATTACTGAAGTGCAGTAAATATGAAGCTGCTGTGGGACATCTTTTATTTATCTGTAATGCGTAATTTATCAGGCCACAGAAATAATAATAAAATAAATGCAGCGGATGAGTTATGAACATTATTAGTGTACGTTGAATATGCAACTCCGATGTGTGTAAGCCTTCTGCCAGATGGTATTGGCAGCAACAAGGGGTTTAATATGCAGGGGTTCCTTTTAACCAGGGCCGGCCTTACAGGTGGGCGACCGCCCTGGGCGCTGTGGTCAAGGGGCTGCAGAAGGGCTGTGCCCACCCGGAAGGCAGGGGGGAGGGGATAAACAGGGCTGCAATGTGGGAGCCACACACTCACACACCTCCCCACTCCACCATCCTGGCAGCATGACACCTGCAGCACCATCGTGGTTCCACCTGCTGCTGTTCTGCCTGCTGAGTGGCCTCATTTCCCCTAAGGCTGGCCCTGCTCTTTTCCCTAAGACCAGGGCCTGCTCTTAACAGAACCAACTCCTGCCCCCACCCAGAGATCAGGGAAAACTAACCATCACCTCTGGGTACCTTTAAGAGTACATCTACATGGGGATAAAAACCAACAGCTGCCCCGGGTCAGCTGACTCGAGCTCACGGGGTTTAGGCACCAGGGCTGAAAAATTGCTGTGTAGACATTTGGACTCAGGCAACACTGTCCCTCCACCAGGTCTAAACTTCAGCCCCTGGACTAGTGATTTCAGCTCCAGTAATCACTGAGATGAAAGGACGTTTTTTTTTTTCATAGATATTTAGGTCAGAAGGGACCATTATGATCATCTAGTCTGTCCTCCTGCACAACGCAGGCCACAGAATTTCACCCACCACTCCTGCAAAAACCTTCACACCTATATCTGTGCTATTGAAGTCCTCAAATCGTAGTTTAAAGACTTCAAGGAGCAGAGAATCCTCCAGCAAGTGACCCGGGCCCCATGCTACAGAGGAAGGCAGAAAAACCTCCAGGGCTTCTTCCAATCTGCCCTGGAGGAAAATTCGTTCCCGACCCCAAATATGGTGATCAGCTAAACCCTGAGCATATGGGCAAGATTCACCAGCCAGATATACAGAAAATTCTTTCCTGGGTAACTCAGATCCCACCCCATCTAATATCCCATCACAGGCCATTGGGCCTATTTACCATGAATATTTAATTACCAAAACCATGTTATCCCATCATACCGTCTCCTCCATAAACTTATCAAGTTTAATCTTAAAGCTAGATAGATCTTTTGCCCCCACTGCTTCCCTTGGTTAGACTTCACTCCTCTGATGGTTAGAAACCTTCGTCTAATTTCAAGTCTAAACTTCCTGGTGGCCAGTTTATATCCATTTGTTCTTGTGTCCACATTGGTACTGAGCTTAAATAATTCCTCTCCCTCTCCAGTATTTATCCCTCTGACATATTTATAGAGAGCAATCATATCTCCCCTCAACCTTCTTTTAGTTAGGCTAAACAAGCCAAGCTCCTTGAGTCTCCTTTCATAAGACAAGTTTTCCATTCCTTGGATCATCCTAGTAGCCCTTCTCTGTACCTGTTCCAGTTTGAATTCATCCTTCTTAAACATGGGAGACCAGAACTGCACACAGTATTCCAGGTGAGGTCTCACCAGTGCCTTGTATAATGGTACTAAAACCTCCTTATTCCTACTGGAAATACCTCTCCTGATGCATCCCAAGACCGCATTAGCTTTTTTCACAGCCATATCACATTGGCGGCTCATAGTAATCCTATGATCAACCAATACTCCAAGGTCCTTCTCCTCCTCCGTTACTTCTAACTGATGCGTCCCCAGCTTATAACTAAAATTCTTGTTATTAATCCCTAAATGCATGACCTTACACTTCTCACTATTAAATTTCATCCTATTATTATTACTCCAGTTTACAAGGTCATCCAGATCCTCCTGTAGGATATCCCTGTCCTTCTCTAAATTAGCAGTACCTCCCAGCTTTGTATAATCCGCAATCTTTATTAGCACACTCCCACTTTTTGTGCCAAGGTCAGTAATAAAAAGATTAAATAAGATTGGTCCCAAAACCGATCCTTGAGGAACTCCACTGGTAACCTCCCTCCAGCCTGACAGTTCACCTTTCAGTAGGACCCGCTGTAGTCTCCCCTTTAACCAATTGCTTATCCTCCTTTCAATTTTCCTATTGATCCCCATCTTATCCAATTTAACTAATGATTCCCCACGGTATCAAACGCCTTACTGAAATCTAGGTAAATTAGATCCACTGCATTTCCTTTGTCTAAAAAATCTGTTACTTTCTCAAAGCAGGAGATCAGGTTGGTTTGGCATGATCTACCTTTTGTAAAACCATGTTGTATTTTGTCCCATTTACCATTGACTTCAATGTCCTTAACTACCTTCTCCTTCAAAATTTTTTCCAAGACCTTTCATACTACAGATGTCAAACTAACAGGCCTATAGTTACCCAGATCACTTTTTTTTCCCTTTCTTAAAAATAGGAACTATGTTAGCAATTCTCCAATCATACGGTACAACCCCTGAGTTTACAGATTCATTAAAAATTCTTGCTAATGGGCTTGCAATTTCATGTGCCAATTCCTTTAACATTCTTGGATGAAGATTATCTGGGCCCCCTGATTTAGTCCCATTAAGCTGTTTGAGTTTCGCTTTTACCTCAGATATGGTAATATCTACCTCCATATCCTCATTCCCATTTGTCATGCTACCAATACCCCTAAGATCCTCATTAGCCTTATTAAAGACTGAGGCAAAATATTTGTTTAGATATTGGGCCAAATTGGGTTCTTAATTGAGTCTGATCCGCTCTGTCTTTAAACACTGAAGAGACAGGTCACGCAGTATGGTGGACTCTTTAAATAGCAGCCACACCCCCACATAAGTGTATATGTTCCCACCCCCTCTGACTTCCACTTGGACATGGCATTACTACACCCTGCTTAGCGAGTGAGGCTGAATTTAGGGTTACCCTGCTCAATCAGGGTATATTACGTATAGTTCAGCCCTTTAGTCAGACGATAAGGATAACAACATTTCATTGCCCCTGCAGCCAAGACTAAAGTGAATTTTAACCCCAAACAGCCAAGATCGATCACTTTCTCAAAGCAGCTCTATCCCCGATCACCTAGGAAAAGTATGTGTGTCTATGCAACTACAGTCACCTCCCTGAGGTCTTCCTCTGCCCCAGTTCATCCATAGCTGGCAGGGGAGAGCTCATTCACACCCTGGCTCACACATGTCAGTTTTAGGTAACTGCCTAACCATAACCACCCTGGAAGTAAGGCACTGGAACCCTCTATAAGGGTAAAAGTGACCATAAATTACATGAGGACAATCTTTAGCTATATTCCTCCTAAGCTGTTACCATCCATATGGATGTTGTATCCCTCTTTGGATTTTTAGTGTGTTCCTTAAATTACTGTTCATGAGACTGATTCTCTTTTTCAGGTCTTTCTGTGTTTGAAAAGTTATAAGGGATCTGTTTCATAGGGGCAACTACATATGCTTTGTCATATATAAGTGAATTGTTCAGCCTCACTTGCATATAATCTTCATAGTTTTTTCTTTTTAATGTCATGGCTAAAAGAGTGATATTCAGGTATGAATTTAAATGTTTCCCTAGATACTTTGTCTTTTCGTAGTGACTATGATTCTTTAATAAATCTGAAATCCTATGTTCTCATTAATTAACAAAAAAAGTGATTAAACAAATTTGTTTGAAGGAGTAGGTTTATATCTATAGATGGCACACTCTTATTTTCCACAGTTTCCCTGCAAAGCAGAAAACCAGAATCTGAATATACTAGCGGTGAATAGATTTCAGAGTAGCAGCCGCGTTAGTTTGTATCCGCAAAAAGAACAGGAGTACTTGTGGCACCTTAGAGACAAACCAATTTATTTGAGCATAAGCTTTCGTGGTCTACAAGCTTATGCTCAAATAAATTGGTTAGTCTCTAAGGTGCCACAAGTACTCCTGTTCTTTTAGTGGTGAATAGTTTCTTATCAACTGCCTTAGGAACCACAAAAAGAACATGAACGTCAGGGAAGGGAAAATAAATCTTTTATGTACTTCTGCTGAAATTGATGGTATTACATAGGGGTGAATTTAGTAGCCCATTGCTTATCTTTGCACAGGCAAAACTCCATTGTGGGCTTGGGGATGATGGAACAGAGAACAAACAGGGTTAAAGATGATCATGTTTCTTGTGTCTGCCGTGGTCTGTCTTTTGCTGTCCTCTTCTAATCTGTGCTGTGAGACACTGAGCCTGAAATGAAGCAAAATTAAAGTGTTTCATTATGACTAGGGAAAGCCCGTTCACTTACTGTATCAGCATGGCCTATTGCTTCTAAAGATCACAAGTGCCAAGAATTATTATGAATACTTGAGGTCGTGTCTGTCAGACTTTGGAATCAGAATGGTACCTTTCGTAGCAATGAATAAAGCTGATGTAATAGTTCATACATGTATATTCTGCTTTTTAGGAACAGGAGAGATACAAACTTAGGGTCTAGTCTTGCAAACAGTTACTACTGGGAGCAGACTTCTCATGGTAGTAGAGCTTATTCACAATAGAAAATAGTTGTAGGATATTGTGCCTTTAAGATATGGGTAAATGAAGACTGCCGGTGGTAGTTTCTATTATTAATTTTTTGTTGAAAAAGCTTAATTTGTGACCTGAGAAACAGTGAAGTGTGTCGCCATCCATTGCAATGCTCAGTTTTTATGCCACCACTTTTTAGTTAGCAGATTTTGAGGAGTATTTCGGGGAGACTTTAACGTTGGGCTCAGTCCTGTTCCCACTGAATTTCATGGCAAAACTCCTACTGATTGTTCCCCAGAGCAGAACCGGGTCCATTGTATCACTGTCTAACTTGAAGAATAAGAGAAACCTATGTAAATACACACAGCACCTGTAACTCTGATACAAAGCAGAGTAAAGAGAGATCAGAATCTATACCCAGATATGGAGTACCCTTTGCTATAATTAGCAAATAGTAGAAACATGCAGTTCTTCGTCTTAAATTGCTACATCAGGACCTGGAATATTGTCTTGCATCTCTCTCTGTGCAGCTGTCTTCAAAAAGAGAGAACAGTGATTCTGAAAATGTTTGGCTCATATGGTCACCCATAGTACAAATAATAATGAACTAATAAAATAATAAGCTAAAATAGAGAATCCAGAAATGTATTAAACTTTTTTTTAAATTATTCTGGGTTTGATTCATTTTGATTTTCATGAGTTGGTTCCATTAGATTGAACTGAAGCTAATTTGTTCAACACTATTTAGAAAATCGCGCTAGAGCATGTTTCATTGGGTGTCTTTGCTGGTCCTTTCCTGTGTGCAAGTATTTAGTAATCTGATTGTTGTCAAGTACTATACGGCAAACTCCATCCAACTTTCCTGATTTAGGTTCCCCACCACCACCTTTAGTTCCCCCAGAAAGTACATAATCTGCTCCAAAGTCGATAGCTGGATAGATAAGCAAATGAGTGAATCTTTATTTTCCCCCTGACATATGCCACCTCTACAGATCTAATGCCAGCTGATAGAGTGATATGGTTATGCACCATAATCAAGTAGGTTATGCACAGACTTGATTAGCACCAAGAATATTTTAATAGACAAGTCAAAAGCAATCTGGAAATGTTTATTGATAAAAATAATTGGGAAGATAAATTCAAGCATGACTAGGGAGAACATATAAATATCAAAATTACGCTTCATTTAGTCAGTTTTAAATGAGTTCATTCCAAATATACTTCTGAAACTAATCAGAGCTGAGTAATGCCCAGATCAGGTTTACACGCATGACCTATGAATCCACAAGCATCTACAATAGGGTGACCAAACAGCAAGTATGAAAAATCGGGACAAGGGATGCGGCGGTAATAGGAACCTATAGAAGAAAAAGACCCAAAAATCGGGACTGTCCCTATAAAATAGGGACTTCTGGTCACCCTAATCTACAGTAAGTTTCATCCTCTAGTTAGGGGACTGTCATTTGAAAATGCCTGGAGAATGGGAAGTTGGCTGCCTGAAGTAAAGCCTGGTACATAGCTGACATAAACTTTTAGTGCTCCACTGCCTTTGTAAATCTACTCAACTGCATGACAATATAGTTTTGATCGTATTCATTTGCTGTCCAGGCTACTGCTAAATGAACACCAGTCTTACACAACACACTTTACAGAAGTTCCCAGGGGTAGCAGAAAGTGGACCATTGTGTGCTCCAGAAAACCATGCTCTACCCAAGAAAGTGAAAATCTACTTCTCAACCTCTGCTAAGCTCCATGTTAATACCTTTGTTGGATCACGTGCTGTTTGTTCCCCATTTAGGTATTCTTGCAGGCTGGCAGGGTACAGAATCCACATTTTACAGTCTCTCGCTCCCAGGATCCATTATTAGCCTCCCTCTTGTCACCGGGAGTGGGCAGGTATGTGAAAAGTTCCATTTATAGAGCTGCTTTCAGTTGTTGTTGCAAACTGCTTTACAGTAATTAATGAAGCTTCACAACACTCCTGACTGGTAGGTAAATATTGTTAAACCCATTCTACAACTGTGAAAACTGACAAATGACGAGGTTCAGAGACTTGATGAAGGTCATTTAAACAGCAAATCAGCAGCAGAACTAATCATACAACACAGCAACTAGAGTTTAAAGAACAGGAGACTAAAATTAAGGGTTTAATTCTGTATTTCGGCACCTAAATAAATGACCTGATTTTCAGAGGTGCTGCTGAGGTCCAGCTGCTCCCATTGATTTAAATGGGAGCTGTTGGGCACTCAGCACTTTTGAAAACTCAGGCAGGTGCCTAAATAAGACAGCAACTTTAGCCTCCTGGGCTGGGTTTTGGGGATTTGTGTGCCTCACTCCCCTAGGCTCCTTTGAAAATCCCAACCCTATTTTAAAAAAAATTCTTGCCTCAGAAGTCCTGTCTCCCCATCCCTTGTTCTAAGCTTTAGTCATCACTTTCTCTCTCAAAATCCACACAAACCTCTCAAACAACACATATCTCTAAAGTTCAGAAAAATGTTTAAACAGAATTCGTTCTCAAACAATTTCCTTTTTTTAGGGGAAAAAAACACTGGGGATTTTCATTATTGCCAAGTTCAGGACAAAACAAAGCAAAAATACAAGTCTTGTCACTTGAAATTTTTAGCTCCCCCCGCTTCCTTTTTCTTTTTCAAAGAACTGTCTGAAATGCCAGGGATGGCTGAAAGAATAAGTCAAGTAGACATCTGGAAAAAATATCTTTACTTCAGTGCCAAAATGGGGGAAACTACCTTAGCACTGGGTGGCATATGGATGCATTAATGGAAGTGTGATATAGCATGGTTTATACATAATTTATAAAATTGTTTTGGTCAATGACATTGCTGCCAACTTACCCTTTAAAACAGCAATATTTAAACAATTTGGGGCTGATTCTTCTCTCGCTTGCATTAGTGTAAATCAGGACTGACTTCACTGAAGACAATGAAGTGATACTGGTGAAAGTGAAAGGAGAATTACGCCAGTTGGTCACAGGAATGTATTAGTTAATGCATCCTGAGTAGAAGCTGGGAGGCATTTCACACTATAACAAACCCTTCATTAACTACAGATCTGGAGGCTGTTAATACTTCAGTAAAATATTTTCAGCTGTTTATCTCAGCAGTATTATTTCATTCTGAAAGGAAAAAAGTTATGGCTTTAGGTAAATATATTGTGATCTCCATCTGAATGTGATTACAAAGCGTCTTTAATGGATAAAGGTAAAATCGGAAAGTAAGTAATGACCTATTTAAAACCACTAATCAAAATGAAAGATAACTTGAGTCAAAAGAGAAGAGCACAAGTATTTGTTACATTGTCTGACTTATGAATTGAGTCCATGGATCTATAATTTTTTGCAATATGTCTCATCCAGGCATAGCTCTAGTGGTTCTAAGGACACATCTCTTCCCTCAACACAAGAACAAACATCAATTCAAACATCCATTGTTGAGGTAGTGGCTGACTATGATTTTTGTGCAGGAGCTCCTCATTTCCATTAACCCTCAGAGAGCTGACAGTTGGCAAATATCTATCTGGGTTTTCAGGAGCCTGGCTGGGGTCACTTGATGAGCAGTTGAGGAGAGTTTCCTGTAGCAGTGATATTAGACACACTGGACCTCTTGCAGTCTCAAACTGCTTCTCAGCTCTTGGCTGCCAGCACCTCTCCTTGACTCCCATGTTGCACAGCACACCACATACCTCTCCACTGTCAGTTATCAGTATGACCCACAAGCTGGTAATCAGCAGGGTGGAAAATGGGAGTGCACACCTGGGGCGAGAGAGACAACTGGCTACAAGCCAGAACAGGTGCTGATGGCAACAGGAACAGCAGCATGGGTGAGATGGGGGAGTGACATGCGTGCAGACACCATGGAGAGAGGCATTTATTGTACAAAACCCTATCCTGGGGTGAAGTCTCAAGGAGCCGAAAGGTGCCAGGAAGGTCATTTTAACAACAAAACCATAAAGCAAAACTCCTGTTGAAAGAAAGCACAGAACAGAACCAAAGAAAAGATGCAAACTGAGTTTAGCCTAAAGGATGAAGATTGATTAGAGCTTTCTAGGGTACAGTGTTGTTTTAGTAACAGACTACAATGTCCCTAGGCTGAGAGAAAGCACCCAAATGTGGGCCATTGGAAATTATTCTTGAGCTATTAAGTTGGACATATCTTTTCAAGGAGCACATGGCAACTTCCTCATCAGAGTGAGGAAGCGAGCGGTGAGCATAGCAGGGCACGTTAGTCAGCTTCATCTGGAGCTCAAGCTGTTGGTTTTGACCTATAGAGCCCTAAGGGAAGGGTGATATTTTCTAAAGCACCTATGTGACCTAGCAGCCTAAGTCCCATTCCCAAAAGTGAGTTAGGCAATTAGGACTGGGCAACTTAAGTCACTTCGGTGCCTTTTAAATATTTACCCCAAATGTAAATCACAAGTGAGGCAAGGCAAGGGAGCATCTGGGTATGTCTACATGGCAAAAAAAAAAGAACAAAAAACCCCCCACCCTGTGGTAGCGAGTCTATAGCCTGGGTCTACAGACTTGGGCTCGCACTACAGTGCTAAAAATAGCCATGGAGGGTATGTCTACTCAGGGATAAAAGCCCAGTGGCATGGCTGCAGCTGGCCTTGGTCAGCCCACTCAGGCTCACAGGGCTAAAATTTGCAGTGTAGATGTTCAGGCTCGGGATGGAGCTTGGGCTCTGAGACCTTCCATCCTTGTAGGGTCCCAGAGCTTGGGCTCCAGCCTGAGCCTAAATGTCTACACAGCAATTCTTCAGCCCCGCAGCCCAAGCCCTGCAAGCCCAAGTCAGCTGACCCAGGCCAGCCATGGGGTTTTTTATCCCCATGTAGACATATCCATAGACTCCCAGACTCGGGCTCTGAAGCCTGAGAAAGGGGGGAGGTTTCAGATCCCAAGCTCCAGTCTAATCACAAATGTCTACTCAGCTGCTTTTAGTGCCATAGCACAAACCCTGAAGCCTGGGTCTGTAGATCCAGGCTCTGGGACTCACTGCCATGTTTGTCTGTTTGTTTGTTTTTGCCATGTAGCTATACCCTCTAGGGTCAGCTGCTGGAACCCCTGGGTACAGCAAATAGTGGGCACACTCAAAATATTTACTTAGGTGCTAGAGAAATTATCAGTTCTAGCATTATTCTCTGTTTTAACTACAAGGAATATTTCTGAGACCTTTTCAAAATCTGGCCCTTAGGCACTTTAGAAAATGTTACCTAGCTGACCACTGTATTTACCTGTCAGTGTGTCCACGAACAGAGGAGTAAAGGGTGCTCCCCACCATTGAGCATCTGAAGAGACTCAATGTGAAGTTTCTAAGCTTTTGGGAGGAATCATTTAAATTGAAAAGAGAGAGAGAAAGAGATTAATTGAAAATATGTACAGATATGAGTCAGCGCTTATGCAACTGCTTAACAGCAGAGTCAGCAATACAGCTATGGCATAATCTTTGATACATTGTACAGTATATACCATTATCCATGGATAATTAGTAAATCTTTAGTTCCTAAAGAGCTTCTTTTTAACACTTTAATAGTTGTGACTATTTCATAGCGTAGAGAGTAACAATTACTTCTACACAATGAGAATAGAAAATATTACCTGTGGGACTTCAAACAGAAATTTAATTACAAACTAAACAAGCGTATCACTTCATACCTGAAAAAGATAACATTAGGTCTGGTCTACCCACACATTTTGTACTAATATAGCTATGTCTGCAAGGGGTATGATTTTTCACCAAAATAGTTATACCAGGACAACTCCTAGTGTCGGTAGAGTTATATAAGTACAAAGTTGCCTTATATCCATGCAGCTTTATCCCTCTTCCCATAAAGGAAAAAGTTATAATAGGCTAAGTACCATTGTACCAGTATAACCGTGTAACCAGGGAGATTGTAGTGTACGCTACTGGTACAGTTAAAAAGATACAACTTACGTTGTACACAAGACCTGAATGACATTGGAAAGCAGAATCAAATTGTCTCTGGTAACAAATCAGGGTTTCACTAGTGCAGCTTTTCTATATATTTAATACACTTTTGTCATTTGTGCTGCATTTATGGGGCTTAGAGGAGTTTTTAACATATGGATTTTTCCATTCTGCTGAATTTCAAATAACTATTGTTTGCCAAGGGTCAAAAGTGGAAGGAGAAACTTTATGCGGCTCTTGATCCTTGCCATCCAAAAGTTATATGGCACATCAGTTCTTGTTCATCCCACAACAGCATGCTAAACTGTGTGCTGGCAACTGTGTGAGCCTGTCATATATTGTGCATAGCCAGAGTAAGCATGTGGTCATATTTTTCCCTGCCTGATGCCTAGTTTCTCATCTGCCTGCAACTGTAACACTGGCAGTGAGGCAAAAGAGTTGGAAATGTATGGGTGCAAACATGTATTCCACTACATTCATTTTGTCTGTATGTGACTGAATATATTTTGAAGGTTTCTTTCTTGGCCAGAATTAATTCACTGATAGATTCTGTTCTAAGGGAAGGAAGGACAGACCCTAGCACACCTCCTGTCCGTTACTTTTTACCTCCAAAAAGGAGGTGAAGTTTGGAGGTGAAGAACTGGTAGGAAAGCTCCACAAACTTTTTCTTCATTTCTGGTATAATGACAAGATTCCAGAAGATTTGAGAAACACTAACATTGTTACAATCTTTAAGGAAGGAGATAACCCAGAGTGTGGAAACTATCGAGGCAGTGCCTTGCGATCTACAGCAGGGAAAATTCTTGCCTGTATCCCCTTAAACCGATTACTTTCCCTTGCTGAGGAAATATTGCTGGAACCTCAGTGAAGTTTTAGACCATCCCACGGGACAACTGACATGATCTGTGTTGCCCGCCAAATCTAGGAAAAGTCTAAGGAGCAAAATCAGGACCTGTACATGGCTTCCATCGATTTGACAAAAGCCTTTGATTCTGTCAATCGCAAAGCCCTGTGGAAGGTGCTGGCCAGATTTGGCTTCCCTCCAAAATTTAGTAAGGTCCTAAGGCTTCTCCATAATCAGATGACGGCCACGGTTCTCTGTAATGACCTTGAGACAGAACCTTTCATCATCAAAACTGGGGTTAAGCAAGGATACCTTATTGTCCCAACCCTGTTCTCCATCTATTTAGCAGTCATTTTGGTACTCGTTAAAGACCACCTCCCCAATGCAGTTGACATTCAATACAGAACGGATGGGCAGCTCTTTAATCTTCAACGTCTCTGCTCAAAGTCTAAAGTCCTCAGGGCATCCATTACTGAGCTTCAGTATGCTGATGATTGTGTCATCCTCATGCACACTGAGAATGACATTCAGTCCATGCTGGATTTTTTTGCACAAGCTTACCAAAGCCTAGGACTCTCACTCAATATTGAGAAGACTAAATTGCTCAATCCACCTTCTTCAGGCCTTGCACATGACCCACCACAAATCACCATCGAGGGACAGACTTTGGAGACTGTGGAGCACTTTTGCTACCTCTGTGCCAACTTTCTCAAAATACAAAAATTGACAGTGAGATCCAGCACAGGATCCGGTGTGCAAGTGCTTTCTTTGGGAGATTCCTCCAATGCATTTTCATGGGCTGTGACCTATGGCAGGACACCAAGATCCAGGTCTATAAGACAATTGTTCCTACACGCCTCTATGGATGTGAAACCTGGGTGACCTATCGACAGCACCTCAAGAGTTTGGAGAGGTACCACCAACGATGCATCCGGAAGATCCTTCGCGTCAAGTGGCAAGATCGCCGCACTAACACCAGCATCCTTGCTGAAGCCAATGTCACCAGCATTGAAGCAATGATCCTCATGCACCGACTTTGCTGGGCTGGACATTATGTGCAGATGCCAGAGTCTTGCCTCCCAAAACAAGTCCTCTACTCTCAGCTCACCCACGTTCAGAGATCCTGTGGTGGTCAGAGGAAATACTACAAAGACACACTGAAAGCATATCTTAAGAAAACTGAAGTGGACATCACAAGCTGGGAAGATCAAGCCACCAACCGCCCTCAATGGCACCACATCCTCCACCAGGCAGTAGCCTGCTTTGAGGAGAAGTGCCTTACCCTCGAAGCTGAAAAGAGAGAGATGATAGAAAAAGAAAGAACTTTCTCCCAGCAGGCTGCTGGCCTGCCACAAAATGTCTGTATCTACTGTGGGCGGATTTCCAGTACCAGGATCGGACTCCTGAGTCATCTCAGGACCCATATGTAAATCCAGGATAGAGATCATCTTCAAATCAAGGGATTCCCCAATCAATCACTTTTTACCTGAGATATATGTGTACGCATTGTGTTGTATGTGAACGAGCAAGCCACAACATTCAATAAATTGCAATTGAGTGTATTAGTTTTCAACTGGATTTTTAAATGATGGTATGACTGAGGCAGTGGAATGCAGACATAGTGTAGCTCACACATGTTTGTGCAATATATTTGCAGAAGAATGATGATTGCACTCAGGTGTGTGCATTATCACCAATACCACATCACACCCCTCTTGTCAGGAGTAACGTTTTGTATATACAGGCCACTTGTGACCTTCCTTTGAAAATTCTCAGTTGGCACATGCGCCACTGATGCCTGTTGCTGTATATGCTAAAGCCTGACGTAGTGCTCCAAACACTTTGAAAAGGTAGCCCCTGGTGATGGTTCCAGCTTTTAATATCCACTCTTTGATCAAGTCATGGTTTTTTTGTTTCTGGCTTTGTGGTATGAGGTTTTTTTTATGGGGCAAGGATGTGTGTGCATAGGGATTCTATTGACAATCAGACAGCAAACGTGAGCTGGAGGAAAATGGTCATATATAGCTAGTTCTTACTTGTATAACCTGTTTGTTGTCCAAAAAATTAATAGAATCTTATTTAAACCCTTCAACGTTTACTAGCACTGTAGTTCAACCTAATTCCAGTCTAAGCAAGTGTGCCTCTAGTTTCCAAGCAATAATGTCAGTATGACACAATAGAACAAAAGTGTAAGTCACTTCCACAGCAGTCTCCTTAGTTTAGATTGATTTAGTCAATACTTACACCATGCACTAAGAGGTATAACTAGGTTCAAAAAGAAATCTGGAGAATAGGTCCATCAATAGCTATTTGGTCAGGGACACAACATGCTCCAGATATCCCTAAACGTCCACCTGCCAGAAGCTGGGACGGGATGGATCACTCGAAATTGCCCTGTTCTGTACACTCGCTCTGAAGCATCCGGCACTGGCCACTGTCAGAGACAAGATAATAGGCTAAATAGACCATTGGTCTAACTCAGTATGGCCATTCTTATGTCCAAAAGGAATATTGAGAGGAAAAGGGCAGGAATAAAATTCTAGAAAGAGAAACTTTTTTTGTCTTCAGAGGATACTTCCGATGAGGGTGAAATGCCTAATTTTGATAATTCTGGCAGGACTATCAGACCCAACCACTTAAACTGAAATCTGGAGCAAGCAATAGCTCACTCAGACACTGGAGTTTCTGAGGTCTGGTTCTATGCATCTCACTGACTGAGCTGATGTGATATAACCAGGGCATGTTAGATGAAACTCACGTCATTAGAAGTGATGGCCCCCATCACTGGGTGCAGAATTATTAGGCACTGACAGAAAGTGCTATGAAGAACATCTAGTTGACTCAAAGCATCATAAATTCTTTGTCTCCCTTTTCTTTTCTTCTGGTGTGGGATTGAAAGCAGTTTTCTCTGGACCATTTAATTAGCCTGTCAGTATATGTTTGGAGGCCTGCTAATTCATGAGCCTATAAGACTGATTTACGGTGTGTGATGTCAGTACTCTCAGATGGAAGAAGAGAATGAAGAGAAGCTTCAAATCAAAATCACACCATAGCAGAACCATAGGAATATAAGGCTGGAAGGGACCTCTAGTCCTTCCCCCGCCATGCTGAGGCAAGATTGAGTCTATCTAGATCATCCCTGTCAAAATTAATACTGAGATGTTTCTTTGTATAAGTTTTTTTTATTGTACTGCCATGATAGTGTGACTTCTTTGTTTTGTACAGGACCAAAAGAAAAAAAAAGCCAAAAGATTGGAGAAAGAGTAGAAACACATGCCACTGCCCTGTGGTCATAGTACTACAGGTGTCTCCTGCTCTAGTTATAGGAAGAGATCACAGAATTATTGCAGAATTCTGAGTCAGTGAATTTTCATTGAGTCAAAGATATTAAGGTCAAAAGAGGCCATTACAATTATCTACCCTGACTTCTTGCATAACCCAGTCGATAGACTTTCAGCCAATAATTCTTGCCTGGAGAGCATAACTTCTGGTTGAGCTAAAGCATCTCTTTAGAAAACAAAACAAAACATATATTTTAGTAATCTTTTAATTGGGCCCACACTCTGCCTTGCAAAAAAAAAATTGCTATTCAAAAATCCCCATTAGCCAAGTTTTGCTTTTTAAAACTAGAAGCTTAAAGTTGGGCTCCAAAGAGGGAAATCTTCAAAACACCTAAAGGATTTAGGAACCACAGGTGCCAGCTTCCTCCTTGCCCTGAGGGTGCTCAGCAACACCCAGGCCACGCCCCCAATCCACCCCTTCCCCAAACCCCCCACCCCACTTCTTCCCCCCCAGTTCTGCCCTCTCCCCCAAGCATGCCCCATCCCTGCTCCTCCCCTCCTGCCCAGCACCTCCTGCATGCCGCGAAACAGATGATTGCGGCAGGCAGGACGCACTGGAACGGAGGGGGAGCAGTTGCTTGGCAAGGCTGCTGGAGGGGTAGGGAAGGAGCTGGCTGCCTGTGGGTGCTAAGCACCCACTAATTTTTTTCCGTGGAGCAGGCTTGGAGCACCCACAGAGTTGGCATCTGTGTTAGGAACCCAAGACCCACTGCAAGTCAATGGAACTTGCACCCTCAGTTCATTACACATCTAAAAATCAACCCAACATTCATATTTAGGGGTGGGATCTTAACACATGCGCACACACACACACACACACACACACACACACACACACACACACAGAGGCACCTAGCTCACATTAGTTTTCAATGGAAATTGGGTGTCTACCTCCTTTAGGCACTTCTGAAAATCCCACATTAGGCTCCTAAGTGACCAGATTTTCGAAAGTGTTGAGTACCCTAGAGCTCCCATTGAACTCAATAGGTGTTGGAAAACCAGACCCCTTATTTAGAAGCCAACTTCAAGGTCCTATGTTTGATTACTGTTTTCCCTGTAAACGGCACTTGCAATAAGTACTTTGTAAATGTGTTTTAACCTTTTGCAATGTGGAGAGCCCAGATGTCTGTGGCTTCTTCCTCATCTACCTTTCCAGTTAGCAAAAGAAACTGTGCCAATAACTTCTGGAGGTGCTCCACTCCTGCAGCTGTGTTCTACATGCAGGGAATGCAGGAGATTATTTTCCTACGGTTAGTTTGTTGGCTCCCAGACACTATTCCAGCAAACTGAAGTTTTAGTCTTCCTTTGACATTCCCAGCTCCCTGCCAATCTCAGGACAAGAGAAGAAGAGACCGGGACCCTCCTACCACTTCCAGCTGAGCTCCCAGGTTTTAGGGTTACAAGTCCTCCTTTGCTTTTTGCGGATACAGACTAACACGGCTGCTACTCTGAAACCTGTCATTTTCCAAGGAGCCGTCATTATGCCCAAGCAACTGCTTTGCATGCTATCCCTTGCACACAAATAACAATGTATGAATTCCTACTCCCAGCTAGGCCTGTGGTGTAATGTGCTTTGAGATCTACTGATGAGAAAAGCTAAATATTATTATTACAAAAAGCATGGGTGGCTTGCCTACAGAAATGTTTGTGTGCAACAGATAGGCATCGATACAGCAAGAGAGGCCACATTTTGAAAATCTGACTCTTAACATCAACAGGATTAATTTCCTAGTGTCACAGTTGTATAATTCCTTTTATGAAGTGATACCCCTTTCACCAGCTGGGACAGAGTCAAAAATCCTGAGAGCTCAGGACAGTGCATTTGGCACTTAAACACCAGAGCAATAAGCACTTTAGAAATAGTAGTGGAAGATTAGATTAAGGAAAAAATACAGCTGCATGGAGAGTTTTAAAAAAGTGAATAGGAGGTGAGCACACTTAGAAACTTGAAGGAGGCACTCACCACCTCACGTTACCAGGCCTTTTATCAGAGTTTAACAGAAAATTTACTGGTTTCAGAGTAGCAGCCATGTTAGTCTCTAAGGTGCCACAAGTACTCCTTTTCTTTTTGCGAATACAGACTAACAAATTTATTTGAGCATAAGCTTTCATGAGCATCCGATGAAGTGAGCCGTAGTGCACGAAAACTTATGCTCAAATAAATTTGTTAGTCTCTAAGGTGCCACAAGTACTCCTTTTCTTTTTCGAAAATTTACTGTGTATTTAGTACACCCAGATTATCTGCACCTGAGTACAAACATAATGGACTTTTGGTGACCTTATCAGACTTTTGTATATTTCCTCTTACTTATTACATATCTAGCACTATGCATGTGCATGGTGTTATCTCTGTATCCTTGACTGTGCTGTTTTACCCCATATCCATGCCATTGTACTACATCCCTACATTAAGTGTATTTACAAGATCCCTCCAGTGCTCAGATCTAAACTATGTAAAGAGGACCAATATTGTGTAGAACTCCTCCTCAGCATGTCTACATATAGCAGACAGGATGAAAGAATACATACAATTTAATGTGTCAAAATGCATTCGGTACTTATTTAACAATAAGTTATCAAGGAATCGAAGGATAGGGTCCTGGAGTTGGGGGCTCTTTTTTTAGGGTTTACTATATGTATTATAAAATCTGGTGCTGTCTATAATCTTCCCTCAGCTCACTCCTCCTCTCCTGTTTTCAGAAATATTTCTTCACTACTGAGCACCATTGAAAGAACCATGTACGACCTCCCACAGAGTAATGGGGCCCACTTATTTTATATACACACACATACACACACAGGTTCCGCGAAAGGGTAGTTATCTTACCCAGATAATCTGTCAGTGATCTGGAAATATAATGGCCTTTTCCAGCTACCTTTAATTCCACATTAACAAACTGTATGGAATAACTAGAAGTGTTCCTGTATCTCAGTGGCATTCAAAGCTAGGGATGGGTTCTGACCCTTATTGAAAGAGGGAGTCCGATTTTATCCAGGATCTTTTACAAAATGGTGAAGTGCACCCTAATACAGAGCCCATTGTGCTCTTGGATGTTTCTTTAACAGATCTGCTCTAGGAATTATTTTGGGGGGGTTCTATGGCCTGTGTTTATAGGAGGTCAGACTAGATGACCACAATGGTTCCTTCTGGCCTACCAATTCTCTCTTTTACATTGGGTTGGAGGGAGTTCTATTTTTCTCCCTCCCTAGGGGGCTTAATATTTTCCATGCAGTCCCAGTACATCCAGGAAATGTGCTCATCCATAGGGATGCTTCTGGTACATTCTGATGGAAACTGTGGCCCGAGCACTTACAGAATCCAGCGGGAGACCTGAGGAAAAACAAGGCTTCTTCCTTGGGAATAAATACTTGAATATACTATAACATTTTCTGAAAAATTCATATCAAATAATAGAGTTGAAAACTGGGAGCCCAGCTTTTAGCATCACGTGTGTAGGACCATTTCACAAGGATTTAACTTCTATTTATGGTGTTAGGCACAGAAGTTCTGCTCAATTTTATGCCACAGCAACTTTACCCAGTACGGGTGTTCAGCTTTTGTTAATATTCTGAACCAGTCTGTCCACGTAAAAACCCATTCCATAAAATATGTATGCCCCTTTAATGTCTGGTTAGCGTTACATGTACAGCAGCCAAGAAGATGCTGCACTTCAATTATTTAGAACCCCCCTTCTCCCATACTGTACAAGTCACTATTTTCCCCCATAAGTTTGCCCAACTCAGAAAGGGACAAGAGGTTGTGAAGACACACCACAATGCTTCACTGTGAAATATGCCACTGAAACAAAACGTAATTGAAAAGGTAGACAAGTAAATCAAATGAATCAATTGCAGCAGCCTGAAGATGATCCTATCAGGTCCTCAGTGCCAATTTTGGAAGTCAGCAGTGCTGCACATTAGGAATACAGTGTATTGTGACATTACTCAGGGTACAATCTGGACTGTTGAACTATATCTCCTTAATTCTCTAGCCTGGGGTGCCTTTTACACTGCTATGCTGTCAGAATATCCATTCCCGGCTTGCTCAGCTTTCAGCATGCAAATTCACTCCCAGCTAAAACCATGAGCACTCTGACCAGTCACTCATGAATTACATACAGTATGACACCTGGAAGTTCGTAGTCCCAGCCTTGTTCCCCCAGAAATGTGTGTCTTGTTCAGTAGTGTGCTGGACAGTACAATGCAAGCTCAGAGAAAGTCCATCATTTCCGATGAAAAAGATAATGCACTAGTTTTGTTATCCCAAATGGAGTTTCCCCACACACTTTAATCCAAATACACTGGTTAAGATAAGATAAAATAAGTTTATTAACTACAGAAAGATAGATTTTAAGTGATTACAAGTGATGATGCATGAAAGTCAGGATTTGGGTACAAAAAATAAAAAAAGAGTAATACACATGCTAATACCTAATTTAACAAGCTAAGTGAACCTAAAAGCAAAGGTTTTGTCTCACCATATGCTGCTGTAAATTTCATAGGCTGGCTCTCCTTTCAGCCTGGGACCACTCCCCCTAGTTCAAGTTCTTTCAGAGTCCTTGATGTTCCTCCTGCTTTATAATTCAGTTCTTTGTATTAGAAACATCCTTGCTGAGTCACGGTGACACACAATCCATTGTGGATGTGAGGTTTGAATTGTCCCTGTGAGGAAATGTAAATTTCTTGTTTACACCTTCCCCCTGCTGGAGGATGGCCACTTAAATGGGTAATGGCCTGTGAAAACCTGTCTGGGATGCTAGTATGTCTTTGTCTCTGAAAAAGGTATTATCCAGAATTACTCATATTTCAGTAATAATACAGTAGAATCTTATAACTTGGCATACAATGTTGCTACACATCTTAACAGGTTAATGGTATTCAGCAAATTCTGATTTTTCAAATGATATTTTGTACAAAATATGTATCAGTCTTGTAAAAGGGGTGACCATAATAGTATAGACTGTCACATATATATTTGGGCTTTGTAGAAGGGGGAAAGGCTGAAAGACTCATGGCTATTATAAACTCACTTCTGGGAACAACAGTGTGTGAGAGAGACACTAACCATTTCCTGATAACCATTAGTAATAATAAAAGTCAGATCCTCAGATGATGTATTCTGGCACAGTTCCATAGATTTTTAATGGAAGTATGCTGATTTACACAAGCGGAGGACCTGGCCCTTGGACCTTACATAGCACTGTGGATGCTTTAGATGGGCAGGAATCACTCTTCCACCACTAAAACACAATCACCTGTGGGGCAGGATCTGGCAGTTGTTTCACAGCTCATGGTAATGTTACAAAATAGTTTTGAGCAGGATATTAAGAAAAATATCACATGCCATTGAAACTGCTGTGGAAATTTAGATACAGAATATAATTATTTCCTGATTGGGATCACCAGCTGCACGGCCACCTTTTTCTATAGTCATGTTGCCAGTGACCAGTCTGCTTCAGCAAATATTTGCTTAGGCCCTCAGCCCAACTCTTCTCTCACACTCATTTTACAGATGTATAAATCCACTGAACTCCATCCTGTTTGTGGAAGTAGATCCAAGACCAGCGAGAAGGGTGTCCTATTAGACACATCATGTCGTCTTCCTCAGAAACAACCAGAACACAAAATCCTTCTCAAAAGTAACCAGATAACCATTTAATAGCCTCTAGAACACATCTCCTTACAAGGGGGAAAAACACTAAAAGAAACTGGTAATCACAGTACTAAATTATAACCGGATAGAATGCTCCTTGCTTGCTGAAATCTGGTAGTGCACATATTGCAAGCGCTGAATTAGACTTCTAGGAAAAATCTTAAAAGCATTGTTCTTTCTCTCTATAGAGTCAAGCTGTCCTTCGTGACCCATCTCTTAAGAATAAAGAGTGGTGTTTTGTCAGCTCTTCAGCTCCATCCAATGTAGAGGGTAATTCTTTTCTCTCTGGGTGGTAGATATAGGAAGATTTTTTTTCCCCGTAACAATTTACTTTTAATTAAAATGCGTATTTCTGGACAATCCAATTAGCTTGGAGTTTTTCTTGTGTTTTCAAACTAATTTCCTTCACACTTTTAGCACTTCTAAAAATATACACTGCCTTCTCTATTTCCATTAGCCATAAGGGTACGGACTCCAGGTCAGGGACAGTGTTAATTTTGTGCCATGTACAAAGCAACGTGTATGCTCTATGCTTAGCAAACAATTATAATAAGTCCCATTCCTTCATTTGATTTTTGGGAATGCAACAAGAATGTGGGTGTTATCGATGCAGTATGGAACACAATAAGCCCACCCCACACCAATGTATACTTTTCATTTGGAACCACACTTCTTTGTACTACTCCTTCCAACTCCTGCATTAAAGACTCTCAGCACTGAAACTGTTTCCTCTATCCATCATTCAGAACAGTAGCACAGGTAAGACTGACAAAGAATACAGAATTATTTTATAACCAGCTGGAGTTGGAAACCATTTCTAACTAAATTAAAGATTAGCCACTGGGAATCACTCCCATTATTTACAATCTCTAGCTAAATTAAAATGAGCTGTGGTTTTGCAAGGACCTTCAGCTAACCTGCCATTGCTCTCTTTCTGACTATAAAGCTCAGAATTTTCTTTAGATATGATGTGGGGGGGGGAGTTAATCTTGAACTAAAGAAGGATTTTTTTGTGCAGTGTGGAGGAAGCATCTGTTAAATTTATTAACTGAAGTCTACAGTTGTCAATTGAAATGATTGCAGAATATCTATCCTCGCAGCTGGAGAATGTTTACTTTAACAACTTCATCCCCAGAACCAGCTATGCAAATGTTGACTTATTCAGGAGAAAGGGAGACTTACAAAAATCTCAGAGAAAGTCCTCTCCACAGGAAAACCTCAGAAACCACACTTAAATTCTAATTACCTCATTTCACAGATCCTCTTCTGGGCCAGTGACCCTTCATAATTTCACCTGCCAGTCTACTCAGCACAGAAGGAAAAGAAAAGCTGTTATCAAAATACAACACTCCTTCAAAAACTAAGGATTTGTCTACATGGGGGAATTAATCTGGAATTAAGTAGGGTGTGACGTTTAAACAGAATAGCCACCCTTGATTAGCTCCCTGTGTACATGTCCTTATTCCAAAATAAGAGTACATTATCCTGAATTAGCTTAATCTACTTCCAAAATAGATTAAACTCATTCAGAATAAGGCACTTTTATCCCAGAATAAGAATGTCCACACATGGAGCTAATCAGGAATAGTTAATTAGGAACAGCTATTCTGGAATAACTCTCCATGCAGACAATCCTTACCTTGTAATTTACACACCAATTCCTGCACTCAGTATGATGCAGGCTGTTCTTTGGAGGCTGCTTCAGAGATTAAAGGTGTTGTTGCAGAGTTAAAACATGGGACTATTTCACCAAAAGATATACATAATTGTACAGACACATATACACAGAGTTTATATACAAGTGATGATAGGAATTTTCTTCAATTTCTTAAGATGTCTCCTAAAAGCAATCCACACAGCAGTGGATGTTGGGATACTGCAGTCATAAGAAATATTAATTTAGTGTCCTTCTCTATGATGGAGCACTTATAGCTGTTTCATAAAGTCCTTAAGGCTGAAGCTAGATTCCCTCCAGGATCCATGATGGATTTGAAAAACAAGGATGTGAAAACACTAGCTACAAGCTGACACCCATGTAAAAAACATTTTCTGGCCTTTGCCAGAATCAGCTCCTTAGGGGCAGCACACTGGGATATTTCCCAAAGAGAAAGTCTTAGATATATTACAATTACTTTTAGCAATGCTTCCCAAAAGGCAAAGGTTACTTGAACAGATGAGGGAGGGAGAGACACCTCATGCACAGAGACAGACTTTCATGTGTTTTTCTTTTTACCATTCCTCATATTCTGTCATATGCCTTCAGTGAAATTTTAGTAACATTTTTCCTCTGCTGGTGAGCTGTAACAATACAGTCCTTGGGACTCTGACATTGTAATTTGTTGCCATGACAATGACAGTGATATAATAAATTAAGCTACTGCAAGGTCTCTATGCCTCCAGACAGAGGCTGCAGGAGAGGGGGGGCATAGAAATTTGATTTAAAACTTATGAGAAAATGTCCCCCGTCCCTCCCCCAGCAGCAAATATAGAGTATCTGCTGCTCCCATTGAAATTAATGGCAGTTCTTCCATGTACATCAATAGGAGCAGCATAAGGCAGAGTTTGTCGTGGAGATTATTGTGCAGAAACAAGAGCCTGTGAGAAATAAAAGCTGCTTTGCAATCCCATATTAAAAATCCATTCTTGCTTTTTGGATTTTTTCTCTCCATGAAAATAAGAGTTAAACGTCTGAGCAGTGAGATTGGGTGGTAATCTCTAAAGTATAACACTTTGTTTTTTAAAAGGACGTGTTTGGCTATTTTCCTTGCTCAGGGAAGACAAACCCTCCTAAATAGGCTTTGCCAGTGATTACGGACCCAGTGGTCATGACACAGTGATATATAAGATGAGTGTCAAGTCAAACTGATCACTTAATGAGCGAAGGCCTTAAGACAGGATCCTTCAGCCCTCACTCACATGCATAGTCTTTAATCACCTGAATAGGTCCATTGAAATCAAGGATTAATATAAGTGAGAACTGATTCCATGGCTAAGGGTTGAGGATTGGGCCCTAAAAGAGACTAATTTTGATCTATGTCACCAACTATTTTCCTTTTCTATGATAGTAATAAAAGCCACATCTGTCATCGGTTATCTAGGTATGACAAATGGATGGTCTTGGTCCAAATATCAAGAGACAGCAATCTACATGCATGAATGATCGTCAGAATCAACACTAATGATCATTCTTCATAGCAGTTTCAGTGGAGAGACTGAAGGCTACATATCTAAGGAGACTACCATTTCATTCTTAGATGTGAGCCCCTCTCTCTCTCTCCAGTTCAGGATTCAGTCACACTGCCAGGGTGGGTAGAGAAACTTGCAAGAACAAGACTGGCTTCACCCTGCAAACTCAAACAGCAGCAACATTTTCAAAAGTGCTTAAGAGACATGTAGGCACTTCTGAAAAGTTTTCCATTGCTTGTGTTTGCAGGGCTAGCTAGTTTTGTGTCCCTGTAAGCTGAGCACATTTGATACAGAAAGAATTCAGGCCCAGATCCACAAAGGTACTTAGGCCCCTAAATCCCCGTTTTAGGCTTCACTGTGGTCTGCAGAACTTCTGTTCAGCTGCTTTCTCATCTTGTAAGCACCTAAACTCACTCAGCAGCTAAACTGTCAGGGTAAAAGTTCCCTAGGTGCCTATGTCTGACTCTGGCCATGCATACTGCTGCCTCTCTCTAGGCACCCAGATGCCGATCTTCTGCCTTAGCCCCAACACAATCCACAAACTGAGGAAAGCTAGGCAGAGGAGCACCTCTCTCACCTGCCGGGCCTGATCTGGTAAGAATGCTCAGAGGCTGCCTACTGCCTCAGACTCCATTCAAAATCTGCCCATGGAAGAGATGGTGGTGATGGTGCCCATCTTATAACTTTTAGCCCTGTGGTTAAAGCACGCACCTGGCATATGGGAAAGCCAGGTTTCATTCTCCCCTCTGTCTGATGGGGAGAAGGATTTGAACGGGAGTCTTGCCACCTCTCAGGAGAATGCCATAACCTTTGGAATGTGTGATATTCTCATGTGGGGTTCCCTGTCACTCCTGTTGAAGTTGTTCCACTTTGGATGAACATTTTAATAGCCAGAGAAAGAATCAGAATCACTCTATGGTCTGATAGTTAAGGCTCCCATCTAGGATGGGGGAGATCCAGGGTGCAGTCCCTGTGCTTCAATGGCTCTCTAATTAGTTATACAAAGTGGAACAGCTTCAGCGGGAGACACTGACTGAACCCACATCAGACCATCCCATAGCTCAATAGTTAGAACACTCCCCTGTAGAGGTGGCAGATCCCTGTTCAAATCCTCTCTCCCCCTCAAGCAGGAGGAATTGAACCTGGCTCTCCCACATCCCAGGTGAGTGGTTTAACCACTGGCTAAAAATTAAGGAGGGCATCACCACTGGCCACTTTGCATGGAATGGGGCAGGTGCCTAACTCACTCTCACAAGAAACAACTTAGGTGCCCAAGCTGTCTTATCTGCAGATGGCCGATTCCCAGTGGTGGATCATTAAGCAGGGCTAGGCTCCTCCCCTCAGCCTAGATTTAGGTGCTGAACTCTGTGAGAGAGGCAGGGCACTTTTCTCTTGGTAAATCAAGACTAAAGTATATTGTTTCTCAAATTATTGTGAAGTAAGTTTTAGAATCTTATCAGACAATTGAAACTCCTTTAAGTGTGGGCAAAACAATTTATTTAAGGGCAAGTCAAGTCTGTTTATTATTAATAATATCCAGGCAAAATAGGCAATCTTAATTAAATCCAATGGAATCAAAGAAAATATTTAAATCAGTTACTTAAAAAAGCCATTTACAGAATGGTTTTAAAAACAGGCTAATTATGAATATTAATAACCCTAAATCCAAGTAAAATCCCACTATCATTCTTTTCCCCCAGAGTTTAGCCCTGTCTCTTCTCCAGGAATACATGGTCTGACCACTTGGTGATTCACAGCAGAAACATTCAGTAAATTAAGTTACAACAGCCTTTCAATATTCCAATAAAATCTTTACAGGAGTTTTAAACCTAATTCCCTGGCAGTGTTAGTTAACTTTCTCTCAATCCATTTTGAAGTTTACGGGAGGTTTTACTTGAGCTGGTTTCTTGTGGAGACTTCTGTTTTCTTAGCTGTTTGAGGCAGCTTGCTTCTAGAGTGCTGTGTTTAAGCAAGGTAGCAGAGGGTGGGAGGGAAGTGATGCTTACTTCAGAGTCTTTAGGCCCTTCTCCTTCCTAGTGTCATGAAAGGAAAGAAAAACACCTCCTTCCAGCATGTTTAGATTCAGAATTTGTTGCTGTCACCCATTCATTGGCTTTATGCCTTCAGGGTTGGCTTAGTTGCCTGCTGAATATGAAGTTTGTTTAATGAATATGCCACATTTCTTTAATTGCCTTTGTTTTTTCTTGGGGGGCAGGAAAGCAAGAGCTAAATATAACTTTGAAAGTTCTTTTGTTCATCCATTCTCTGAGATATTCTTTCAATTGATTAGAGTTTGACAGGAAATGAAATTCTGTTTTCAAAGAGTCCAAACAGTCCTGTTCTTTATAGAAAAGTTCTTAGTTCTCAGAACAGTCTTTTAAAACTAAGTCAGTCTTACAAAGCCTTTAGCTTAAATAATTAAAAATCTTATAACAATTTTTGGAAAGATGAATCTTGTCTTTCAGAGTTGGTTTAGGGTAGCCTGAGCACTGCCAGTAATTAATCAATTTCCTATTAGTATACATATTCTATAATTAAATGGCTTCTTACACTAGTAATTAGTTTAGCATCAAATGACCTTGTGATATTTGTACATAAAACATCTTACTATTCACATAACAATGTTATCAGACAGTTACTATATGAAGACTTGCATTTAGATAAAAATATAAATTTTAAAAGACATTTATGCTATCTTCAGCATTTGAAAAAAACCAAAGTTTTCAAATTTCAGTGGACACATGAGTTGGAAGTAACCAATATCTTCTATAAAAGATTTCCCACCATAAATATTCTCCAAGTTTGAATAAGGAAGACGTTAGTGTGTTTACAAAAGAAATCAATTTCAATAATGATATTTCTAGAATCCTTTGGTGAGTTTAAACTAAGGTTTCTCTTTGCAAAGATGAGGGCTAAAACCACTTTGACGTGGTTTATAGGTTTGATAACACACCCTAGGCCTGCCTCTTCTTGGAGTTTTCTAAATAAAAATAAAAACATCCTCACATTTTGACACAACCAGAACTCTTTCTCAAACACAAATAATTTACAAAATCTGTTTAGACTAAGATATCCCAATTGGTATAGATATGATCTTTTACAAGAGGGATGATCCTATCCTTTGATAAGACTGTAATAGGTTTGGTTGCCTTTTGTCCAAATGGTTTCCCGATTTACTACCTACCATTTATAACTATATTGCAATTTGTAGTTGTCACAGATCAGTGTAACTGCACCTATATTTCCTCTCTGTAGTCTCTGGGCTCCCAGCCCCTCAGCTGTCACCTCTCTTGAGTGGAGACCTGTATCTCTCTCCCTCCTGACTGGGTTTGTTTCAGGCTTTACAGTTCCCAGCCGACACTGTGATATCCTCAGGAAGCCAGGCTGCCTAAACAGGCCAGTGTCTGCACTTTGCTTTCTCTACGAAGGGTACAAACAGCTTTTGCCAGATACCACAAAGAAAGCACGTTTCAGGTGAAAGAATTACGAGGAAACATAAAAACAACAACATTTCCTATGTGCTTGCTAAAAGCTTATCAGAGGTCACTCATCACTCTTATGGTGCCTCAGTAGGCCAAAGTCCTTCCAAGCGGTGATGAGTGGTGTTGTGTGTTACCTTCCTGTTCTGCTTCCTGAACTCAGTTTAAAAATCAGGCTACTTATCCAAAAGTCCTTTCCTTGTCTGTTGGTCTCTGGAGAATTCAGACTAAACTAGTATATACAAGCCTCTCCAGGTGATGATTCTGGAGGTGTTACAACATGAGTGAATTTGCCTAATCACCCACACTGTTCTTAGTTCTTGGAAAATCCATGGTCACCTCCACCTTAGAATTACATGCAATCCCTGTCCCACAATGATACATTAACTCAATATAGTAAGATCTCCTAAAAATATTTCAGGGAAATTGCCATATCTGCCCCAGTAATTACAAACTCATATAGAGTATTCTATACAAAGGACAGATCACAATAACTAACACTTACATACATCTTTAAAAACACACTATAAAAGAAAGTAGTATAGAACATTAAAGCAAAACAGGAGTTATAATGTTGGATTCCAAAATATGCGTAAACACACTTGAAGGTAATAAAGGCCATAAAGCCATGTTTAACTTTGACATTTGCTTGTCCTTTGAAGATAAGGTAGAAACCTCCTAAGACTCCTTTGGTCAGCTTCAATATTTCCTATAATTAAGCAAATAGATATGCATATGAGGTGCTTTCCTCCAAGCACATATATATGAAAGTAATGATAAATATATTGTGAGCTTCAGTAAAGGTACAGTCATTTTTAATGAGCTGGTATTAAAATTATAATAATTTTAATACAATTTTGCATCAATATTGAGATATCTCACTGACAGTGCCTAGGTGCCTAACTCAGGCTTTGTGGATCACACTGTTGTTCCAGTGATTTCTAGGTGCCTAGAAGTTAAGCACCACAATGCTGAGCACTGCAATCCCTAAGTCCTTTTGTGGACCTGGGCCTCAAAGCCAATAAACATGGAATCCAAAAAGCCTATTTTTGCAGCTACTTTTCAGAGTGATTTGCACCCAGATCAACCCCTGCTTTTCCCACTAAGTACTGCGAATACACAGATGTCCATGGGAAAAACATGGGTGTCTGTCAAGGTTCCTTCTTCACTCTGAACTCTAGGGTACAGATGTGGGGACCTGCACGAAAAACCCCCTAAGCTTATTTTTACCAGCTTAGGTTAAAACTTCCCCAAGGTACAAACTATTTTACCTTTTGCCCCGGACTCTATTGCTACCACCATCAAGCGTCTAACAGATATATAACCAGGAAAGAGCCCACTTGGAAACGTCTTTCCCCCCAAAAATCCTCCCAAACCCTACACCCTTTTTCCTGGGGAAGGATTGATAAAAATCCTCACCAATTTGCATAGATGAACACAGACCCAAACCCTTGATCTTAAGAACAATGAAAAAGCAATCAGGTTCTTAAAAGAAGAATTTTAATTAAAGTAAAAGAATCACCTCTGTAAAATCAGGATGGTAAATACCTTACAGGGTAATCAGATTCAAAACAGAGAATCCCTCTAGGTAAAACTTTAAGTTACAAAAAGACACAAAAACAGGACTATACATTCCATTCAGCACAACTTATTTTATCAGCCATTTAAACAAAACAGAATCTAACGCATATCTAACTAGATTGCTTATTAGCCCTTTATAGGAGTTCTGACCTGCATTCCTGCTCTGGTCCCGGCAAAAGCAGCACACAGACGAGAGAGCCTTTGTTTCTCCCCCTTACAGCTTTGAAAGTATCTTGTCTCCTCATTGGTCATTTTGGTCAGGTGTCAGCGAGGTTATCCTAGCTTCTTAACCCTTTACAGGTGAAAGGGTTTTTCCTCTGGCCAGGAGGGATTTAAAGTTGTTTACCTTTCTCTTTATATTTATGACAGTGTCCTACTACAGCGTTGGAACGATGACTCTCTGACTGAGCTACAACCTGAAGACAAGATACTCTTTGGCTGCATCTACGCAATGCTGGAACCAGAACTAGCTGCTCTACATTCCTGTCTTCAGGAGAATCTGGGCAATGGGTTTAGCCCCTGTTCTTTTTGCCAAAAAAGGGGGATCCTGCATCTATGCTTGGATTACAGGACCCTTGGTCAAGTAACTTTCAGAAACCTGTACCCCTCTTGCTCAACCTGGAGTTGTCTGACCATGTGCAAACATCCCAGGTATTCACTAAGCTTGACCTGCAAGGAGCCTATAACTGGTCAGGATAGGAGCAGGAATGGAAGATGGCTTTTCAAACCAGGCATGGCCATTATAAAAACTTGGTAATACCACTTGGTCTCACATGCCTGCCTTTGAAGTGATGCCACTACCTAGAAGGGCCCCAGCACCCAATAAAGTGTACATGGATCATAAAAATTTATATCTTCTCAAGGCTAACATACTAAACCACAAACAACTCCGGGCCCTGTCCTGCACATGTTTTAACTTACCACCCCAGAACAAGGCCACCAAGGGTCACTCAGGGTGACTCTTGTACAGAACCACCATGCATCCTTACGCCCTGCAATTTTCTGGACACCACCATTTCCCAAGCCCTCATCTTTAATCTGGTCAGTGAAGGGGGAGGAGCATCCTCCCGGGAATTCAAGATTGGAAGCAAGAGGTAACATCAGATATGGGATGGCTTACTCTCAGCATACGGTCACCTGTATGTTCTGCTAGGACGCCCACAACTGAAGGTACTGAGATTCAGCCACAACTCCTGATAGCAGGCTTCAGCCACCTCAAGACCCTTCTCTGGATTGCCTGCTCCTTCTGGTGTCCCTGGATGTGTGCAATTGTTCATTCCTACGTAGATTATTTCAAGGTATGCACTCATACCAAGTGGCTGCACACAAGATCGCTCGGCACTCTGCAAGCCACCTGATAGACCTCGGGATGCCATCACCTTCAATTTTATAGTGGAGCTCCCTGTATCTGACAGTTATTCCATCATCTTCACCATGGTCAAACAGTTAAACAACATGGCCCACTTTTCCCCCATTGCATACCTTCCCACCAGAGAAGAGATGGCTCAGCTCCTGGTGGTGCATTGTCTCCATGGACTCCCCAAACTGGTCACATCTGACTGAGGTCTGCAATTTGTTTTGCAATTCTGGTTCAATACCCTGTGGCTGCTTGGGGTCTGTGCCTACACATGCTCCGCCTATTACCCCAGATCATTGGCCAGTCCAAGACAGTGAATCAGGTCTTAGAACAGTGTCTATGGCACTTTAAAAATTGTCATCAGAATGGCTGGTTAGCTTTCCTGCACCAGGCAGAATTTGTTGCAATAATGCTGACCATGTCTCCAGCAGGCAGAGTCCATTCTATTTGAACTTTGGGTTCCATCCCTGTCTCCATCTGGCTATACCTGCCATCTCCACAAACCCTGCAGCCACGAGCTGGGTCTGGCACATCCACAAAGTCCAGGAAGAGCTTAAAATGCAACTTGAAAATGCATAAAGGGAGTACTAGTGATACATTGACCAGAAAGGCCCAATGTTTGCAGTTGGACAGAAGGTCTGGCTCTCAGCACAACACATGGACTGGTTTTGTTGCAAACTAGCCAGGTGATCAACCTAGTAACTGTCAGGCTCCGACTGTCCAGATCCAGCAGGGTTCACTCAGTGTTCCATGTATTGCTGCTGAAACCGCATGTCAATAACTCCTTTGCTCACTGACAACTGCCACTTCCTCCAGTACAGGCCCAAGGTCATGATGAATATGAGGTCCATGAGATTTTTGGATTCTAAAAATCAAACACACTTCCCTCTGCTACCTCATTGATTGGTAAGGTTACAGCCCCAAGGAGCGCTCCTGATGATGGTCATACAGGTCCATGCGCCTGACTTTGTAACAGCCTTCCATGCATTCCACCCAGTTAAATCTGGCCTGGTATGTATGTGGGGTGCCCCTGGAGAAAGAAGTCACATAAGGAATGGCAGGACTCAAACCCAGGTCAGCAGAGCCACCAAGCAACAGGCACCTCCACACCACTACTTGACAACAGCAATGCACAAACCACTGCAGATGTACACTACAGGAAGTCCCTCCCATGAGATCTGATTAGCAGTTGCCTTGGAGGCTCCTGATTGGCCCCTTGACCTCATATAAGATCATGGAGCATACCAGGAAATGTCTAGGTAAGAATGTGGATCCATGCTGAACTGTCACAACCAATTCTGCTCCCAAACCTCTGGCATCAGCTTTGACTTGGACTCGGACCCTCTCTCTGGACCTGAAATCTTGACACAAGTTCTAACCTCTGGTAATGACCTCAGCCCAGAAATCTGACCTTGAGCAGCTCATGCCCTGACACCTGTCCCAGGACCCTGACTGTCCTTCCTGAACAAGCTATACCCCTTTATACCAATATTCCACCCATGAGATTTATCCCATCAAGTCTCAGTGATGAGAATTAAGTCACAATTTAGCTTGTATACTGACACTTCCAGTTCTTCCTATTTATTCCCCATGATCCTGGTATTTGTGTATGGACATCTATGATTCCTCCCTTGTTGCTTCTGTGACCCTTGTCATGCTGTCTGGCATGGCTTACAACTGAGTGTGCCAAAATCAGGGCAGACTGTCAGAAAACAAGGCAGACACCCTAAATTGGTGGTATTTCCATAATTAGATTTCACCAAGCCAGTAACAAATGTGTACTCCTGGATCACTACATTAGTCTTACCAGGGAGTCACAGACAGTCCCCTTAGGCTCTCCAGCCCCTCTTTACAGCCCAGACAAACTCAACTTTGTGATGAAAGGTTATTAAAACCAAAAATCATCTCACCATAGGTTACTCCCAACCCAGGGGTTGATCACTTACCCCAGGTCAGTAGATACTCTGGATCTCACCCCAAAGACAATGCTAAGAAAAAGAAATGAGAGTTATTGAGACATTAAACCAGGTAAAATACATTAACTGGTGATTCCAAGTTTGTAGGTCCAAAGTGCTAGCAGAGATGTAATGATCTGCTAGCTTTCCATAAGTCTCTCAGGGTTACCCAACATAATTTTGGAGTTCTCTGTCCAATCGCTCAGTGTTTCACCATGTCAGAATCCATCAGTCCAGAGATGCAGGATCGCTTATAGCTGTTTTCCCCAGAAAGCAGTCTGGCAAAGGTCCCTTACAGCATGAGTCTATAGATTTCCCATTGTTGAATACAATGACCTGTGCTTTGCAGTTTGCATGCTTCTCCATTTACAGTTCTAAGGCTTCAATCCCATTTCATGGGCAATTAGATTACAGATATATGCATAATGCATTTAGTTACAGTAATCCAAATAATCATTCATTAGTTTTCATGAATAATGTGATAGCCAGAAACAATCCTTCATTAGTTTTCATGCAGTTTTACGCATTAAGTAAATTCTCATCCCAATACAATCACACACTTTGATCTGGGGTTATCTAATTACAGGGTCTACATATATAACAAATTGTAATGCAATAGCATTCAACTGGTTACAGATAAATGAAGACAATACTATCACATTGCCTTTGAACTATGCCAACACACAAGTGAAGTGGCCTGATCACTTTACAATGCCTTTTTGATTTCTATTAGCATGCGAATGAGTTAGTGTGCTGCCTTGGTCTGAGCGCGCAACCTGCAAGCCTCACAACCTTATTATAATTGCTCTCCTAACATGTAGCCCTCTATTAAGGTCACCCTTTCTTGTACCCACCTGTGGACTTTTGTCAGCCTCTTTGAACCTAGTTTAAAGCTCTTCTCAGTAGGTTGAAGAGTCAGTCTCTGAAGATGCTGTTCTCCTTCCTGGTCAGGTAGACCCCATCTTTTCCTGTTATACCCATTCCCATCTCCTCACTCCAGTCTTTGCTTGTATGCCAGTGCCATGTACTGAGCACCCTTGCCTTCAGCTCCCCACCCATCTCAGCACTGGTGCCTGTGACATCCACCAGACCTGTTCATCCCCATCCCAGTCTTAGCACTCTGGAAACATGCTTTGACATGGAGACAGAAATGGGGGGTATGGAAGTGGTTGGGTTTGCGGGGCAGAGAAGATGCTCCCTACATTCCCCCACTGTACAGTTCTGACCCCTTCCTTTCCACACTCCCCTGCACTGCTCTGGCCTCCCCTCTTATCTGAGAAGTAGCACCAACTGGGGGAAGGGTAAGCACCACTTCCATTTCCTGAAAGTATGTTACTGGAGGGGAAGATGCCCAACTTTCCCCTTTATGGCTCTGCTCTGTCAGCACTTTTGAGCTCCCAGCCAGCAAAGGTCCCTTTGGGAATGACCCATATTTGGAGAGGGATCACAGAAAACTACTTTTGGAAACCCCATTCTTCATCAAAGCTTTAGTCAAACTGGGCTTTAAAACCAGCATTGGGATGTTCTGTCTTCTAGGGGTGTGCTGACACCTTAGTAGCTGTGCCAGAGCACAGTCTTAAGGGATGAAGGTTGGCAAGAAGGCAGAGGTCCCACTCTGCACCCTTGCAGCCTCCACACTCTGAACTGCTCTAACGACTTCCCCACCCCATTTCACCCTCACTGCTGTAACACACTCCCCACATTCCCTAGCTCTGCTCTAGAAAAGAGATATCAGGAGCCCCTTGACCAAATGATCCAGCCATTTGCTTTCATCTGATCACACTCAGTTCCATTGTTCAGGAAAATGTAGCTCACGAAAGCTCATGCTCAAATACATTTGTTAGTCTCTAAGATGCCACAAGTCCTCTTTCTTTTTGCGGATACAGACTAACACGGCTGCTACTCTGAAACCTATAATAATTATGACTCATGCTCTTCTTATACCCTAACTACTTACTAGAGTCAGTCATCTTCCCTTTATTTCATTAATGCGGATTTCCATGACAATACTTTTGGTCATAGGAAACAATTTCCAAAAGCAGCCCCTGTAGAAAGTAAGGACCATGCAGAACACATGTTCTCTGAAAGCTGCCAAGGGTAAGGCACATGAATGTAGCTCAGGTTCAATGACCACGGCATGTCTGCTTGAGCCACCCCAGTCACAGTTACGACAGACTGTCTGCAAAATTTTGGCTTCATCAGAACCCTAATCTTTGCTGCAGGTATACAATTCATTCTCTTAGCTGCATCAGTTTAACTTGTTCTTACCTGGAGTTCCAAACTTCACTCCAATATCTTTTTGTATATTACTTCCTCAAAGGAGCAATGGGGCTGTGCATTAGCTGAGATCAATCCCAAGTGGGTAGCTTACAGTGATAGTATGAGCACAAAAAATTACAAGAACCAAGTGATTTTGTAAAAATGATTTTTATGAGGGGGTTTTTCTTAGGAACCTCTTGCACAAGTGACCCTACATTGAGCCAACCTACTGTACCCTTCACCCCCAAGAGGCACAGCAAATTGCAAGACTATCTGAATCAGCATATGGATTTTAGAGCGCTTAGAATAGTTGTCCTTTAAACCGTAAGTGATTTTCAACCTGGACCATAGCAGAGCCTCTGATATAATATATGCAAATACCATGGATGCCAGAGCACCTCCTCTGCTCTTTCAACTTCCCAAAGACCATCAAGAATCAAATGCACCATCTTTTGCTACTAAAACCACCAGTTCCTCCCTTATGAGCTAAAGTAGAAAACCCAGTACTAGAGAACTATCATATAAATAGCTCTGACAAAGTTCCATATATATTTATTTCAGTAGTGGGCAGTTATGCACATGCACAAACACACACCGACTTCAAGGTGCTCTTTAATATCTTCATTTTACTACACACTTTCACATTCTTTCATAGAACAAATTTGTTGCTCTCAGATCTCTATGGCAGTATTCAACTTTGATCTCCCACTCTCCCTAGATCTGTGTCTCTCTCCTTGATGTCAATGGGAGAGCTGTACATGGAGTGAAAGTATAATACCAAAGCAGAGCAGTATGCTATGTTGATCTAAGAGAAGAATTTTGCCTTTACTGTTTTAACCAAGTTACAAGTGAAGATATAGGTCTCGCAGCTTGTGCAGACAGATACTCTGCACAGATTTATAAGCCATTTTGCCATCGTCCTGTCCATTTCTCACATTCTATATTTCCATATATCATTCTGATTGCAGTCAAGTTTCTATCCGCACAGGATGCTGCTTGTATTCTTGGAAAGGATGGAAGAAATTTAATTTCCTAGAATTAAGGATAGAGGACACTGACAGGAGAGGAAAAAACTAAACACTTTCACATGGCAATATAACCGGCCCTGGAAGGAGAGAAAAATGATAACTAATATTTAGAAATCTCTAAAAATCCCTAAAATTGCTTCTCTTTATAAAATAATGTTCTACATTTAAAATCCAATATATCACTGTGTACCTAGATTAGAATCATATGCCTAATGCTATTATAGAGGAGGAATTCTGGCTATCTTCAAGTATTAAGCTTCCATTTCTAACGCTGAGTTGGCCTTAAAAAAAAAACCACCTAGGATTTAAATTAGGACTGTCAATTAATCTCAGTTAACTCACATAATTAACTAAAAAAAATTAATCATGATTAATCGCACTGTCAAACAATAGAATACCAATTGAAATTTAATAAATATTTTTGGATGTTTTCTACATTTTCAAATATATTGATTTCAGTTACAACACAGAATACAAAGTGTATAGTACTCACTTTATATTTATTTTTGATTACAAATATTTGCACTATAAAAAAGAAATCGTATTTTTCAATTCACCTCATACAAGTACTGTAGTGCAATCTCTTTATCATGAAAGTTGAACTTACAAGTGTAGAATTTTGTACAAAAAACTACATTCAAAAATAAAACCGTGTAAAGCTTTAGAGCCTACAAGTACATTCAGTCTTACTTCAGCCAATTGCTCAGACAAACAAGTTTGGTTAAAATTTGCAGGAGATAATGCTGCCCAATTCTTGTTTACAATGTCACCTGAAAGTGAGAACAGGCGTTCGCATGGCACTTTTATAACCGGCTTTGCAAGGTATTTATGTGTCAGATGCGCTGAACATTTGTATGCCCCTTCATTCTTCGGCCACCATTCCAGAGGACATGCTTCCTGCAGATGCTGCTCGTTAAAAAAAAGCGTTAATTACATTTGTGACTGAACTCCTTGGAGGAGAATTGCATGTCTCCTGTTCTGTTTTACCTGCATTCTGCCATATATTTCATGCCATAGCAGTCTTGGATGATGAGCCAGGAAGTTTTCATTTTAAGAACACTTTCACAGCAGATTTGACAAAACGCAAAGAAGGTACCAATGTGATTTCTAAAAATAGCTACAGTACTTAACCCAAGGTTTAAGAATCTGAAGTGCCTTCCAAAATCTGAGCGGGACGAGGTGTGGAGCATGCTTTCAGAAGACTTAAGAGCAACACTCCGATGCAGAAACTGCAGAAACTGCAGAACCCGAACCACCAAAAAAAGAAAATCAACCTTCTGCTGGTGGCATCTGACTCAGATGATGAAAATGAACGTGCATTTGTCTGCTCTGCTTTGGATTGTTAACGAGCAGAACCTGTCATCAGCATGGCTGCATGTCCACTCGAATGGTGGTTGAAGCATGAAGGAACATATGAATCTAGCGCATTTGGCACATAAATATCTTATGGTGCTGGCTACAACAGTACCATGTGAATGCCTATTCTCACTTTCAGGTGACATTGTAAACAAGAAGCGGGCAGCATCATCTCCTGCAAATTTTAACCAAATTTGTTTGTCTGAGCAATTGGCTGAAGTAAGACTGAATGGACTTGTAGGCTCTAAAGCTTTACATTGTTTTATTTTTGAATGCAGTTTTTGTACATAATCCTACATTTGTAAGTTCAACTTTCATGATAAAGAGATTGCACTACAGTACTTGTATGAGGTGAATTGAAAAATACGATTTCTTTTGTTTTTTTTTACAGTGCAAATACTTGTAATCAAAACTAAATATAAAATGAGCACTGTACACTTTGTATTCTGTGTGGTAATTGAAATCAATATATTTGAAAATGTAGAAAACATCCAAAAATATTTAAATAAATGGTATTCTATTATTGTTTAACAGTGCGATTAATCATGATTAATTATTTTAATGGCTTGACAGCCCTAATTTAAATCTCTCCTTGGTCTACTAGTGATTACTGTCCTGTGCCTGGGACAGGGTAACTTTAGGGGAAGAATTCCACAATTTGGAACGAAAGAAGGCTCTGGGAAGACTGTAAATTTCAGACATTGAAAGCTTCTGGGCACTTTCAGACAGGTCTCATTTTTAAATATAAAAACAATCTTAGTATTGCTGCATTTTATACCAGATGAAGGCTAATTAATATTAATATATCACAAACATACACAAGCCCTTATGAATAACACCTTACATATGAAATGGTGGTTTTGTGTACTTTTCAACAACATAGGTACCCGGTTTTGTTTTGCTCAGTCTTTTGTATAATTAATCTGATGTTTTGAAAGTCAATGTTAATATATGGGCTAAATCCTCAACCAGTATAAATTGATGTAACATAAGAATGGTCATACTGGGTCAGACCAACGGTCCACCTAGCCCAGTATCCTGTCTGACAGTGGCCAATGCCATGCCAGATACTTCAGAGGGAATGAACAGAACAGATAATCATCAAATGGTACATCCCCCCATCACCCATTCTCAGCTTCTGGCAAACAGAGGCTAGGGACATTTCAGAGCATGGTTTTGCATCCCTGTCCACCCTGGCTAATAGCCATTCATGGACCTATCCTCCATGAATTTATCAAGTTCTTTTTTGAACCCTGTTATAGTCTTGACATTCACAACGTTTTGTAAATTCCTTGTTTACAGCAGCTGAAGATCTGGCTGGCTGTTTACTATTCATCCCTGATAAACACTCTGAGAGTCAGGCATACTTTGTCATCAGGAGGTTTAGTTGGATTATTCAGTGGTTTTTTGTTTCATTTTGTTTTGGTTGGTTGTCTTCCCCCCCGCCCCTCACACACACTTTCAGGGCAATTTCCTGTGGCTGCCTTCATATAACTCCCTCCCCTGGTTAGTTTGTGAGTTTTCATTTCTTATGTTGATGTTATATCACTTAAGCCACACACATATACTCTGTGGAGTTTCTTTGATTCCAGAAATTTATCATTTCTATGGGTTTTGCAAGATAGTAATTGGGAGTGAAAATTAAACTTTTCTTTGGATTAAAATTCAACCAGCAAACAGCAGGGAAAGACTAATCTTACAAGGATAATGCTGCTCTACTGGAAACATTAGTGAGTGTTTGAACTGAAAAATCAATCTTACTGTTACCTTGGATGCATGGTGCACTGGCAAAACTAGGGACTGGGGTGTGCCATGTAAAGCAGTATAATATTGGTCATGTTACATGCTGAAATAAGGCAATGTGAAAAGTTCCTAAAGTTATAAAAATCTTGTTTATTAACAGTGCTTCTGGCCATCACCTGGGAGTGATACCTGGCTTCGAGTTAACCCAGGACTCTTAGGCTCTCATCTTGCAATAAGCAGGAGGACCCTTGCCCCCACACTGAGCCTCATTCAAGCCACTGGGATGCAGTTGTAGGATGAAGGCCTTAGATTGGATCAACAAGAGCTGAGAGAGTCACCACCTAAAGATAACCCCTTTAGCAACTATCTCACTGTTAAATGACTATATTACAGGTCACTGCCACAACAGTTTTTCAAACATTCCTACCACTATCCCCTGTGATGGGGAACTGTGTCCACTGATACTGAGGGGAACCCAGACCAGTTTCTAGCATTCCCTCCCCAACAATGACTTCGTCTGGGTTCCCTCCAAAATCAACAGAGATTGGCTGTTGATTTCACAGATCCCAAGGGCCACCTCTGGACAGCTGTGGGGAGGAATATATACAACCCATGTTTTTTGGTTAAAAAAATCACTGACACAATGGCCATGCTGCTTTCACAATGAAAAGGTTTGGAATGAAAAATGAAATGAGAGCTCATATTAGCCTTGACATAGCTAGACTTCCAAAAATGGCGGGGCGGGCAGAGTACAACGCTGGGCTACATGGACCACAAAAGCTAACTCTGACAGGATCAAACCCTACAGTGACTTTCTCACTTTGTCAGAATCTTCTGAGTCTGTCAGATTCCCAAAGCAATGAGCAGCATTTAACAGAGGAGACAATTGTCAGCTTGGGTGTGGAGTCGATGGATAATAAGGGCAGGGCTATTTCTGCTTTGTGTATCATACGCTTCCCACGCCTGTCTTGAGAGGAAAAGTGAGGTCTGCTAAAAGAAGACAGTCTAAAGCCATAATGACCCCTCTCTACAGTTAGCTCTGTTCACTCTGAATTTTCAGGCCAGATTGTGACTGGCCCTTAGCAAGTTTGCAAGGGTGGGGGAGGGAAATGAGGTGCCTTCCCTGCTGCCTGCCCCTGAGCTGGGCTAGTGCTAGTGTAGCTTGGGAGCACAAGCACTGTACACATCTAGTGCTGTCAGTATGGCAAGCTTCCACAAAAGCAATGAAGTGAGTCAAGGCCATGGCCCCACCTCTCTGCACACCAGCTAGTAGAGGGGAGTGCATGCTTCACTCTGTCTCAGAGTGGCAGAAGTGCTGTAATGTGTGCCCCCGAGAAGAAATCCTGACTGAACTCCACTCCTCCAGAGGCTCCAAGTGCCGTGTGGCCTGGCTGTGGCTTTAAAACAATCTAACCCTCTGTGTAAAAACGATGCACATGGAATGATTTTAGAAACCCCAAACATCTGATTTACCTCTGTGATCACAGTGTGGGTTATCCAACGCCAGCCAACATACAAAGTAACTGAAAACACTTGGGTCAGAAGGGATCGTACTGTGGTACTACTACGAATGAATAATTAAAGAAATCTAAATTGCAGGACTTCAGACAAAAACTTGTACAGTCTTTAAAGACCTATAAGTAAGGCCCTACTTGAATTGTGGGATGATTGTCAAATAATTGAGGCTGAGTTACAGACAAGACATAGAAAATTGTAGAAAAGTAATAATAGACCTTAGGTAATTGTGGTAATTTATAAAAGCCAGAGAAGAACTATTTGTTTAAGAAAAATTTGCTGGAATAATATAAATACCCAAGTATTATGTTATACCTGCTAATTTTTTTTGATAACCAGACATTTTGCTGCAACTATATTACAGTCATTAATGCGTGGGGCTGACAGCCACAGCCATAGCTGCTATCTGCCTGGGTAAATGGGGTTCTACTGTACTAATAGGGTAACGTGTGTGCTGCAAACTTCAAAATGTATGCAAAATTGTGGACTGTGCAACGTAAGCTAATTAAAATCAAAATTGCAGTGAAAGCCTAATATTGTGTGATCCACAATTTTGCAAATTAGGTAGGCCATTACCTATAAAAACCAGTATCCACACTTAGCTGAGTTTTTTTAAAGTCAGCAATGGGTTAATGGAAACTTTAGCTTCTTCGATAAAGCTGCCTAAAAATCAAAATGGATATATACAGGAAATGGAAGGAGGGACATGTCACTAAGGAAGTATACATGGGAATAATTTGAATGTGCCGGGACAAAAATCAGGAAAGCCAAGGCAAGGAATGAATTACAGCTTGCAAGAAATGTTAGACAACAAGAAGGGGTTCTACAAATATGTCTGACAAAAAAAGAAAGGTCAGAGATGGTGTGTGTCCGTGCTCAATGGAGAAGGTAGGGTGACCAGACAGGAAATGTGAAAAATTAGGACAGGGGTGGGGTGGGGGGGTGTAATAGGAGACTATATAAGAAAAAGACCCAAAAATTGGGACTGTCCCTATAAAATCAGGACATCCAGTCACCCTAGGAGAAGGTGAGCTGGTAACAGAAGATGATAGAAAGGCAGAGCTGCTCAATGCCTACTTTGCCTCAGTCCTCTCAGAAAAAAACAACATGACTAGACAACTAGTGAAGTTACCATAGACAAAGGGGAAGGGATGCAGATCAGGATAAGTAAAGAACATGTCAGAGATCTTCTGACCAGTTTGAATGAATTCAAGTCAGTGGGGCTTGATGCTATTTACCCCAGGATGCTGAAGGAATTAGCTGAAGAAATCTCAGAGCCATGGGCAATAATATTTGCAAACTCATGGATGACAGGAGAGGTCCCAGAAGACTGGAGAAAAGGGCACTTTGTTAACCTCTTTAAAAAGGGGAAAAAAGAGGAGCTGGAACTAGTTCAGTCAGCTGGACCTCAGTACTGAGAAACTACTAGAGCAATGTATAAAACATTCAATTTGCAAATACCTGGATGAAGGGGTTGCACCAAGCATGGATTTGCCAAGAACAAATCATGCCAAACCAGCTTGATTTCCTTTGACAGCGTAACTGGTTTGGTGGATAGGGGGAATGCAGTGGACATAATATACCTGGACTTCAGCAAGGCTTTTGACACATAGTCCCACATGATATTCTCATAAGTAAGCTGGAGAAATGCGGGCTCAGTGGAACTACCATTAAGTGGATACATAATTGGTTGAACAACCACAAACAGTAACTATTAATGGAATGATGTCTGATTGGAGGGAGGTCTGAAGTGGAGTTCCACAGGGATCTGTTCTGGGTTCAGTATTTAACATCTTTATTTATGACCTGGCTGTAGGAATAGAGAGTATACTGATCAAATTTTCAGACGACACATAGCTAGGGGGAGTTGCAAACACTTGGGAGGATAAAACTAAAATTCAGAGAGGTCTTGATAAATTGGAGAACTGGACTATAGACAACAAAATGAAATTCAACAAAGACAAATGTAAGCTGCTACACTTAGGGAAGAAAAAACAAATGCACAAATACAGAATAGCTGGCTTGGCAGCAGCACTGCTGAGACGGATCTGGGAGCTGTGGTGGATCATAACCTCAACATGAGTCAATGTGATGCTGTTGCAGAAAAAGCCAGTGCAATTTTGGGTTGCATTAACAGAGGCATAGCATGAAAGTCATGGGAGGTGATAGTGCCACTCTACTCAGTGTTGGTTAGGCCTGCGCTGGAGTACTGTGTCCAATTTTGGTCACCAATGTATAGCATGGATGTGGAGAAACTGGAAAGGATCCAGAGGTGAGTGACAAAGATGATCAAAGGGATGGAATGCAAGCCATCTGAGCAAAGGCTGAAGGAAGGGGGTATGTTTAGTTTGGAAAAGAGGCGATTGAAGGGGGACATGATGGTGGTCTTTAAAGGCTGCCATAAAAAGATGGAGAAAAGTTGTTCTCTCTTGCCACAGAGGCAATGGATTCAAATTACAGCATAGCAGATTTAGATTAAATCTCAGGATAAACTTCCAAACTGTAAGAACAGTAGGACAATGGAACAGACTGCCTAGTGAAGTTGTGGAAGCTCCTTTGCTGGAGGTTTTCAAAAGGAGGCTGGAGAGGCATCTGTCTTTGATAATTTGGCCACAACGAATCCTGCATTTTGGCAGGGGGTTAGACTAGATGACCCTTGGTCCATTTTAACCCTATGGTTCTATGGTTTGATGATATATTGTTAATGGCAAAGGATGATGTCCTAGCATTTATATAGATGGAAACTTTCAAAATGTTTTAAAAATGCATCCCGACTGCCAGCCTTTGTCATGTTATCATTACAAAGCAAGAGAGATCAAAGGTAGGAAGCACTGTGAGTCCAAATAAAATACCACAATATTCTGCAGTAATAACTCAAACTGTTGTCATGCATCTATTGCACACTGTAGGGCTTTGGAGCACGGCTCCAGAATAAAATAAAGATTCCTTGTCCTTTGTTTTATATCTATTCTGTTGCCAGTAATGCTGCAAACTGACTAGCCATATACAAATGTTTTCTTTTAGAGTTTGTGAAAGATCCCCAAGTTGTTTTCTGAGACTACAGATGTATGACTCTCAAGTCAGAAACAACTGGTTGAGTGTTTTATCACTTCCAATGCCCCTTCCACCTCTAAGGGCTTGTCTATACTACCTGTGTCTAATAGAGACGCAATAGATCGAATGCTGAGCACTCTCCTGTTGACTCCAGTACTCCACCAGAATGAGGAGCACAAGTGGAGTCGATGGGGGAGCATCAGCTGTTGACTTACCACAGTGACGACACCGCGGTAAGTAGATCTAAATACATCGACTTCAGCTACGCTATTCACGTAGCTGAAGTTGCGTATCTTAGATCAACCCCATTCGGTAGTGTAGACAAGCCCTAACTTAACACTTCAGGTGTCACTTTTATCATTAACACTTCAAATGCCCCTTTCACTCAGTAAGTACTTGGCAAAAAGAGGTGTCTCTAAATACATGGGATTTAAGCCTCCTTCAAAAGGCCTAGACAACAAATAATGTAGTGGGCCAAATTCTTCCCTAACATACCCCCTTAAAATTCCATTGAGGTCAGGGCAGAACTAAATTAATTCCATCTCCACTTACACCAAGTTGATGCAAATCTGGAGGTTGGGTGGTTGTTAGTTACAAATTCTATAACAAAAAAACCACTGTATTATAAAGCCTACCACTAATAAAGTGGCAGAAGGGGACATCTGTAACATATTTTAACAAAACAAGTCTAGTTCTTTATCATTAATTTTTTCAATGAGACTTCATGGACTACATTTTCAGAAGTGTCTAGCTGTTTTAGGTACCAAAATTAAGCCATCTTAAAGGGGTCTGATTTTCTGAGGGCAGGATGCTCAGAACTTTCTAAAAACCAGTCCTCCTTACAGTATCTCAAATTGGGCATCCAAAAACAGAGGCACCACAAATGACGAATCACTTTGGAAAAATGAAGTCCATGTGTAAAACTTTCAAAAGTGCCAAAGTCACTTAGGAGCCCAAGTCCCATTGCAAGTCATTGATTTAGGTGCTTTTAAAAACAGGACTTAGGTGCTTTTGACACTTTTTACCCCATCTTTTATTTTCCCAAACAAAGGCTATCAGACATAATATTTCATAGGCTGATGGGGAGGCACGATGTCAAGCGTGAGCAGACCTGGGCTCTGTTTCCAATCTTGTTGCTGTCAAAAAGAAGCCTGTCAGAGGCTCTGTTCCCAGACTCAGAGCACCCAGCAGCATTTTATTTCCTGCTCTAGTGTTAAAGGATGGACAGGTTGCCAACCTTCCACAAGACCTATGGATACAAAAGGGCAGGGGCCTTCCTTGCCAACTCTGTCAAAGAGCCATCAGCCAATCTGGAATGTCCTGGAATGGGAGAACAGGCCAGTCTTTACATCTGAGAAGTTAGTGGAGCACGTGAGGTAAAAGAAACTGCACTTTTTTAGAGGAGATGCCTAACGGTAACTGCAGGGGAGGTCAAAGTCTGCTGTGGGGAAGGGTTTGCATGGAAAATGGAAGATGAACAGAGGTGGTTTTGGTGTGGGGAGGAGATTCCTAAGAGCCTGTTGTAGGGTATAGGCAGCTCCCCAGATCCTATACTGGAAAGGGATCTTTTTGGGGACCAGAGGAGGAAATCACTGGCTTTGCATGAAAGCCATGAGGGCAGAGATAAGGGGAGGATACTGCTTCTCTAGGTCAGGGAGGATGGAGTAGGAGACCCAGAAGTTCCTGGTTTCCAAGCCCTGTGAAAAAATTCTAGTGAAGAAGTGGGCTTTGCCTGCGCTGTAGAAGCCACAAGCAGAGGAAGCATTTTACATCTTAAAAGAACACCTTTTATCACTCAAGACAATTATCTCTGATGTGAATCAAGTAGTCTGTCTGATCGTCAAGTACTGCCCACCTTTAGTGCTGCTGCCTCTCTTTATCAGAGCCTTTTCCTTTTACTGTGAAAGCCTTTGTGAATCCAGCCAGCAAAAACATTAAATATTTTATGCCTTTTCTGTAATAAAAAAAGTCTGCATCTGTCTTAAAATGCTTATTTAAAGGGCTCATGATCAAACTACAGTAGCTGCAAGCTCAAAGAATTTGCTCAACGGTGGGACATCTGATGGGTGTCCTGATTTTCACAATGGGTCTCTCAATATATTCAGCACTGTGTTTGTTTAAATATTCACACTTGTTTGCTTATAAGCAAGCTTTTAATGTATTTAATTTTGGAGAGTACTCAAACTCAGTCACTCTCTCCTGGCTCCCTCAGGACTTGTGGTATGCCATTAATGCGTCCTCCTAAGGTATTTTTAGCAGCTCCATGCTGTCATTCTGCAAGATATATTACCCAGAGGTAAGTTAATTGTTAGTTGGTATAAAATTTATGATGTGCTGTGAAGTGTCACATGAAGTGTTGCATGGAGCAGCAAAATAAAAAAGCAGAGAGAACAAGTAACTGCTAAGCCTTCAGGCATTACATATACATTTATGAGATCCTCTACAATTCACTTCTCCAGCTTGTTTTCCTAAAGTTGCCATGGGTTTATTTTCAACTAAAATACAAAATAGTACCTCTAACATTCATTTGTTTAAAGTGGACTTCACTCTGTGATTAGTAAAGTACTAATAATGATGCCTACATTTACAAACATGTCCTTCATGGCAAACCCGGACCCATGGTAATGGCTCAGAGCTATCTCAACACTGTTGTAAAAACCTTCTGTGTTCAATTCCACACACCCCAATTTAGTAGGAGCCACATTAAGCCTTTTATTTGACCAAAGTTACTAAGTTTTCCTACTCACTGCCTGGAAGTGTTGCCTGAAGTATTACAGGGATTCCTTTGTAAGAGGGAAATGTCTCTCTGTAGAAGATTTCAACAGTCGCTAGATGTTTTCATGATGTCCATACTTAACTCTTCCACAGTATTTTACATGAAGAAAGTGCTATACTAACATTAACTAATTAAGCCGTATAACACCTCTTATAAAGAAATAACTGCCTCAGTTGGCCCATTTATAAAATAGACATAGCATAGGTAAAAATGACTTACCTAGAGGTAACACTGTGCTTACAACTCAAGAGTTCTTGACTGTCTAACCTTTGCGTATTCCTATTTACCAAAGCTACTCTTATATAGTGACTGTTTGCAAGTGCTGACTTTGATGGTGAGCACTCCCTCTACCAATTTCTAATGTACCCAATTACTGTGGTAATTACTGAGATTCAGCTCATAGTTATTGCACTATATAAATCAGAACTGCAGAGATGCAGCCATCTTGGTTCAGTGGAAGCTCACAAGGAATGGATTAAGAGGAAGCATTCTTCCATGGAACCCTGTGCTGAGGAGTCTCCTACCCCTTCACAGACTGGATTAAATTGAGGTGAGCAGAAGGGTGAAAGAGAGAGAAGTTTGCATTTCCTGTTTCAGAAAAACAAAAGTTCTCTTATCTTTTGAGGTGGAGGCCCATTGACTCAGAGAATCACTGCAACCTTGGCTTTCACAGGCCCCTAGTGATGCCTTTCGGATTGCCTGTAATACAGAACGAAGTGGTAGCCATTATAATAATGAACAAAGGACAAGCTATCTTAGAGTACCATTCCACTATCTGGTTTGCTTTTAGGGCTGAGTTCAGAGAGGTTCAGAATCAACTGAACAGTTTTTCCTAGAGATGAACTCTTCCTTGTTCTGTGGGTCTGGGGTGTATAGAATTGTTTTCATGACAGGATGTTGCAACAGAACTGTCTAAATAGTGTCTGGCAAAATTAGCTCCCCACGTTCAGGTTTGCTGCAGAAGGTTACATTATGTTCTGATTTACTCCCAAACAGTTTGCCAAGCACTATTTTGTTTACAAACCACCAGGGCTCAATTACAGAAAACTGCCATTTTACAGAAATCATTTTCAGGGTCTTACTCTTTCCTGAGGATTTAAAGCATGGAAATTTGGGCCCTGACATACATTATAAGCACAAAGATATAGATGAAGCATGGAGAACAAGGAGGAGCTGTCTTCGTAAAGCAAGGGTCCTAGAACACAGGCAGGGCTGGTCTTGGAAAATGCCACCACACCACAAAATTACTTTATTGAGGTAGTTAACAGGAACCTGGAAAATTGAGCAGGAGCAGTGCCATCTGTGGGCCACGCCTAACATATACCATTTCCCTCATCATGATTAATGAATCACCACTCCGTAGCCCACATTGATCATCACTCTATATTCAAACAGCCAATGCACAGCAGTGTTACTGTCAGGCCACTGGTTCGTGATGAAAGATACTGAAGGGCCAACCGTTCTCAGCAAGAAATTTGTCTAAATTAGCATTTTCCTGCATTCCCTAGATTGTGATTTTTACTAATTTGTTCACCACTTGAAATGTTTGACGAAAGTTGTGCATGAACAAATTCCATCCTCTGGATTTGCTACAAGTTTGCTTGTTTGCTACAAGTATCAATAGTGAAGCTGTCTAATTTGTCATCTAAGTCACATGGCATTGTGTCTGTTCCCTGACAGCTTTTTCAAGATGGCCTTGTGAGTGCTTCTGTTGTGAATATTTGCACAGATATATATTTGTATGAATATTCGAGGGATTTTCTCATGGGACATTCTTGCAAATGTAAAGATATGTCACTTGCATTGATGTTTGTGGGAAACTAATAAATAAGGTTGTAAATTAGTAGAGCTGGTCAAAAAAGTGATTCTATTTTCCATGACAAATTTCAAAGAACATAAATTGTTCATTTTAATTGAAATTTGAAGAATTTTTTGGGTTAACACCCCCCCCAAACCAGAGTTTTTGACAATGAAAATTGTAAAGCTGATTTTGTTTTCAGATTTCAACCCCCTCAGCCCCCAATGACTTGTGTTTTCAGTAAAAATAAATAAATAAAAACAGATTTATTTGCAGAAAAGAGGACTGGAGGGGGATGAACCAATTTGAGAAAAAAAGATGTAGATCTAGAGAAATAAGAAAAAAGGTGCTTACCCAGGAAAAGGTAGTAAGGAACAGGCACAAGAATGTCTATGATCTGTTGGGAAAGGAAGGGGTAATTCAGGCAGAGTATTTTGTTTTTAGGTATTGTCTGAAAAAAGGCTGCAAACCACTGGGGGTGGAATAATACAGGTATGCCCAAGGGATTTGTTTCTATGGCTGATTTTATAAACTGTGAACTGATAGCAGGAGCAAAATCATAAAGAAAGAGCCATTTGGAAAGAGGTGCCTTGGGAACTACAAACACATATCCTGTTGTTTGCTAACAGGATTTATGAGCAGAATTCCCCATTTGCAATGTTACAGACTATGTCCTGAAAAGATTAGAATATATCCAGTGTTGCTTTCTTTAATCTGCTCATTTTTATTCCTTTATTTTTCTGTACTACTCAAGGTATCATCATATTCCCAGCAAGAGGGAACGTTTGCCGGGGGTGCAGCACTTGCCGGCTGCATTGGTATGGGAATTAAACTGTGTAATTTCATCCCCTGAGAGCCAAATTCTGCTCTCAGTTGCACTGCACACAGGAGTAACTCTGAATTCCAGAGTCACTCTGGATTTACACTGGTACAACTAAGAAAAAAAAGTAAGGCATGAGAAGCTACTGTGAGTGGCAGCATTCGAAGAGTCCTGACTTTTCACTAGCAATTAAAAAAAAAATCTTTTCTAGCACACTTAAATGTGCAGGGTAATTATGAGCAAGGAAACAGGCGTTTCTTACATTCCCTGAAGACTGTGGGCTTATTATTCTCTAATGTAAATTGGTGTAAATCAGGAGTAACCCCACTGAAGTCAATGAAGCTATCGTGGTGTAAAACCAGTGTGCTAAGAGAATCCAACTCTGTGTCTAATCATGTTTTGCTTCATCCTAATGAGATAAAAGAAATTCTTCCTGCCATCTGATTTGAGTTCTGTTAAGGGAGATAAATAGGTGCCAACACCCCTTTCTACAAAATGTCTATCTTAAGATACATGTCTTTGATGATGGGTTTGCATAGGTGTTGCCACAACCAAAAGTAAAACATTCAATTATTGAAATGTAACTTTTTCATCACTTTGGAAAGAAAATTTAGCTCAAATGATTTGTTTAGTAGCTTATCCTACTAATAATTTTTAAATAAATTACAAGACCCCTGTCCATAGCTCTAGGTGCTGTACAATAACTGAAGAAAACAACTTACAAATCCGATTCAAAATACAAACAGAAGGGTGAAATTCTCTCCTGTGCCAAGAGCTAGCACAAGGCCAATGCAAATCTCAAAATAAGCTTAAATGGCTTCATGCTGGCCCTACCCACAGAAGTAAATTTTACCCCAAGTGAAACTTTAAGCCCAATCAAAATCATTCACACTGAAAATCACCACCTCTGAAACTAAATAATAAAATTATTTTGCTATCTGAGAGAAAAAAGGGAGGAGCACCCACACCTGTTTGTCAACTGGGAAACAAAAACAAAAGCCCCTGCTAGTACCACTGGAAGTGAAGTCTGCAGGGAGATATTCAGACAGAAGCTGTCTTTGGCACAAGAGTTACAGCCAGTGTCACATGAGCTCAGAGGAAGAAGCCATGCTCCAAACTGGAAGCATCCCTTCACATCTCCTTTTATCTGTAATCATGATGGACCTGTCTGAAATGTGATCCATATCTATTCAGGGGATAATAAAAAAAATTAAAAGTCCCTTTCGAAATTACATCAAATTTGTATCTACTGTAGTTGATTATGTGTAACTATTCCTGACAGTTTAGTGGAATAATCTGGATTGTGCTTCATCCAGAGATGCAGATATTTTGGTCTAGTCATCTTGAATATTACATTCCAGTTCATCACTGCCTTGAATCTTGTGTAGTCATTTCCATGAGTGTGAGGTAGATGTAAAATAGTACCATTCTGGTCTGATAGCATTTGACATCCCCTTGGCACTGGTATAAATGACTGTACAAGGCACAGGGCAACTGAGAATCAAGCAACTGAGCATCTTAGAAAATAATATCACTAGATACCAGAGACCAAGTCAAGGCTATGAAACTGGTGTCTGTAGTTGTTTCATCTTATTTGCTTCGGAATTCAATATTAGTCGCTTGTATCTCCATTTGTGTTTGTTTTTCCACAGAAGCTGTTAAGAGGAGAGAGAGAGATTATGCTTCAGAGGAGATGGGGAGAATTTCTTTATCTGCATCTATTGAATTAGTTATATTTTGGTTCTATTCAGTGTATATTGGTCATTTTTAAAATAAATTTGAGGTTCTTATAAATCCATGCTAAGTATATAAATATTAGATCTTTCAGTTGGTTCCAAACCTAACTAGAGCTGCTAGAAAATTAACATTCTAGGTCAGGACTCAGAATATGTCTTGTGGATGGGGGGAAGTGGTAAAGGTTTTGATACAGTCTCGCATGGCCTTCTCATAAACAAACTAGGGAAATACAACCTGGATGGAGCTACTATAAGGTGGGTGCAAAACTGGTTGGAAAACCGTTCCCAGTGAGTAGTTAACAGTGGTTCACAGTCATGTTGGAAGGACATAACAAGGGTGGTCCCGCAGGGATGAGTTCTGGGTCCGGTTCTGTTCAATGTCTTCGTCAGTTATTTAGATAATGCCATAGAGAGTACACTTATAAAGTTTGCAGACGATACCAAGATGGGAGGGGTTGCAAGTGCTTTGGAGGATAGGATTAAAATTCAAAATGATCTGGACAAACTGGAGAAATGGTCTGCAGTAAATAGGATGAAATTCAATAAGGACAAATTTAGGAAGGAACAATCAGTTGCACACATACAAAATGGGAAATGATTGCCTCGGAAGGAGTTCTGCGGAAAGGGATCTGGGGGTCATAGTGGACCACAAGCTAAATATGAGTCAACAGTGTAACGCTGTTGCAAAAAAAAGCAAACATCATTCTGAATGTATTAGCAGGAGTTTTGTAAGCAAGACACGAGAAGTAATTCTTCTGCGCTACTCTGCGCTGATTAGGCCTCAGCTGGAGTATTGTGTCCAGTTCTGGGTTTCACATTCCAGGAAAGATGTAGACAAATTAGAGAGAGTCCAGAGAAGAGCGACAAAATTATTCAAGGTCAAGAAAACTTGACCTATGAGGGAAGATTGAAAAAATGGGTTTGTTTAGTCTGGAAAAGAGAAGACTGAGGATATAACTGTTTTCAAGTACATAAAAGTTTGTTACGAGGAGGAGGGAGAAAAATTGTTCTTAACCTCTGAGGATAGGACAAGAAGCAATGGGCTTAAATTGCAGCAAGGGAGGTTTAGGTTGGACATTGGGAAAAGCTTCTTGTCAGGGTGGTTAAGCACTGGAATAAATTGCCTAGGGAGGTTGTGGAGTCTCCATCATTGGAGATTTTTAAGAGCAGGTTAGACAAACACTGTCAGGAATGGTCTAGATCAGTGGTGGGCAACCTGCAGCCCGTGGGAATGGTGAACCGCTGCTACTGGGAGCTGCAGGTGGCCGTGCCTGTGGATGGTCAACGTAAACACTGTCTCGCAGCCCACCAGTGGATTACCCCGACGGGCCGCGGGCAGCTCGCAGGCTGCCCACCACTAGTCTAAATAATACTTAGTCCTGCCATGAGTGCAGGGGCCTGAACTAGATGACATCTTGAGGTCCCTTCCAGTCCTATGATTCTATGATAATACATGGGCTTAATTCCATGCTCTGGCATGGATTTCCTATGTGACCTTGGGCAAGTCACTTAGCACTAGCTCTACAAAGGGGTTTAGGCACCTACTGCCATTTCAGGCACATAAGTCCAAAATTTCAATCCTCAAAACCTCTTGTTCATCAACTCCATAGATACCTAAATTCCCTTGGCAACTAAATTTCTACTGGCAAATATCCTATAGCGACTAAATTTCTACCACCTGACTAAACTTTTGCACATGTGCAAAGCTCCCTAAATCCTGATGCTGCAGGGCTGCTCGGTGCCTAGCTCATGCCTCAGTTGCAGCTGGATTCACAGACTAGACATTCCCTTGCCTATCATGCCTGCAGGACCCAATCTAGTAGGTGAGCTCTGAAAATGCTTAACTCCATGTGAAAGATAACAACAATAGTACCCCACTTTCCTTTCCCCTATGTACAATAGCCAGTGATTAAAGTACTCACCCAGGATGTGGGAAACCCAAATTCAAATCCCCATTCTGCCTGATGTGGAGCAGGGACGTGAATCCAGGTCTCCTAGCAGAGTGCTCTAACCCAGGGGCTATTCTGGTGTGGGTCTCCTTCAATCTCTCCAGTTGAAGCTGTTCCACATTGTATAAATAATTAAGTAGTCATTGGAGTAGGGGTATTCTACCCAGAGGCTATAGTAAATCATCACTGGGCCAGTGAATGAAGTATTTCATACAAAGTGGAATGAAAACTACACCTGTTTCCCCCCCTCCGTGATCCCTTAAGGGCACATGATCTAGGCTCCAGGCTCCATAGCCGTCACTTCTCTTGGGTAGATACACATGTCTCTCTCCCTCCTGATCAGGGTTTTTCCAGGCTGCACAGTGCCCTGACTACACTGTGATATCCCCATCAAGCCAGGCTGCCTATACAGGCCATTGTCTGAACTTTGCTTTCTCTCTGAAGGATATGAACAGCTGAATAGGGCTGTATTAAGGGGCAGGCAACCCAGGCAACTGCCTGGAGTGCAGGGCTCGGGGTGTGCCAGGCTCAGGGGGCTGTTTTTTGTTATGAGTGACAAAAGGAAAAATAGAATGTTTGAAGTAACACGTTTCAGGTATTCCGTATGTGGATTCGTTTTTCACTAACCGCCTAGAATGTTCTGGACTTTTGTAGAATCTCCAGACTTTGTGAGAACTACATTTTCCTCAAACCTCCTAGAATGTTGTCAGCCGTGCCCTTGTGGCTGTATAAGGGGCAGGGCATCGCCAGTCAGTCAGTGAGATACAAGAATGAATTTAAGTGAAGTGAAAGCCCAGAGGCGATATTGTGAACCTTGTTTTATTGTGAATGTGTACTTGTATTTTAATGAGTTCAGACTCATTTAAGGATGCTGCAGAAAACTGCCATGTCTGTCCAAAATACAATGGAGAGCTATATATCCTACTCATCCCCCCTACAGACTGCTTGTACAATCCTCTGCATGCTGACAAGGAACATGTTCAGTGGCAAACTATATCAATTCTATGCCGATGAGTGCAATGTTACATACCTGAGTCTCAGTGCCGAGCACTTTTGCTGCCAGAGGAAAAGCCAATCTCCAACAGGACTTGTGTGCTCAGAGAGACTCTCTACATTATGAAGCTGTTGCGCTATCTAATTTTATGGGACAGAGGAGGAGGAGAGATCTGCAGCTCAAATGAAACAAAGATGGCAGCATTAATCACAGCTGTGGTGCAGCATGAACATTAGGTATTAATAGAAACATGTAAACCATGAGAAATAAAGAGCTTTCAAGTCAGGTCTTGATGGCTGTGTTCAGACCATTAGAAGGAGATTAATAGGATGTGAGATGCATTACCGATCAAAGGTCTGCACGCAGCTCTGAAAACTAATGTGTATTTGCCATAAGAGTAAACAGTCTCCACTGTAAAATTAAATACATAAGACTATGACAAAGCAGGGCACATGACTCACCACCTCAGCGCTGCCTGCTGACTGTCTTGGGGATTAGCTCTCAGCCCTTCCAATCTGCCTTCGACTAGTAGTGTCACACCTGCCATCTTCTCTCTTTGGACCTGCATCGCGCCCCAGACCACGGTATCCTCTTCTGGGCACAGTCCTCTGGCTGTGCCCCCATTCCGGTATCTCCCCACTTCTGGGGGACCAGCAGTCCTTAGTCCCTCCACTTACCTCAGCAGCCAACTGCAGTCCAAGGTCCAGCCCCTCACCTCAGTCTGGATGCCAGCCACTCTCCTCATTGGCAAGTGGGGCACAAGGGCGGGGAACAACCCAGGCCTGCCCACTACTCTGGGTCCCAACCCAGGGACCCTATAGCCAGCAGCCACCTACTACCCTCTTCCAACCTGCTGCCTATTTTCCCTAGGCCACTTCCCCCATAGCCCTAGCACCCTCTCAGCCCTTGTAGCAAGGCCCCAGCCTGGCAATGTTCAGCCAGCAGCTCACCCTTGCACTCTGCTGCCCCTGCCCACTACTCTATCTATGGTGCTTCTTCAGACAACCAGTCCTCCTCTCTTGCCTTCCAGGGAGAGATTCCATCTGCACTGCTGAGTAGTCCTTTATATATGGCCTTCACCAGCCCTGACTGGCTGCTCCAGCAAGCCTTCCCCCTATTGGTGGGCTCAATAAGCCCTTTCCTGATTCGTGGGTTCTGCGCAGCCTCCCTGGTGCTGCTTTTAACCCCTTCTTCTCTCTGTGTGGCAGCCATCCCACCACAAGGACCCTTAAAAACACATGCTGGGAGGCCTGATTCTTAAAATCAGCCTCCCCACTTTTACCTGTGGATTATGGAGTTAGATGTCTGCCTGCTTCCTATTTTGTCCACAATTATTTGTAGGCAAAAAAAGAGAGAAGGCAAATTAAGGCCCATAGTGTGTTTGAAGTACAATAATGTGATTCTTAGCTTGGAGACTTGGCTTGCAACAGCTTTTCTACAACAGATAGAAACATAATTGGCTGGCACAAACAAAAAAATATCTAGAGCCAGAACAACAATATAACAATTGTTTATAGCCATTGGGTGAACTTGATACAGTTTAGTGGCTCAAATACCATTGAAAACTGCAAACGCTTATTTGAAACTAGCCCACACTTCTTTGTCTGTCACATTAGGCCTGGAAATCTCACTAAAACATGCTCTGTTTTTAGATTTCTGGTATTATGTTGTGCCATGCAGATTAGATATGCAGTGTATTGACCTTTCTGTTTTCTGTCCTGTGTGATTCCAGGATATGTAGATGGAAAATCGAAACAGGTAAACAATTTCAGGCATCAGACTGAGGTCTAGGTTTGGTCTGAGTTAGTTCATATTTTATCTGAACCAGCTTTGCCCATCCCATTACCATACAAGGACCTAATGAATTACGGCCAATTTTTCAAAAACTTTATTTCGTGCATACATACAATTATTACACTCAACCTGTTGCTTGCTCAAACAGAAATTTTTTGTTGCAAACACAAATGTGGGATCTGGGTGTGCATATGTTGCACACACAAAACAAAGGCCATTTGAAAAGCTGTTGCTAAACATGAAAAGCAGTGGTTAAACACCAAGCAATGATTATTGCAGCCGGTTGGCAATGTCAGGACATGGTACAATATATCATGGTATGGTGCCAACATCCTAGGGAAGTAAAGCTTTCCTTTCACTCCTTGCCTCAGAGAACTATGCACAACTTCCATAAATAGGACAAGCAAGAGTACAAGGGCCTCGCAAAGAAAAGTGACATGAGACAGGGTCACCTTGCAAAAGTCTGCAGAAGGAACTCAAAGTCATGATCTTATATCATGACAGTCTGAGGAACAATATTCATAAGTACTTGACATTTCAATTATGGTGAACACTAGGAAGGCCTGAGTGATTAAAAATAAAAGTAAATGGAGTCAAGCACTGCATCCATTCTCTCTATATGAGACCTTAAGCCAGTGCATCAGTGCACAAGACTGAGTAAGAGACGAGAGGTTTATGAGATATAGTTTCAGAAAGATGCACCTGAGTGAAGTCCCTCTGCAGCTTCTATTCTGGTTTATAAACTCAGACATCTTTCAGTTTAACTTTTAAAAATCATATAAATTAAAGATTGAAAAGACCTGTTTATTCATCTAGTTCTCACTCATTTTTCACAGAACACAAAATGGCTTCACCATGACCATCAAAGGCCCACAATCCTTTGTGGCAACAAGGATTATTCAGCTGGGGTCATACAGCAAGAACCCATGTCTGGGTTTGGTTGTGGGAGACTGATGTTTCGTGGGATAATGGTTCGGGTCTTCTTCCTTCTCCTCCCTGCCTTCACAGCTCTCACTGCTGCAGGTAGCACTGGTTCAAGAGGCAGTTTACTCTTAACCTGCTCTTGTCCAATCCCTCTAGGTTCTAGGGTAGGATTATTCTGTCTCTTCCCCACCACCCCTCCCTGAACCAAACTTGTGGAATGTAACCTAGCAGACATTTGCTCACTACCTGCTTGTGGGTCATACCATGCAGTTTGAGACTTATTGCTCTAGTTCATCCACCCGCAGGTTCCCTACAGCGTAATCTTTCTCCAAGACTTTATCCAGTTTAGTTTTATTTGTCCCTGGCAGATTAATACTCCATCACTTCCCTTGGGAGACTACTCCACTGTCTAGCAATTCACCATCAGACAATCAACTATACAAACTGCGTTTTACAAGCCGCTGCTAGTTTTGGTTCTTCTCAGAAACAATCTCTCTGTTCCTAGATTGCTTTGAGATGAGGAAAATAAGGAAGAGATTATGGTGATCTGTATAAAAATATCTTCCTGGGATTCCCCTCAGAGGGTAGCCGGACTTCCATCTGGGAAAAATATGTTGTAATTAGAGCTGTGCAAAATGTTCCTGCCAGTACATAAAAGCACCACCAAAAAAAAAATAGCCAGGGGGTTTCATTCAAAACACAAAAATTCAGACTAGGATGAGTTGATTATGAGTTTGTTACCAAACTGACCCCTGGGCTATTGGGTCTGAAGGGGAGAAACCCTGAAGAAGTGAGTAAATGCTTGTATCATCCTCATGAGGTGAGCATACTGCATTATATGCAGCTTGAATATCCTGAAACATTGGATGGGAATGTGGAATCTGAACCCAGCTCAGAACTTCAGTTAGCCTCTCTCTTTCTAATGGGTTGCATGAAAACCTGGGATTAGAAACACCCCAGTACTTTGCAGGATTAAAAACCTATATCCAGTGCTGGCACTTGGGTCCATCTCAAGTTGCAATAAAGCAGAGTATGTTGCATAAGAAAAGTGATAAAGATGTGAAAATACATTAATTGAAATATGTCATATTTGAGATGGTCCATCCCTTTCATGACTCAAGCTTAATGACTTCTGTCCTCAAGATACTCATTACCACTATTATCTTAAAGACAGGAGTTCCTTTCAAGTGTCATAGGGCAAAATGGCTCCCTTTTTGTCAAAAAAGGAACCTCTGAAAGATTGGTCTTGTTTTGGCAACTGAGGTTATTCAACTGAGCCATCTTAAAGGGCTTTTTACACTTGAAGCCAAAGTTGTTTTGCTAAGCTCTGAAAGGGTTGCTACATCTGTTGGTAAAACTGTCATTTGCATTTATGACTTCAGTAACTTGTCATTAAAGTGGACTAGGAGTTCAATATCTTTTGCCTTTTTCAACTAATTTCTCTCTCCACAAGGACTAACCTACTTTGGAGCCCAAACTCTTCTTGACCATTTGGAAAGCAGGACAGTGTGAAGAGATGCATCTGGCTTGTGTTTGACAACTGGTGGCCCCACGCAAGAATAGATTTAACCAGTCAGCAGAACCCCTCCACTAGCTGGCATCTGGACTTGCATAGATTCATAGATACTAAGGTCAGAAGGGACCATTATGATCATCTAGTCTGACCTCCTGCACAACGCAGGCCACAGAATCTCATGCACCCACTCCTGCAAAAAACCTGTCACCTATGTCTGAGCTATTGAAGTCCTCAAATCGTGGTTTAAAGACTTCAAGGAGCAGAGAATCCTCCAGCAAGTGACCCAGGCCCCATGTTACAGAGGAAGGCGAAAAACCTCCAGGGCCTCTTCCAATCTGCCCTGGAGGAAAATTCCTTCCCGAACCCAAATATGGCAATCAGCTAAACCCTGAGCATATGGGCAAGATTCACCAGCCAGATACTACAGAAAGCTCCTGGGTAGCTCAGATCCCACCCCATCTAACATCCCATCACAGGCCATTAGGCCTATTTACCATGAATATTTAAAGATCAGTTAATTACCAAAATCATGTTATCCTATCATACCATCTCCTCCATAAATTTATCGAGTTTAATCTTAAAGCCAGATAGATCTTTTGCCCCCACTGCTTCCCTTGGAAGGCTATTCCAAAACTTCACTCCTCTGATGGTTAGAAACCTTTGTCTAATTTCAAGTCTAAACTTCCCAATGACCAGTTTATATCCATTTGTTCTTGTGTCCACATTGGTACTGAGCTTAAATAATTCCTCTCCCTCTCCGGTATTTATCCCTCTGATATATTTATAGAGAGCAATCATATCTCCCCTCAACCTTCTTTTAGTTAAGCTAAACAAGCCAAGCTCCTTGAGTCTCCTTTCATAAGACAAGTTTTCCATTCCTCGGATCATCCTAGTAGCCCTTCTCTCTACCTGTTCCAGTTTGAATTCATCCTTCTTAAACATGAGAGACCAGAATTGCACACAGTATTCCAGGTGAGGTCTCACCAGTGCCTTGTATAACGATACAAAAACCTCCTTATCTCTACTGGAAATACCTCTCCTCATGCATCCCAAGACTGCATTACCTTTTTTCACGGCCATATCACATTGGCGGCTCATAGTCATCCTATGATCAACCAATACTCCAAGGTCCTTCTCCTCCTCCGTTACTTCTAATTGATGCGTCCCCAGCTTATAACTAAAATTCTTATTAATCCCTAAATGCATAACCTTACACTTTTCACTATTAAATTTCAACCTATTACTATTACTCCAGTTTACAAGGTCCTCCAGATCCTCCTGTATGATATCCCGGTCCTTCTCTAAATTGGCAATACCTCCCAGCTTTGTATCATCCGCAAACTTTATTAGCACACTCCCACTTTTTGTGCCGAGGTCAGTAATAAAAAGATTAAATAAGATTGGTCACAAAACTGATCCTTGAGGAACTCCACTTGTAACCTCCCTCCAGCCTGACAGTTCACCTTTCAGTAGGACCCATTGCAGTGTGTGTCCATCACATTTCTACAGATACCATTTGAACTGGAACCCTGAAGATGTATGACCAGTTTCCAAGCCCACTAGAGGGACAGTATAACACTGATGACATCTCTGCAGGTGTTAGAGCACCATCAACGTTTTACTTTGGATTAGAGAGAACCACTCTCTTATGTTTTGTTGTCAGTCAATTTGCAATGACGCTAATTGTAAGAGAAGGGTTGTAAGATGTATTTATTCATATATTGTGTTTTTAAACAGTGGCAGGTACCGCTTTGACTCCCCTTGGCAAACACGACCAGCTTCATGGCTTGTCTTTCTATACTATAAGAGATGGCCTCCGCAAGAAAAGTTCATATGAATTAAATATAAATACTGATCTTGTAGCAACTTAAAAGAGTTCATGAATTAATTATAGCATGGTCATTGAATATTAGTCTTAAATTATGCACAGATATGAATGTTATATTTATTGTCATTTAATCATACAAAGACATCTGTTAGAACATTAAAAAACTAGCAAACTCTTTCCATAAAACAAAGAGCCATAGCTAATTTGCAGAATGTAATGTAATTATTAGGCTTTTTTTTAATGAATGTACTGAAAATCCTGAATGACCATGACATTAACTGCATGCCTAATGCTTTATTTTAGGACACCTTCCAAGCATCATGCAGAATAGTGTGCACAGAGCTTAATGATCATAGTTTTGTACTGAACAGTTGGCCCCCTGGCACACATACCTTTCTTGTAAGCATGAAAGGTCTTTATAATTTGAGATGCAACATCTTACTCCTGCATCTGCCTACTTACATGGGAATTGAGACAGGAGAAAGCCAAGCGAATTGCCCAAGGTCACAGTGTGAGTCAGTAATAGATCTGAAATTGGAATTCAGGCCCTATCCTTCTCCATTGTTCAATTGTCTGCTGTCATCTTTCACAAAAGATGAAATTTAAATAATGTTAGGACTCAGCTAACACCACAAAAGCCCTCAATTTCCAAGCAAATCCCCAAACTCCATCCTTAACTCAGCCCGTTGTCTGTAAGTATTGTGAAGTCTTAAAGGTAAGAGATTTTAAATATCTAACAATACTGCTACTGCATAATCTGGCAGGAGAAACAGGGAAATGTCTGCCTTAACTCTAAACTTCCTTACTTTTGTGTGTATAATTCAAATTCTTATCATGATCTGAACATTTAAATAATGATTATGGCATCCTGGTTTGCATCATTATGCTTAAAAGTTCTGGTACCATTTTAACCAGAATCTCTAAACTCTGAGTTCAACATAGAAAATTGTCAGCTTGTGTCAAACTTGATAATGAATGATCACACTAGTAGGGACTGGAAATATTTGTATTTATTTGTTATGGGTCAAAGGCCTGTTTCTCCACTCACTTACACTGGTTTACATCATTGTAACCCCGCTGACTTCAATGCAGCTAGTCACAGTTTACATGGGTATATGAGAAGAATCCAGTCCTCGTGTCCCCTGCATAGATCTGTCCTTGTCAGTTGTGGAACTGGGCAGTCTAGAAAGTTGGAACCTAAATGACTGAACTAACTGGACATTTCATTAATTAAAAGCTGCCTTTCCTAGGTTTTGCTTAAAGGTCAAGTCTCTTATCTTAGGATTATTTTGACTAATGCCCCACACCTGAGGATCTTTCACTATACATTTTTCAGGTAGTTAGCTCCTTACATCATGCGCCTGCAAGGGCTGGGGGGGAGATACCAGCGAAAGGAGGACACTCAGGCCTAAGAATAGTAAACTACGCTTTATTGAAGGAAGGAAGGAAAGAAGGAAGGAAGGAAGGAAGGACTTACACTCCAATCTGTGCAGGGAGCCCCTAGGACACGTGGAGGAGCTGCAGGGGACTCTGGCCGTTCGCGACAGCTGACCAGGCAGGACTCCGCCGGGGGGAGTCCTCTGCGGCGCTATATTCTCTGCGCTTATCTCGGGGTTACATGGGGTCAACAGCTGGTTACATTCTTATATATATTATTTATGCTTATTACGGAAAATAACTTGTTTACAGGCAAAAATATGCTGAGCTATGCTACAATATCTTTTGGCAGGGTTTGTCGGACAAAGTTCATTGAAACTGCCTGTATCCTCCGCTTACATCCAGTCACGTACTCAGTCCAGCACTTAGCTACTCACCAATCTTCCACAACCTTGCCCCTACGCTCCACCCCTTGGCGGACTGAGGTGTATTAGTTACTGCCACCAGCGCATGGCAAGTGTGTGCACTGGTTTGGGCGTTGTTAGTCGGGAGGGTGGAGGAGCAATTCACACAGCATTGAAGAATGACAGATATACATACAAAGCCCAGTCATCCAATCGATAGCAGGAGCCCAATGCGTCTCCCCCAGGCGCCGAGATCCGGAAGCCAGGAGGTTAGCCACCACCAAAGGTCATCCCATACAGAAGCCTCAGAGCCCACGTCATGTAACACCTTCAAGTGGTCCATCACATTATGAACATCAGTCTCAATGCACTTATCCTGATTTGAGTAAAAACAACAACTTTCATTAATCAAGGCACAAATGCTGCCTTGAGCGGCTAATAAATAGTCCAATGCCATACGATTTTGTAATACAACTTGCAACAAAGAAGCTACTTCTAATTGCAGGGCTTGGATTGCATCTATGGTATTATTCTCTATAACCTCTAATGTGGCTGAAATATTTACAATAGCCCGCTCCAGTTTGGCCACCCCTAGCCAGGGGAGGAAAGCGCGGACAAACTGATGGAAGCCCGTGGGTCTCTGCACAATGGGGTTTGGGCTCCATCGTGGACATGGCACCAATATGTAATTATGCACTGCATGAGTGTGCACTGTGGCCCATGGAATGCCAATGCTTGCCAATTGGGGGGCATGTGAGCAGTACCAACAGTCCGACTTGTTACCTGCTAGTGCCACCAATTGCATCCACTGGACGGCCGAGTTGTGGTGCCAAGTGGCTTGGGCACCTATTGCAGCTAAAATTAGTTCAAGGATTATGCCATAGAGAACATGCCGTAGGGCCATCGCAGGTGCCGGCCTTCAGGTGGCGCGACCAGGACACTCCATGGACCCACCCAAACTGCAGTGCGGTGGTTATGGTTGCCTGGAAGAAAGACGCTTAGAGGGCACATAAATTGGGGTATCTTCCCCTTTTAGCAGTACGAGGTGAGTGTCTCCGGGACCATCAGCTAGGATTTCCCCTTCAAGTGGGTTATGTTTGGTGGGGTCGTGGACCCAAACTGCATGTCCAGTCGAGCCAAACCCCCCCATCCGAGTGGTGGGTGCAAGCGCATCCACTTCCTGTACATCAGGCAACCCAATGCGCTCGCAAATCAACTGCCCAATACGTTCGCCTTGGGGAAGGGTTACTGCCTGAGGGCTATTGTGAACCAAAAGCACCTTAACCTCCCCGGTATAGTCAGTGTTGATTACTCCCGCTGCAACATATATGCCCTTAAGGGCCAGACTGCTGCATGGGGCAATGCGCCCATAATAGCCTTGTGGTAGTCCTGTGGCTAAGCCAGTACTTACAAGGTTCTGGCTCTTGGGCTGTAGAGTGAGGGTCCCACAGATCAAGACCAGCACTTCCCGGGGTGGCCCACATGGGGAGGTGGGCTTGCGGGTGCAGGCACGTACTCACAACACATGCGCTCGATGACCTCCCCCTGAATCTAGCGTATGGGGTGGAGCCGTACAGAGGGCGGTCATCGAGCACAGCTATGGCCTGGCGAAGATTACAGCTCCACCTGGCCAGGGACTCAGTGGGAGATAGTTTGTGTAACTGTTCTTTAAGCAAGCCATTCATGCGTTCAATGAGCCCGGTGCCCTGCAGGTGGTATGCGATGTGGAACACCCACGCAATCCCCCATCCCCTAGCCCATTCTCTTATTTCCATTCCCATAAAATGGGTTCCCTGGTCACTTTGTACCTCAAGGGGGGATCTGTAGTAGTGGATGAGTTCTTCCATCCCCTTATAGTCTGCTCCTGTGTGGCACTTGCCCATGGGTATACAAAGAGCAGACCTGAATATGTGTCTACTGCAGTTAGCGCGTATTTATGTCACTGACTTTCAGGCAGTGGGCCGATGTAGTCCACCTGCCATACTTCCCCAGGTTTCTGACCTCACTTCAGGTACCCCTTCTCTGCTTTTAAGCGCTGGAGGGAGAGTCTGGTACACTGTGGGCAGTGCTGGCAGGCATCCTGCTGCGCACCAATCGTGGTCTGCAAGCCATGATCGGTGGCCCATTGCATTACTTTTTCCCCTCCCAGATGACCACTCTTTGATGTATCCACTCGGCCAGACCGGGGGCAGCTACTACATATACTGTGACTATGTCATCTACCTCTCTGTTGAACCGGGCCTCCTCTGATTCCCCCGTCAGGTGGGCGTCTACTTGACAGACAGCAACGGGCCTTTAGCTACAGGCATCCCAAATGGCAGGCCACATGTCGTAACCCCAAAGGGATTTGTCATGCACCTTCCAGCCAGTCGTATGCCAGACAGCCATCCATTGTGTCATGCCTTTATAGACTCCCCAGCTATCCGTATACATATAAAGGGGCCCTGGGTTCTCTGTGATGGTCATGAATGCCACCCGTAGCTTAGCCCACTGGCTAGACAGGCCAGGGCCAGTTTCGAACAGTATTTCCTCAAGGCAGGGATTATATGCAGCCACTTACCACCATTGTTCTGCCCCCCTGTACGAGGCCGATCCATCAGTGAACCACACGACCTCTCGTTGTTGTTTGGTTAAGGAGGCATAGAGAGGGGCCTCCATACAGGGGGGTTGAGGCACTTCAATCGGGGGGCATAAGTGTGCTGGCCTCCGGAGGGCAGTTCCTCGAAGGTGACAGCACCCAGAAGCCACGCATGTGCATTGGTAATGCTTGCCTGGGTCATTTGCATACGCAGCTGCAGGTAGTGTTTCCACTTCCATAAGATCTGAGTCTGGGCTACCCCAGTCCGTGTGAGTGGGGTTTTGTCCCAGACCCAACCCATAATCGGAAGCAGGGTACGCACCTTTACAGGCTTTGCACCCATTATGGGCTCAGTTTGCTGAAGGGCCCATACTACTGCAACCAGCTGCTATTCAAGGGGTGTATAACGCTCAGACGAGCCTCGTAGGGATTGCAACCAATACCCAAAGGGGTCCTTTCGAGATGACGCTTGCTGCCACAGCCCCCATGAGGCCACATGGTCAACCACCGTTACCTCGAGTTCGAAGGGGATGCCCCATCTGCCTGGGCTCAGCACTGCGTGTTGGCTGAGCGCCTCTTTAGCCTGCTGGAATGCGGCATGCTGCTTGGCCCCCCCACTAAACGTGACTTTCTTCCAGATTACTGCTTGTATGGGCTGCAAGATGTACCCTAGATGGGGAATATATGTGCGCCAATACCCAAGGAGGCCCAGGAAAGTTTGGGCTTGGCTTACTCTAGTGGGCTCTGGGAAGTGGGTAATTTTTGTGGGATCTTATGTTGAGGCCCCGACCAAAGTATTCCCAAGAGGATCACCTCCTGGCTGGGCCCCTGGATTTTATTAGGGTTGACAGCCCATCCCCTGGCTGCCAGAGCCTGCAACACATTGTTCTTGGCCTCGGAAAGTGCCACCTCATCAGGCCCGCTCAGCAGGACATCATCAATATAGTGCTCTAGTACCACTCCCTAGGAAGAGTCACCTGCTCCAGGTCTCGACTAACCAACTGGTGGCAGATGGTAGGGCTATGCTTGTAGCCCTGAAGCAGCACAGTGAATGTGTACTGCCGATCCTCCCATGTAAAGGCAAATTGATCCTGGCTCTGTGGGGCAATGGCAATGGAGAAGAAGGTATTTGCCAAGTCCACCACGACATGTCACTGCCCTACTTGCGTCGCGAGGCACTCCATGATGGAGACCATGTCGGGAACTGTCGCTGTCAGGATTGGGGTGACCCTATTCAGGTTGCGGTAGTCTACTGTCGTGCACCAGGTTCCATCCTTTTCACGGACTGGCCAAATTGGGCTGTTAAATGCACTCATGATGGGGCGAATGATGTCCGCCTAGAGCAGACCTTTAACGGTAGCGGTTATTTCCTCATGCCCACCAGGTATCCAATACTGTTTGGTGTTGACCACTGTGGTGGGGGTCGGACGCACCATGGGGTCCCACTGCAGATGCCCCCGCTCATGGTTACAACCGCTCGGACATACAGCGGGCGCCCAAAGGAAAAGGGTCCCCATTGGGTATCTATGGTCTGCCCTTGGAGGAGGTCTATACCCAATATGTATACATGAATCACATTCGGGTGATTAAAACGGTGACTCGTATGGGGGGGGGCTTCCTGATGGCCAGCCATAACTGCATCGGTGCAGCCCGAATGTCCGCCCTTCCAAGGCCGCTCACCGTTACCAACCAGCCCCAACAGGGCGGGGTGCCATGCAATATAGTCACCTCCACTCCTGTGTCCACAAGCGCCATTACTCGTTGTCGCGCCCTGCTAGGCCAGTAGATCTCTACTGGGACATAAGGGCAGTAGTCCCCCACTACATAGCGCCTTACCTCCAGGACGGGGGTGGGAGGGGGACCCACCACCCTGTCAATACTGGGCAGGCAGCTTCCATTCAATATAGTCTGCCTGTGGGGCAGACTGTTGGGGCCACTGGGTGGTGCCATCTACCTTGTTTTGGGGCCCCCCCTTTCATCCAGGCCCCCATCCTTTCCTTGGTACGCTGTTCCGGCTTAAGCTGTAACCAGCGTTTTAACAACTCAGCATTGGTTTTCCCATCCACTTCCCTCAGGGGAATCTTTAAATATAGTATTGTGGCTAACCCTCTCCTTTTACTTCACATTCACCTGCCGCGGCTTTGTGGTTTTCATCATACTGTCAATTTTCGTTAATTGGATCATGAGCTGTGCCGCATCCCCCACCAAACCTACGCCCACCCCAACCATCGGCAAGATCATCGCCTTGAGGTGTGGGGGGGTGGGGGGCGTTCCACAGAAGCCTGGTACGGGTCAGCTCTATGACGTCAGGCCCCTCAAAATGCTCAGCAAAGATGCCGGTGAGCATCCCCAGCTGCCGGAGCTCGCTAACCCCCTCTGGGATGGAGGCCCACTGTTCCAACCCATCATCCATGTCTGCAGGCAACCTCCAGATGATTTTGACAGCCATGGTCAACCATGCCATGAGGGAGGGATATGGATAACTCGCCTCCAAGTTGGCCCCTATCTTGAGACTCCTACGAAGGAGGGGGTCTCTGGTGAGCGAGCCCATCCTGCCTAGCTCAGCGGGGGAAAGGGTAATGCATCAGCTCCATAGTCCCACAACCATAGCAGCCAGGCCAGCAGCGATTCCTTGGGAAGCTGCTTGAAATGCTGCACAAAATCCTGTATCTCGGAGGATTTATATTCCCAGATAAAATCCCTTCCTACCATTTGATCGTTCTCCCCATGCGGTCCCTCATATTGTGTCTCGACAACGGGCTGCAGTTGTGGGTACAGTCCCACCTTTCCCCTCCCCGGGAGACTCGTCCCCACTTGTCTCCCAAATGTCCCCATCCCAGGTCTCTGGATCCCAGTTGCTTTTGCGCACAAGTGCACGTACGGCAAGGGGATGCACATCTTGCTGTCCTCCCTTTCGCCACCGGCAGTTCGCAATGTGAGCCGCCATAACCATGCATCGGTTCTCTAACCGCTCGGCCCATTCGGCCGTACTAGTGATGACTTCTTGGGTTAGTGAATGGGCCTCATTTGCTTGCTGCAAATCAGCCTCTAATCTTCCTATCCTCTGGTGCTGAACCAGCAGCGCCTCATCCACTGCATGAAGCGTGGTCAGGAAGACCCATCCCAGGTCCCCCACCGCTTTTCGCTCTGCGGGTCCTACTTTGTCCAGCTGGAGCTTGGATATCAGTTCCTCCAGCCTAACTGGGGTAACCCCCGGCTCCTGCTCTAGCTCCGGCCATGCAGCGGGAGCAACCAACCCTACCAGCTTGCGAGCCACCGGTGCCCACCGTCCCGTGGAGGGCCACCCGGGGATGCGGCTCTCTCTCTCCCCCTTATCCTTCCTTCCTCAAAGAGGCATCCCTCCACTGGTATCCTGTTCGTGACACCAATTGTGCCTGCAAGGGCCGGGGGGGGAGATACTAGTGAAAGAGGACACTCAGGCCTAAGAATAGTAAACTACGCTTTATCGAAGGAAGGACGAACTTATGCTTCAATCTGCACAAGGAGTCCCTAGGACAAGTGGAGGGGCTGCAGGGGACTCTGGCCGTTCGGGACAGCTGACCAGGCAGGACTCCGCCGGGGGGGAGTCCTCTGCGGTGCTATATTCTCCGCGCTTATCTCGGGGTTACATGGGGTCAACAGCTGGTTACATTCTTATATGTATGATTTATGCTTATTACAGAAACTAACTTGTTTACAGGCAAAAATATGCTGAGTTATGCTACAATATCTTTTGGAAGGGTCTGTCAGACAAAGTTCATTGAAACTGCCTGCATCCTCCGCTTACATCCAGTCATGTACTCAGTCCACCACTTAGCTCCTCGCCAATCTTCCGCAACCTTGCCCCTACACATAGTCTATATTCACATGGGAATTAAAAGGCTTTAAAATGACAGGTTTATTTTTATTTCCAAAATAACGATGCCGCTAGTGAATTACGTGAGATTCCATGAAGTGGTGTGTTTAATAGGAGTATTAAGGGAAGAGTGCCAAGCACTGTCCTATTCAGAGCCTGTGCTGATGTTGCAATTCAAGCCAAGCCTTTAATACTGGCTGTTCTGTGATGCAGAAATGGAACCACACCAATGCAAACATCCTATTCACTAGTATATAAAAGCCACTAAATGCTTCCCTCTTCTTACCATTCAGACAACATTCAGGTTCAATGACAGAGGTTCCAAAGCACTTTCATAGTGTAGTTCACAGTTTAATATAGGATTGTCATGTGGCATTTGCCTTCAATCCTCCAATTCAGAAATGCCTAACATCCTGGGGAAACTACAGTGATTGTTTACATGAAAAAGCAATACTGGGAAAGGATTTATTCATTTGCAGCTGTCTTTAATGTGACTTATTCTTGTGAAAAAAATTAATTAGTTTCCCCTTCTATCTGTTCTGTACCTGTCAATCTCCTGTACCTCCTCTGCTAACTCCTGCCCTTCTCCTCCTCTCCCCCTGCACGTGCTTCTCAGTTGCTCCTGTTTTCCTGCTGTGCCATACTGCCTAGCAGGCTTTATTCCCTTTCCCCTGCTTACCTGGACATTCCTTTTTAACCATTTTTGCCAGATGGCTGGCAACCCACAGGTTGTTCCTATTTCTTCTCCCTCTCCTTTGTAGCAAAGGCCCCTAATACAAACATCTAGACTTCTTGTTTGCAGCTGCCTTTATGGCCTTCCCAATAAGTCTTTGCAATTCAGAGCCAGCCTCCCACTACAAACCTCCTACAGGACTTTTCTTGGCTTGGTCCATGTATTGGGCTCATGTCTGTTCCAGCATGATGCATACTAATTTCTTTCTTTAAGAGTGTGGTTTAACCCATTGGGCATTACCCATTATAAAACATAATTGCATCTTCCAGCTTGAATATTGGATGGTGCTATTTTTACCAAAGAACTGGGAGTGAGACTTTTGACGTTCTTTTAATCTAATGTAATTTCTAGTTTGGGTCTTCTAATGTTTTGCTTGAGATGGTACCAGATGTTCAATTTCCCTTGTTTGTTGCTTTTGGTATATTGATTAGCAGAGCCATCCTAGTCCTTACATACCTCAGACTGTAAGTTCTATGGTATTTAGACTTCTACTAAGAAAGCTCTGACATCAATTGGGATTCAATTGGGTTCATAAAAAAAAGTAAGAGCAGCAAATGATATTGGTTACCTGTAGCATTTATCGAAGATGAAAAAGCCATGCTGGAATCAGTGGGCAACAAACTAGTGTTGTAAAAATAAAGTATTTTACTGTAACAGAATATTGATTTGCCACAATATTTAGTAATGTATATTAATATCCTATCATGAAATCCCTGCTGTTAGCAACTATTAGCATGCTCAATATATTCAGAGTATTTTTGGTTTTGTTTGAGAGGAAGCCAGATGAATGAATCCTAAAATGGAAACAAATTAAGATTTTTTAATATATTTTAAATGAATATTTTACTAATGCTTTCAATAATACAAGAAACATACAACTAATTATGGCCAATCCAATCCAGCCTTGAGTGATAGAACATTGAAGAGGCCTATCAAACTGAAGTGTTTGAGACAGTTATGCAGCAAGTAATTTGTACTAACCCCCTAATCACTGGATCTAGACACCCCTTTTTCAGCTCTGGGTCAATATATGAATTTTGCATCTGCCCCCTTTATAAAGATCAAAGCCAAAATCTCAAATCCAAACATTCCCAAACTTTGGGAAAGTTCAGATCCTAACAATGCAACTAAAGCCCATAACAAACACCAGAGAAAAAAGGCAGGCACTGATAGGAAACCTACATTATTCATTACTCTGTCAAATATTTTGAACTATTGCTCATATAAATGAACTTCTTTAAATAAAATGACATGGTGATTTGGTCTCCCCATTAAAGAGTGATAGTGACATTTGGTGGCCATCTGTCCATAGCTCTAAGAAAGAGAAAAATCACTTTTCATCAGAAAATCACCAGAAAAATCTCTGGTGTTTCCCATGTCTCAGCTGCATTGAAGAAAAGCCAAAATTTACAATATAGAACTAGAAAAACCAAATCAGTATATACATGATTGATAGTGATTTGTGATGATTGCAATACAATATTAAAAATTCTTCACAGACTGTCCTATTGGGGCAATTCTTGCATTTCTGTTCTTAATAACGATCTATTCAGGAAGCTTTAACAGGCTTACAAATGATTAATAGGTAAACATGAGAAATAAAACATCAGACATTACAACACTGAGCTTATTTTTTTGTTTAGAGAAACATTATGCAGTAATCATCAAATTTCTCTGCCTAGCAGGGTGTTACCATATTACAGAGTGAGCCTTTTTACACTACCCAGGATGTGTCATTTCAGGTGATTTTATTAAATTGAATGAAACTCCTGACTCTGTACATATTTATCGAAAAAGGTATGTTAATTGAACCATTCATATTCAACAACATTGGGCAGGTGAGCTCGATTGTGTTTTGCAAGTGAAGGTACTTTGAATATTGAATAAATAATAACCAAATATCTAAGTATCTATTTGTCTTCTGCCTATTTTGCTGGGGAGGTAATTGGTGCTTTAATTTTTCCATTACCACCCCTCCCATATTTTTTGGACCATTCCTCTCATTGGGGGCTATTTTTCTTTTTACAGGGAGAGGCTATCCATAGCCTAGTTGCTACTGGCAGCTGTGAGATTAATTTTTCAATTCTTTGCACATGGCCATTTCCACGAAGAAAGCCTAGGAGGATATGACTTACCCATCAGTGTGCAGCAACGGCACACATGCACCCTTTTGACATGCATACGTTCATAGATTGGAACGAATGTCACAAGCAGAAAGACTACACATGTCATTTTGATCAGGGAGACGTTAACATCAAGAGCCATATTGATGAGTATCCTTCTGCTGTGTGATAAGGAAAGGGTCTAGCTTTGCAGCGGGGGAAGAATTTCTATATTTGTCTAATTACATATCATTAGAAATTCTAATAATAAATGCTCATCTGTGGTGCCCTCTCCCTGCTGTTGCCCTCTATTTTTACTCCCTGTAAACAAGGTCCTTACAAATCTCAGTATGGGGTAGAATTTTAAATCTTCAGCTCCAATTATTTTCTCTCTTTCTGACACCTCAGCAGGAAACTGGAAACCTTATCAGCAGAGATGGGGGGGGGAACCAAAATAGTTACGCTCCTTTCCTCTGAGAAATACATTGAGTGTGCCTGTGGAATCAATAATCTGTGATTGTAATAGAGAAATGGGGCAATGGACTTTTCACTCCTGAGTCTCAAAGACCGCTGAATCCCCAGACAGACTATGTTCAGGGAGGAGCATGGCTAGGAAGTCAAAGGGTGCAAATTCAGGCCCCAATCCCATTAAATTTAATGGGACAACTGACACATGAGTTTGTAGGATCAGGGCCTAAATATGCATTTTGTATATGCATTTCCATTGGAAGTCAGGCCAGTCCCTACAGGATGTGAGAAACATGGATCAGTTTAGGACTTTACATAAGACAACCTTATTGTTCAAGCCTTACCTTAACACTTCTACTGTGTTGCTACAGCAAATCCATTGTTATATTTTTCACTGTGTGCGATACATCATTTTCCAGCACCTAAATCTGAATAGTTTAAGTCGCTGATGGATGTCCAGGATTAAATTGTGGTAAACTGATACCTATTTAAATGACTTCTATGAAAATAAATGACTATTGCTAGAAGCCCAGCAATAATCTCCAAGCAGTTTACTAACAATGAATGAAGCCTCTTAAAACCCCAGTGAGACATTATTTTCTCCATTTTACAGATGGGGACACCAAAGCCCAGAGAGATTTAATTGGCCTTCTTTAGGATATCCAATGAGTCCGGGGCAGTCCCAAATGTTCTCACTCCCATTTCCATGCATTAACCAGTACACCAGGCCTGCCGTAACTTTCATTTGAACTTCATTTGATTTTCACAAAAAGTTCTCCCAGGTTACTACCTACTATAGAGAAACAAAAGTATCAAAACTTTAGCCACACTCTTCTTAATGGGAATGGCATATTAAAGTGCAAATATCTAATGCAGCTTCCTCCAGTGTCCCCAGAAATATGCTTTGATAAATAATGGGGGTGAATAGAAAGCATGAGAAAACTGGATCACCAGAAAAAGCTCATTTTTAACAATTTTTTCTTTAATTCTCACAAGAGAATTAAGTTGAGGTATTGATATTTGAATCCAGGGGCAACATCAGCCTCTTCCCAGTGGGGCCAGGGGAGGTGGGCTAGACAGAAAATTGGGGGGGGCTGTGCTATACATCTCAAACTGGGGGATGCGCCCCCCTTCTCCCTGGGGGTGTAAAATGTATTCGGGTGTGGGGAGCATGAGCTGCCCAGCTCTGAAGGCAGCGCAGAAGTAAGGATGGCTATACCACACCATGCCATCCTTACTTCTGTGTAATGTTTGACCTTTGCACTGGGAGGGGTGGCTACAGGAGGGATAAGGCAAATTTTGGAGTGGCTATTGCTCCCACAATCCCTCTCCCCTCCTCCCACCCACACCACTCCTGTTTGAATCTTCTGAAGAATAGATGAGGAAGTGGAAGTCACCGCATTTGGAAAGGCAGAGAGGGCCAAACATTTGCAATAATACCCAACCTCTTTTCAGCAAGTCCTAACCTTCCCAGGCTCAAAGGGCCTGAAAAACAGTGGAGCCCCTTCTGTTCTGCTATGTGTGAGCATGTAGAAGCGTGGCTGAACCTCTGTCCACAATGGACTTTGCACAACCTGCTCAGCTGTCTCTGGCAGCATGAAGGGTGTGAAGGCAGAGTCAGTGGCATGGCTGGTAAGTCTACACAGAGGGTCTGTACCAGGCCATTGCTACTATTACAGTACAGACCAGAGGCTGCAGCAGTGGCTGCATGTGCCTGCTGGGAGAGGAAGATTTAGTTGCAATTGAGTAGGTTCTTGCATGAATCCCAGGAACCCTGGTTTTCCGTGAGAGATGAGAATTTGACTGAGTACTCAAATGCAAGTTTACTACATTTCTTTTTTTAATTATATCAGTTTAGTCCTGGTCAGAAATGTCTGATTGACAGCCCCGGAGACTGAAGCCCTCTGCTTATTCACAAAACAAACAGAGGCAGTGAAAGCTTTCCTACACATCCCAGCCCAGTGGACCAGAGCCTGATTTGGAGGAACCCTCTAGAACAGTAGTTCAATTTCCATGCCCCCTTCAGTCTTTGGCCTCTCTAGTGAGCTCAGAAGTCAGCCAACTAACCATAGCTATGTTCGGGGTAGTCAACATTTATGACTTGGAGCCATTTATTGTGTACATGGCTAACCCGTGTATCTGTATGAACTTAATACTGTTACTCTTGTCCTCTTTTCTCCCTCTTCCCATCTATCATGTGTTATGTTCACTTGTTCTCTCTTGTCTTAAATTAGATTGGCAGCTCTCCAGGACAGGAATTATGTCTTCCTCTGTATTGGTACAGCACATAGCAAAGGGGGCCCCAGTGCTAAGTGGGGCTTGTAGACACTCCTGCAATACCAAATTGCAGTTTTGCAGTTTAGTGGCCAGCATTGCACATCTTAAGTGCACATGTCATGGAGTTGTCTTCCTCAATAGTTCTAGCCCATCAGGTCACCTTGGAATTCTACTCTCAGGCCTTGTACCTACAGAGTGTCACAACTGGTTCTTTCAGCTGAGCCTGATGACTAGCCAGGCTATCCTCCAGGCTGGTTAATGGACTCGGCTAGGTTGCATTAGGATGGCCTAATTGGACAGCCTGGCTGATTGGCTGAAGGGAGCCTGCAGACCTGCTTTTCAAGCTCAGCAGCAGCAATGTTGCTGATTGTTTCTGCCCTGTTCCTGTCTTGCTCCAGTTCTGTGTTTCCTTCCTGATTTCTGATTCTGGTTCAGACCTTTGGCTCTGGTCCCTAGTTTCTGCCTCTGGCTCCTGGCCCCCTCAGTCCAGTTCTAACCACTCAGGTGGGCTGCTGGTGTGCAGGCTCCTGACAAGAAGTAGCCTGGATTCATCTCCCTAACTCTCATAAGATTACTTCCTCTTTCTTGCAACCACTATATCACCTGTTCCCTAGGGAATACTCCTGAGTTCAGCTACATTTTAAGAAGTTTTGCACAACCAGAGGAGCTGTGCAAAGTACAGTAGGAGAAAAGCTCCAGGCATGAATAAACAACAACCCACCATCAGTGCCAAGAAATGCTCGCTAGTAAAGAATGTTGTTGAAAACAGCACGAGGATGAATCCTAAATTGTACTGGCTACTGTCAAAAGATGAAGAAAGGAAATAGGATGCTTGGTGAAGCAGAGCCAGACCTCCATAACCAGGATAGATAATCCAAAAAAAATATGAGAGAAGCAGAAAGGGTGTGGGTGAGGAAGAAGCCCAAGAAAATTAAAGTTGTTCTTTACAGGCTGCAGGGGTGATTACATGAAAAGGAAAAAGAAGAAGAAGAAGAAGAAGCAACAGTAGCTGTTTGCATCTCCTGACTGAAGGAAGAACTGCTTTTACACCCAGAATGCTGGCATTTTTCACACTGCTAGCTAAGTGAATCTATAGGATGATATATAGGTCTGGATTTTACCTAGCCCTGACCTGTGTGAGCAGTGGCAGGAAGGGAGTAAAGAGCCTCCTCCCATCTTGTGTGGCCTGCTTAAACAGGAGCTGCTCCCTAATTATTCTCTGAGGAGTGAGGACCAGGCAGAGCCCTGGCTCCACACATGCAGTAGGGTGTGTGTGGTGGGAGGAAGGAATATGCTGCACGCTTTAATAGGATGTAACAGTTTGCTTGCTCCTCCATGCTCTGAGGATCTCCAGGAGACATCTTTTGCCTAAAGGAGGCAGAATGCTTACCCTGAGGCAGCATGGCTCTGAACTGCCCTCAAAAGGTACTGTGCCTAAAAGACCCAGCCTTGCCCAGAGGTAATAAATGATGATGTGAGTGTGGAATTCATATCTGTTCTAGCTTTATGAAGCTTTCCCTTTATCTAGCTGATTAGTATCAAGAGAGATTTCTAAATATCAGGCTAAAACGCAAGGCTTGATCCTCCACTGCATGGCACATTGGGTAAATGTTTACACAGTTCCAATCTCATGGGCAACAGGCATTGCAGGCCAGGGGAGACTGAGCCTACCCAAACAGCCAGGTGTGACCCCACCCACACTCCACCCCAAGGCCGCCCTCCTGCTTCCCGCTCTTCCCCCTTGGCCCAGAGTGGGGGTGGGACTTGGGCAGCCAGCCTGTGGTGACACAGGGCAGCTGGGGCCAATGTTCAGGCCACCCGATGCTGGGGTTACCTGCCCAGCGCTCCAGGACTGGGGGACTATATATATATATATAGCACAATATGTTATTGTTGGACAGGAATTTAAGAAAAAGGAATATAACTTGCAAATGAACTACTGGAACATAAATATGGCTGCTCAAACAACCTGGAAAAGGGAGGAAACAAAATCACACCTTCTTCTGTTGGAACCGTCTGGTGGTCCTCACCCATCGCCAGGTCTCCCAAATAAAGACCATTGGACATAAGATTTTGGGTAAAACAGAGGAAGAGCTTAATCCCAGTGCTGCTTATTCCAGAGAACAGGGCAAAGTTCTCAAGCAAGTTAAAAGAGAAGGTGACAGTATGGGAGATAGGCGCCCAGGCACTTTTGAAAATGCCCGTAGGTGCCTATCAGCATCTTTAAGCACCTAAATATCTTAAAAGCCTGACCTATAAAGATTTATGCAACTAGAACTACCCACATTAGTAAAGTTACTCACATGCATCAGCATTTGCCGGACTGGACCTTACACAGAGGTGAAAGTAAGCCGGTACGCCCTGGTACGGCTTACCGGTAAGAGCCGGTGCGCCGTACCAGGACCAGCTTTCCAAGAGGGCAATTTAAAGCCCTGGGGTAGTGGCGGCAGGGCTGCAGCGGGGATTTAAAGGGCCGCGGAGCTCCAGCCACTGCTACCCGCCCCCCCCCGGGGTCCTTTAAATCCCGGCCTGAGCCCTGCTGCCCGAGCCCTGGGGTAGCGGCAGTGTCGGGGCTCTGGCGGGCATTTAAAGGGCCCCGGAGCTCCAGCCCCCACTACCCTCCCGGGGCCCTTTAAATCCCTGCCTGAGCCCTGCTGCCAAAGCCCTGGGGTACCGGCAGCGGGGCTCCAGAAGGGATTTAAAGGACCAGGGTGGTAGCAGCGGCTGGAGCCCCAAGCCCTTTAAATCCCTGCCTGAGCCCTGCTGCCCGAGTCCTAGGGTAGGGGCGGCGGGGCTCTGGCGGGGATTTAAAGAGCCCCGGAGCTCCAGCCACCGCTACTGCCCCAGCCCTTTAAATCCCCGCCGGAGCCCTGCTGCCGAAGCCCTGGGGTAGTGGCGGTGGGGCTCCAGTGGGCATTTAAAGGGCCGGGGCGGTAGCAGCGGCTGGAGCCCTGGGGCCCTTTAAATCCCTGACGGAGCTCGGCCACTGCTACCCCAGGGCTCGGGCAGCAGAGCTCAGGCGGAGATTTAAAGGGCTCGGGGCTCCGGCAGCTGCTACCACAGCGGAGCCCCAGGCCCTTTAAAGCTCTGCCAGAGCTCAGAGCCTCGGGGTAATGGTGGCAGCCGGGAGCCCCCAGCGCTCCTCAGTGATTTAAAGGGCCCGGGGCTCTGCTGTGGTAGCGGCAGCTGGAGCCCTGGGCCCTTTAAATCACCCCCGAGCCCCAGGGCTCCCAGCCGCCTCTGCAGCTGGTAGCTCGGGAGTGATTTAAAGGGCCCCGGGCTCCCAGCCGCCACTACGGCAGCTGGAGCCCTGGCCCTTTAAATCAAGATTTAAAGGGCCCGGGGATTTAAGGCCCTGCCTCTTCCGGTTGAGGCCACGCCTCTTCCGGTTGAGGCCACGCCCCCTGCTCAGGACTCTGGCGTACCAGTAAGTCCTCTAACTTAGTTTCACCCCTGACCTTACATTAATTGAGTTACACTCATACCACACTGAACAAATCCCCCGAGGCTTTTTGCCCAGATGGTGGGAGAACCTGAAACACCCAGTTATTTACCCCAGGTGTCTTCAGCCTGCTCATTACATGTTCCAAGGGGCCCTTGCTCTTTGCAGGCCTTCTTAAATCTAGGTGGCTTGCCCTGGGAGTTTGCTGCACTCTCCATAAAGTCAGAGTAAAGAGCTGCTGGCTGGGAGTTCCCTCCATGGCTTCAGGAGTCACTCCTTCAGTCTACTCACTGCTTAGAATGATCCTCATCCTCCCGCTCCATCCCCACTGCTGACTGCAGTTTCCTCCCTTTTAAAGGCCTCCTTGCCATGCATGCCTAACATATTTGGAGGCATAGGGCTAGCCTTGTCCCCAGCATCTCTCTGGGACCCTCCTCTCCAGTGTGGGGTCTATACACCACATCACATCCACATTCAAATTTGTAGATTATTGTACATGGTTAAAACAAATGTATATATTTGTGTAAATTATTCTTTATTTGATCTTAAAACTTCTAATGCACAGCACTAAGTTCACCTAAACCTACCCCAGAAGTTGCTATCAAAAATGCATAATCTGTTATTTTTCTCTTTTCAAAGAAAACTTTCTTATGCACTCTAACCTTTCTCATAAATATTCTGCTACAAAATTGCAGCACATTCAATCTACTGACTGGGTCAGTTGACACACGCTGGTACAATCAATATAAACTGAGCTGTTTATTTGCAGGCTGTGTTTCTACAAGTCTATAAAAGTATGTAAAGCTATTGAGTAAGTAGTCCACACAACACCCCTGGATGAACTACCAGAAACAAAGGCCTTTTTTCCCCTATGGGTAGAGCTAATCAAATTATGGGGGGAAATACATTTGTGAATAATTATTCCCAAATCCAAAATTTGCCATTAATATTTTATACAAAGATTGGTTTGACCAGTTCTAGTTGTGAGTTAAAGCAGGGGACCCTCTTTAAGGATGCCTCTCAGAAAAAGAATAGCAGTACTTCTCGTTCTGACGGACCACTAAACGGCAGAATAAAATACATGCTTAACACCAAGGATATTTTAGGAAATGTAAAAGGCTTACATGGGATCAGCAAATTTTACACTAACCAAGCAAATGTTAAAACAAAAGTAAGATTAAAAGAACTTGGCAGAATGAGGCAGGCTAAAAATAACTCTATTCAGGGTAAAATTAAACATAATACAGAGAAACTAATTGTATCATGCAGTTAAAAACACCTCTCTATAAAGGCCTATAAAAACAGAAAAACAACATAATAAACAATACTAGAGGAGATAGAGGAAGACAAGTAAAGTAAGGAGAACAGGCCATAGTTTTCACAGAAGGTTTAAAGAGTGAAAGAGCAATCAAAAGCACACATCAAAGGGAGGAGAGATAGGTAGCGCAGAGAACTACAGCGTCAGCATCGCCATAGGATCAAATCCAATTAAGGTTATAGTGGAAATGAGTGAGGTGGTTTCCTCCTAGCCTGTGGTGTTTGTGCACACAGGACAGAACTGTTAGACAACTTGACACGATTAGCCAAAGAAGCCTTGAAGCAGAACAACATTCCTGCAGTAGTGTCTTTCCAGCAGTGGTTGCTAAACTGGTCCGTGGGCTACTAGTGGACAGCAAAAAGCTGGCTGGTCGCAGCTGGCTGGCACTAGCTTTTCCTTTTTTCTAGCTGCTAAATTGAATGAAAAGACAGCTAGAATATGTATTAATTACTTTTCCTAATATTACCTGTCTACATCAGCAATTGCTGTCGTTCCATAGGGATGTAACAAAGGAGAGAGGAAGTGCTCCTCACAGTTGTGAATGGGCTAGGAGGTAGCCCATGTGATTGAAAATGAAAGGGGGCGTGAATCAACAATACAAATCTATTACCTTGTGGTCCACACTACAAATTTCTTGTGAGGAATTCTTGCTTTTTAGCATTGTATTTAGGATGTTGTCAGCTGTCTACCAGAATAGCCATTATAAGCTCTCCTTTTCAGAGGAAAATATTTTGGAATCCACTTCATAAGAATTAGTGTCCCAATCAATGGCCTTTCTTCCCCATTAAGTTAAATTCTCAACTAACAGAAGAGAGTGGTTCTCCATTACTCCCAAATTGCTTCACTTCACTGCATGAGTCCGTTGACTCAATGAAGATATAAAGATAATTAGGTCTACCTTTAGAAAAGGCAGAAAGTGATTTTTCCCCATACTGAGCTAAATGCTATACCAGAGGGATAGGATGCCAAGTTTTGGAGAAGACTTGTGAAGCTGCTCACCTAAGAGAAAGAGGGCGTTAAATAGAGCTTTAAGAGGGCCTTTGCTGAACTATCACTGCAGAGCTCACTTGAGGAAAGCAGAATTTACACCCAGGTATCTCTCTGAGTCTTACTTTATCACACAAATACAGATATAAACAATAAGCGACAGTAAGTCCAGGTTCACTTTCTTGGGGTGGAAAACCGAGTGAAGTAGGAGGAGCAAATTTCAGCAGAGTGCAGGAGTTTTAGTTTCATAGAGAACTTTATTATGATAATTAAAAATATCCACAGATTTGAACGATTTGATCTTATTATTGCTACTGCTGTTCTCCCCTCTGCCTTACCTCCTGTTGTTTGCTATCCTGACTTGTTGCCTCTGCACTGGGACTTGTTGCCTCTTTAAGTTCCTGTTGTTTTACTGACCAAGGCTCAGAGCAAGAGAATTTTCAGGTGAGAGCCCCTCATGTCTGAAAGTTACCTTGTCATAAAATCCATAAGAGAATGGGTTAGAGTTCAGGGCACAATGAAGACCTTTATCTAACTATTATGCCAGACTCTACAAGTTTTTCATTTAAACAGGTTCATAACCTTGTTTGTCATTTTAATCTGCTTCTGAGTTTCCCAGACATCACTGCACTGTGGGCACTGCACAAAATAGGAGGCATTTTTAAGAAATGCATAAATGTCAACACTAGACAACACAAGTTGTCAAAATATGTCTTCTCTTAGTCTACCAAGGCTTTAGAATAATCAGAGCATGCATCCTGCTGGCAGTGGCAGAGGACTGAAATAGACTAAGATATTAGATTGGTAGTGGCAAGAGCAGCAAATATTTAAAGCTAAGGATATGGAAGTGGATCCACAGTCACTGACATAACCTGCAAGTCCAGGTCTATGTATAATGCTATTGCTGGCATATTTAGGATTTGAACGAGTGGCTAGCTGACATAAAAGCCAATAGTTCAACTGAAATAGAGAACGCCGTTTTTTCACCTGCTGGTCTCCAGTCAACAGTCAGCTTGAAGAGGATAGAAAAAGATGCATTTTTCAGTTTTCATCTTATTGACAAGACTATATTACTATTCTTCATTATTTATTTAGTACTGACAATCTGATTAGCACTATGTAATAGACAGAAATAGTCTGCTTGCCTCAAAGAGTGTATAGCATAGACTAAAAGATAGACCCATAGTAGACAGGATGCACTGGAAATTCCACAAGTAGGGAAAACTTAATGTTAAATGACAAACTCACTTCTTGTGAAACAGAAGGCTTTCAAGATATACCTAATTACAGCTTCATGATCTGAAGGAAAGGAACGAATGACAGTAGCAGAAGAAGGACAATGAACTTTGTCCTAATGAACCTAAAAAGAAGATTTTTAGCATACTCAGAGAACTGGTAGGTAAGGTCCCATGGGAAGAAAATCTAAGGGAAAAAGGTGTTCAGAAGAGCTAGCAGCTTCTCAAAGGGAAATATTAAAGGCATACCAACAAACTATCCTGATATGAAGAAAAGACAGGAGGAATAGTATAAGGTCAATGTGGCTGCATAAGGAGCTATTTAATGACCTGAACATCAAAAAGGAATCGTACAAAAAGTGGAAACATGGACAAATTATTAAGGATGAGTACTAAAGAATAGCTCAAGCATGGACAAACTCAGAAAGGCTAAGGCACAAAATGATTTACACTTAACAAAGGATATAAAGGCAATAAGAAAGGGTTCTATAAATAGTTTAGGAGCAAGAGAAAGTGTAGGTCCACTATTTAGTGGGGGAGGAGAACTAATAACTGACAACACCAAAAAAGCTGAGGTATTAACATCCATTTTGCTTCAGTCTTCCCTAAAAGAGATAAGTGTGCCAGATGCTTAATACAATTAATATTAACAACAAGGGGGAAAGAACAAAAACCAAAATAGGGAAAGAACAGGTTAAAGAATATTTAGATAGGTCAGATGTATTCAAGTTGGCAGGGCCTGATAAAATTAATGCTGGGGTATGTAAGAAACTAGCTGAGGAAATCTCAGAACCATGAACAATTGTCTTTGAGAACTCATGGAGGATTCATGACGACCCAGAGGCCTGGAGAAGGGCAAACATAGTACCTGTCTTTAAAATGGGGAACAAAGAGGACCCAGGGAATTATAGATCTGCCTAACTTCAATATCTGGAAAGACACCGGAACAAATTATTAAATAATTAATTGGTAAGCACCCAGAGGACAAGAGGGTGATAAATAATAGCCAAAATATAGATTTATAGATTCCAAGGCCAGAAGGGACCACTGTGATCGTTTAACCTGACCTCCTGTATAACACAAGCCATAGAACTTCCCCAAAATAATTCCTAGTCAGAGCTTTTAGGAAAAGATCCAATCTTGATTTAAAAATTGTCAGTGATGGAGAGAATCCATCATGAACCTAACTTGTTCCAATGGTCAGTTACCCTCACTGTTTAAAATGCACACCTTATTTCCAGTCTGAATTTGTTTAGCTTCAGTTTCCACCCATTGGACTGTATTATACTTTTCTCTGCTAGATTGAAAAGCCCATTATTAAATATTTGTTCCCCATGTAAGTACTTATAGACTAAAATCAAGTCACCCAGGTTAGATATCAGGAAAAACTCTCTAATCATAAGGATAGCTAAACTGTAGAATAGGCTTTCAAGGGAGGGTATGGAATCCCCATCACCAGAGGTTTTTAACAACAGGTTAGACAAACACTTTTCAGGGATGTCTAGGTATACTTGGCCCTGTCTCTGCACAGCAGGATAGACTAGATGACCTCTCATGGTGCCTTCTAGTTCTACCTTTCTATGATTCTATGGCACTTCTATAACTAGATGCAATGAGATAAGCAAAACCTTAGTAAAGCTGATGTCTTTCTCAGTTAGTGAGTGTGTCAGCTCATGTCTGAACCCAGCCCTTTGCTATAATCACCAGTAAAGATAGGCTCAAACCTGAACATTAGAGGTCTGACTCTCCATTGCCTTTTATCTGGTGTTGTCATTTAAAGCTGTGCAAACTGTGGATGTAAAATAATACAATTCTGGTTTAGGGTAGCATTTTAAACCTTCCCTCTGCACAGGTGTAAATGACTACACAAAGTGCAAGACAGTGGAGAATCGCTGCAGAAACACTCCTCTGCAGAAACACATTCCTCAGAAACATTCCTCCTCTTTCCCCTTTGAAGATTGGGGAAATTTCAGTCTACATCCACATTGAGTCTTGGGCTCACCTCTAATCCTGCCTTCTTTCGAGGAGCACTGAACTTCTCACAGAACTGAGGCAAATTCAGTTAAGCCAAATGCAACGGTGTATCTGAGGACAGGATTTGGCCTGCTACTTTGGTCTTCCAATACCTGGGTGATCATAATACAGAGTGTGTGTTCTTTAGCACTGTTCCAGATGTGAAGCACATATTTAGGCTTTACTGCCAGCAACTGTGGCTAATCTCTCTACCATTCCACCAACCCAGGAACAGTCAGAGCTGATCAGGTTTAGTGGTGACTATAGCTAGAAGGAAAAAACTCTCATTACTGAAATGGTTTACTGCTCTCAGGGTACGTCTACACTATGAAATTAGGTCGAATTTATAGAAGTCTTTTTTTAGAAATCGTTTTTATATATTCGAGTGTGTGTGTCCTCACAGAAAATGCTCTAAGTGCATTAAGTGCATTAACTCGGCGGAGTGCTTCCACAGTACCGAGGCAAGCGTCGACTTCCGGAGTGTTGCACTGTGGGTAGCTATCCCACAGTTCCCGCAGTCTCCGGAAATGAGATTCAAAAGTTCGCGGTTCTTTTCCTGTCTACCTGGCCAGTGCATCTGAGTTGAGAGTGCTGTCCAGAGCGGTCACAATGGAGCACTCTGGGATAGCTCCCGGAGGCCAATACCGTCGAATTGTGTCCACAGTACCCCAAATTCGACCCGGCAAGGCCGATTTAAGCGCTAATCCACTTGTCAGGGGTGGAGTAAGGAAATCGATTTTAAGAGCCCTTTAAGTAAAAAAAAAAGGGCTTCTTCGTGTGGACGGGTGCAGGTTTACATCGATTTAATGCTGCTAAATTCGACCTAAAGTCCTAGTGTAGACCAGGGCTCAGAGAGCAATGGCTAGCATACCAGCAGCAGTCTGACCTTCGATCCTTAATAATGGCACACACACACAGGCAGCTACTTTTACAGGGCATTGGGAACAGTATGTCATGAGTTTATGAGTAATGAAAGACTTCAAGGGCACTTTATATGAAATGGTGCTAAGTACTTTCTCTGCCCTAGCAAAGGTCCATTACTTATCACTCTAATCGAGTCAGTGCATTAGTCTTCAAGACGAACTTTCACATTGGCATTCCTGGGAGGCTATGGAATGCACAGGAACAAAAGACAAGAAAGTCTGTACTGTCTGAAGTGTTATGTCAATATAATTTACTGTAGGTCTTGCTCTAATATCTAGTATGGCAGCTCACCATAAGATAAATGTGTCTCCTCAATTCACCTTGACAGGTAGGTGGGGTATCCTTTTTTCCTTATTGGCCAGATTTTCAACTGGTGTAAAATAGCATTGCTTCATTGACTTCAACAGAGCTACAGTGATTTACAAAAGTTGAAGATCTAGCCCTACCATTATTTTGTTCTTCCTTCATTTAGTTTCTTGTATATATCTAGTGTTTTTAATGTCCCATTTCACTGTCACTATCAAAGAATCATCTACTGTTTTATTAAAATTTTAAGTGAACTCAGTGTGGGTGAAAAGTGCCAGATTGACAGCCCTAGAAACTAAATCCTCTAATTCCTATCCATGGAGTTACAGCATGGGGAGCAGGAGTACAAAACAGCACCCTGAAAAACTGCTTCAACCTTTTGCCTGGGGTTCTAACTTACAAAGGTTTGAGGGCACTGCAACATCCAAGCCCATTCAATTCTTGGCCTCACTGTTGATGCTAATAGTGATGCTCATAATTAATGGGTAATTCTTGGACTGTACATTGTGTTCTGGAAGACACTTGAAGAGTTAATACAAAGCCAGAAGTAGTGTTGATTGCCTCCGTCAAGTCCAGCTTTTGGTGATAAAGCAATTACCTCTTTTGCAGCAGTTCTTGTGCTTTTTGATCCTGCCTGCCCCGCAACCGTGACATTGTGTCAGGACTGGCTGGATCCCACAGAGAGAAAACAAAGGGACAGGAATAAAGGCAGAAAGGGTAAGTAAGAAGAGGCTTTGTTTCCATCACTCTAAAATACCAGAGCAGCTGGAAGAAGAGGGTGTGCTGCTAGGCTACATTGAAAGACAGACAGTGGAGAGAAAGCAATTAAAACTGTGGAGGGCAGCAGAAGCAACACCCAGATGAGAAGACAAAGAGAAAAGTAACCAGAGCAGAGAAAAATAAGCTCTGCTGTAAGCGTATATGCCTCTCTACATTCCCTGCACTACAGATTGACACATTGTTTATGTGCACTTCATACAGTGCAGCCAATTCATGCTATTTTATTGAGAGTCTAGCAATATATCATGTTTTACTTAAAGCCCCAGTTCCTGGAAACAAGTAGAATTCTCAACGTTTATTTTCTGAAAAAAATACATTTCTAGTCCTCATTATTGCAGTGGAAAGCTTGAAAATGTGACTGGGTGCACGCAAAAAGCTCAGAAACCAGAAGGCAAATAAATAGAACTCCACATTTGCTGTTGTTTTTAAATATCGTGTTTGGGAGGAGGGACTGGCTCCTGAGTTTTGAACATCTGAGGTTAGCAATACTTTAATGTTTGAAATTTGAGCTGTTTAGATTGGACACAAAATCATACAGTATGTTACTGTTCTCTAATTGGATGAGAATAAATGTTAAAATCTGTTTCTGAATATTAATCCTTATGAATGTGAGTTTGAAATTTGCTCTTTGTTAACTAGTCTACAATGTTCTTCTAAAATTCACGGTTTTGGTGAATGATAAACTAATTTGCTCAAATATTGATGGAAAGCAAAACACAAACAGGACACGGACATGGCTGAAGCAAATGTATATAAAAACTTGAACAAGTAATAGTGGAGGAGTTTTGGAGGATTGTCCGAGCAGTAGTCTACTAAATCCTGTTTTCTTTGGGGAATGGTAATGGTCCTGACTGTCACTGCAAAAGGTTCAATCAGCTACCTGACTATCTAAAATATGTTCGCCAATTTCTGTGCCACTAGCAACCAAATTCTAAAGTGGACCACCAGTTGGCTATACTCACGGTATGGACATCCAACTAAGAATCAGCTTTTTTAGAAGAACCAAAAGAAATCATCAACTCTGACCAACCAGAAAGAGCAGTGCAAAACTTTTCTCAGTAGCTCTAGGAATCTTTCCAGTAGGCAGGAGAAAGGAACTGTACATCTACAGAGAAACATCCTGTGAAAATAAACACATTGCCTATCACCATTAGACAAGCTTTCCACCCCAGGAAAAAAAATCTCCCTGGACATTTTCATTCTGCACACTATTACAATCAGAAAACAAAACAATCAACCCTGTAAGCATGAGATGAAAGTAAAATTCAAGAAAAAAGTACATTTGAAATAAATCAGCATGATAAAGCTAAACTACCTAGAATCAAAACATGCACACACACAGACCTGGAATTGAAAAATCATATGCTTAAGGGAAACCAAATCAAAGCACAGATTAGTGAGGAAAGTCTACAATAATCAGACTGAGGAATATACATGTGAATACCACGAATCAAAAACCTTACACCTCAAATGACTGCCATCTCTGCCGGTCACACATTATTTTTTCATATCAGTCAATCCACACCTACCAAAAAAATGAATACCAATTAAGAACTCTATAATAAAGATAACAATAAAAAGAGAACTCTGTTACCCACAGTTAAGAAAGGCATGAAGTGAAGGAGCATTTAAACAGAGGTGTTTCCAATAAAAACAAAAGATAAAAAAGAATCTGTTGGGAGAGTAGAGTGGGAAACTGAGCCATATTTAGGGTTAATCAGTTTTTGCCTTTGTTTAATACTTTTCAGACAGAATTATTGTCATTTATAGTGTCTGGACACATATTTCTGACAGATGAGTAGTAACACACAAGACGGATTAGGTAAATGGGCCCAAACTGCTGCATTCTGGGGTGTCAAGAATTCCTTTTTTCCTCCATGATGGTCATCACCTCCCCTGAGCTCCTGGTCTGGTCTTCAGTCTCGTTCTTCAGTTTCTGATCTGGCATTTCTCCAGTTTAGGGCCCATTTTCAAATGTATTCTAATACATTTTCACATTCTCCATAGGACTGTCAACTGATTTAAAAAATTAATCATAATTAATCATGCTGTTAAACAATAGAATACCATTTATTTAAATATTTTGGATGTTTTCTACATTTTCAAATATATTGATTTCAATTACAACACAGAATACAAAATGTACAGTATTCACTTTATTTTTATTACAAATATTTGCACTGTAAAAAAAAACAAAAAAATAGTATTTTTAAATTCCCCCATTACAAGTAGTGTGGTGCAATCTCTTTATCATGAAAGTTGAATTTACAAAAGTAGAAATTATGTTAAAAAAAAACATGTAAAACTTTAGAGCCTACAAATCCACTCAGTCCTACTTCTTGTTCAGCCAGTCACTAAGACAAACAAGTTCATTTACATTTGCAGGAGATAATGCTGCCCGCTTCTTGTTTACAATGTCACTTTAAAGCGAGAACAGGCATTCACATGGCACCGTTGTAGCCGACATCACAAAATATTTACGTGCCAGATGTGTTAAAGATTCATATGTCCCTTCATGCTTCAACCACCATTTCTGAGGACATGCATCCATGCTGATGATGGGTTCTTCTCAATAACGATTCAAAACAGTGCAGACCAATACATGTTCATTTTCATCATCTGAGTCAGATGCCACCAACAGAAGACTGATTTTCTTTTTTGGTGGTTCGGGTTCTGTAATTTCAGCCTTGGAGTGTTGCTCTTTTAAGAATTCTGAAAGCATGCTCCACACCTCGTCTCTCTCAGATTTTGGAAGGCACTTCAGATTCTTAAACATTGGGTCGCGTCATGTATCTATCCTTAGAAATCTCACATTGGTACCTTCTTTGCATTTTGTCAAATCTGCAGTGAAAGTGTTCTTAAAATGAACAACATGTGCTGGGTCATCATCCAAGACTGCTATAACATGAAATATATGGCAGAATGCAGGTAAAACAGAGAGGAGGCATACAATTCTCCCCCAAGGAGTTCAGTCACAAATTTAATTAACACATTTTTTTTTTAACAAGCAGCATCAGCATGTTCTCTGGAATGGTGGCCGAAGCATGAAGGCGCATACAAATGTTTAGCATATATAGCATGTAAATACCTTGCAATGCTGGCTACAAAAGTGCTATGCGAATGTCTGTTCTCACTTTCAGGTGACATTGTAAATAAGAAGTTGGCAGCATTGTCTCCTGTAAATGTAAATAAACTTGTTTGCCTTAGCAGTTGGCTGACTGACTGAGTAGACTAGTAGGCTCTAAAGTTCTACACTGTTTTGTTTTTGAGTGCAGTTATATAACAAAAAAATCTACATTTGTAAGTTGCACTTTCACAATAATGAGATTGCACTATAGTATTTGTCTGAAGTGAACGGAAAAATACTATTTCATTTGTAATCAAAAATAATAATATAAAGTGAGCACTGTACACTTTGTATTCTGTGTTGTAATTGAAGTCAATATATTTGAAAATGTAGAAGATCAAAACTATTTAATAAATTTCAATTGGTATTCTATTGTTTAACAGTGAGATTAAAACTGCGATTAATCACGATTAATTTTTTTTAATTGTGATAAATTTTTTGAGTTAATCGTGTGAGTTAACTGCGATTAATCAACAGCCGTAATTCTCCATTACCTAATTTTCCTCCAATCACCATTCAACACATTATCACCCATTGATTTTTACATGACTCATGTACAAGTGTTAATCACCTAATGTCTACAATTTTCCTGCCAAATTTACAGTTTCTGGGTTGTGTTGCCCTGGGTCACCCTCTGTCTAAGTTTCCCAGAAACAGGGGAGGGTTTTTTTTAAGCATTACATGTCTGTACCTCTTACTTACATCTTCCAACACTTCACATTATTTATCTTGCCAACAATATCATTGTAAACAAATCAGCAAATTTTATCATAGAGAAATTAATGAAAATACACTTATGCCAGGCAAACCTTGCCCGGCATGTTATCTTCGCTATACTTACTCAATATCCATAATTACAATTTATTAAAAATATAGTTAACAATGCCTGTAATCTTAGCATTAGCAATCCTCCATTTTAATGTTATAGATCTGCACATGTTTTTATAAGAATATTATCCTCCGCTCCTCTCAATCCCCCTCAAAATTAGAAGGGGGATTTTGGAGAGCACACTATGATAGATTCTTTAAGGTGTACAAACACAAATTTGTCAGGGGATTTTTACTCAAAGTCAAAAATACTTGGTGCTTTTTTATAACTAAATCCCATCTGTATTTTTCTGTTACAAAATTTTAGGTTCTCTGGGTTTTAGGCATCAGTTTTTTGTCAGTTTTAATGATTCTTCAACAAGTCACAGAAAAAATTCCAACCAAAAATTACAAACAGTATTAAAAATAAGCATTTTTATCCAGCCTCAATGGAATTTCCCTAAGAAAACTCAATATGTGTCTATAAAAACTGCTCAAATCAAGCAGTGGTGATAGCAAATTTCATAGCTTGATCTCTGAATCAATAGACTATAGTAACAGACAGGAACCCTCTGGTTACATGGTTAACATCTAACAAGATATAAGTAAACAGATACCATTAATATTTACCTCTACTTCTCTAACAATATAGGTTTACATTTCAAAGCTCTAGTCTATGTAACGTGGCTTTGTTAGCTATTTATAAGGAATGGCCCTAATTTCCATGTATATACTTTTCTAATATGCCTTTAAAGGTTGAATTTGGGTCATTTAGCCTGCTAGTTGCCTAAACCTTTCTGGCTCAATGTCACACTTTCATTTTAAGAACATCCCTTATTCCCTTTTCCTTTAGTTGGAGACAGGTTTTAGAAGGAACCCCCCCTTGTTTGACAATCTCTTAGAGCAGAGTTTCCCAAACTGTGGTCCATGGACCACCAGTGGTCCATGAGCTCCATTCAGGTGGTCCGTGGATAGTTCCCTCTAAGGTTTGTGCTTGGATGGCCACACACGAGAGAATGAAGGGCCACCCACCTCATTAGTGGAGCTGCACAGGCGTGGGTCCACTAATTAGGTGCCTGGACTCTGGACAAGATGCACATGTAAGGTGAGGTGGTGGCCTTGGGGGGAATAGGGAGTAGGTGGGAGGGGGCTGTGCATTGAGAAGAGGGGGTGGGGGGAATTTGGGATGTATAGGGCTGCAGCAGCCAGAGAAAGAGGTAAATTTCCCCAGCTCCAGGGCTGCCGCCACAGGGGAGAGACAGTCCTCCTTCCCAGCCTCAGCTGTGTGGTGGGGGAGAGACCCCCTCCTTCCCTGCCCTAGCTCAGGGGCTGCCATGGCGGTGGAGAGAGGGCGCATCCATCGCATTAGAAAGGTAAGACTACTGATATTAAAATATTAGTTGTGTGCTTTTATTTGTAGAACAAAAGAAGATAATTATTATTAAGGTTTTTTTATATATAGTGCTTTTATCCAAAGCACTTTACAATAGTTAGCTAATGGTACAAACAACATTTGGAAAGATCATTAAGTGACCTGCTGAGACCCTCAGCAATTTTCAAGTGGTCCACGAAAAAAGAAGTTTGAGAACCACTATCTTAGATGGTATCAAAGATAGTAATAATTGTCCTTTGGGGGAGAAGAGAAGAAGTCAGCTGAGAGGGCCTGGGGCAGTTGTTGCTGCTCTTATTAAAGATCAATCCCATTTTATCCAGGTGGTGTTTGGGATTCAGCTGAAGCCCAGGTAGGTACCAATGTCATCTGGCTCCCTTTTTGCCCAAGTCTGGTCAGGACATCTCTCAGGATCAAGATGATGAAGGCCCAGGGTCCCAGGAGGGGACAGCCATAATGGTGAGCTTTCGTGAGCTACAGCTTTCGTGCATCCACTGAATGCATCTGATGAAGTGAGCTGTAGCTCACGAAAGCTTATGCTCAAATAAATGTGTTAGTCTCTAAGGTGCCACAAGTACTCCTGTTCTTTTTGCGAATACAGACGAACACGGCTGCTACTCTGAAACCCATCCAAAATTCTAGATGCTTATTTAAAACACTGAAACTTTTGAGGTTCCCCCATCTACAGTGACAAGATAGCAGCAGAAGCACCACCAATGTCTTTTCTCAGCCAAACAGGTATATGGTTCAACACCCAAGAATAGTCTAAGACATATCGCATGGTCTGGCTGACAGATTTTTTTCCACTGAATTATATAATGATGTGATTTGTGTTCAATAACAAGGAAGCATCCCTGCAGTTTCTGTGTGGCAAACAAACGTTTGTCTAAAATAAGCGGTACTATACTCTGTCATGATACCAACTGGCAGTTAAACCAAACTTAGCCCACTAGAAGAGTCCTACATCTCCAGTATGAAATTGCTGTGAGTGTTACCCTCTCACCACTTTTGCTGAATTAGAATAACTTTTCTAACAGAGAAAACAGCTAAAGAGAAACTTCCCAATGGCCAGGTCAGTCAGAGCAGACATGAATTTTCTCAGCTTGAAGTCAGTCATATATCACAAAATCCTATTCCTGTAGATTTTAACTTCTTTGTTGTTATCAGATAGTCTCACTTGAGTGGGAACTACTGTATTTTTGAATATAAAGGCTGCTGGGAAAGAATTCAAATACTGCTCATTTGCATCATTTTTCTGAATCTCCATAACTGACTGAAGAGGTAATTGACTGCAGCTTGTGCTTAAAATGACATGTGGGCACACCAGTCTCTTTTAGAAGACTGAAGACTTCTAAATGTTTGTTACCATTAACAGAGATCCGATTTTTGACCCTGGGATATGAGGTTTTATTGATGTTACTAGGCCTGTACCTACCAAAATGTTCTGTTGCTGTAGAAATCACTGCAGAACCCTAGAGGTCTTGCTTGCCTGAGCACATCCTCATTCAGCAATCAAAAGATGCTTCTTTTTCCCTCCAACCCTGAGCTCAAGATATACCTTGAAATCAAAAGCCTCGACCCATCTCTCTGGGGGTTTGAAATCCATTCCCTCCATCCCCACACAGGACAACAGGTTTTACAAATCTTCCTGGTCAGTTTTATATCTGTCTTGTGGGCAGAGCACCTACTGACAGCATGTGCTTGCCTTCCTATACAAACGTTCTGAGAAGAAGATAGAGCATTTACCTGAAGTCTTTGGTGAGATTTTCAAAGCTGCCTTGGACACACAATTCCCATTGAATCCCAGTCTTCATTTTGATTCCCTCTGCACCAGGTGCAAGTGGAACTTGGAAAACGTGGCTGGCCTGCTTTGCTTAGTTGATGTCTTTACCCAGTTTCAATGTCAGCTGCAAAAGGCTACTGCTGAGTCTTCTCTGGTGAGGTTGAGGTTAAAATCCCCATGATTTTCCATTAAGTTGTGCTAGGGGCTACAAATATTTGAGACATCCATTCTGGGATGAAGCAACATAATTAAGACTAATTTCCTGAGCACAAACTGAGGGACAATGGCAATTATTTTGGAATTTCTACCTTATTTGTCAACAGGCTTCTTTTATTCCCTCTTCTGTTTTCTCTCCTTTGTTCTCTGCTGTATTTTCCCATTTAAAAATAGTTTCTCTGGAATACATTCACAAACAGAGTAACCATAATATAGCTGTGATTCAAAAGAAAAAAAAGAAAAACGTTCTAAAAAATTCAGATTTTTAAAAGAAGACACACTGCGTTCTTGTTGCACCCTGAAAACTCTGTTCTTGCATGCACAAACCAATATTTTTGCACAAACATTGGGTAACTGTGCACTTAATTATTTACATGTGCCAATTACCCAAATTATGAACACAAATACCACTTTGTGCATGCAAATGCAAGTTTTTGCTGGTGCAGGGGAAGTGTGTTAATCCATAATCTTTAAGCATTCTGAAAATTTGGACCAAAGTTGCGTCCTTTTTTTCCAAACCCCAGAAGCAGAAAATTCCTTTGGTGAGTTTTGAATACAGTTCAACAAGTCAGAAGATTGGATCTGGAACACCTGACCCAGTTCAGTCACTATCAAGATTAGAAGATGTTTACCTCTTTTTCAATTCATGGGCATTTCAGGGTTAGTTTAAGTTTGTACAAAGTTTTAGTTCATTTTTAAGTGTTTTAGAATCTGCTCATTTCTAGTCACTACTGAACTAGACTATCTTCAGATCAGGAGTGGAAATCTTAATATAGCAATATAAATCACCTGCCCCTTGACAAAACAAAAAATTTGAAAGTAAATAATTTGGTGCATTCTTGATAACATTACAGAAATTATTATCATCAATTCATTCTGCTTTGAAAATGAGAACAGGAGTTCAAGTCATTTTTAAAGTAAAATTTCTAATTTTACATTTGAGTCATTGAGTTGCCCTGTCTTCATCTACTGATCTCTGCAGCCATACCATTGTGTGCCGTGTTCCCATCAGATCTCATACGCTAGGCAATTTTGAGATGGGTCAGTACTTGGATGAAAGTCCTGTTAGGAATACCTAATTATTATAAGGAATGGGGTTGGTAATTGCAGTGGATGGCACTCTTCCTTCCAAATCAGTTTAGAAACAATGCCCTAGCATAGTGATAGGATACGATATGCTGCTAGAAAAGGTGCATTTCAAATAGGATGGTCTTGGAAACTTCTGTGCATGAAATAGTCCTCAAAAAGTAGAAAGATTCATAACGAGTAGAGTGTAAACTCCATTGTCCTGGCCATGTGTCCTGGCTATATTTCTCCATGGGTAATTTGCTAATCTAAATTCCCCTGGAAATTAAACAAAGTATTTTACCTCCTCTTTTAAACTGTTGTGTAGTTTATGGTGTACTCTGTTGATCAGCAGTACCACTCTCAGGGTTAATAATTGGTGGTGCTAATGAAGAAAGATTGATCTCCAGACTGTTGAGATTTGGAAGAATTGGTTTGGTATTTCACTGCCCAACCACCTACAAGTAGGTACATGGATATCTCATTGTTTGGAAGTAGTTGACCTTTTTGAACTACAAATCCCTCTCTAACAGGAATCTTTTGTTTTTAAGATTCAAGGGAATGTTGCACAACTCAGTTACTTAGAGGCTCTCTGTCTGGAATGGAATTTCTTCAGTAATTTAGAACATCTATAACAAGCCATTAAAAGAGTGGAAGTAAAACTAAGCAAAAAAATCACTAATGACTTCCAATAACCATGTTTTCTAATTATGTTAGACATGCTAATGGACTTTCCAGTTACCATTCTGGAAGATATATCAGAAATAGGAACCAGAATTAGGATATAGTAAGAGTTCTCTAGATTTCTGAAGAGATTTGATGTTAAGTGTCAGTCTCCCAGCAGGGCATCTTGTGTAAGTTTTTCATTAGAGACTATTGAATTACTATCAAGATGTTTTAAACCAGCAACACAAAGTTCCTATGACAGATTTTATCTTCATGCAAAGAGATGAATATTCCATTAAGAGGATTTATACAGCCATTACGTTTTTGGTTTTCTGGTCAGATTTAATTAACCTATGGATGTTCTGTCCATCTCTAAGATAATGGAGCCTGTCCATGTATTATTAGCACACTGTATGTTTGCTAAATAGAAAATGATGTAATTACATGTTCACTTTAAAACCAAATGATTATGTGGCATAGGACACAATTAGCCTTTGTCTACACTAAGTTCATTCCCTAAAATTTCCCACCATTGCTGCAACTAGGTAAGCTTATGTGTTTATCTAACTTCCTTGTATGTGCGCAAAAACATAGACTCAGTGGTGAGCGGGAGCTGGTTCGCACCGGTTCCCTGGAACCGGCTGTTAAATTTAGAAGCCCTTTTAGAACCGATTGTCCCGAGGTTCTAAAAGCACTTTTAAATTTAACAACCGGCCAAAAGTGGCACCTTAGGCGCCGACTCCATCAGGGCTGGAGCACCCACGGGGAAAATTTGGTGGCAGCTCCCTGGCCGGCCCCAGCTCACCTCCGCTCTGCCTCCACCTCCTCCTCCTCCCCTGAATGCACCGACCCGCTCTGCTTCTCCACCTCCCCCTGGCTTCCTGCGAATCAGCTGTTCACACGGGAAGCCTGGGAGGGCTGAGAAGCAAGTGGCGGCTTCGCGCTCAGGCCCAGGGAGGCGGAGGCGAGCTGGGGCAGGGAGCGGTTCCCCTGCAGGCCCCCCATACCCCCCCGGGTTACCTGCTGCGGCGCGGGCGGCCCTCCTCATGCCCCCCCCCTCCGCCCCAGCTCCCCTCCGCTCCGCCTCCCTGGGCCTGAGCATGAAGTCACCACTTGCTTCTCAGGCCCCCACAACCCCGGCTTCCCACGTGAACAGCTGTGTCACAGGAAGCCAGGGGAGGGGGCGGAGAAGCAGAGCGGGGCAGTGCGTTCAGGGGAGGAGGCAGAGTGGAGGTGAGGTGAGCTGGCGCCGGGCACGCGGCGGAGAGCTGCCGGTGGGTGCTCTGCACCCACCAAATTCTCCCCTTGGGGGCTCCAGCTCCGGAGCACCCATGGAGTCGGCACCTAAGGTGCCACTTTTGATGTGATCAGTGGGGGGAGCGGCCGCTGCTCCCCCTCAACTACACTACCCCGCCCCTAGGAGCCAGAGGGACCTGCCGGATGCTTCCCGGGAGCTGCCCCAGGTAAGCACCACCGGGACTCCTCATCTCGCCTCCCGGCAGGTCCCTCTGGCTCTTAGGGGTGGGGCGGGGTGGGCACCCACTACGGTGGCCCACAAGACCCTCCTGCCCGGTTCTGGGGGCAGTCAGGGGACAGGGGAGGGGGGTGGATGGGGCAGGGGTCCTGGGGGAGCATCAAGGAATGTGGGGGGTTGGATGGGGCAGGAGTTCTGGGGGACAGGGGCGGGCCACAACCTCCTCGTGGGGTGAGGAGGGAACCGGTTGTTAAGATTTTGGCAGCTCATCACTGCATAGACTCACACATAGGAAGTAGAGGTGTGGGGGGTGCTGCAGTCCCCGCCCCCAATGTTTTATATGGGGTCCCGGCTGCTGGCTGCGCATGCAGGGTCTCAGCTCCCGGCCCTGCACATGGGGTCCTGGCTACCAGTCCCATGCCCGGCCCTACACACAGGGTCCTAGCTTCTGGCCCCGCACCTGAGGGTCCTAGCTGCCAGTCCTGCATGCGGGGCTCCGCACCTGCCCCCAGCCATGGCCCCGGCCTTAGTCCTCTTACCCCTCTCCAAGTCCCCCCCCAACCCTCCTGAAGACATGACCCTGCTCCCGGAGTCACCTCAGGGGTGGGAGGGCAAGGTAAAAAGTTTGGGGATAGTTTTGCTGACTTTCAGCACCCCCACTATAAGAAGTGTTCTAGCACCATGGGACTCTCAGAAATGTAAGACTAGAAAGGACATCAAGAGGTCATCTAGTCCAGCCCCCTGTGCTGAGGCAGGTCCAAGTAAACCTAGACCACCCCTGACAGAGGTTTGTCTTAAAAGCCTCTAATGATAGGGATTCCACAACCTCCCTATTCCAGAGCTTAACTATTCTTATAGTTAGATTTTTTTTCCCTACTATCTAACCTAAATCCCCCTTGCTGCAGATTAAGCCCATTACTTTTTGCCCTCTCTTTGGTGGATTGGAGAACAATTGATCACCATCCTCTTTATAACAGCAGATACCATATTTCAAGACCATTATCAGGTCCTCCTTCTGTTTTCTTTTCTCAAAACCAAACATGCCCAGTATATTTAACCTTTCCTTGTAGATCAGGTTTTCTAAGCTGTTTATCATTTTTGTTGCTCTCCTTTCATTTTCTGCATTGTCCACATCTTTCCTAAAGTGCACTGCCCAAAACTAGACACAATACTCCAGCTGAGGCACCAAGCAAAGCTGAACAGTTACTTCCCGTGTCTTACATATGACACTCCTATTAATACACCCCAGAATATTAGCCCTTTTAGCCCCGGTCACTTTGTTGGCTCATATTCCATTTTTGATCCACTATAGCCCAGATCCTTTTCTGCTGTACTATAGCTTACCCAGTTATTCCCCATTTTGTAGGTGTTAATTTGATTTTTCCTTCCTAAGTGTAGTACTTTGCACTTGTCTTTATTGAACTTCATCTTGCTGATTTCAGACCAATTCTCTAATTTGTAAAGATCATTTTGAATTCTAATCCTGTCCTCCAAAGTGCTCCCAGTGTGTTGTCATATACAAATGTTATAAGCTTACTTTCTACTCCATTATGTAAATCATTAAAGTACTGAATATTAGTGGATGTCAGACAGACCCCTTGTGGCACCCCACTAGATACAGTATGAAAGTGTAACGAATTACACCTGAGAGGACACGCACACAACTGCTGCGAATTATACCTGATAGGACACGCACACAAATGCTACGAATTACACCTGTAGGACACGCACACAAATGCTGTGAATTATACCTGATAGGACACGCACACAAATGCTACAAATTACACCTGGTAGGACACGCACACCAATGTTGCGAATTATACCTGATAGGTCACGCACAGTTCGAATCTAGGCTGAGGCACATAAACAAAGTCCACAACTGCAGAGTTCCCAAAAGACACTAAGTTTATTACGCTCGAGCGTGGTGCCCCCCTGCTAGCCAGGAGGGAACCCTGAATACAGATTATACAAAGGTTATATACTTTTTAGCAAAGCATGTTGCCCTCGTGCATCGGAAACCTTAGCCAATAAACAAACCCTTTTCTTATCTACCACTTATCCCTGCTTGGTGCATTCCTCGTGCTAAACCAATATGTTAATTACACAGCATGGTCCTAAAGCCATGGATCAGTAACTTTTATTATCAGGATGGGAGGCCTCACATCAAAGGCCAAGAGATAGGGAGTTAGAGACTGACAAAAACCAGATAGGTTTCAGAGTAACACCGTGTTAGTCTGTATTCGCAAAAAGAAAAGGAGTACTTGTGGCACCTTAGAGACTAACCAATTTATTTGAGCATAAGCTTTTGTGAGCTACAGCTCACTTCATCGGATGCATACTGTGGAAACTGCAGAAGACAATCTTCTGCAGTTTCCACAGTATGCATCCGATGAAGTGAGCTGTAGCTCACGAAAGCTTATGCTCAAATAAATTGGTTGGTCTCTAAGGTGCCACAAGTACTCCTTTTCTTTTTGAAAAACCAGATACTGGGAGTCAAGGCAAGCTGGAGACAAGGAGGAGGATTTTCACAGGGATTCAGTATCTAAGGATCACTCCTCCTGGTGTATGATGTGCTTGCTTTTAGACAATGGTGGGCCCCAAACCAAAATGGAGTCACATGTGCTAACTTTTCCTTAACAAAAGCAACCCCCTGATAACTATTTTTTGAGCACAGGTTTTCAATCACTTTATAGTGCACCCACATTAAAGTAATTTCATCTTGACCACATTTCCCTAGTTTGCTTACAAGAACGTGGAATTGTGTCAACATGTTTATTAAAATCAAGGTAAATCACTCCCCCCCTCCATCCACTAGACCAATGACCTGTCAAAGAAGTAAATTAGTTTGGTGTGGCATGATTTGTTCTTGACAAATCCATGTTGGCTATTACTTATCATCTGATTATCCTCTGGGTGCTTACAAATTGATTGTTTAATATATTTTTCCAGCTATCTAAGTTAGGCTGACTGGTCCATAATTCCCTGAGTCGCCTTTTCTTCCCCTTTTTAAAGATAGGTACTATGTTTGCCCTTCTCTGGTCTTTTGGGAGCTCACCCAACCTCCATGAGTTCTCAAATCACTAATAGTTCCAAGATTGCTTCAGCTAGTTCCTTAAATATCCTACAGTGAATTTTATCAGGCCCTTCTGATTTGAATACATCTAACTTATCTAAATATTCTTTAACCTGTTCTTTCCCTATTCTGGTTTGTGTTTCTTCCCTCTTGTTATTAAGATTAGTTGTATTAACCATCTGGCACAGTTATCTTTTTTAGGGAAGACTGAAGCAAAATAGGCATTAAATATTAGCTCTCCTTCCCCACTAAGTAGTGGACCCACATTTTCCCTCTTTCTTTTGCTCCTACTGTGCTTATAGAACCTCTCCTTATTGTCTTTTTAGCCCTTGCTAAGTGTAGGTCATTTTAGGCCTTACCCTTTCTGAGTTTGTCTCTACCTGCTTGCTATTTTTTTACTCCTCCTTAGCAACTTGTCCACTTTTTGTATGGTTCCTTTTGATTTTCAGATCACTGAAGAGCTCCTGATGCAGTCATATTGGCGTTTTACTATTTTTCTTATCTTTTCTTCACATTGGGATAATTTGCTGTTGTGCCTATAATAGTGTCTCTAAGAAACTGCTAACTCTCCTGAACTCTTTTTTCCCTTAGATTTTTCTTCCTGTGGGACTTTACCTACTAGTGCTCTGAGTTTGTTAAAGTATGCTTTTTTAAGTCCATTGTCCTTATTCTGGTGCTCTTACTCCTTTCTTTCTGTATGTCGGAGCCAACCCTCAGCAGAGCCAGTCCCCTGGCAACCCAATGAGTGCATAGAAGCTGTCTGATTGATTGCACCACCTGACTGGCTGCAGGAGTCTGCAGATAAATACTTAAGCTCAGGAGCAGCAGCAGTCCAATGGCTGCTCAATGCATTCCTAGCTTGCAGCTGCACTTGGTCCTGTCCCTGCCTCCACTGTCTCTAGCCTTGCTCTACCCCAGCCCCAGCCTGTAACTGCTCCCGTCCCTACCTCCTTCCTGACTCTGATTCAGAACCCTTGACTCCATCCTCTGACTGCCATTCAGGTTAACCCTTTGGTTTAGGTTTTGACCTCTGGCTCCCGGCTCAGACCCTCGGCTCCACCTTCTGACTGCAGCTGCGGATAACTCTTCAGCTTAGGCTTTGGTCTCTAACTCCACCTATGACCCTTGGCTTTGCTCCTAGACCTGTCCCATGTGGATGCAGGTCTAACTAGACTCTTGCTTCAACCACTAAGCCAGACTGCCCACAACTCAGTCACTGACACCTTAAAATCATGCAGCCTATCGTTTCATGTTCACTTTCACCCAAGTTTCCTTCCACTTTCAGATTCACAACCAATTACTCCTGCTAGTCAGAATCAAATCTAAAATGGCAGCCCCCATGACTACTTCCTCTATATATTTTTTTAAAACAAGAAATTGTCTGCAACACATTCCAATAACTTACTGGACATTTTGTGTTTTGCTGTATTACTTTTCCAACCAATATCTGGCTAGATGAATCCACATCCCCCACCTCTTGTGTTTTGGATATTTCTGTAATTTGTTCTAGAAATGCCTCATCCACGTCTTCTTCCTGATTTGAGGGTCTATAGTAGACTCTAACATGACATCCCCCCTGGGTTTTTTTCACTTTTTATCTTAACCCAGAGACTTTCAACTGCTCTGCCTCTCACTTCCTTCTGTACTTCAGAGCAAGTGTGTACCTTCTTGATGTACAATGCAACACCTCCTCCTTTTTCCCCTGCCTGTTCTTCCTGAACCAGCTATGCTTTTCTTTACGAATATTCCTGTCATAACATTTATCCCACCAAGTCTCAAAGATGCCAATTATGTCAGAATTTTTCTTGTGTACTAAGACCTCCAGTTCTTCCTGTTTATACCCCAAACTCCTTGTATTTTTGTTTCAACACCTAAGATATTGAGGAGATGCTCAACACAGTTTTCCCCTATTACTCGTATGACCTTATGAACATAACAAGTATTCTCACCGTTATATAACGGTACTACAATTATTTTCTTTCTTCTTTATATGATACCAAACATTTCACTGCCTGTTAGAATTGGTCAACTATTGTAGTTTACCCTGACTATAACTTTATAGAACAGAAATATCTCCAGGCTTGTTTGTATTCCATAAGGCAATTAATTTAACATGTCCCCCTTATGTTTATGAACAACCAGCATTGCCTTGAGAAATATATTGAGGCATATCTCTGTTATCTCTGAAACGGTAAAACATATAGCTTCCTTGAGATTCTGACTATAGAGTGGAACTCCAAATTATGGAGAATTATTTCAGCAAGGCGTCAATGCACCATCCATTTGTATGCATGCAGCTTAGTTCACACAAATCATTGTACACAATGGTAGAGCCAGGTTTTGCAACCAGGGAGGGTGCGAGTCATTGGTGGTGCCACTTTCAATTATTCATAGAGTCTAAGGCCGGAAGGGACCATTATGATCATCTAGTCTAACCTTCTGCATATCACAAGCCATAGAATTTCCCCAAAATAATTCCTAGAGCAGATCTTTTAGAAACACAGCCAATCTTGATTTTAAAATGGTCGGTGATGGAGAATCCACCACGACCCTTGGTACATTGTTCTAATTACCCTCACTATTAAAAAAGTATGCCCTATTTCAGTCTAATTTGTCTACCTTTAACTTCTAGGCATTGGATCAGGTTACACATTTCTTTGCTACAGTGAAGAGTCCATTATTAAATATTTGTTCCCCATGTAGGTACTGATAGTCTGTGATCAATCACTCCTTAACCTTTATTTTGTTAAGCTAAATAGATTGAGCTCCTTGAGTCTATCACTAAAGCATGTTGTCTAATGCTTTAAACGTTCTCATGGCTCTTCTCTGAATGCTCTCCCATTTATCAACGTCCCGCTTGAATTTTGGGCACCAGAAATGGATGCAGTATTCCAGCAGCAGTGGTCGCAAATACAGAGGTAAAATTACCTCTCTGCTCCTACTTGATATTCCCATTTATACATCCAGGATCGCATTAGCTCTTTTGGCCACAAGCATCACACTGAGAGCTCATGTTCAGCTGATTATCCACCACAACCCTCAAATCTTTTTCAGAGTCACTGCTTTCCAGGAGAGAGTCCTCCATCCTGTAAGTATGGCCCTATATTCTTTGTTCCTAAATGTATACATTTACATTTATCTATATTAAAGCACATATTGTTATAGCTGTTGGCTTGCTAATTTCACCCATTATCATGCCTGCGTATTTTACACTTTATCTTACCTGGCACTGCAACACCAATCTCAGCCTGGTATCAAGGGGCGGTCCTGGGGAAGGAGGGATTGGAAAGCGAGTCCTCCAAGCACACACTTGGCAGCAGCAGCTCCTGTCTCATTTAGTTGCAACTCCTTTCAGGTTTGCCCCAGCCAATGGAGGGTCAGACAGGCCAAATTTCAGTGAGTCCCGTTGCAACACGGTGCATGAGGACTCAGCACCACACAATCCCATGCGCTATGTCACAAAGCCCATAGTGGGAAGTCAGGGCCAGCTCCATGGGAAACAAATTACTGCTGCCGGGTGAGTGCAGGGTAGGTTCGATTTTCAGCCCCTTCCTGAAAATTTGTGTTGTACACCCAGTGCTTGAATTATGGGGGCAAAATTAGGGGGCCCTGAACGAATGCAGATGTCTGGGAAGCAGCACAGAGCTAGTTGCCACAGTATCTCTTGGCCAGCTTCTGTACTGGCAGCCTCCAAGTTGCTGAACTGAGCCGAGCCTCGCTGCAGCAAGAGTGTCTTCTGCCCTCTACCTTTACCTCCTACCTTCTGCCTTGCCTCCTCTGCTACCCTTAATTGACCTTTGGCCTTTACCTGTTAACCCTTGTCTTCTGGCCCTGCCTCATCCGTTCCCCCAACTGTCCCTGACATAGTACACCAAAGGTATATGTATCTCTTTACACACCAATGACAGATTTATATGAGTGTAGCCCATTTACATGGGTGAATAGGGTTTTGTGCATGTAGTAAACTCTACCATTCATGTGCAAAATGATATTGAGCAAGTGAGGCAAAGCAACAAATGTACCAATTGAGGCCATATGTTGACAATTCTGCCCCCAAACGTAAACTAAATATTTTTATATCATTTTATTAATTATTTTATGTTGGTCTTGTTGTGGTCATTTTTTAACTACTCTTTAAGGCGCTTAGCTAGAAAGAATGTCTTGATTTGGGAAGTAAATTATTGTCTTCACAGCAGATCAAGTCTGCATTTTCCTTTAAATGCTATCATATATTACACCTTGTCTATCTGTTTGTTGAGCATGGATTTAAAAATGGAAGTTATTGACTGACTTTGGAGATAAAAAAAAAATATGGAATTGCATAAGTTACAATAACAACATAATTAGAGACCCAAACCTGTACCAGCTAATTGGCTCTTAGTGCATGCAAGAATAAAAAGCTTAAAGATTCTTTTATTGACAATGACAATAGACAATATGAAAACATCCACGCATTAAACAAACTACTCCTGAAAACACTTAGAGAAAGCTGTTTCAACATAATATCGTTGCTAAAGAAGTTGAGCACCTAATTAAAAGGAGACCAACTGAATGTCAGAGTCGACTAATCATGTCATCAGCCAATTAGGGGAAGCAGCAATTTCATAGGGAGATTACAAAAGCAATGAAGGGGGAGCACAATCATTTTGATTTAAAGTGGTTTTAACTTTAATCATGAAAGGCACATCTGTCATTAGCTGTATAATCTAAAATGGCTCTTTTTTAGTTCCCTTCAGCCACTGTAGAGCACAAAACAGTCACTTTGACTTCTTCTTCAAAAACGTGATGAGGTGATTAAAATGAAGAGAGACCAGTGAGTGTCTTCCTATCCTCTTGGCTGCATTCCTTCCAGCTCATTAACACTGTGGGCTAAAATTTTTCATGCCACATCTCATCTAGCACTCTGAAAGGAGACACAAGGGGTGAACTTTTCTCTCTGTGCCGACTTTGAGTTGAAAATTCAAAATTGTTTTCTTTTATCTCTAATGTATCCAGATGCCATAGCAATGAGTGCCCTAGGGACTTGATCCTACATAGACCAGGTACAGATTATTGTACCGATAGGGCCAAACCCTACTATGACTGCTTTGTGTCACACATGTCTACACTTACCTCTGGAGCGATGGATCCAGCAGGGGTCGATTTATCACACCTAGTGAAAACGCGATAAATTGACCGCTGAGCACTCTCCCATCGACTCCAGTACTCCACTGGAGCAAGAAGCGTATGCGGAGTCGACGGAAGAGCGGCAGCAGTCAACCTACCACAGTGATGACACCACAGTAAGTAGCTCTAAGTACATTGACTTCAGCTACACTATTTTCGTAGCTGAAGTTGTTTAACTTAGACTGATATAGCTCACCCCCCCTAGTGTAGACCAGGCCTCAGGTGAGGCAACTTAAAGTCAGCTTAATCAGGGCCTCCTAAGGATACTTCCTACACTGGAGTCCTCCCCTTAAGTGGCACAAAGCCAGTGAAGCAGTTCCTAGGCCACCACTTCCCACTCCTGGTGTAAGGAGTGTGTCTGGGGTGTTCTTATGCTCCAGGAATTTCTGGCTGTTTGAATAGGCCATGAGCAGCTGCTGTATGCTAGTGCTGCCTTCAGACTGCATCAGTTTGCACTGGGCATTCAAGACAGTGCACGCTGGATCCAAGAGGTGCAAAAGTATCTCACCCTCCTTCCAATTTTTCACTAAGGCCATGTCTCCACAACAAACAGTGGTTGATGCAAGGTATGTCAGCATACAGCTTTTGAAGTTTGTATATTGCTTGTGTAAGTGCATCATTACCAGGAGTGCTTGCATTAATGTAATGTGCAGTACACCATTAGCAACTATCCCAGTGTGCTACACATCATCATCCAACACAATGTCTTGTGGGAAATTTTTGCAATGTGTTGTGGGATAGCAATGACTTGCCCAGGAATCTTTAGGATCAAGGGTTAAGTACCCAGCATGCAACTTTCTCCAGCCTGTAGTGCAGTCCCCACCCCAACGGTCCTGTCACCTTCAGGCACACCCTCAGGTGACCTGTGTGTGGCCACATCCCCCTCCCTATCATCACTTTTGGGTCCTACCCCCAGGTCAGCCCCACACAGCCCTAGCCCCATTGCCTTCATTAGATTGGCCACATGTAACCAAGAGCACTTGGCCCAGTTAACTATCCTACTGGTGATCTGTGAGCCAGACTAGCTTCTGGGTCCCTCTCCCATCACTGGGCTGAATCTATGGGGCTAACAGGAGGTTTTGTTTCCCTGTGAGCTGGCAGCTCTGACCGTTACCTCCAAGAGGCATTCTGCACAGCACAAAGGAGCTGTTACACCATAGGTACTTCTTGCGGCTAACGGCAACTGGTAACAGAGCTGACCGCTATCCCCTCCTTTCTGTGATGCCAGTCTTTTGGGAGCACATTCCATAACTGATCAGTGAACTCCCTATACTTTATGAACCCATCCTGGCCCCTGAGGGACTGGCCCACAGTTTGAGGGGGCTGAAGAGATGGGAACTAATGGGCCCTGGTGAGGAGTCTGTACAGAAGGGGAAAATAAATAAAGTGATCTAAAAAATAATGGGCAGCAAGCTCAGGGTCACTTTTGTTCTTGGGGCGGGACCTTGAGGGAGACCAGGGCATCTGGCTTGACAGGGAACTCTAACAATGCTATTTTTTAAAAAAAATACCTGATTTGGGACCCACCTGTTGTGAGGCTCGGTAACTGTAAGAGTCCCTCATCACTACCCTCCTAGCATCCATGACGTCCACTTGTTGTGTTGGATTTTACAAATGATTTGACATAGGGACCATCCTTTAATCTGTGTTGTGATGTCTCTCATGAAATGAAGCCCTGATTTTGATTTAAGCAAGGGAACCATAGGGTTAACCCCCTCCAGAGCCAGAGAAGATGATATGCTCAGATTGTGGATCACTTAAAGAGAGGCCCAGGGAGCCCGGGCCACTGTGGGGGAGTGCCAGGGTGCCTGAGAGCAACCCCTGGCCCATGTCCCTACCCCCCAGGGTGCACCACCCGGGAAGGTGGAGGGTCCAGGGCTCCCCACAGCGGCCCAGGCTCCCTGGGCAGCTCTTACCATGGCTTCTTACCAGCTTCTGTCCAGGCCAGGGCCCTTGGGGGAAGGAGAGGAGCAGGGGGTGGGGCCCCATGGCTCAGGGAGTGGGTGGGCCAAATGTTCTTTGTGCCCGGGGCCTTTGCACATAGACACTAGAATGCAAGCAACATTGACAGTGGAGAAGCAAGTGGTGATCGCGCTCTGGAAGCTTGTAATGCTGATTTTCTACTGGTCGGTGGGAAATCAGTTCAGAGTTAGAAAAGTCATGCACATGTGTAGAGCCATTAATTGTCTCCTGCTATGCAGGACCGTGATGCTCAGCAATGTGCAGGAAATAGATCGGGAGCAATGGGGTTCCCGAACTGCAATGGGGCAATAGACGGTATGCATATCTCTATTTTGCCACAGAGTACATCAACAGAAAGGACTACTTTTCTATGGTTATGGATCACAGGGGATGCTACACTAATGTCAGTGTGGGCTGGTCAGGGAAGGTGCATGATGCTCACATCTTTAGGAACACAGGACTATTCAGAAAGGGGGGGACAAGAGGCCTTGGGACTCTGGTCGTATGTGTGAGGGGCAGTGGAAGGGGCAGAGCCGGGGACTAGCATCCCCGAAGTGGGGCTCTACCCACTGCCCATGAGTACAGACAGCCTTTCCTGACTGGTGGAATACTATTCACAATATTGAGATGCCAGTAGTGATTCTGGGAGACCCAGCCTACCCCTTAATCCTCTGGCTCATGAAGACATACACTAGCCACCACAATAGCACCAAGGAACAATTCTACCAGCTCAATAGGTGCAGAATGACTGTTGAATCTGCTTTTGGCAGATCGAAGGGATGCTGGCAGTGTTTACTCACTGGAGTGGATCTAAGGGAGAAAAATATCCCAATGGTTATTATGTAGAATCATAGAATATCAGGGTAGAAAGGACCTCAGGAGGTCATCTAGTCCAACCCCCTGCTCAAAGCAGGACCAATCTCCAACTAAATCATCCCAGCCAGGGCTTTGTCAAGCCTGACTTTAAAAACCTCTGAGGAAGGAGATTCCACCACCTCCCTAGGTAACCCATTCCAGTGCTTCACCACCCTCCTAGCGAAAACGTTTTTCCTAATATCCACCCTAAATCTCCCCCACTGCAACTTGAGACCATTACTCCTTGTTCTGTCATCTGGTACCACTGACAACAGTCTAAATCTATCCTCTTTGGAACCCTCTTTCAGGTAGTTGAAAGCAGCTATCAAATCCCCCCTCATTCTTCTCTTCTGCAGACTAAATAATCCCTGTTCCCTCAGCCTCTCTTCATAAATCATGTGCTCCAGCCCCCTAATCATTTTTGTTGCCCTCTGCTGGATTCTTTCCAATTTTTCCACATCCTTCTTGCAGTGTGGGGCCCAAAACTGGACACAGTACTCCAGATGAGGCCTCACCCATGCCAAAGAGAGGGGAATGATCACGTCCCTCGATCTGCTGTCAATGCTCCTACTTATACAGCCCAAAATGCCATTGGCCTTCTTGGCAACAAGGTCACACTTGACTCATATCCCGCTTCTCGCCCACGGTAACCCCTAGGTCTTTTTCTGCAGAACTGCTGCTTAGCTGCTCGGTCCCTAGTCTGCAGCAGTGCATGAGATTCTTCTGTCCTAAGTGTAGGACTCTGCACTTGTCCTTGTTGAACCTCATCAGATTTCTTTTGGCCCAATCCTCTAATTTGTCTAGGTCCCTCTGTATCCTATCCCTACTGATTTGTAGTCAGCTGCTGTAACCACTAGACTGTATTACAAACAGGATGGCTTAAAGCCTCAAAGAATCAATAATAGGATGCCAAGTGCTTTTCTCCAAGTCACTAGTTCTGATGTGATCAAGGTTTGGAGCAGTGAGCAAAATTCATATCTGTCAGCTCTTTGCTTGGTCTATGTGAAATGATAGCGGCCAAGTCATGTTCCCAGTAGCATCACAAAATCACCAACACAACTGGCAGTAATTGTCACAGATTAGATTGAATGGGCATGGAAATTAAACTATTCTCATGTCCAGAGAGCGGATCCTTCCTTCATGAAATGGGAGGGGTTTCCTTCCATCTTAAATTAAAAATATGAGTAAATTCAAGGCAGGACAGCTAGCAGCTATCCAAGGTGCTGAGAAAGGACTACTACAGGAACTTCAGCTTCATAAGGTAGGATCTGAGGTCTGGCATCCAGAGCTACAACAGCCTCTACAGAAAGTGCCCCCATGTTCCCCTGCGCGTTCTCCTCCCCCCCCACACACACTTGTTCAATCTCTGTAGGTTAGCTCCAAGAGGGATTTTTTCTTCCTCTCTTTCTCACCTTTTTTTTAGCCAGATTATTTTAAGAGTCAAATATTTTTTACCCATGCTCAGCCTTTCAAAAAAAATCATGAAGGGATTTTTTACCACAAAAATTACAGCTCTGCAATCTGATTTTGGAAACCACTGCACAACCTGTTGCAGTCAGAGAGCAAAGCCAATTGTCTTCATGCACAGAAAAGTGTGACGTAGGACTATACTTCTCATACCACATAGTCTTGCAGACACAAACTTATTAAAATTTAGCACCACTCTCTCATGTTGTTTACTGCATTTGAGGCAGCAAATTAAGTAGGTAGAGTTCAAAGTGTGGCATGGCCATTTACTGTGCAGATATATTATTGGAAATATATCTTTGCACTGTTAATCACTCATGCTATAATGAAGGCTGAATGGGAAATTAGGTGTCAAACAAGGCTGTATTTCTTTTGTGGAGAACTCACCATATCATGAAAAACACTCTTGCTCGCTTATATTTTTTTTCCTTCCCTTGATTGTTTGGAAATAGCTTTCTTGGTACAGTCTCCTAGCATTTCTTTAACGTCTGCAGATTTCAAACAATATAATGACAGTAAATAATCATGCTGTACTTGAAATTATATCTCCTTTATTTCTTGAAATGCAGAACAATATTTGAAAGGAGACCTGGAAACACAGTGCTGAGAAAGCTGAGAGAACAGCACAGCCAGGAGCATCAGAACATAGATAAAAGACAGTGTCTAGTATCTCTTCAGTTTAATCAGTCATCTCAAAATGTTGATGAAGAAACCAAGGACTTCCACAGTGAGTGAAAGGAAACAATAAGAGCAGTTTTATATGGCACAACTAATGACAGATGTGCCCTTTGTGATTAATGTTAGAACCCCTTTAAATCAAAAAGGATTATGTTCCCCTGGAGTTTTGGGATTTTTTACCCTTCCCCAATGCAACTGCATAATCCCTTAATTAGCTGGCTGACTAATTGTTAGAGTCAGACCTACATCATTCATTTGAACTAGACATGCTCTGACTGACAGCTCTCTGGGTATAATTTATTTTACAAAGCCACTTTTTTAAACAAAGATATATCTAAAGGTTGTATTAAAGACTCTACCTTAAATTGTAAAAATTAACTTTTGCAAGGGAGTTATCACTGATTTCTTTAGTCATAAAATGAAGCTCAGGGAGGAAAGAAGATGTTGCATATAATTTGAGTGGAAAGTTGATGTCTCTTGGGCCTTGCTGAAGCTAAATAGTAACAAAAGCTATGTACTGAATTTGTGCAAGAAAGTATACATCAAAGGAACTGCATGGTCCAGGGAGCTGGAAATGAGATAGTAACAATATCCAGTCACTATCAATCAGATATTCATTCCAAAATGGTGACAATCTGATTTAGTATGAAATGAATTAATGTGTTAGTCCAGTTCCTAATGTGCAGGTGTCCACATCACAAACAAAAAAAAATCTGTGGGATTAGCTTGGCATCTTTCTTAGCACTCTCAGTGGTATGCTATGTGGGCAGAGGGGCTGAACTGTGAAACAATCCCTTCAGTCCAGTATTGGGGAACATTAGCAAGGAGGTATGTGGTAAAGCTTGCACTGCTACTGCCTCAGGATGAGAAAACTTCACTCTAGGGCTGGTGAACATGTTGGAATGGTAGCCCCAAATATTTCCTACCAAAAAGATGAGAGGAGTTTTTCTACCTATGTATCTCTGGATTTTGTACTTCTACCCGTCACCACAGTATCTGATCATCTTCAGCATAAAATCAATAGCAATAATGAAGTGCCTAATGGCCTTCATGGAGTCTCTAGCATGTCTCCCTTTTCAGGGTCAAAACTCTGCTTGGGATTTTGGGTTGGTTAGGGTTTTGGAGTAGAGGGCATGTCAGCATTGTGACTGTCATTCTTGTGGTGGATAGGCTTTTTAAAGAGGAAGGTTTTGGAAGCCCTGCCCTCGATTTCAGTTGCAACAGGATAAGACCATGAGGGCCTGATTTTGAGAGGTCCTGAAAACCCAGAAGTCCAATGGGAGCTATGGGTGCTGTGCACCTCTGAACATCAGGACCTTAGTGTCTAGAACCTCAACACTAATGTGTGTGTTCATCCACCTCTAGTTATAACGATTCCTCTCCCACCCCAGTCCTGCCAGCACTTGTGCACATACACTGTACATAGTCCCCGTCCTTTTCACAATACCATGCACCTCATGCTATGGAATAAATGGTAGGAGAGCAGTTGGGGTGAAATATTAGATGGCAGTTTAACCCCTCCTGATTAAAAGAGTTCTCATTTTAAACATATGCAGATTTATATTTAGGATTTTTATTTTCTTTTGACACAACATTAATTCCAGTCACGTCAACATAAGAATTGATGGGCATTCTTCAAAGCCACAGCGAGAGGCTGGGTAATAAACTATGCATCGCAAAAAACTAAGTTATGGTTACACAGGAGGGAAATGAAAACTTGTCTGCCAATTAAAAAGCCCTGAAACAAAACACAAGAGACCCCAGTCACCTACATTATATTCCAAAATTTACCAACTATCCTGTAATTGCAAAATATATCACAATAAAGGAAACTTTGCGTTTTACAAAATAGGGAATTTGGCTGGAAGGATATTAACTGCAAAATACCAAAGCCACAGCTAAAGGAAGTAATTATTGTTTCTCAAAGATAATTCCTCCTGCAGGAGTTATAACTACCTCATCAAACCAAATAAAAATGGGATTCTTACAATTTCTATCAATAGCCATTTCTGCCTCAGATGCAGTAGGCAGGAGAGAATACACGGACAGTGTCCCATTAGTACAACTCACATTAGATAAAACAATATGCTAAATGTTGCCATAATGGGAGAGGAAATGGAAACTGCTATTTAAAACCCAGTGAAGGGAAACCTCCAGGGGAGAGTGGCTTGTTATTGAACTTTACACTATAATCCAGGAAGACATTGGACTGTATCAACAACAAATTGTAAGAGGAGTGTCTCTTTTCAGGTACCTGTTTTTTATGATAAGTAATGATCTAATAACTTGTGCGCCCAAACAAGGTCAGGAAATGGCCTTCATCATGCACAGAACTGCCTAATGTCACTGATAGAGATGAATTCGAAAAAAATCCTTTAAAAAGAAAAATCAGCCAGACTGGAACAAACCCTGCATAAAATGCACTTACGCCCTGAGAAGTGGGGAAGTAAGAAGGGTTTTGTAATAGGGAGATTAACTGCTGACAATGTAAAAACAAAAAACAAAACACTCCACAAAGAATATAATTCAAGTGACATATGAATTGCACATTGTTGATGCAGTGTTGTAGCCATGTAGGTTCCAGGAAAGCTTGTCTCTCTCACCAATGGAAGTTGGTCCAATAAAAATATATTCTCTCATCTACCTCGTCTCTGTAATATGCGTCTCAGGTCCTTGCAATTGTGGTTTCTATCATTGCACACAACGCCATTGCTGGGGATGAGTCAGATTATGAATGTTTGCAACATGGTTAAGCACTCAGAGCCTGAAAATGGTAAGGTTCTACATGCAGCATTCAGCGTTAACTCTCTCAATCCCCTTGTGTCCATGCATTACAACAGTTTTTAATTAAATGCATGATTGCACACTATTTCTCAACTAATTCAACAATATGTTTTCCTGCAAGCTTAGATACATGTATAACAATACTTTTTTCATTCTTTTATGCTTGTACTAATTTCATTGTTTAGATAGATACTTTTGAGATGGTAAATTCTTGCCTCTCTATGGTATGTATTTTAACAATTTGGTGCCAGATTGTGAGTGGCCTCTGAGCACGTGTGCATGGTGGTTGGGTACAAGGTACTGGTGTTGGATCATGAAACAATGGAAGAGTTTCATAGAAAGGGATGCTTTCTTCTTACAGTGAAAAAAAAAACTACTAGCTTGTGGAATATAGTGCATTCTTTAGGGATGACAAGGTATGGCTGGACAACCATTCTGAATTCTAGAATATCCATCAATAGACACTGGAGATATTCAAGCGGTGGTGTTGGATGAGAGGTGAAAAAGATGAAAATCTAGCAGGAAATGAAAAAAGTGATTTGGTTTTCCCAAAATAGGCAGTATAACATAAAACACACCACAGTGTCTGTAGAGTTATAAGAACTAAAGGAAAATTCCCCTGCATTCGTTATTTTTCTTCACTAAATATGAAATCAAGCAGGTCTGGAGAATGCTTACATTTCCAAAAGAATGTATATATCTGTTTCATAATAAGGGAATCCAGATGTAGAGAATCTTTGCCAACACCAGAGAAAGTCTGGATCTGTCTGAAGAACGCACTGGAACACAGTTAGGAGGATTTTTCCTTTAAGAAGTCAAAACATATCAATATTCTTCACAGCCAGATTTTTTCCCACTCCATATAGATCAAAAAGCATATTGGAACATTTAAATAGCCAGGAGAATTTATTTCAGATAAAAATGAGCTAAAGATATCCAATATCTAAAGATTAAATATTGAAATAACTTCTCCACTCTATTCAATTTTGCACGATATTGACAGTGATAAACTGCATGATGAAGTGGGAGTTCAGTTCAAGACAGAAATGATTCCCCCCAGAGGGGACACGAGGGCTGCTAGTAGTGTGACGGTGTAAGAGAAAGAAGTTGAATTAACATAATCAGTTGCATCCTGGTACACAGGCATTGGTCGGATAGTACTCTTGTCCATTAATGGCATCTTTATGTGTATGAGTGATTGCTGCACAAAAATAATGGAGATTGTTTTTTGTAAGACTTCCTTTAAGATGTGACCAACCACTGTCAGGATATGAACAAGGATTAAATTTCAAATAAAAGAGATTGAAAACAAATAGATGTTGCCTTGGGGTGAGTAAGAGATTTTACCCACCAAAAACTTTCCAAATGAGCCAGCCTCTACCACTGCAGCAGCTAGCTTCACGCAAACAGCTTTCATGAAAAAGAGAGTCTGGAAGCATGTGTAATTCCTTGGGCATATTAGTGATAGAAAGGTAAGGAAGCTGGCATTTGATTCATAAAAATTGACAGAATCATAATTTCAATTATGTCACCCTCTGAGGTGGAGCAGGGGGATTTGCTCCCAGCTCTAGGTCCTCTGGTTGCTGGAAATTTTCATAATACAATGTCATCATAAATTAGTTAAGTTGGGTATCATTTGAAAGCTCTTTCTTCCATGAACACAATGGTACCAAACATGACAAACCTAGTAGATTAGACATAGATATGGGGAATTCTATGCCAACAAATTAAAAATTCTGCAACAAAAAATTAAAATTCTGCACACAATATTTTAAAATTCTCCATATTTTATTTGTCAAAACAACATGATATAATCACACCAGTTTCAATTATTTTTGGTAATTTATTGCAAAATACCTGTCAGTAAGTATGTTGTAATAACACAGGCAACAAAAGATTCGGGAAATGTTTTTTGACAAATAGATTCCTTACTGGCATCTTAATAGAGAACTGAGTAATAATTCATTTAAACTACAATACAGAGCTGTCTTTCCCTCCCCCTTGTGGCCCTGTGCCTCCACTCCCAGCCCCTGCCCCAGTCTGTCCTCCCCCACGAGCCCTTATGAGCCCGTCTGACCCCTCCCCCCCCCCCAAGCAGCCCTACACTGTCTGTCTCCCCATATCCCATCTCCTGACCTGGCCCAACAGCCGTTGTGAAGAAGGCACTGCAGGTTCTTCCTCTTCCTTAGCTGGCTGGGAGCTGCTGCTCTGTTCTATTGCCACAGCACCCTGTGGTGGACAAAAGGTGGAACTGCACCAAACTTTCCAGCTGAAGCGGTTTACTGAACAAAAAATTAAAAATATGTATGGAACATTAATTATGCACATGCGCAGTGGTACATAATTCCTCCAGGAGTATATAGTTTACAAATCAATTTTTGGTTAATTATTAGGGCTGTCAAGCGATTAAAAAAACCAATCGCGATTAATCACACAATTAACTGTGCTGTTAAACAATAGAATACCATTTATTTAAATATTTTGGATGTTTTCTACATTTTCAAATAATGATTTCAGTTACAACACAGAATACAAAGGTACAGTACTCATTTTATATTTATAACAAATATTTGCACTGTGAAAAACAAAATAGTATTTTTCAATTCACCTAATACAAGTACTGTAGTGCAATCTCTTTATCATGAAAGTTGAATTTATAAATGTAGAATTATGTACAAAAAACTGTATTCAGAAATAAAACAATGGAAATCTTTAGAGACTACGAGTCTACTCAGTCCTACTTCTTGTTCAGCCAATTGCTAAGACATACAAATTTGTTTACATTTACAGGAGATAATGCTGCCTGCTTCATGTTTACAATGTCACCTGAAAGTGAGAACAGGCATTCACATGGCACTGTTTATTTATGATATTTATGTGTCAAATGTGCTAAAGATTCATATATCCCTTTGAGCAGGGGGTTGGACTAGATGACCTCCTGAGGTCCCTTCCAACCCTGATATTCTAGGATTCTATTCTTCAACCACCATTCTAGAGGACATGCATCCATGCTGATGACGGGTTTTGCTTGATAACAATCCAAAGCAGTGCAGACCAATGCATGTTAATTTTCATAATCTGAGTCAGATGCCACCAGCAGAAGGTTGATTTTCTTTTTTGGTGGTTCGGGTTCTGTAGTTTCCACATCAAAGTGTTGCTCTTTTAAGACTTCTGAAAGCATGCTCCACGCCTTGTCCCTTTCAGACTTTGGAAGGCACTTCAGATTCTTAAACCTTGGGTCGATTGCTGTAGCTATCTTTAGAAATCTCACATTGGTAGCTTCTTTGCATTTTGCCAAATCAGGCTGCCTTACCATGAGGAGAACTGAGGCGGCCACCTCAGGTGCCAGACTGTAGGCGGGAGGGTGGGGCGCGCAACGAAGACCCAGAGTTTCAAAGTTTTGGCCCAAGCGAGGGGGTATGTGGGTGTCATTTGAGCTCCCTGCCTCTGGTGCCAAAATGTTGTGGGCCAGCCCTGGTGAAGGTGTTCTTAAAATGAAGAACATGTGCTGGGTCATCATCCAAGACTGCTAGAACATGAAAAATATGGCAGAATGCAGTTAAATTGGAGGAGGAGACATACAATTCTCCCCCAAGGAGTTCAGTCACAAATTTAATTAGCGCTTTTTTTAAAGCGTGTCATCAGCATGGAAGCACGTCCTGTGGAATGGTGGCCAAAGCATGAAGGCGCATACGAATGTTTAGCATATAAATACCTTGCAATGTCAGCTACAAAATTGCCACACATGTGCCTATTCTCACTTTCAGGTGACATTGTAAATAAGAAGGCAGCATTATCTCCTGTAAATGTAAACAAACTTGTTTTCTTAGTGACTGGCTGAAGAAGAAGTAGGACTGAGTGGACTTGTAGGCTCTAAAGTTTTGCATTGTTTTGTCTGAGTGCAGTTATGTAACAAAAAATTCTAATTTGTAAATTGCACTTTCACAAAAAAGATTGCCCTACATTACTTGTATGAGGTGAATTGAAAAATACTATGTTTTTGTTGATCATTTTACAGTGCAAATATTTGTAATAAAAATATAAAGTGAGCACTGCACATGTTGTATTCTGTGTTGCAAATGAAATCAATGTATTTGAAAATGTGGAAAAATATCCAAAAATATTTAATAAATTTAAGTTGGTATTCTATTGTTTAACAGTGCAATTAAAACCGCAATTAATCATGATTAATTTTTTTTAGTTAATCATGCGAGTTAACTGCGATTAATTGACAGCCCTATTAATTATACTATAACACAGGGATGCATTGCTTACACAAAAAAAGACATTGCTCTTTGGTATTTGTAGGAAAAGTTAGCCTTGACATGTAGGACTGAAAACGTTTATCAAAGTCACCCTCAGTGTCATCTCCATCTAGGACACGATTGCTAGACACTGATCCTCATCTGTGCTGCATTCACACATCTCTGTACGAGGCAGGCTGCTAGCCTAACATTCGTAGGGTGGTAAGCATCTAGTCTTTGCACATGAGCATTTGTTTAGCTGGAGGGTTGATTCAGGATTGCATAGTATTTCACACAACTCGTATGATCAGTCCATCCTCAAGACCCATCCAGGCCTGACTGAGCTGGTAGGTGGGGGGTGTAGTTGTGAATGTGCTCAATCGTCCCTAGACACTTTCTAGCACTAACCTTTCAACACAATGAGATTTTACTGCATTATGCTTCCAGACTACATTTCGGGATTCTCTATGCAGAAAAGGAGAGATGGAAAATGTATTTACCCACTTAGAGCAATGCCTCTCTCAACAATCTGCTGTGATTAGAAACCATTGCAGTTAGCCAGACCCAGATCCTCAAAAGGTATTTAGATAACTCCCTTTGATTTCAATGAGAGCTAGGTAAGTGCCTAACTACCTTTGTGGGACTGTTCTCAAGGTTCCAAACAAAGACCCAGCCGCTGAGCTGCAACTGAGTAATGATTGAGGTAACATGGAGTGGAGGGAAGGGAATGTGAAAGTGACTTAAGGTACATTTCTTTTCCCATGACAGAGGGAGATCTCCAAGGCTACATCTACACTATAAACTAGGGATGGGATTCCCCTGCTCCTAAACTCAGCATGACTCAGCCATGCCTCCACTGCTACCCATGTTACCATGGCTATACCGTTGTTTATACTCATGCTAGCTTGATGACAGCTAGTGCGAGTATGCATATACAAGCAGGGGATCACACCGCAGCTCATAGTGTAGACATAGCATTAGACAGCTAGGCCCAATCCCCTAGAAGATTTTGAGTATCAGGATTTTAAATTGGATTCTGTGTTCAATGGGGAGTGGAGCACCAGGCTGGGGGTTCTCAGGGTCCGGTGTTGCTGAGCAGGCAGGCAGGCAATGTTTTCTGTCAGTTGGAGTGTCATGGGGTAGGTAAACCCTGTCCCGGGTGTCAGGTCACATGTGGCCAAAAGAAAAGGCAGAGGCGGTACTGCAGCCAGTTAGGTCCTATACTGACAACCCTTATTATAAAATGTGGTAGTATTGCCTAGCCATTGGGGTCAATAAAGATGCCCTTCCACACAGGGCTGCGTGGCCCAATGACTAAAGTCAATAAAGCAACCCTCCCAGTCAGGGCAGCATGGCCTAATAGCCAAAGTCAATAGAGTGGCCCTTTCATTCAGAGAAGCAGAACCTAAGAGACTTAGTCAATAATGTGGCCTTTCCACTCAAGACGGTGTAGCCTAATGGCTGGAGTCAATAGAGCAGTCCTTTACAGGCAGAACAATGTCTCCTAGTGGCCAGAGTCAATAAAGGTGCCCACTTCTGGGGTATCGTGTGGTCTACTGGCCCATTGGGGAAGTGGGGCACCACCTAGGGGTGTGTGGAGCCCAGGGTAGGGGGACTTGGGCCCTCCCTATTCCTCCAAGTCCCAGCCCAGGGCCCTGGCAGTGGTGAGGGTGCTCACCACTGAGACAACGGGGATCCTTCCAAAACACACCGGTTCCCTGGTTCACTCAGAGAAAAACCAAAGTTTCCTGGGCTGCTTCCTACCCTTTCTCCCTCAGCGATACTCCACGGTCCCCCTAGGTCTCTGGGGTCCTCAAGTGACTTAGTCCCTGCCAGCATGGCCTCTTCTCCGGGCTCGGCAGGCAGCCTGGAGTCCATCTGAAGCTCTACGTGCTGTGGCTCTGTAGTCAGGGCCTGTAGCAGCTCCCTGGAGAGAGCCTGCAGTCTGCATACGCCCCCCTTCAGCAGCTTGCCCTGATGGAGTTGGGCTGCTTCCTTTTATACTCTGCCTCCAAGCTGAGCAAGCCCAGCAGAGTCAGATGGGCAGGGCTTCCTCAGCCTGCAGAGGACAGTTAACCCTTTCAGCCCTGGTGCAAGGTAGGTAACACCCCTTCACATGGAGCTTTTCCTAGAGTGCCTGGAAAGTGGAAGTGTATAGTTATTGCTGCCATATCTATTTCAGCACCCAATTGCATTTGTTCCTGGAATTCCCAAATATCTGTGTAATGTACATATTTGATTACATTCTGTATATTTTCATCTGTTTATACCTCACTAAGTTATGGGAAAGAGGTAGCTTCCTTCAATATTAATGATGTTAAGCCAAGTTAAACTTGTGCTATGTTTCTGTACAACATGTTTATGCTATTAAAGTTTCACTTTATGTTCCACATGTGCCTTAATCTTTATATTTTAAGATCTGGTTCCAAATAATTACAGGAGGTAAATCCTGCTTAAATAGGATCAGGGAAGCAGTAGAATGTTTCACATGAGGGATTTAGAGCACTCAACTGACACTAGAATTTAAAGTCACAGTTGATTACCAAGGATGAAAATAATGTGTAATTATTCCCCTGAAGTAACCAGAACTACCTGTTCTTAAATTTTAAAGCAAATTCTTTTCCCCTGTAGGACAGGCAACAAGAGTCTTACAAAGTCCAGAGAATCCTTCAGGCAATCTGTTTTTTCCCCATTACAATGCATGGTGTCTCTTATATAAATGGTATCCTGCCACAGATAAATATACCACACAGTGGCTGAATACAACTGAACACTAACCTACCATTCATAGTAAAATGTTCTCATTAAGCACCTTTTAGTTCGAGATCCTTGCTCCAAAATACCATGCTATGACTGCCTGCAAATTCTCACTGAATGCAGCTGTTCCAGTAGCAACTGCTTATTGATGATCCTTCAGATTTGAGTAGGGTATAAGGAAAAGTCACTCAGGCAATGACTATAACTGTTTGACTTACATTGTAAGTTCTTTGAGGCAGCAACTGTTTTTTTGTTGTGTGTTTGTACAGCCCCTCGCACAATGGGGCCTGGTCCATGATTAGGGCTCTTGGGCACTACCACAATACAAATAAATAAATACATACAAGACGAATAAACCGGATACAGTCTGCCCTCAGTTGTACCTGAGCAACCAAATTTAGCTAATTGTAGTCAGTATGGTCTTGTGGGTAAATTGAGGGCAGAATCTGGCCTATTTATTTAACCATGTAGAAGACTACTGTGAGAGTCATGAAGCCATATCAGAATCTTCTCAGTTGCTTATTCGTGAAGAAGAGAGAAAGCGGAGTTCTTCATTACCCCTCCCCATATCTTCTCATCATGAAGCCAATGACTCAGAGTAGGATGCAAGGTTCAGATACAAAATGGAAAGGAGGTTGCTTCACCCCCTGCCTTGCTCTTTTCCTTTTACTGAAGCAGCAAGGAGAACATTATTGGTCTTCTTTTCCCTCCCTGTGTAGTCCCTTTTATCTCATTGCCTTATTTCTGACTTATTTTTCTCTCAGTGAGAGAATAGATTTTTTCCCCCCTGAAAACTCAATGATACTTAGTAATTAACAAATAGAGATGTGCAAATTGTCCTTCTCCTCCTTGATTTGACCTGGACCACAAGCATCACCAAATTATCCTGGAAGAGCTGTTGTTCATCTTTGTGGTGGGGCGGTTGCCCCATCCACTGAGAAAAGGGCTGGAACAGGCCTTTTGAGGCTGCGCAGACTGGTAGCCAATCAATAAAGGCCTGTGGAGGGCCAATCAAGGGAAGGAAGAGGCAGCCAATCTACAGGCTGCCTAGCAGAGCAGAAGGCAGTCTCTCCCTGACTAGTGAGGGAGAAGGACAGGCTCCTGAAGTAAGGAGCCAGCACCTTGGACAGAGCAGTGCTGGGCAGGCTCCCAGGTGCAGGAGAGAGCTCCAGCCCCCTTACCTGCCAGGCTGCAGACCCTGCTACAGAGGGCTGAGAAAGTGCACAGGGCCAAAGGGGAACTGGCCCAGGGAAGAATAGGCGGACAAGAGGGGAACGAAGGATGGCAGAAAGAGGCGGCTGCTAGAGGGTCCCTGGGTCGGTACTCCCTCTTCCCCCCTTACACTGTACCTGGCCACGGAAGACGGTGGCCAGTCTAGACTGCATCTTGCCCCTGAGCTAAGGGGCCAGACTTTGGGTTGCGGGTGGTCACTGAGGCAGGTGTGAGTCCCAAAAACTGCTGTTAATGCCTCGCCCCCCCACCCTGAAGGGGGTGAATCTGGAGTAGAAGGCACTGCTGGAGGGTAGTGTCCTGAAGCGGACGCCACCAAGCGGGGAGCAATGCAGGTCCCAGGGCAGCAGAATGGACAATGGGCAAGACACCATGCGCTGAGGACGCTCAGCAGCAGACTGAGCTAATTCCAGAACAACCAGCGGGAGGTGCCAGCAGTGAACCCTTGAACCCTGTCACAATCTGTGTGACACTAAAATGGAATTAAAATATCACACGGTGTTGTGATATTTCCACCCTGCACTAAATACATTTTGAATCTAACCTTTTGACATTCTGCCCATCATCACTAAGAACTAGAGAAGAGACAAGTCATTTTGGACTGATGTTTCTGGACTTTTATTTCCCCACAACCTCCTACCTCTCATACTGTTTTTTTTTTTCTTCCCACCATAGCAAGTACTCCTGCTCCTGAGGATATAGTTCAGGTCAAGACCCCAAGATGCAGAAAGCCATGGTCACACTTTATAATAAAACGATTGCAATTTTGGTGATTATGCTTTTTGATGAAAATTTTCCAGTAATTAATGTAATCAGAAGATTAATTACTCAGTGCACCTTTGGTTTCAGAGCTCTTATAAGTACTTTTAGAATGGTATTTATGCTATAAGAGATTACATCCAACCCTTTCCCTCCAAACTATGTTAAAAGAACATTGTGGTTGCAAAGTCCAGCACTCAAAAGTTAGGAAATGCCAGAATTTAGGTTGCCTGTGCAACCTTAAATTTGCTTCTCCCACCTCCTCTTGAGCATTTTGCTACAGTCTTTAATTACATGATCTCATGATTTTTCCCCACAGGATCCAGCCTTAAGTGAATTTAATATCACTTTATCTTCATCATTCAATGTGTGGCCCCATGCCTTATTTACCACACACCAACCAAACCATGCACTGATTACAGAATTACTAAATTTCCTCATGGGCATTTCTTTTGTGCTCTCACCCATAATAGTTGAGTACTTCACAAACAGTAATGAATTTATCTTCACAACTTCCCCTGTGAAAAATAGGTGGTGATATTCTCATTTTACAACCAGGGAAATTGAGGCACAGAGATCATCATCATCTAAATTGTGGGAAAAAATCCTCTAGTTGTGTGCCCAAATTGAAACATAGGGCTTGGTTTTTCAGAGTACTTAGCAGCATTTTATAGCGCTTTAAATGTTCAAAGCACAACTCCTATTGACTTCAGTTGTCAGTGGCAGAAATCCATCTTTACCGCGGATTTACATATTCGTCCCAAGATGACTCAGGAGTCTAATTCTGGAACCACAGATCCACCCACAATTACACATATTTCCTGGCAGGGCAGCTGCCTGCTGGGAGAAAGTTCCCTCTTTTTCAGCTTAGAGGACAAGATGCTTAAGATTGGCTAACTGCCAAGGTGCTTGTCCTCAGAGTGGGCCACTGCCAGATGGAGGATGTGGTGCCATTGAGGTCAGTTGGTGGCTTGCTCCTCCCAGCTTGTGATGTCCACATCAGTTTTCTTGAGATATGCTTTCAGTGGGTCTTTGTAGTGTTTCTTCTGATCAATACAGGATCTCTGACCATGGGTGAGCTGAGAGTAGGGGGCTTGTTTTGGGAGGTGAGAATCTGGCATCTGCACACAATGTCCAACCCAGCGGAGTTGGTGCATAAGGATCATTGCTTCAATGTTGGTGACATTGGCTTCAGTGAGGATACTGGCATTAATGCAGCGATCTTCCCATTTGATGAGAAGCATCTTCTGGAGGTATTGGTGGTGGTACCTCTCCAAACTCTTGACATAGGTCATCCAGGTTTCGCATCCATAGAGGAGTGTAGGGATGACAACTGACTTATAGACCTGAATCTTGATGTCCTTCTCTAGGTCATGATCCATGAAAACGTGTTGGAGCAGTTTCCCAAAGGAAGCACTTGCGCACTGGATTCTGTGCTGGATCTCACTGTCGATTTTTGCATTTTGAGAGATTTGGCTGCCAAGGTAGCAGAAGTGCTTAACAGTCTCCATAGTCTGTCCCTTGATGGCAATTTGTGGTGGGTCATGTGCAAGGCCTGAGGCAGGCTGATAGAGCACTTTAGTCTTAATATTAAGTGAGTCCTAAGCTTTGGTAAGCTTGTGCAAAAAGCTTTTTGAATTCAGTTATGGTTACAAGGGCTGAGCCCTTCTGCAAATCTGGCTCCATGTGTCTCAGGTTGGGCATCCAGAAAATGAGGAACACACAGTCAGTGAACATCTTTGAAAAGTCTGGTTTAAGTGAATCTTGACTGACATCACACAGGAATTCTGTGGCAGAGGCAGGGATAGAATCCAGTTCTCCAGGACAGCACTCATTTTCCTTAACCATGAGATCCTCTCTTTTCCTACAGGGCCCTGCCTCATTCACTGCACACCTTCCAACTTCTGAAACAAATAAGGCACGCTGAGTATAGACAAGTCATCACACAAACCTACTTTTTCCCCCACACAGGGAACAAATCATGTGATCATGTAATTAATTGTAGATTGTATCATAATGCATACTCAAAAGGGGGGTTGTAGCGAGGTGCACGCTGGACCCCTCTGGTTTCGGAGGAACACCTCAGCTTGATGCAACACCAGGGTTCTTTATTTACAGTTGTTTTCCTGCCACCACTTTCCACCTATGTACAAGTTTCACAGCCAACTTTGCCAAGTGCAGGCCTGGCTAGCAACAGATCAGAAGGCTCCCACCTCCCTCCGTGCCTGTCCTTTCTCTCCCCACCTTCCTGTGGCTTCCTCCCAGCCTTTATAGCCCAGGCTCATGAGGCTGGCAGGTGCTGCCCATTACCAGGCAGACACAGGGCTATTCAACCAGCCCCAATCCGTTGGCAGGGGCTGATTAAGTGCTTCTCACTCAGCACCCTGTCACAGGGCTTAATTAAGACTGCACAGGCAACCTTAATTCTGACTCTCTCAGTTTTCAGTGCTTGACTTTGCAACTTTAACTTTTTTTTTTAAAACATAGATGATGTAATTTCCTAATTTTTTAAAAATACAGACTGAAAGACAGGAACCATGTTGACCCACAACAGGGTCATCAGCAAGGTCTGGCCCATTAGAGCAACAGTCCAGAGCTCTACCTACTACTGCTACCAGTTACTAGCTCAAGTGATAGTTATCTTCTCTGTAAAATAGTCACTAGATGGGAAGGACAGACACACTTTCTACAGTCCTCTGTCCACTGGCAGACTAACGACTCCTGGGTTCAATTCCAGGTTCTGTAGGGAATGTGCACTAGTAGTTAGACTCTCTGCCTCATGTCCCTAGTCTGTCTCAGTCCCTTTTTGCTGCTATCTTCCCTGTGCCCATACCTGCTCTCTGGGCCCTTATTATCTCTCTCCCTCAGCTCCTGCCTCCCCTTTGTTCCTATCCAGCCCCTCTGTTCCTATTCCCTCCTCCCCCATTCCGATCCATCCACCACAGCTCCTGTACTAGTGTCCTTACAGTCACTGTATTATGAAGTGTAATTGGAATCACTTTGTTCTTCGGTTTTAGCAAACAACTTTCTTTACTATTGCAAAAAGTAGTTGAAACTACATTGCAGGGCGAGGAGAAGAAAATGTAGGTTACATACCTGTAAGCTAGAAGTTCTTTAAGATGTGTGGTTCCTGTGTATATTTGACATGTGGGTACACAAGCACATCATACACCTGACATTGGTTGTTTAGTGTTCACTGGTCTGCACCTGCATGTTGCTTTCCTTATGCTCTGAACCAAGGGTGTAAGTCTAAAATATCAAGGATGTCTACAGATTCTGGAGATGACTGGTTACTGTGCACCAAGGAAGAACTACTCCTCCATTTAGCCAGATAACATTTTTCTGGTGAAGTCTTAGATGGTGAATAGATTGGACAGGCACCATACCTAGAATGCTCATGCTGGGAGGCAGTTCAAATAGCAGGCCATGAAGTGAAGGGGGCCTATGCTGGGATGTCTAGTCTTGCCATTCTCCAGAGATGATAGACCCAGGAAGTGTTGAGTGCTGATGGGCAGATGTGTTAGCAGAAGGTCCAGAAACCAGAATTGTCTGAGCCAGTTGGGTGCTATAAAAATAACTTGAGCTTTATCATTTCAAATCTCCTGCAGAACTTTGATAACAGAGGGATGGAAGGAAAGGCATACTTAAGATGCTCTATTATGGACAGACTATCAGCCCAGGAGCTGAGACCCAGAGTTTCTCTGGAGCAGTAAAGGGTGAACTTCTTGTTTGTTTAGGATGCAAACAGATCCCAGGATGATGATACCCGTAGTGTGAAGATCTTTTTCAAAATGGAATTGTGTATTCTCCACTCATGGTCCGTGGAGAAGTGGTTGCTGAGATCATCCACTAGATAATTCTGTACATCTGGTGGGTATGTAGCAGAGAGAATTGTGGTTTCTGATGCACCAATTTCATAAATTGACTTTCTTAAATTGCTTCTAAGCTGAGAGGACTGGATTTTGCTCCACCTTGTTTATGTAAAAGACAGTCATCATATTGTCTGACATTATTTGGACATGGCAGGATTAAATAAGTGGGAGGAATGCATTGCTGGCTAGATGACTAGAAAGCTGCTATGCATCATGGCTTCCTGGGAAGACGAAGATTTTCCAGGTGGACTCCCCATCCAATGAAGGATGCATCTGTGACAATAGTCACATTGTGGGAGTTCCTTTCATCACACCCATACACTTGTTCTGGGTTCATCCATAAGCCAACGGAATATGTGACCTTGGCAGGAATTGTTACTCTGGTGTTCATGTGCTCTGTCAGTGAGGCAATAGACTAGAGCCAGGGCTGTAGGCAAGTAGGTGAAGTGATGAATGGTGTTATGTAAATATATAATGCCATATGGTCTAGAAGGGAAAAGCAGACCTTGACAGTGGCTCATGGTCTGAAAGTGACTTGTCTTATCAAATTGTTTGTATATTGGAATCTTTCCAAAGGGATTTAGGCCCTTGCTGAGATCAAATCTAGGATTGCTCTCAAAGTCTATAATCCTTGTGAGAGTTAACATGGGCTTTTCTTTGTTGAGACAGATTCCCAAAGCTGCTAGAAGATGGAGCAAGAACCAAGTCACTGATGGGACCTCCTGACTGGAGCGACCCATTAGGAGCGAGTTGTCCAGATACAGAACTATCTAGCTGTGATGTCTCATTTGGGCCACTGCTACTATGAAGACCCTAGTGAAGACCCTGGGTGCTGTTGTAGCCTGAATGGAGCCAGTTCAGAGTATTCTGAACTGAACTGGCAATATTCTTGTCCTACTGGAAACTTGAGCCAAGATCTGAGAGAGAGGTCTTTTCCATAAATGTTTTCTCAGCTAGAACTCTTGAGGCTTGAAGGGGAGACAGGTGACAAATGCTGCTCTTCACTGAGATATGCACCTCTCGCAGACAATAGAGGCAGTGTTGGTGCTTGTGGCTCAGAGAGTAGGGGTAGGAGACAATTGTTAAACCCTCAGACTCTGGGCACAGTCTTTGCCCATGGGAAGAAACTCTCCAGGGCAGGGAGAAAAATTAAACTATACTAACTCTGCTACGACTAAAAGTTCTAACTAGACTACAATACTAAAAACTATTTACAATATATTCATAGCTTCACTAAGAAGAAAGAAGCACAGACAGATCTGTGGACACAGAGGATTCTGACTCAGGCCAGGAAGAAGGAACTAGAGACATGTCAGTCCACACCGCCCCTTACACCCTTGGTTCAAAGGACAAGGAGAGCAACCATGCAGGTAAAGACCAAACACCTACTTTCTAGAAATCTCTGATCTCAGGCACGTGGTGCGCATGTGTACCCATGTGTAGAATACACATGGGGACTAGTACTTGAAGAATCAATTACTTTTTTCCCCACTTTGGGTGCTTTACTGAAAAAAAGAACAGCAAATTTAGGCACTTTCTTCTTCACAGGCACAATTCTTTGCACAACTGTGTTTGTAAGATTCATGTCATGCAGTTCATAGAATCACAGAATATCAGGGTTGGAAGGGACCTCAGGAAGACCTCTGCGGTTTCACTGGTTGCATCATTTAACTGAATATGGACACAGTGAAATGAACAGGGATGGTCTAAAACAAGGTAATAGGAAAAACTGTTTCAATAGCATTTGGCAGCCTCATAGCAAAATATTTAAAGCAAGAGCACCATTTAACTGTGTACCATTCCCCTTATGTATTTTCAGTCTTTTCATTATCTTTTTGATATAAAGTAGCCTCATCCTAGCATTTTAAACTCCTCCTCAGTTATATTTAAATGTGTTACCACTCTTGGCAGATGTGAACCATTAAGTCTAGATAGGTTTAGATATTATTTATCCAATAAATGAGTCCCATCATCCACCCAGGAGTGCAACCAACCTTACATATAATTGCATGGTTTCAAAGGGAGCAATTGAAGATGTTTGCAGAACAGGGGCAGTATCTAGTTCAATGGCTAAATTTATACTATAAGGCAAAGAGTGGAATTAGAAAATGTCACCTGGCAGCATTACACAATTGTCGATGTGATCACTTTTCACGGCAATGAGGTTCTGCCTTCTCTTGTGTTCAAGCTACAGAGCACAACAGTGGCAGCAGAGACCTCATTTTTGCAAATACTTTGCTAGAGTCTCCAATGATGTATCACAGAGGCCTATTTTTCAGGGAAGAATGAAGTGGCCAGCAATACTGACATTCTTTTTTTCATACCATTGCCCTCTGCTGTCAAATACAGAGAAGGAATCTAGCAAAAGCTAAAGGGTTGTGGGGTTTGGAACATCTGTTAATAATATCATACATGGGAATCTTAACTTCACATGCCATATGTAACGGGGCTCAACTCACCACTGTGGTGCCTCCTGCTGGCCATCCTGGGAATTCTCTCTTTCACCAGAGCGCCCTCATCTAGTGGTGTCTCGCCCATCCTCACTCTCGCCTCCAAGACCCACATTGCTCCTTGGACCACAGCGTCCTCTTCTGGACGCAGCCCTCTGGCTGTGCCCCACTCAGTTCCCTCCTGAAAGTCCTCAGTCCAGCCACTTGCCTTGGTGGCAAACTGCAGTCTCTGGTCCAGCCACTCACCTCAGTGGCAAACTGCAGTCCATGCTCTGGCCACTCCCCTTGGTGGCAAGTGGGGAGGCACGAGGGGTGGAGAGGGGACCCAGGGCCACCCGCTACTCCAGGTCCGGGCCCAGGGACCCTGTAGCCAGCAGCCATGTACTGCCCCTCCTCCTACTCTGCTGTCTGTTTCCCTGGGCCATTTCCCCACAGCCCTAGCACCTTCTCCACCCTTGTATCAGGGCCTCAGGGCTTGTCTAAACTACTGCCTGGGGTCAATCTAAGATACACAACTTCAGCTACATGAATAGCTTAGCTGAAGTTGATGTACTTAGATCTACTTACCACAGTGTCTTCACTGCGGTAAGTCAACAGCTGAAACTCTCTGGTCAACTTCGCTTGTGCTCCTTGTTCTGCTGGAGTACCAGAGTCAACGGGAGAGCGCTCAGTGGTCAATTTATCGCATTTATACTAGCTGTGATAAATTGACCCCCACCCCCACCCCACTGGATCGATCACTGCGTGCCGATCTGGCAGGTAGTGTAGACAAGCTCTTTTCAGTCTGGCAGACATCAGGTGGAGCTCTCTCTTGCTCCCCTGACCCTGCCAGGCACTGCTCTGTCTATTGTGCTGTCTCTCTCTACCCTACTATAGGACAGACAGTCCTCCTCCCTTGGCCTCCTGGGAAAGACTGCCTCTGTTCTGCTCAGCAGCCCTTCTTATGTGGGCCAGGCTGGTGCTGATTGGCTGCTCCACCAAGCCTTCTCCCTATTGGCTGGATCAGTAAGTCATCTTCTAATTGGCTGGGTTCTGCACAGCCTCCCCAAGGCTACTTTAACCCTTCTTCTGCCTGCGTGGGGCAGCCGCCCCACCACCACCATTTTATCAGGACAATACTCACCAGCAAATTATGAGTAAGATTATGATTTTTTCAGGGTTATTTTTAGTAAAAGTCATGGACAGATTACAGGCAAAAAACAAAAATTCACAGGAGCTGTGACCAGCCCATGACTTTTACTAAAAATAATGGGGGGAGACAGCACGGGGGAGGGAAGGAATGACAGCTGGAGCCCCAGTGGTGGGGGGATTGAGAGCCCAAGCCCCAACACAGGGGGTAGGGGGAATGATAGACCCAGGGCCATGGGGAGGGCACAGTCCCAGCTCCAGACCCTGCCGCAGCCACAAGGAATGGACAGTCTTGGCTCCAGCCATGGGGGACAGGGAGGGTGCACCATCCTGTCCGCAGCCACGGATGGGGAGGCACAGCCCTGGCTCTAGCTGAAGCTGTGGGGGGAGAGGCACATAGCTGAATCTGCAGGGCAGGGATGCACAGCCCCAGCTCCAGCCCCAGCTGAAGCCCCAGGGTGGGGGGTGCACAGCCAGACTCCTGCCACAACCGTGATGGGGGAGCACAGCCCCGGCTCCAGCTGAAGCTGCGGGTCCAGGGCACAGAGCCCAGCTCTGCCCCCATTACTGACAGCTGATGTGGAAGTCACAGAGGTCTGGTAAAGTGACAGAATCCATGACCTCCATGACTAAATCATATCCTTAATTATGAGTTTTCAAATGATACCTTACAATATTATTACAGTTGTGCGTAGGCTGTGAATACAGGGCTATATTCCATCACGAGGATGTAATAAAGATGTGGCACAGGATTCCAGTGAAGAGGCTGCCTTTAGTTCCTGGCCTCAATGACATGAATCGTCATTAGCAAATTTTATATCCCACTCCCATATGCACTCATTTCAATGGTTATTGTTTCTCAGGAGTTCGTATGTGTCTGACATCACTCACTGACTTCGGACTTGTACATCACTAATACTGAGAGCAAGCCCAGGCCCCCTTTCTCCAAAATAGAGCCATTTACAATGGAGGGTCTCTAAAAGGCAATACTTTATAGTATTAATGGGCTTCAAATAACCCTACAGTGCGGAATCCTCAGCTGGTCAGTCAGTCTGTCAGAGCTTTTTGGCCAAACCTAGAAATTATCACTGTTTGTTAAGCACACATTGGCTCCCTCACCTCTCCCACAGGGCTCAGTAATGATTTCTGCAATCAGTCACATCTGCACTATTAACAATAGTATGTTATCGTACTTATAGCATAGCACAGGTTGTTCCATTGACTTTTTGTTTTAATACAGTGGTTATGTGGGTGCATCTTCCCAGTTTATAAGCTATTAGAATAACTGAAGTCCTATCTCTGACAAAAAATTACCAATAGATTGTGGAATGCAAACAAATTTTAAAAAGTCTGTGACCTTTGTCACAACTTTTATATTTTCATTCTTTTAAAATAAATTCTATGTAAATATAAGAAAGTGATTCTGGAATAAAGTATTTTTTAAATCAACAGCTTAGACTGCAAATTCCTTGGGGCAGAGTCTTGTTCTGCGATTGTACAGCACCTAGCACAATGGGGTCCTGGTCCATGAGTGGGGGCTTCTAGGCACTATGGTAATAAACATATTAAATACATTAAAATGCATCTGAGAGATAAGATAAATGAGGTAATATTTAAACTACTTGTGTAAATCTTAGGTACTTATATGCCTCTCTTCCCCCTACCCATCATCCCACACACACCATAGTATCCAAGCCCTCAAAATCTAATGTGTTTATCGTCACAAAAAAACCCATAGATAGGGAAGTGCTATTATCCCAATTTTAAAAATGGAGAACTAAAACACTAAGTGGCTTGACCAAGATCACACAAGATGTTAGCAAAGCATGGGATCAAACTACTTGAGCTAGTTTCCTAACCTCTGGACTGTCACTCTGCTTCTCTTCATTGCCTGATTTTCAGATTGTTGAACATGCAGCAGCTCCCATTGACTCAGCACTTCTGAAGAGCAGGACATTTATTTAAAAACAACATACGAGCCTCACCCATTTTTAAAATTATTGATCTTCCTGTACATTTAGGCCCTTATCCGCCTAACTGATTCAAATGAGAGGAAGGGATTGCCTGTGTGGAACAGTTTGCAGGATTGGGATCGTGGATGTTATTGTTGCAATATGTTTCTTAAAATTTCAGATTTCCACAGTATTATTTTATGTATTTTTATCTTTAAATACATTTTATTCTATACAAAGGTCAACAGCCATATTTAGACGAGCCTTAGCAGGGTTTTCTGTTAGTGTACCCTGACTGGCCCATGCCAGGACGTTCATCTCATACCCATTTGGTTGGGCATCCTTTGCTCACAGGACTGGTATCTCCACTCAGTCAGCCCTGACAGACTGAAGTCCCATGTTTATTCACAGAAAGGGTATACTATAGGCAGAGAGATGCCCCATACAATCCTGCCAAAGTGCATCACTGACTTGGACATACATCGTGGTGAAAGAGTCAGAGGTAAGAAGTTTGATCAGTCTCTGCACTCATTTGGGTCTTGGCATCTCTACCTACAGTGGTGCTAAGTAGGTCTCATTTTTGTCAGATGGATGCCTTAATACTGGATCAAGACCTCTGGCTCTTTTCCAAGAAGAATATAAAATTCAGATGGTAGTGGCTGGCTTTTGGTCACTACCATCCCAAGCTTGGTTCAAACAAAGGTCAACTAGAACTTTATTTTCCCTTACCAATCCCCCATGCCATACAGCCTTCGCCATCCCCCTATTCCATCATATTAGGTGTGACAAAGCTCTGTCCTTGCCTCCGTGGGTCCCACGTTCCCTGGCAGATTTCACTAGCCTCAGAGGCTCACTGTGACCCTGCACATAACCCTTCTCTCTCTAGAGAGAAAGGTCACAGTCTACTGAGCCATTTTCATCATAAGCCAGCGAGGGAGGTGAGGAGAAGTTATCCTTCCTTGCATAGTCTCTGTTGTCTCCCAGTCTCAGTGATTAATCAGGGGGCAAAGGTGGGGTGGGGGAGCCCAGGCCCACCCTCTACTCCAGGCTCCAGCCCAGGGACCCTGGTAGTATCAGCTATGGTAGCTGACCTTTTGGAAACATTACATGTACAATTCCCTGGGCTACTTCCCCCACAGCAGCCTTCACTTCAAGCTTCACTTCACCCTTACCTCAGAGCCTCCTTCCTTGTGCCTGATATGGTATGTACTACTCAGCCTCTCCAACAGTTCAACTTCCTCCCACAGCTCCTGGCATGCACACCCACCCACCCGACTAACTGGGAGGCTTTTAACTAGTTTCAGCCAGCCCCTGATTGGCTTCAGGTGTCCCAATCAACCTAGCCTTCTCCCTGCCTTCTGGAAAGTTCTTAATTGGCCCCAGGTGTCTTAATTGACCTGGAGCAGCTGCCATTTCACTTATCCTGGTACCAGGGATTTGTTTAGCCTGGAGCTAATATCTATCTCCCACTACTTTTCTATAGCCATCTGGTAATACATAGGTAATACATCCATAAGGTTTATACTCTTACTGCATAAAGGCCTTGAAAGTGAAGCATTGATGTAGTGTTGAAAGGCAAATCCACTAGAGCCTGGCAGGTCCTAGCAGATTATATTAAAGTGATCAGCCTGATGAATGTTCAGGTTCTGCTGCTTTTCTTTTTAAAAAAAAAAATCTTGTCTCCATTATGACTTTTTTTTAAATTATGATTGAAAGAGGAAAGAGCCTCATGACCTTTAAGAAATCTTTCACCCTCCTCTCTGCCCTCTGCCTACTTCCTCCTACAGCACTCTTCCATTAAAAATATAACATTTATACTTTTCTTATTAATTGAACAAGATCAGCTCCAGTTCCTGCCAAGCATCACTCAAATGATAAATTGCAAGTACTAATAATCAGAGTCACTTGCAAGTAGAGATAGAAGCCCCTGAAACTGAACTCTCCACAGCAAGCTGGATTTCATTATGTTGCTTTTCTATTTAATATCTTCTTTTAAAGATTAGAGGAAGAAACTCTCTTGATGTATACCTGAGATTTGTTTACTTTGCTGATCCTTGCCAGATGATGAGCGGACAGTTTTCAATGTCCACAGCAATCATTTCTAGTCTCATGCGGACCTAATTTTGTCCTGTTGAGCATAAAGGCAGCTATACTGCAACATCTCAGGATAACTCCTATGACAGTTGTTAAATCACTGTGTATTGTATACCTATGTAATTATCATGGGCATACTTCACACAGACACCTATTCCATATAAGTCAACTTCTGTGTTAGGACAGAAAGATTTTGCCTCATGTAATTCTATGATAAGATTATGTAAGTAAAGCTTATTTTTACTGTATTTCTATGCTCTGCAAAACAAAATGTTATAGTCTGTGGAAGTATGGAGGATATTTGGGATTGTCTTTATTTAAACTATTACTGCACTATAACTAATATAGTATCTATGGTAAAGCATAATTGTATATGCCATAAGAATGGCCATACTGGGTCAGATCATTGGTCCATCTAGCCCAGTATCATGTCTTCCAACAACGGCTAGCACACGATGCATCAGAAGGCATGAACAGGACAGGGCAATTATCAAGCGATCCATCCCCTGTCATCCAGTCCCAGTTTCTGACAATCAGAGGTTTAGGGATACTCAGAGCATGGGGTTGTGTCTCTGACCAGCTTGGCTAATAGCCATTGATGGACCGATCCTCCATGAACTTATCTAATTCATTTTTTAGCCCAGTTATACTTTTGGCCTTCACAACATCCCCTGGCAACAAGTTCCACAGGTTAACTGTGCATTGTGTAAAGAAGTACTTCCTTATGCTTGATTTAAACCTGCTGCCTCTTAATTTCATTGGGTAACCCCTGATTTTTGTGCTTTGTGAAGGGGTAAATAACACTTCCTTATTCACTTTTTCTACATCATTCATGATTTTATAGACCTCTCTCATATTGCCCCTTAGTCATCTTTGTTCAAAGCTGAACAGTCCAAGGCTTTTTAATCTCTCCTCACATGTAAGCTGTTCCATATCCCTAATCATTTTTGTAGCCCTTATCTGTACTTTTTCTTAATTCTTTCTTGACATAGGGCAACTATAACTGCATGCAGGGTGTGGGTGTACCATACATTTATGTAGTGGTATTATGATATTTTCTCTTATTATCTATTCTTTCCTAAGGGTTCCCAATGTTCTGTTAGCTTTTTTGACTGCCACTGCACATTGAGCAGATGTTTTCAGAGAACTATCCACGATGACCTCAAAATCTCCTTCTTGAGTGGTAGCCGCCAATTTAGAGCCCATCATTTTGTATGTATAGCTGGGATTATGTTTTCCCATGTGCATCACTTTCCATTTATCATCATTGAATTTCATCTGTCATTTTATTGCCCAGTCACCCAGTCCTGAGAGATCCCTTGGTACTCCTCAGAGTCATTTTTGGCCTCAGGGCCCAGACATATAAACAAGCTTTTCAATATTATTATATATTTAATCTCTATACTTATTTTTTCCTCCAGGTGGCCCTGCTAAATTCTGCTGTAATTAGTTCATTTAACACTAATGATTGAGAGCACCTGGCAAAAGCCATGCAAAGAGTAGCAGATGAGTTGTTGTTCCTCACAAATTTCATCTAAAGATCAGAAACTCAGTCTCAGACTCATGTCATGGTCACTGGTGACCCTCAAAAGTGATATGATCAGTGATTTGAAGTTCAGTCTTCTATTTTCATTCAGGAAGACAAGAAATAAATGAGGGAGGGAAATTATGTATTCTATTGTTAATTCAATCAAAAATATATTCTAATAAAACAATGAATTGTTGAAAAGATTATTCACAAAAGTGAAATTTCAGAAGGGTTATTTTTCTATAACTTGTCATGATCTTTTTTATCTAAACTTTTACTGAAAAATTTCAGTAGCCATTCTGATAACATTTTCAATAATATTTGCAATAAAATATTTTTAAAGGCACAAATTTTTGTGAAAAACAAATTTCAATATTTTTAAAAAGGCCATTTTTCAACTAAAAATGCTTAGTTTGAAAAATTTTGACCAACTTTATTTACAATATTGGTGAATTTATTTGTGGGAAATTAAAGACCTCTTTGTGGATATTTTGAGATATTGGCTATACATTTTTCAAATCATTGAGTTAAATGAATATCATCCTTTATATAAAACAAACTACGTGCCAATTGTCTGAGTCACCTCCCACTTGGGTTGTAGAATTATTTGGGATCTCAGTATATTAAATCCATCAGCATATTTTCTGATAATACTTACGCAAATATTTTTCAAGTTGCTACTACTTAGTTTTTTCCTTAGTGGGTGGAAGTTTTCTACTCACATTGCGGTGCTGACTTAAATTAGATTTTGTACAAGCAGAAGAGGTGGTGAGATACAGTATCTAGTTTAGTTCCATCTGGATATATCTCAATACCCCAAGCCCTAATTTATTTTTCACATCAAAAACTTGGCATAGTTCACTTGTGCATCTCTAAGGACTTAAAAGAAATATAACCTCACAACACAGCAGTTCTGTTCACAACATATAGCAAATATGTAACAGTTACTGAAGGCTAATCTGTCAGTGGGAATTTGATTCTATCTACCATACAGTGGTTTGAGAGGATTCAGCGTCTAGATCAGCTACAGTAGTGAAACTGTCATTAGACTGAGGACTTTGTTTAGCTAATATAATGTATAATGTTACTACTCAGATAATAGGTAGTGAATTGTTTCTCATGTGCATCTCAAACAATTCCAAACACTATAATGTTGTAAATTAGATAGAGCCATTACTCACATCGTCCTTTGTGGGGGCCCCCAAAGTAGGTGCTCCAGGCATGGTCATCAGATCAGTGTGTTCCATTGTATGCCGGAGCACACAGGCTTTTAAAAAGGGGTTACACTATTGCCAACATACCTCATATGTATTCAGTAATGGTTTCAGCCTCTTTTCCTAATACGTACTTCAACACCTCAATAATATTGGGATCCCAAACTTAGAAAGGTCAATTAGCCATGTATGTTATATTCATTAGCATCTATGTCAATTAGTTGCCATGGTATACCTGCAGTTAGTACATGAAAGTTTCAGTTAAGCTCAACATCCATTACATTTTTCCTAAAATTCCAACAGTCTATTCTTGTAGTTTTGTACTTCACCTTTTCCCAGCACATAACGCTTTGTTTACGGTCATACTTACCTTGAGACTTAAGGTCACGAGTCAGTTAGTTCCTTATTGCAAGCTACTCATGTCGAGGTAGGCCTTGGTTATTTTAAACTAATTGTCAGATAGGCCTGAAGGTCTTGCATCATTACAATATTTATGCCTTATCTATAAAACCTAGATGTGGCTCTTATACAAATGGTCACTACACTACTATAGATACTCTGGTGATGAGGATAGTGTAAGAACCTACAGAGAATAGAACTAAACTGAAATACTGGTCTTGCTGCTGACATGCTTTGCAGGATCTTATCAGATAGATAGTCCTACATATACTATATGTACAGGAAATGAATTCTGCAGTGCTCTAGGTAACTCTATACGTTATTGTAGCGAGACAGGACTCACCCTTGCAGCACCTCCTGCTAGTCTCTCAGAGAATTAGCTCTTCCAGCCTCTGGAGCGCCCTCTGCAGGCCAATGTCCCACTTGCTGCTGGCCCCGGTGTCCCTTCATCCTGGGGTGGTGCCCCCTGGCAGTATCCCCACAGTCTCGGGGTCTCCCTTCCCCAGGGAACCCTCACCCCCTATCCCCACCTCACCTCAGTCTTTGGCTACTGCCAGTCACCATTGAGCCCCCGCACACTAGGACGGACTGCAGTGTATAAGCCAATCATCACAGGCAAGGTGGGGTTTGGATCTACTGCCTCTTCCTACCTTTGGGCTGCCCCCTGAAACCCCAGTACCTATCCGGCCTTACACTAGGCCTGCAGCCTGAGGAGTTTCCAAGCCAGAGCTCCCCAGCTCCCTTGGCCTTCCCCCAGTGCTGCTCCAGCTCAGGTACTCTAGTACACACCCCAGCAGCCCTTCTCCCTCTACAGCTAGAGAAGACTCTGACTACTCCTAGCCCACTGCCCTCTTATAAGGGCCAGCTGAGGCCTGACTGGGGCGTGGCCACAGCTGAGCCTGCTTCCCCCAATCAGCCTGGGAACTGCTTGCTCCCAGCCACAGCCCTCTCCCAGGGCTAATTTCAAGCCCTTCAGGAGCAGGTGGCCACCCGACTCCCTGCTGGCTAGAGCCCTCCCTCTTCTCTGGCTACCTTGCTGGCTGGAGCTCCTTCTCCCTCCCTTGAGCTGTTGCTGGTTGGAGTGCTCCTTCCCTGGATTGCTGCTGACACTGCGGGGGGGGGGGTCTTGCCCGCCTGCCCCCTCCCTCCACCTGTCAAGGGAGAAGCCAGGACCCCACTACTGCCACCTGTGAGGGGTCCTTCCTGCCTGGCCACTAGGGCTGCTGCTGCTGCTCCATTTGTCCTGGGGAGCTGCTGGAGCCGGAAGACAACTGAGAGGACCATCGGCCGCTGGGGGAGCGCACAGACACTCTGGAGACCACTGTGGAGGGGGCCATTAAGGACTGAGTGACTATCGAACTGCGCTTTTGTGGTGGGGGTCCTGACTGTTTGTGGGGACGTAGGGGGTGTGGTGTGGAGCCTGGCCCCTGGTCCATCTTTGTCCCCCCCAACTCCCACCACCAGCGTTGCCCCCTCTACCACCACCACCACAAGCTACTTACCATCTGCCTCAAGCTCCTGCCTCTAGGACTCCGCTGCTTGCCTGGCCTGCCGCGCCCATTTCCACCATTTGGGCCTGCAGCAGCAGCCAGCTAACCATTGACTTTTCACAAGCACATGTGGGTACATTTACTCCCCCCCTTTTTTTTTGGACTGCCCCCCCTCTGGTTACGGCCCTTTGTCCCCCCGATTCTTTGCCTAAGCCCTTTGCAAGCCCAGTTTGTTTGCCTGCCCCTCCCTTTTCCCTCTGCGGTTTGGTTGTCCCACCCGAGCCCTACAGCTAGCCCCTTGGTTCCCTTGCCCCACCCCCAGCCTGGTTGCTCCCCTTCCTTTACGGCAACCCTGTTGCCCTGATTGGCCCCTCCCTTTGTGCCCCCGTCCCCCTGTTTTGGTTGATCACTGCACCCCCCTGATGTTGTTGCAACCTTCCCTCCCCTAGTGCACCTAGAGGAGCCAGACTTCCATCCTAGGTTGGTAACTGACCCCCGCCCCCCAGTCCTTGATAGCCCCCATATCTGCCCCCCCCCATTTCAGTGCCCTCCTCCCCTGCCTGCAGCCTAGTGGGGAGGAGTGGTTGACCTCCCTCCCCTTCCCCCCCCCCCCCTTTTCTCCAGTGTTTTTCCCCTGCTCATAGCTCATTGTGGCAGGAGATATGACGGGGTGGGATCCCTGGGGCAGACCCCGCCCCCCTGACACCTCCCCTAGCCTCTACTTCAACCGCTGCTGCCGAACCAACTGCTATCGCCCCACTGGGGCACTGGCAGGGGCAGGCAATGGGGTGACCTCCACTGCTGCCACGTCCCTCGCCCCCTCCGATTCTGGGGGAGCTCCCCCAGACGGCGGGAAGGGCTGGGGAAAAAAGAAGGGAGAGAGCCCCACTAAAAAGACTAGGCCCTCCATGGCAGGGGCTGACCCACTGCTGCGGCCCTGCCTTTGGCCGCGGCATCCCTCCCCACTGCTCCCTCCACCAGCACCGGGGACGCCCCCCCTTTGGCTCCTGGAGCGTATGCCCAGGTGGCAGCAGCCCTCCCCCCGCTGCCAATTACTACGTCATCTCTCCCAGCCACCGCCGCTGTTACCATCCCTAGTGGCCGGGGCTCCTTCCCTACTTTGACCAGGAAGCACGGCGTCCGTTGCCTCCTGGTGCCCGCCTCGCCCCACACGGGTGGTAGGGCCCACAGCCATCGTGGTGGCCTCCAGAATGTATGGCAAGGTCATCTTCTTCCTTGCCTCGGAGGCTGCCGCCTCGGAGGCTGCCACCCAGGAGGCAGTGGAGAAGGGCCTGGTGGGGGGGGGCGCGTGTTCATCCCCCTGGAGCCGCTGGGGGATCTGGGTGCCCGTGTAGTCCTGACTTCCATTCCTCCCCATTCCTCCCCCAGTGCTGCCCTGCTGCCCGCCCTCTCTACCCTGGGGAAACCGGTCTCTGTCATCAGCCCTCTCCTGCTGGGCTGCAAAGACCCCGCCCTCAGTCACGTTCTCTCATTCCGCCGGCAGGGGCAGATACAAGTGCCGCTACCAGGGGGCCCATTACCGGGTGCATTATTCCATGGGGGAGGCCCAGCGCTACCTCTGCCGGGCAATGGGGTATGTCTGGAGGGACCGCCCCTTGGCCCGCATGGAGGAGCGCCCGGGACCCCTGAGCCCCGGCAGGGTGCCAGCCCTGTCATTGCTGGTGCCCCTGGCTGCCTGGCACCCGGAGCGACCCCTCCTCCTTCTCAGTCCACCACTGCTCCCGCTCAGGCCCAAGGGGTAATCCCCCCAGTGTGCCCAGACGAGTGGGAGAGCCCTGCCTCTGCTGCATGCACTCTGACGGGGCCCATAGAGGAGATGCGGTGGGGGTATCGCCAGGAGTGGGAGAGGGCCTGCCCCAGGGGGAATCTGCTCTCCCTCGTGCTGCCCCACCATTGCCTTCCCAAGTCCCCGAGTCATCTTCCCTGCCCCCAGACCCAATCCCTGTTACTCAGCCCGCAGACAATGCCATGGATGGCTGGACCCTAGTACAGGGAAAGCGGGGCAAGTGGAAGGCTCGCGCTCTGCTCCTGCCATCTGATGTGGAGGCCCCCCGGAAAACTAGGAAGGGGGGCACCGCTGGTAAGCCTTCCACCCTGCCCACAGCCACGTTCCATCCCCTGGTGCCAGCTGGGGAAGATACGGCAGCACCTGAGATGAGCACCACCCCTCTGTCGGGGTCCCTCCCCATGGAGGCCTCTGATGGAGCCCCTCCTGCCCACTTAACAGCTGAAGCCCCTGTGAGTCCCAAAGCGAGCGTCGCCCCGGCTGCTGGGGGGGAGGGCCCCGGGGTGGTGGGAGGTGATCTCCCCTCCATCTATGAGGAGACTGAGGCCCTGGGTCTGACCCCGGTCACCTAGCAGGAGGACAACCCTCTGCCAGTGGGCCTCGACCTGAGCAACCTCACCCTGGCCCCCCTTCCCCATGCCCTCTCCCCCTGACCACTGCTTCTGCTCCTGCCTCGGAGGGTGCCCTGGACTCTTCGACCTGCCCGGTCGCAGGTGGCACTCCACTGATGGCCACCGAGGCTGCTGAGGCAACGGCCAGTGCTTTGTGGCTGGGTCCCGAGTTACTGGGGTATCCCCTGTTGACATGGGGCAACCGACTTCCTTCCTGGGCGGGGGCCCCACTGAAAATTGCCCACCTTCTGATGCCATGGCTGTCACACCTGCTGTTGAGCCTGAGCCCAGCATCACTGGGGACCCGCTCCCCATCCCTCAGACCCCTGAGCCAGACTGAGGGGAGCCACCTCCCAGCGGCCCAGTTACTGGGACCCAGGATCCCGCCTCTGTCCCTCTCCCCAACCCTACTCCTGACCCCGTCCCTATCCACTCCACCTCCTGCGATGCCATTGCCGCCCCTGGGGCTGTCTCCTTCCCTCTCCTGGAGGGTGACCCCCAGAGAGCGGCCTTTGTGTTTCCCTGTCCCGACCCACTAGGGGTTGCTATCTTCCCTCCGCCGCCCCCATTGAGCAGGGGTCTGAGGCAGGCCACGTGGCGCCAGCCCATTGGGTGCCATGTCGAGGGTCCGCACCTTGCCTGCCCGTCTCGGTGGGCCACAGGGCTGTGCCAGAGGCCCCACCAGGGGCTAGTGACCCCATCCCCCATCGGCTGCGAGAAGAGCTGTGGGAGTTTTCTAGAAAACATCTGTGGCTCCCGTAATAAGGTGCAGCTCGCACTCCAGCGATGAGGGGATTTTCATCAAATCCTCCTGGCAGTAAGGGCCCTCATGGGGGACAGTAAAAGGATCAGGAAGCAGGGTGCCATGGCTTATCACCGGGCCCCCAGCTTCCGTGCCTCCTTGCTCACCTTTGGGGTAGGTCACGGTTTGCTGCACGGCCCACTGGGGGCCGTGAGCGTTCCTGCCGGTGAGGATCCCTCCCAGCCCTCCTCATGGCACCTATCACCTTTGCAACACTGAACACCCGGGGCTGTAGGATGGGTCTCCGCAGGTGCCAGGTGCTCTCCTTCCTTTGGGAGGGGGTTTTTCTGCAGGAGACCCATATGGATCCGGCCGTCGAAGACAGCTAGCGGCTGGAGTGGGGGGACAGGGTCTACTTTAGCCATCTCACAGTTCATACGGCTGGAGTGGCGACCCTGTTCTCCCCCGACCTACGGCCCGAGGTGCTGGGGGTCACCGAGGCTGTGCCGGGCCACCTGCTGCACCTCCGGGTCCGCATGAAGGGGCTCGTGGTCAACCTCATTAACGTCTATGCCCCTACATCAGGCCCAGAGTGGCTGCATTTTTATCAGCAGGCATCCGCCTTCCTCAGCTCCTTGGATCCTCATGAGTGCCTGGTCCTGGGCGGGGACTTTAACGCCACTCTCGAGGAACGGGACCGCTCGGGGACCAAGCAGAGCCTGGCCGCCACAGACATCCTCCAGGAGATTGTCGAACATCACTCCCTGGTGGATGTCTGGCGCGACCACCACCCCGACGATGTCTCGATGTTTAATTATGTCCAGGTGGAGGCCCATCGGTCGTGCCACTCCTGGTTGGACTGCATCTATTTCTCACACTTCCACCTTTCACGGGCCCACTGCTCCAGCATCCGACCGGCCCCTTTTTCAGATCACCATCTGGCCACCATGACAACCTCGCTTGGAATCTATGAATCTACAGAAATGACAAAACCCAAATTATTAACCATCAACCAAACCACAATCAGCAAAAAATGATGTGCAAATGACTGAGGCTGTACTGTATATTAAAATTAACCTTGTGTTATAATGGGTCTAGTTCTCTACTGTTGTGCACTTTGTGTAGTTATTTACATCTGCAGAAAGTGAGTGTGAAATGCTACCATTGGTGTAAAGTATGGGAGAATTGTGATTTAGAGAGATCTGTGTCTATGTAACTAGATGTTAACTAGGAGCCATAGGCTTCCTATTTTGGAAAAAATGCATGTAGGAGGCAGGAAGGATCATTATTTCCTCACCACCATCACATCAGATACAGTTTTCCCCACAGGAAAGGGGTTTCAAGCCCCTAAACTGAAGATTTGGGACATCTAGTGAGACCGAGGGCATCCACACAACCCTTCCCCCATTGGGCCTTTCCCCCTCCCACCACAAACTGGCAGCAGGATTTAAGGTAGCATGCCTCAGAGCACCCAGCTCTCAGTGCATTCTGGCCTTAGCTGTCAGGCTAGGCCCCGCTACATCCAAGAAAAAAAAAGAAAACAGAGAATCTGGTGTTTACTTTGTTTGAACCCTGTGGTGCCAATACGAAAAAATCAATTACATTTTCTTTGTCGTTTTCAATCTGACTTTATTTCATTGCATGGGACTCCTTTTTCAAAATCAATGATGTTGCAACAATGTAAGTGACAGATATGCTTTCAAAATCTGTGTGTTTTCATTCAGATTCTGATTAATAGTTTGAGAGGGGGTTCAGTATGATATGGATGAATTAATTATTTCCTCTTAGTTCTTCCAGCTTTCTACAATGAACAAAAAAAAGTGACATCCTATCAAAGATATTTAACTCTCACAAAAGAACCCAAGTTAAAAGAATAATTTAAATTGAGATCTGTTTTAGTAACTAAGCAATTGATATCACAAAATTGGAAATCCTCCTTAGCCTAAAAAGAGACCCAATTTATGAGAGGATCTAAGTGAATTTGCTGCGGGGGAGGGGAGGGCAGGATGTCAGCCAAAAGACAGAAATTAAGTGATGTCACCTAGGATTCATAGTTCCTACTTATACTGTTATTCTGAGCGGTTCTGGTGATTGCTTAGGCCACAGACTGTGGTTGGCGCAAGTTCCATCAGGATACCGCTGCCGCAGTTATGTCGCTTGGGCAGGCGCAGACTTCTCCAATTGTGTCAGCACTGTGTGTACTCACCAGGAGTGCTTGTGTCAATGTGAAGTGAGGTGCACCATGAGTAGAGATCCTGATGTGCCATGTGCCATTGTCTAGCACAGTGTCTTTTGGGAAATTTTTGCAACGTGCTGTGGAATCAAAATGACTGGAAGCTAGAGGTCAACTTTCTCCATCCCATAACGCCATTCATATCCTATAATTTGCATGCCTTTTTAAAAAATCCTATAAACCTGTGTGGTGCTTTTCACATCTGCCATCTCTGACAGAAGCATGGAGCCTGCAGAGCTATGCACTATTCTCCAGAACATTGAAAATACAGGACACATGATTCTCCTGTATTTGCAAACCCCCAGGAAGTAGTGCAACAACAGGGGACATGACAGTTTCTTAAAGGAAAGTTTGCTGTGGGACAAAGGAAAAAAAAATTCAAGGTTGCTGGTGGCATTCACAGAGCAGCTGCAAACGGTGGAGCACCACTTCTGGGTCGAAGTCACAAGCACTGACTGGTGGGATCATAGCATAACGCAGGTCTGGGACAACGAGCACCAGCTGCGGAACTTTCACGTGCAAAAGGCCACGCTGCTGAATCTGTGGGCCAAGCTCACACCAGCCTCGAGCAAGGGAACCACAATGAGAACTGCTTTGACAGTGAAGAAATAAATGGCAATCGCACTGTGGAAACTTGCAGTGCTGGCTGGCTACTGGTGAGTGGGAAATCATTTTGGAGTTGGAAAATCCACTGTGGGAGCTGTTGTCTTTAAGTGCATAGGGCCATTAATCATCTTTTGCTAGGCGGGACTGAGAGTCTCAGCAATGTGCAGTGGATGCATTTGGAGCAATGGGTTTCCCAAACTCGGGCGGGGGGGAGAGACAGTATGCATATCACCTTGCCACAGATAACATCAACAGAAAGGGCTACTTTTCTATGGTTACTTTTCTACATTGCCAGCCTATTTACTGCAATGGTGCCAGCTGAACTCATTGCAGAGTGGCATGGGAAAGTGTCCTACCATGGAGGAAGAAACAAGGCAGCCATCCCTAGAAACGTTCAGGAGAGGATTGCGGAGTACCTCCACGGAAGTTTCATCTCTCAGTAGGATAAAAGGGACATCCCTACACACATAACCAAATTGCTCTGCATGCTGCCCGTCCCCTATCCTAACCCAACAGGGGAATGAAAAGCAGGTGCGAGCTCCACCTCTGTTTGTTGTATCTCTACTTCCGCTCATATAAGTAAAACAGTGAACAGTGGAAACCTTTTTCTGATCCCTGTTGCACCCTGTGGCCTGCATCCCCCATGCAATCTGCTCAAGGATATCCATGTTTGTACAGCTGGTCTGTAGCTGCGATTGCTCAGCCTCTTCTCCCCACAGGTCCAGGCATCATCTTTAAACTTAAACATTGTAAGGAAAAATGCATGAACACACTTACCCAAGTTTCCTTCCCCTTCATCAGGCTCATCGGGGATTGGCTGGACTGTGGCTCTCTCACACAGGCCCTGACTCTCTGCATGGCTGCAGTCCCTTGCCATGTCTTTCTTCTCCTTCTGTTCTTGGGGTGGGGTGGGGTGGGGTGGGCTGGGGGGAGGAGGGGAAGTCTGTCTTACACTCCTCTGAGGTATCCAAAGTGACCTAAAGGGTGCTGGTGGGTCTTCACCAAGTATGACACAGAGCTCCTCATAGAAGCGGCAAATCACCGGATCTATTGTTGCACTCCCTGGCCTTGTAGTATTCCTAGAAAAATCCCTTCACATAGCACAGCTTCTGATCCCTGTCGCACCCTGTGGCCTGCATCCCCCATGCAATCTGCTCAAGGATATCCATGTTTGTACAGCTGGTCTGTAGCTGCGATTGCTCAGCCTCTTCTCCCCACAGGTCCAGGACAACCAATAATTCCGGTCTACTCCAGGCAGGAGCAAATCTAGGATGTGGAGCCAACATGGTCAACTAGGCAGTTGCACACAATGAGGGTGAGCTGCTAAGTGGGCTCACTAAGGTGGGAAATCAGGAAAAGCCATTTCAAAAACATGCAAGGGATTTAAAGGAGCAGGTGGCTTCCGGTCTCTGTGATCCCTGGGCAGTGGAGTTTAAAATGATGGCCAGCACTTTGTCACAGCAAACAGGGCATTATGGGACAGCTGCTGTAGGAACGTTAGGTTCTATGCCATTCAGGGAGATGGTTTTACTGTGTCATTGTAATGGGGCAGTGTAGGCTACGTGGTCGTCCCTCCCAGTCACTCTCTGAGGGGGCCATGCCTCCTCACTGCCATGTACTGTACAGGTGAGCTCAAAGGGGGGAATTAGCTGCACCTAGTGCTCCGGCCCTACAGCCAGGCAGAACAATAAAACAGTCTACAAGCCCCGAGGCAGCAAACAGCGAGTAGGCTCTGGCCTGCAATCAGGGCAGAGCGGTTAAGCAGTCTAAGAGCCCCAGGTAAGGGTGAGCACCCACAGAGTCTAGGGGCTCAGGTAAGGGTGAGCAGTAGGGTACCACAGGCCTCCTGGCCTAGGTTGGGGTGGCAGGAGGTAGGGGAACATGGACCCCTCCAACTCCACCGCATCCCGGCTCAGGGCCCTAACAGCGGAGGAGTGGTCCACCACTGGCTCAGTGGGAATCTGCAACTGGGTCAGCAGGGATCCACCCGCAACACGCTGACCTTTTATCAGGCCAACATTCAACCAGACAGTCGTCTAGTTCCCCTGGGCTACTTCCTACCTCCCTGGGGTTTGGTACCTCTATACCATGAGGATCGTCCATTATCTCGGGGATCTCTGGCCAGTCCTCAGGAGGCAGCCCCGGCAGCTCCTCTGCAGGCTCCAACAGCAGACGGAATGCGTCTGTCTCCTGTGGCAGCTCCATACCAAGAGAGCTGCAGGGCCTGCCTTTTGTACTTCCGCTTCCTGTCTCGTCCTTCCGCTTCTGGCAGGGCGGGCGTGGCTCTCCTGGTTCCACCCACTGGGGGTGTGTCGTGGTCCCTGCTAGTCACTCTGAATTGGGGGGCACATCTCATTACAGGCGCTTATGTCTGTCAGAGACAAATTTTCATGTAGACACATGCACACATAAGTCAATTTAAGGTTTCTTTTAGATCACAAACTTCTTTGAGATGGCAGGTTATGTTCACACTCAATTAACATTACTGTCAGGATGAGGTAATCAGAAACCCGCTCACTTAAGACAAAAGGGAGCTGTCTATCTGCCCAGGAGTTTGGACGGAGTGGCAGAGGGCTTTTGCGGAGTATTGTTAGTGTTTTGGAAAGGGGAAGGCAGAACACACAGAAGCTGAGAACAGGGAGAGAGAGGCAGAGGCAAAAAAACAAGAAAGCCAAGAAATAGCCTGTGAGCACAGCATGACCCTGGAAAAAGCTAGAGAGAGCGCTTTTGGGTCTAGTGTTGTGTAAAGAGGGCTTAGGCAGTAAACTAAGAAGTGCTCCTTTTGTTCTTGGTTCCGCCTGAATTTGGCGAAGCAGGATTTTGTACCTTCCTTGTAAATAAACAAAACTGCATCAAAGAAAAACACAGACTCCATCAATTTCTACTTCCAACTGGAACATCCTCAGGGCCCCAAACTTTGACTAGCCACTTGGGTCAAAAAGGGGCCGCAGAACAGTACTCATTGTGCTTTCCCTCGTATAGCCACACAAAAGCAACTATGAGACAATATAGCCCATAGTGATGAGCTATAGCCCTTGTTCCAAGCAGCTTTTATAAAGAAACACAACACACAGGGTAACATTTCAGTAGAGGGAGGATGTGGGGAGTATTGATGAGGAGAAGAAGTGTGGAAGGATTGCTTGGGCTTGAAAAAGAGCATGAGTGCTTGGTTGATGAGGATAGGATGATAATTTCAGGAGGAAGATGCAGTGTTTTAGACAGCACAAATCTAGAATGGGGGAGAAGTGAAGTAAGGAGTCAGGCAAGCTGATTGAGAACAGCATCTGAGGTGGGAGAGGGCATATTGGGAAATTAGAACAGAGCGGTAGGAGGGACACGATTACAAAACAAGGAGCTTGAGTTTGAAATTTTGTTAGGGACAGGAAGTTAATGGAGGTATTCAAAGTGGGGTTAATTTTATCTCTCTCTCTCTCTCTCTCTCTCTATATATATATATATATGATGTATATAGAAACATACTCATTCATATACAATGTATAAAACACCACACAAGTTGTTTATCTCATATCTGAATACTGCAACAGAAGAAACATTTTTGTATGTGTGTGCTGTTTTTAGCTGTATACACACAGCCTATCCTATGAAAAGGAACCTGCAGTCTGCACTGCAACAACAGTATAATGTTTAGTAGAAAATTCTTTTATATGATACTGTGGCTATCAATAAGAAGTATTTTTTTAATGACTGGTTTGCCATTTTTTCGCTGTGTTCCTATGACAGCAATTATCTCATAGTTGCAGGTATTGTGACTGGGCATGGTATTTTTGTATAGTGTAATTTCCTCTGATTACTATATTGTGTAACATGAATGCTGCACTTCATCATGCTATACAATATCATTGCAAGTGTGCGTGGCTGCTGCCTTGCCTGTGGCTTCTGTGGATAAGGAAATGAAATATTAAATTGAAGGAAGACTTCTGGTTAACACAATTATTCGCTTACTGGACTGCACTTTCAGTATGCATAAAAGATAGAAGAAAACTGGAAAGAATAAGAAATTACACAATTTCTCTTCATAAAGATATTTTAAAAATCATCAAAAAGCAGAAATTAATTCATACAGAGTTCCTGTTACTAATGCTGACTAGGCTTTGGAAGCAACCAGAGTAATATCTAGTTATTTATATAATGTAATTAATGCAATACTGAATGTCTAGGGGTTATTTGGGGATTATTACAAGTTTATTTGAAGCTTCAGGTTATTTAATTAGCATTTCTTATTCCACCCTGCATCCCAAAAAGCATCATAAGACCAGTCAGCCATAACGTATAGTACCCTAGCCTGACAAGAATCTAGAACAATTTATACACTACGTTACACCAATGCTGTAGGTTCAGTAAAGGTAAGCCAGTGATTTATCAGGTAATTATTGTGCTAGTCCCACCCAAACAGCAGTCTCTTCACTTGATATTGCCTTATTGGACTTAACTCCAGATTTGTGCCAGGGTAACATAGCAGAATTTGCCCCTGTGTATTTAATCGTGTAGAAGGGGTGAGATGGGGAGGAAGACATTCAATCCATTCATTGCTTTTTCCTAGCTAGCACCTGGAACAGTTAAATGCACAGTAATTTTCCTGAGGCCTTGATGTGCTACTGCATGAAGGTTGTGCCCTTTAAACTACAGAATAATTACCTGAGTAGTGATTCACTTACTGCAGTGACAGTGCTGCAAATAACAATGTCCTGTGTTCCTCTTGGCCTAGTATGCTGTGACGCTAGCCTTATGACTTCAGCAGAACTATTCCAGAGTTACACCAAGACAACAGAGTCTGGACCACGCTGCTGTCAAAAAAGAAAGGCACCTTTTTGTTTGACTCTTTAACCTTTGAGGACAGTAAAGCTGATGATGAGCTGCTACGTGTGTGAGCTGCCATGAATGTAGGGCTGATTCTTGGAGATTAAAATCATTGAAGGTCACAAAGCTGCTAAAACTTTCAGAGATAATCGGGCATATAATGCACTAAAGATTAAAAACGATCTATAGTTTCTGAGACTTGCTGTCACTCTTTCTGACTCACAGCTGTTTGAAATGCAGTTGTGTCAGTATCTGATAGCCTGGTGAACTGCCCCAAAAAACTTCCACATGGGAAACTGGTGACCTACAAGTTGTGTTATTACTGGGAGAACCTTCACTAGGATCTAGTGCTTCCAGGAGCGACAGAAAGAAGTAGGAGGTCGTACTCTGAGGACATAGAACTGTACCAGTGTCAAAAACACCTGACCTTTTCATTGATCAAATTATAAGTGTGAAAAGATTACACAGTGTGTACAAAAGGGCTGACTGTAACTCTTTGCTATTTTAAGTTCAAGGGGGGAGGGAAATATTAGTTTCTGGCATGAGCAGTTTTGTATAGTTCACTCAGAGAGGCAGGCAGGTTTTTTGTTTTGTTTTGTTTTGTTTTTTACAAAGGAAAATCTGCTCTTGGCTTCCTGAAAAAAAAGTGAAACATACTGTGATGGTTGGATCACAACTGATGTGCCAAGACTACTTCTGCCCCTGCTTTCCCTGCCAACTTGGGACTCCAGCACCCTGTCTTGTTGAGCCAGACAGCAGTCTGCTCCAACACAGACCCAGGATCTGAACCATGTGCCCCAAAGCTTCAATGGTAACCTAGCAAGGATCAGATTGATGAGTACCTACTGACACTCAGAATCACCATCTCCCTGTCCTCTTCAAGCACACAAATACAGGGATGAGGAAATCTACTGGCCTCATTTCTAAACTGCTAGGAGGCAGGGGCTTCAACAGAGGTGTGTTGGGAAGCTGCTTAACTCTGTCTTTCAGCACCTACTGCCTCAGCCTCTTGTGTGGCGACTCTGCATCATCTGGTGACTCAGAGTTCAATACCATTGACTTTCAAGTACCAAAGCTCCCAGTGCATCAAGGAGCCATTGCTTGGTGGCACCCCCTATTTAACTAATCATGCTGCTGGGACTGAGTGTGGGGCCAGGTCTTTATTGACATGAATGATGCTGCCACTGAGTCCCAGTGATCAGTGTCTCAAGTTCTATCTTTCATGGTTTACTGGTCCATCCTAATGTTGGACTTATAGGAGTCTCCTTGGAGCATGTCTAGGAAGACTTGGAGGTGGACATACGTTGCCTGTTCCAAAATGGATTGTACATGCCATCAGTTCTGGAGGAAGGGACTGATTGCTGGGCTTCATTAGGATGTAAGATTTTAAAAAGGAAGGTTTTGGAGCATGAGAAACACCTGTGCGCTTTCAGGAAGTAACACACTGGGCTCCAGGCTTCAAGAACTCATTCCTGAAGGGCTTAGTGCCATGCAGCACTGAGTGGAGCTTAGGCTGTCTTGAGACACACAGGATTGTTGTTGTAATGTTCCCTGGAGAGCCAGACACATTTGGCTGTGAGTCAACCTTGCCAGTGGAATTGAAATAAAACCCTCTATTAAAGACCTACAATGGTGGTCTACATCACTGTTCGAACTAAGTCATCTGAACCCCAGTGACCCAGCCAGGGCTGCCACAGTGGGCAAATAATAAATAAGATGAGAAGGAAAAGCCCCAGATAGGGAGCAAAGAAATCAATTTGTTTTTCAAATTAGGAAGAAATGCTGGGGGGGGGGGGATTTAAAGAACGAATGTAATTACTACATGAAAAGATAGTAAAATCACATAAAAAAATCAGGATTCATAGGCCAATAAATTGAAAAGGCCTTTAAGGACTGAATTTTTTCTTTAAAGCACACAAACTTTTCAATAAAACTGTTATCCCTGGCTGAGTCTTTTTCCAATGGGGACTGACTTAGCAAACTGATTGGAGAGCAACCACATGCTTTTGACTTTTCTACCTGGAGTTTGTGCCTTCCTTCTTACATGATTGTTGCTTAAAGCCCTGCCCTTTGTTGAAGAATGGTTTTGCCCCTGCAGTTTTTACAAGCACAAATGATATTCTAGGCAATCCAATTTAATTTCTACCTTAGGATGGTTTTGAATTGATAAGTGAGTTCTGTTTGACACCGTTCCAGTTTTAATGGGCTTTGACACACATTCTGCACAGCTCAGAGGAAATGCTCTTCTTCATGAAGTGTAGGTGGAAACTGGGCTAGTAACAGTATTGATTGATTGATTATTCAATAAGAATCAGGGCCACATTGTGCAAGGCACTGTATGCACATGTAATAAAAAACTCAAAGAGTTTATAATCCAAGTGCATGATGAGAGACAAGTAGATAAACAAATGAGGGAGGGAGGGAGGATAAGGTAACTGTTATTGTGTTCAGTGATGACTCATTGTTTAAGGTGTTTATTCTGTGTCTGATTCCAACTGGCTTTATTATAACAAGAGCTTCACTGTCTGCAAAGTTCAGCCCTTAAAGTCATGAACAACCATGAAACAATCATGTCTAATACAAGTAGCAGTCACAGCACACCAACTTTCTAAATCAGCTGCATACCTAGTCTCTCTTCAACCACAGCTGAAACAGTTATCCCTAGCTTGGTGTCAAGTGCTTCCTGGGCAGGGCCTATATTATTTATTTATTTACTTCCCTCTGGCGGAAATTTCTTTTATGTCAGCTTCATTCCAAGGATCTTTTCTTCTTCCCCTTGTCAGGCAATTCAGATAGGGAAAACCCCTTATAATCCTCACTGAATGGGCCTTTTTCAGTCTGTCTAAAACCAAGCCAAAACAGTGGAAAAGAAAATCACTCACAAGACCTTTGGAAACTAAGCAATATAATTCAAATTAATATTATCTACTTGGACATATTCTTGGCAGGCATGTAATTTTGCCTAATAAAGCTAAGTTATTCTACACACACACACACAGACAAAGAAGAGTGGAAAGTCCCAAGGAACTTAATGGTGTGTACTGTAATTGTGTTCCATTAGTCTTTTTTCCTTCAGGTGATGCTAAGTGGCCTTAGTAATAAAAGATTACAGTGACAAAGGTTTTTACATTTCAATTAAGGGCTGTGATTAATGAATATGTTATCTTAGTATTAATGGACTGGCAGTTTGTGACAAGCTGAAGACATAATGGCTTCTACCATTACTTTTATGATAATAGATGTTAGCACTTTAATATTAATATTTCTCACATCAGTGTGGCAAAAAATCACCTACTAAATAAGGAATGATTAGAAAAGGGTCTCTGGGGGAAGGCCTTTTGGAAAAGAAAATACTCATTAAAGTATAAAGGAGAAAAGGGAGGAAACAGCTGGCAGGCCTCCAGGTTCTGAACCTTGTCTGCTGAAATTCCTGCTTGCAGCCACTGTTTCTCCATAAACTTGCCTAACTTGTGGAAGGAAAGGGATACAGGTTACTGTGACATTCTGGGGTTCACCCAGGCTAGTAATGGCTTCAGTCACTGTCTGACCTATACCCCTGGGATTCTTGTGGCTGTGAAGCTTTGGTCCAAAGCTCTGACCCAACAGCCTACCAGCAGCCCACGTGCCTTACCCTGGCTTTGCCAACTTGGGTATTGCTTGCAGGCTGATATTAGTGCCCTTCCAGCCCTGAATTCATCCCCAAATCATCGTACTGCAGTGAGCAGTCCCTCTCCCTGGACCTTCATAGAGAAAGAGTTAGGTTGGCTGCCTTTACAGAGACAGAAAAATACTCAAAGCTTTCTAGAATCAGACACTTAACTGAATTTACCTAGCACTGATGATCGATAATGAAAGCAAAACAAGTTTATTAACACAAGAACATGGATTAAGTGATACCAAGAAAAAAAGATAAAAGTAGAAATGGTTATAAGCAAATACAAGTGAAAATATGCATCTGAAAGTCTAAAATTGAATCTAGCAAGTTACAGTCTTTGTTCAAGATGGTTTCTCTCACTCTCAGTCTCCTTTCCAGCTTTTTACTGGCAGGCTTGGCCAGGACCCATCACAGAGATCAAATCACTTGATTTCTTTGTCTCCCAAGGTAAAGGATAAAGATGAAGTCTTCTCTCTGTTCCTTATATCCCCAAAGGGATGTCTTTGTCAGGAAGGCCCCTGAGGACTCTGTCTCCTGTCTCTCTCTCTCTCTGTCTCTGAGTTGCAGGAGCCATGTTAATTCCCTGTCTCCTAGTTCAGGATAACCACCCCTTCCCCCTGCGCCCCACCCCGCCCATTTAGCTCAATGGCTTTGTTTACTGATAATAAATAAATTAGGGTAAACCCAGATTCCTTTGTCTAGGACAGAACAGTTTCTCTCTTTCACGTAGGCTAGACTGTCTGGTCTCAAACATATTCTAATAACATCATACATAACTAACAACTTCACACATAACGTTAAAGTGCATTTTACAATATTAGTAACCAGCATGTTATTAGCTTTTATGTGATACCTCACAAGGCATATTTTGTACAAATATTATTGTGGTAGTGAATAGGATGTGAATATAGGGATGCCTGGTCACAATCACTTAGTAACAAACTGCATTGCATTTAATGTCCTTGAGACTCGTGATGCATCAAAAATACTCCCATTTATATTTTAGTAACGTTGGGGAACGTACTAATGAGATAGCCTTGTTTTAATTCAGAGTCCACATATTTGTATAAGTATCTTATTATTTATTAATAAATGAAACACTTAAATCAAGTCCTTTTATACATACCTGCTCGCTCTTTGTGGCTCCCTTTTGATTTATGGACTAACTCAACAGAACAAAAAAAACCACATAGTACCACAGAGAGGAGCCCAGTGGAGGAGTAAATCAGCTAAATAGTGACCCTGTTTCAAGGCAACTTCCGTTCATTACATAGGTTCGGTCACATTCAGCAAAACCACTCAAGAAACTCACGCACAGCCAAGTGAGTCATGAAAAATCCTCTGAAGAAATTAGACTGGGCTTCTGTTTGTTTCTGGATTTTAGTGATGCTCTGGTTCAAAACACTTCTTTTTGTCCAACATGACATTTTTCTTTGGTTGTTTTTTGTCTTAGTGCTTGTCTGCCTTGCCTGTTTAGGCCCTGATCCTGCAATGAGCTCTGTACTGGCAGACGCCCACTGAAGTCACTGAAGGATCGAGGTATTCGACTGTAAGCTTTTGGGGGCAGGTACCATCTCTTTCTCCATGTCTGTAAAACTTACCACAATGGAGCCCTGATCCTAACAGACCCCTCTGGGGTAATACAAATTTTAAAATAAAAATTAATCTATTCTTCCCACGGTTCTCCTCTTTTCTTCTCACTGTGTGTTGAAGGTCAATCAATCTCTTACTAATGCACTTTTTTTCTTAAATTGAATTTCATCCAAATGCACACAAGCATTTAACATAATAAGCAAGTCAGTCTGAACAAAGTAAGCATAGTACTTTAGTGGAAATAAAATTGTCAGTCCTAGAAGTTTCCCAGATTTTGGCAGGAACAAATGGTCAGTGGCAAATTCATGCTTGAAGTGTGTTATTTCATATTCTTCTTCTTTCATCTTGACTTATTTTCCAATTTATAAGGTATCATCCAGAAAATGATGGAACTAGAAAAATGACCATACGACATAGAGGACCAACCATGAACCACATTTAATGGCTAATAAATAGTTAAAATGACCAATCCATGAACAACTCATCCAGGCTAGTCAGTCATTGTGCATACTTAAAATGAACAAAAGCATTTGCAGAAATCAGGATTGCCTCATGAACCATTGGTAAATAAAAACAAAGGAATTCAGCCAGCTCAAATTGTAAGCAGGCATTTGACAGTGACATGGCATATAACATTTAAGATTTCTCTATTGATAGAAGCCCAAAATGATGTGTCAGGTTTCTAGAATTTCTTGTGAAAATTCCTGCCTCTCTCATTTTGAATTATTTTAGTACAGAAAGTTGTAATTTTAGCCAAAGCTTTTATGGCTAGTCTTGCAAGCTTCCTGAAGATTCCCTCCACCCCCACAGGTTTCTACAGAAAGTCCTGTAGGTATGGGTACTTTTTCAATAGAGATTTATTTCTAGTTTACAAAATCTGTCCACAATTACCTCACCTGGGCTACTGGACTAACTAAAGGATTTAAGAAAGGCTTTTGTTTATTATGTTTAGGTAGTTAGTCGGAGAGTGTCTCTTTTCCAACAAATGTATGCGCTCTCTCAACAGCAAGACATTTACCCAAAAAAAAAAAAAAAAGTCTGTATTAAATTCCCAAATGCCCACTCTCTTGTATGGTGTATCCTGCTCATTAAATAAGGCTGTACAAGGAATTTCTTTTAAAAACTGTGCTTTTTGTCCCACACAAAAATAGCTTAAACTGTAAGGGTCCCACTCTGGAACGTTTACAGAAAATCTCAACACTGTTGCAAAATCTTATTGTTTTCCATTCCAGCATCTCACTGGTGAATCTGCACCCATATTTTAGCTAATGTTACAAATTCTTCCTTCCTTCCTCCTTTGAATGTTCCTGGAATTTTCCTGAAATTCCTCTCTCCACACCCTGTGAGAAACTCAACTTTAAATGGTTCTTTAAAAATGAAAAATTGTTAGATGTAAAGGATGTTTTTCAGTTTCTGGTATTATATTGAATACAGGTTGAAACAAAGGTCTTGCATATAGATACTTAGTAGCATAGCAGGGAAGAAAGAAAAATCAGCTTTGATGAAGGTGAGCTAATGCAAATGGGTATGAACAAGGGTGTTTCTATAAATGAATGAAGGTGCTGAATGCCAAGTAATGTTATCTCTAAGCGATTAAACATCATGACTGGAGAAACAAATGCCTTCGCTGGCCAAATTAATAATAATTCTTTCCTGTGATCCAAATGGTCACCAAAGGGTGCTTCTCACCTCAAGGGAGTCTATGGTTCAGAAAACCAAAAAACCTCCAGCCAGTAATTTAGGTGTAGGATTCAGATACTCTTACTCATGTTGGGAAGTAACTTTACACCACAAGTAGCCACATAGAAGCCAATGGGCTACAAAGAGAATAATAAATAAGAACAAGCAATGACAAACAGTATGGTAATTCAGCCCAATTACAATCACTCTCTCTCTCTTTGAGAACTTCCATCTGAAGTTGCACTTTCTAGCAGAGAGAGATCCTCTTCCTGTTGGGACACGCTCACTAGAAGAGAAGCTGAAATAGACGCTGATTATCCAGAATCAACAAGTTGATCCCATCTGTTTATGACAAACTATTTAGGCAATTTACTAATAGGCCCAGGATGTTCTGTTCCCCAAAGTCAGATCTTAACTTAAGTCCCGTGCCCATATGATTACTAACTGTCACGCTATCCATGCTATTATCAAGAATTTTACAAGTGGAAGACTACTTTAATTCTATTTCTTGAAGAAAATGTTTAAAGAGTATTCACTTAAGATCTCAGCATGTATTTTTTAACCCATAGAGTTGCTTAAAGACTGGTTTTCAAAAGGCTGGTAAACAGAAATCAGGAGTCAAATTCAAGTTAAATCCCACAAAATCTGTTTTAGCTAAACTAGAGGTTCCAAGTTAGGCATATTGACACCTAGAAGGATACAAGCAGTTGTTAAGGGGTCATTTCCAACCATCCCTTCTCATATTCCAAAATGAAAGGAGAGTCACACCAGGATTTGGGTATGGAAAAGGGAGTCTCATTATGGAAAAAGTTGAGAATCACCCTGACCTAACTGATCTCCTTGTTTGCTCGCCAGGAACATGATGTGCTAATAATGTTCAAGAATTAGCATGAGAAACTGCTAATACAATTTAAGATTATATGTCATTACCCCCAGCTAAAATCAACTTCAGTACTACTGACCTTTGCCTGGGGCACGACTTACGTTTTAACTTTAAACGATAAACCCTGGATGCTAGCGATGACACCTTTTTCCGGGGTAACACCACCTGAAGAATTCTTCAAAAGGGAGCTCTCTGCACTTCCTTTAAGAGGGCCTGAATCTTCACTGCCTTGCACTTTAGGAAATCACTTGCGCCTCTGCAAAATGGCAGTAAAACATTACTATTCAGATTTGGTAGCATTTTTACACCTCTTTTTCACAGGTGTAAATGATCACAAAATTGCAAGGAAGTGGAGAATCAGATCCTGTACATGTCAGGCAAGTCTACGCTACAAAATTAAGTCTACTTAAGTTACTTTGACATACAGCCACTGCAGTTATTAAATCGATTTTTAATGTCCACACTACGCTCCTTCTGTTGGCAGAGCGCGTCCTCCTCACCAGGAATTCTTCCACTGATTTAACTGTCAGCGTGGAGCATTCTGGGGCACTGTCCGCGGAGCCATGCCGCATGGGGCTGGCAGCCCGGGCACCTTCTGCTCTAAAAGAAAGGACTCTAAAGTGCCTTTAAAGTTTTATTTTTAAACATCCTCATAGTCAGTTCAGTGTCTGAGATATCATTCCAGTTCCACAACTGTTTAAAACATAGTTGGTCAAATCATTTTAAAAATTGGAGTTTAAAATGCAAAGATTTGGGCATTAAGAGCACTAAAAATAAAGATGGTGCATCATTAATTTGGCATAAACCGAAGCTACATTTTTCTTTTAACTTACTATTCTTTGATGGATGAGTGTTGTAAAGATAAGCAGCGGGGGGAAATTCTCCATTACAGTTAATGGACGGTATATGCAGACCATAGGGAGAGAGCGGGAATGGGTAGACAGCTAAAGAACTAACGAGTCAAAATAAATAATGAATCATCAAAAGATTTTCTCAGTTCTGAGACTAGCCAAGATTAAATGCAAATAGCATTAAAAGCTGGTAACAATCAATTATGCTGTTTAAATTCCCCTCGCATTCACCCCATAAGCCTATGTTGTACTTTGCAGGTCCTGGAATGATAAATGGAAATTCAGTTGAATGCTTTAATGGACACCATCATTCTCTGAATGGCATCCTCCGAACTGCATATTATGCAGCCCACAAAGGTTTAGTGGAAATCAACCATTAATACAAATGCATCCCAACAGTCGGGGTTGGATGTCTCCTGGCTCGTATCAACACACTGCATCCCAGGTGTATGATGAGGTGATCTGCTTTTCAAAATGAGAAGTGGGCAGAACTGTTTCAGAGAAGTCTGGATACCTCCAAACACTGAAGTGTAACTCTTCTGCCTGGTGTCAGTCACTGCCCAGTTCAGCAACAGGTCTCAGAGACCTCTCTTCAAATAAATATAATGTATGGCTCAAGTACCCACCTAAAATGTTATACACTCCCAACATTTAGGAATTTAAAAATCTGGCATCCTTTCCAGGTGTCTCTTCGCCATTCACAAGCACACAGGAGTCCTTGGGAATATGAAACCACAAACACCTTTTATCTGGGAAACATAAAATAACCATATACTTACATAAAAATAAAACTAAGTAAATCCCAATATATCACAAGAATGGCTGACACCAAAGTCCCAGTTAATAGTTGTCCTGTTTACTGAGGCCCAGAACTCTTATGCACAAGACAGTTCCCACCCACTTACAGACTCATTCACAAAGCCAAATAGACTAAGTGGTAGTCAAGTGTGTGTCAAGGGTGGCTTCTCTGCACCAGTCCAGCAGCAAAGCCCACACTATAGTTTTGTTCCAACATGCATCGACCTGGTCTAGCTCCACCAGCTCAGCTGCTGCCTACTCCAGATGAGGAACTCAACTCCTCCACCACTGGTCCAATCCACAAAGTAAGCTGTACATAGGGTTCAGAATCTATGGGAAGGAAACCCAGAGCAAAGAAGAACCCGTAAGGATCTTAGACAGAGTGCTCTGGTCTCCTCTGTTTCTGGCAGAAAGGACGGGGCTGGCTTGGCTCCGCCCACTAGGGGGTCTGAGGTGGCTCCTCCCCATCAGGCTTAGAGAGAGGCCACTCTGCCACACTACACTAACATTCAGTTCATAAAATGGTTCATAAAATGTCACATCTGCGGCTAATTTCCATTATCAGGTTCCTGCTTATGTTCAGAAAAGAAAATGAAGTTTGGCACAAAAGAATGTAAAATCAAAAGCAAGCTGGTATCAAAAGCTCTGTGGACCAGTTGTCAATGACCTTTAGTGTGTCAGTCACTGATGGAAATCTCTTGGAGTAATTAACAGTAATAGCATAGAATGTGTTTTGCCTCACAAACCTCTAAAAGCCCCAGATTCATTTAGATTTACAAACCACTATATTCTCTTGGTATTGGATATCTGATTTAGATCTATAACCACCATATTGCTTGGGTGCTGGATATCTGTTCCCCCATTAAGAATGTCTTCACTTACTTTCATGCATCACTTTGGTAGTTCATCAGAGCTGCATGAGCTAAAAGGTGCTCACGAGGTGCTTAAGCCACATGGAGTGCCCACAACTCTGGAGTTTACTTTCCTGACTGGTATGACAGCTCCAAATGGCTCACTTTTAGCTTGGTACATGGCCTTTCTCTCAAGCTTTGGCCTAAATGAAGGGGGTAGGGTATATGGTTATTTACTTTGCTTTTATGAAAAATCTTTTTCTTTCTGCTTTTGGCTTAAAATGTAAAGACCAAAGACTGGGTACATCTGTAGACTTAGGGATAATGCTAATTCTTTTACTTATACATAGCCAAATAATAGATATCTTCATTCAAAGGAGCATCTCAATTTGCATGTGAAGTGGCATAACTACAAAACCCCATATACAACCCAGGAATGGAAATGGATTCAAGACCCTGATCTGGTGGCATAAAAGAGCTGTAACTGGCTGGATCTGGTCCCCCAGGAACATAAGTTCTCCACTTGGTGTAGAGCGTCAGGAATGACCTCGTACCCTCCTTCTCATAGACTCCAGTACAGGGTGTGTGTGACAACAGTGTGGCTGGAGGGAGTGGAATGTGGCTGTGTAACAGCTATTCTCAGCTGCCAGATGACTCCTTAATGGCAGTTCGGCAGTGGCTGAAGCAAGAATCCAGGGCTGCGAGGATGGCTTAAAGCAATCTTTGCCCTGCCCACCTTGGATGGTGCAGTAAGTGGACCCAGCTCCACTCATAAAATCGAGTGATAAGAGGTCTACCTGATTTGCATAAGAAAATGTTGTTTGCATGCATGTCTTCCAGTTTATCTAAACATGCAGATGACCGCACACACAAAATTAGGGATCAAAGGTAGGGGACAGACTGATCTCTCCTCGAAGACTTGATCCTCGTTGTTAAGTGAGTGAATGGTTTTTACTGCACTGATCTAAAGCAATACTGGAGGATGCCAGAAAATGGCATCAAGGTCTCTTTAGATCTCAAATAGAGTGAAAGAAAGCAGAACCATAAAAGGAACAACTGCTCGAGCCAGTTGTAGCCTCTCGTATAAAAATGCTGCGTCTGCTACTAAAGCTGAAACTTTCCAGCTGCAGCGAGGGTCAGATACCGGTTTCCTGAATTAAGCTGCACACAGAGGGATGTCCAGGAAAGGATGGAAGAAAGAAAAAGTCCACAGCTCAGCTAAGAAATACTTACCCTTCTGCTCTCTTTTCATTGCTTTCTTTCCATGTTTATCCTTCATGCTATGGCAATGATGTTGTGTGCTAATAGTACCACCAGATGTATTCCTCGACCGATGCTTCTGGATGATTTCTCCAGCTACTGAATAACTAAGGTCTGATTCTCCATTGCCCTGCATATTGTGTAGCCATTTACTTATGTGCAGAGTGAGTATAAAATGCTACCACCATCATGAGCAAGTGAAGAATTCTGATTTGGTAGTATTTTACACCACTTTGCACAGTTGTAAATACATGACTGCACAAAAGGCACGGCAGTGGAAAAATTGGGTCCACTGAATTTGGTTGTTGGTTTTGTTTGTTGGTTTTTGGAGAAACAATTTTTTGGGCAGAGTACAAGGAGGGTTGGGTTACCCAGATATACTGGTACCTTGGCTATCAGTGTAAGTATTCCAAGCCCAGGCCAAATCTAATCATAAGCCAAAGAGATGTACTGACAGCTTTAATATAACAGGAATTAGATACCCCATTGGGGCACACTGAGATGTCGAGCTACTGAGATTGCAGTGTAATTTTTTTTGTCTGACATATCCATTAGTTGAAGTTCAGACTTATAGCTTATGACAATAGGATCAATATAAAGCATGAAAATTTTCAAAGCTCCTGGATCTATTGCCTGGCTACCTTTATTTTTTTAATAAGCAGCTCGGTTTCCCTTAAAGCTGTTAATAATCAAGAGAAACAAATTGTGTTGCCTTTGAAGTGCCTGAAAAGGATCACTGGTATTAACATCTCCAAGATATGGACACTTCTAATACCATTTCCCAATTTGTGCCTGAAAGCTTAGTGAACAATGAGAGCCCACATTAATGAACACAGCCTTTCAATTAAAAAAATAAATAAATAGAGTCCAACTCTTTGTTTAGCTCTTCATAAATTACTCTAGTTTCTTTGCCATTGTTTTCACACTCAGAGAGAATATGAATATCTTGTGGGACTAGAGTATAGTAAAGAAGGGGCAACATTAAACTGTAATCAGTATAAAGGTCATTGTTTAATAAGGAACCTGGATATAAACAGGGCTTTGTAGATTTGTTTTTTCTAGTTCCCAGACTAATTAACAAGAACCTGTGTTGCCAAGCATCACCACACAGGGTCTGCCTAAAAGGGAGAGGATTCCTGACTACATGCTAGTAATAGCCCATTCATTTCATATTAGAAGTGGGCCCAAACTGGACGAATCAGTAAGTCAACTAGAAAATCCAACTGATGCTATGAGGATGGAGAAGCAGAGCCACAAGAAAGTTCTTCATTTGAAACAGGGAATCTTCGCAGCTCAGTTTAAGACAAGCATTGGGTGTTGGAATGTTAGATTACTTTGGAGCACAGGTAGGCTGATACAAGTTTTCAGAGAAATAAAAATCTTTGGCCTAAGTATACTTGGACTGAGGGGGATAAGATGGACTGGATGAGGCAAATTATCATTGCAGGGCATGATTATTTTATATTCTGATAGAGAGGATGACAATACTGGTAAGGGGTAGGCTTGTTATTGAGCAAAGAAGCTACTAAAGGACTGAAAGAATGGGAACCTGTAACTTCAAGAATATTGACTGCATGCTGTGTGACAAACCATGCAAAAGTCACAGTTATTCAGTGTTATGCACCATCAGATGATAGGGATGAGCAGGTCAGACTGTTTCTGTGAAAGATTGCAGAACATCCTTGCAATATGATGTTGTTATCTGTAAGAGAAATCTAAATGCACAGGTTGATGATGATCATGGTGGAAAGAACTCATTACCAACAGACATGGCATCCCAGGACAGAGTGACAACGGAGAACATTTTGTTGAACCATGCAGTCTTCGCTTTGGAGTTCTTTTGTATCACTACCTCTACCTGGAAAAGTGCTTTGCATTCTCATTTTGAATAGGATGAAAACTAGTATTCATAAAGTACTCAGGGAAGGACAGGTCTGGTAGGTCATATTCTGACCGGATTTTCACCTTGAGAAGACTTTTTGAGAAAGGCTTAAAATACCAGCAAAAGATGGTTTTTAACTTCCTTGATTTTACAAAAGCATTTGCTAGTGTCCACAGAGAAGCCCTTTGGACAATCTTGAGGCACTATATAATTCCAGCAAAGACTGTCAATTTGATAAAAGCTTTATACCACAAGTCTGTGTGCTGCATTAGGATAGCGAGTGGAGACACGAAGGAGTTAAAGATGGTTATTGGTGTACGGCAAGGTTGAGTATTATTTCCCCCCGGCCCCATCTCTTCTGCATTGCTATAGGCAGTGTGATGAGAAGGGTGACAGCTGCTGCAGAGGACACTGGTATTATTTGGGCAAGAGCTAAGCTCTGAGATTTAGATTTTGCAGATGATATAGTCATACTGAGCAAAAAAGCAGACGTGGCCAAAGTGGAACTTCATATCAGTACACAGAAGACTAAGATCACGGAGACAGGAGAGAATTCTGTCAATACTGGTGGATATCTTGATTGATGGAAGAGTATGAAAGAGCTGAGGACTTCATCTATCTTGGAAGTACAATAAATGCTAACGGCCGGCACACTAAAAAAAAAAAAAGTGAAGGCAAGCATCAGCAGAGTAAATGGATCATTTTCCCATTCGTCAAACATTTGGAAGAGTAAAAAAATGCATCTACACACTCAAATGAGATTGCCCAACCCTATTGTCCTCCCAGCACTATTTGACAGCTTAGAAATATGGCAGATGGGGGAAGCACACAACAGAAAGCTGAGCGCACTCCAACAGCATTGTTTAAGAATAATCGTGGGCATTCGTTGGAGATCGTGTAAGCAGTGTGAAAGTGTTGCACTGCAAAGGTCAGCAGACTCAATAATCAGACAGAGACAGTCACTATGCTTTGGCCATGTCTCAGGCTACCACACAGAAGCAGCCCAAGACTGGATCCCACCTGGAGGGAACAGAAGGCATGGAGGACAAAGAATGACCTATTGCAAGACCATAATGGAAACATCCTTTTTGATTAAGATAACTTATGATGAAGTCCAACATCTTGCTCTGGACAGGCAGCGATGGGAAAAATGGGTTGTCTCATTGCCACTAGGCACAGGAGATTCTAAAGCTCAAAAGCTTTATTAGGACTGAACAAATTAGTCTCCATGAGCAATCAGGTTCTATTCAACAGCCTTGGCCAGGGGTACAATAACTGAAGGACCTAAAGTTTCTTCACTCCAGGTATATTTCTATTCACTGCCAAGACTAACAGAAAGCACAAAGTGATACATCTCTTCACTCCATGGAAGCTTATGCTATTGATGGACACAGCATGCTCAAAGAGAAAAGTCAATGAAAGGTCTGTAGGAAATAGATTGATCTCACACCCTCACTCATTCACACAAAAAGGAACACACGTCTATTCTGTGTCTTTTCGACCAGGAAGGTCTGCGTGTCTCCAAATTTTTGACCACTGTTCAGAATGAGTGCGTTAGGATCCTGCTTCAGCAAAGCAGTTCAAGACATTCCTAAGTTTAAGCATATCCTTAAGTCCAACTGACTAACAATAGCCACTGTTTCATTAGCAAAGAGTGAAGCTGAATGCAGAACTAACTGTAGAACTTTATTAAATCGTGTATACTGCTCTGTCCATGGGGCTGCATTGCTTCTAGCCTAATTCCATCCATTCCCTAGTTCCCCTTCCACAACAGTCCCTCCAGGATCATGGGCTCTCTGACTCCAGTTCCATTGATCATGATTAAGGCTACGTTTATGTCATGGAGGTCATGAAAGTGACAGAATCTGTGACTTCCAGAGACCTCCATCAGATTCTCTGCTTCAGCCCTAGGGTCTGTAAGACTCTGGAACTGGCAGCCAGAGGAGCCCTGGCAGGGTTCCAGCAACAGCTGACAGCAGCGACAGGGGGCCCCCTGCAAAGTTCCAGCAAGAGGTGACAGACTCCTGAAGGGGCCCTCCTCAGGGTTCCAGTGACAGGAGACAGCCTCGCATGGGGGAAGAGGTAGGGGGCAAGCAGCTGGGATGTCCCATTTTCATTTTGGGAAATATGGTCACCCTGCAGCTCCCAGCTGCTCTGGGCGGAGGGGACCCCCCATTCAGATTCCAGCTGCCTGCGGGTGGAGGGGGAACCCCACAGCTCCCAGCCACCATGGTGGCAGGGGAAACCATGGAGCTGCAGCAGCAAAAGTCACAGACAGGTCACAGCATCCATGAATTCTTGTTTATTGCCCGTGACCTGTCCATGACTTTTACTAAAAATAACCAAGACAAAATCTTAGCCTTAATCATGACATAACTGCCACAAGGTAATAGCTTCAAGAAAACATAATCCATCATAATCTTCTCCATAGGGAAGTTCTTGCACCTTTCCTTGGGTTGCTATTTTGAAATCCTCATGGCTTCTGCTTCCTCCTTTTGGAAAACTCCAAATCCATGACATTTTAGCTCGGATTCTGTCCAAGGAATTGGCTGCATCCTGGAGACCCCACCTGCTCTATGGCTGCATCAAAATACCCCAACATGTTAAAAGGGTATTTCACAGATTTTGATTCAGTATGGAAATTAAACTACTCTGTCACTACCTAGAAGTGCTGCCTTCATGTAAGGTTTAAGGCATACTGGTGGGTAGATGAAAGAAGGTTGCATTCCTGCTGCCAAACTGTACTGGTTCCGTGGATGTTGGCATTTTCGCAAGCGTTAAAATCTGTGCAAAAAATAGTGTCTAATAGAACACTGTACAGCAGCACAGAAAATAATAGAAGTGGCATACATTAAATATGCTACCCAGCCTACAGTGGTGACATATCTGCCGATTAGCTTGTTTACTGTGGGTTAAAATTAATTCTCAGTAAAAGACTGTCCTTTGAACATAGTATTTTTCTTGAACTGCTTTTCATCATTTTAAGCCATGTAGATCCCACCATGAATTTGCTTTATCTCCTAACAGTTTACTGAATTGTGTCCTGTCGCTGTTCTGTCATTTTGCCTTTGTGTGGGGAGGCAGGTTCTGTAAGCCCTACAGAGCATTAGCATGGTTCTCAGTGGAAACCTGCAATCTAATCTTACCTAGCTATGAACATCACATTGAATTCCTGGCACTGTAATACCTACAGTGTTCATTTGCCTCATTTTTATGTTGATCTCAAGCTCATCCTCTTATAAAAAATGAAGAGATCAGCAAATATTCAAGACATTTTTATTAGCATTAAACAGTCATTGTATTCAATTTTCTCTTTCATTATGCATACCACATTACCCATTTAATCCCAAACAAATACATTCATATATACATACACATAAGATTTGCCAAGAAGTTATTGTGGAGTGAGTTTATGGAGATCCTGAATTTCTTGTACCTACCTACCTATCGAATGCATAATACATCAGGGAGGACTTACCAATGAGTGCTTTGTCCTATGGATAAATTACAAGTAGGGATGATTCTACGCCTGAGCCCCAGACCGGAACATTCCAAAACGCTGGGAAATTCTCATTGGAAGAGGATCCAAATTTTGCATCTAGCTTCTCTGAACAATAGGTGAAATCAGAAGCCCATATCAGAACACCTGAATAGGCTCCAATTAAATTATCTCACTAAGAGTCTTAAATTAGGCATAAATGTTTTATTACGAGGGGCTTTAAAAACTCTCACTTGTTTTTCTTTTCTTTTTTAAATCACATGGATTCAAATGCTGAAATGTTAGAGAACTGCGAATCGATGAATAAGTTATGAAACTCACTGAGGAGAAGAAAGTGCAGAAATACAAATCAGAATTCCAGCTCTAACTATGAAGGACATTTCATGTTGCACTCACCCCGTCTCTGCGGATGTATTTTAAATAGGCCATCAACACAAGTTTTTCTTAAAAGACTGTTCCCTCCCCCTTTTATCATAACTAAGGATTGAGTTAATATTTTGAGTCCTGTGTTCAAATCCAATTTAAAAGGGTGGTATCCCTGTCAGTTCCTTGATCCTCATTTGTTTAAAAATTGGCCCTCCCTTGAAGAAAGACAGGCAGGCAGGAGGGCCAGGGACCAGCAATTAGGGATTGGCATCTCAAGGTGGATGCAATCGGGACAGTCACCCTCCCAAATGCCAGAGTTGCTGAGAAGGAACAGGGAGAGGCAAAGTTGGTTCCATTGCCTCTGCAAAATTACTATTTGGGTCTGATCTCTTCCACACCCTTCTTCATTATAAGCAGGACTGCCACCATTACTCTTCTCAATGCTCAGGAAGACTTTTGAACTACAAAGAGCAGGAGAGGAAACTGGAGCTGTTTCAGGCCAATCCTTCTCTACCCCTTCTGGATCTGGGTGAGCTGCAGTATTACCGTCCCTGAAGAATTCAAAAAAATTAATAGCTGGCTGGGATTTTAAATAAATAAATAAAATTGGGACCCTTTGTCTTTACCTTTTAGCATTGGAGCATTTGAAGTTCACATATGCAAGTTTTTCCTTACAACAGTGATGCTAGAAACTTACATTTATATAGAAAGCTGAGCTTCTCAGCTAATCACAGGTACGCAAGAGCTGAGGATTAAAGAAATACATCAAATATCATGAGAGTCACAACACACACATCAGAATTAGCAACACTGGAGCTTAATCCTTCGATCTGGGATGGGCCAAGGAGTGAGGGTCTAGCCAGACATAGCTTCATTTCTGCTACCCTCCAGGAAATTATGTAAAAGGTTGTCGTGTCAGGGAGCAAGTAGCCTGGCAGCCGCTCTATTACAAAATAGAGTTTGTAGAGCAGATCAGAACACAAGAAGCTTGTTTTTGCAGCCAGTGACATTGGCCACAGCTTTTCCTGCTCCCCTGCCTCAACTCCCTGGCATCTATGGAATTTTGGGATGGTGCTACTCCCCCGCAGCTCTCTCTGCCCCAGCCAGAAAGATCTCTCTGGGGAAGAGCCATTATCTGCTTTCCTACCTGCCGATCTCTTTAGTGAGCCTGTCCTGTCCCCCAGTTACTAATGTGACTTGGAATGAAGCATAGCTTGGATCCTGTTCCTGATCTCCAGCTGCCTGTAGGAATTCCTGGTGCTATTCCTCTGCCTGATAGTTGCTGAAGAATGTCACTCTTCATCAGCCATGGTACATTCTCCAGCCTTCCTCCTTGCTGTAGCCATGAGGGCTTAGGATACAGCAACTCTTTAAAGTCATAAGTGAAAATGTGTTTGATTGGTGTTATCTGGACAGGTGATCTGCTAGGTCACTCCAATCCTTGACTCTGGGAGCCAGCCTTACCCTGCTCCGCCGTGAGAACCCCCATTCCTGGGCTGTTCACGCACAGCCTCTGGCATGTAAGCTGCTCCCAACTATTTGCAACCGAATGACACTAGCTAATATCTCTGGTCCCAGACACAACCCTAGGAACCTCTGTCTTACAGTGTCCAGTTATGCCCGCTGGACACTGCAAGCTTATCTGAGTTTGTCAATTTAACAGAGAAATTGATATGCACCAGGCTTGTTATCCCAAGGGGAGTCTCTGACATGCTTTAAACCAAATGCACTGCTTCAGGTAGAACAAACAAACAGATTTATTAACTACAGAGATAGATTTTAAGTGATAATAAGTCTAAGCATAAGAAGTTGTATTTGGTCAAATGAAATAAAAGCAAAATGCATTCTAAGCTGATCTTAACACTTTCAATGCCCTTACAATCTTAGATGCTTCTCACTACAGGCTGGCTGGTTGCTCTTCAGCCAGGCTCTCCCCTTTGATCAGCACTTCAGTTGCTTGGTTGTAGTGTCCGTAGATGAAGGTGGAAGAGAGAGAGAGAGAGAGCATAGCAAACGTCTCTCCCTTTTATCATGTCCTTTCTTCCATCTTGGCTTTACCCCCATCTTCAGAGTCAGGTGAGCATTACCTCATCGCAGTCCCAAACTGACCAAAGGAAGGGGGGTGACTCCCTCAAGAGTCCAACAGATCCTTTGTTGTTGCCTAGGCCAGTGTCCTTTGTTCCTGTGAGGCTGGGCTGGTTTTGTCCCATACATGCCCTGATGAAGTGTGAACTGCCCCTCTGCTTCTGGAGAGTTTTGCCTGGGCTTGCTTTAAGCCATGAGGACACATTTACAGCCTCATAACTATATACATGAAATTACAACCTACAACATTACTACAACAACAATGCTGAGTGCATCATGAGCCTTCTGAAGACACCCAACATGACAAACTTTGCATTAGATACCATACAATCATATTATAAGGATGAACATGGGGGTGCTGGGTGTTCAGTACAGAATGTCACACCCACCCTAATTTAAATATATAATAAACACAGACACACACACAATCACAAAACACACTGCTCCAGAGGGGCAAAGGACTGTAGTAATGGAGAGTGAGAGTTGTATGGGGCAAAACTTGGTGAAGTACTTGCTCAAACATCATGCATGGTTGCAAATAGTGCTCTCACACTCACTCTCTTTCCTGAGCAAGAAATTCACGGACACATTTTCATAAAGAAAAAAACAGGTTCAGCTCCCCAACTGCAGTTTAAATGTCTCACTTGGAGAGAAGAAAAAAAAGCAGCAGCAGCAGTCAGTCTATGGACCCAACATGACTTAAAAGATCGTGCCTTTTTAATCTTAATGACAGCATGTTGATATTTCCATGCATCAGCAAGAAAGTACACAAAAAGATTCATGGCCATTAGCATGTTCCCACTTCACCATAGTAACTTATGTTTCAAAACCAAAGCTCATCTTCATTCACAAGTGATACCACAGCAAACAAACATTAAATAAATGTATTGACTGGAAACATTTTACATCAGTTAGTTTCCCTAATAGAGGAATCATTTAAGAACACTTTACCAGATGCCCAAAAAGCCACAGTTGAGAAACCAACCTGGTTTAGAGGGGAAGTGAAGACAGCTATTAAAAAAATAATAAATAACAAATGGAAGAAAGTGGAAGTTGATAGTAATGAATATAAATCAGAAGATAGGAATTGTAGAAATTTGCAAGGGGACACAAGGAGAACTCTATAGCCAGTGGAGTTAAGGACAATAAGGAGTTTTAAAAAATATATTAGGAACAAAAAGAATCTTGACAATGGTATTGGTCCAGTGTTAGATGGAAATGGTAGAATTATCAAGAATAATACAGAAGTATTCAATAAATATTTCTGTTCTGTATTTAGGGAAAAACATGAGAGAGTCTTATCATATGGTGATTACAACACTCTTTCCATTCTGCTTGTATCTCTGGGGGATGTTAAACAGAAGCTACTAGAGTTACAAATTTTTAAATCAGGAGGTCCATTTAACTTGCATCCAAGAACTTTAAAAGAGCTGGCTGAGGAGCTTGCTGGACCGTTATTGCTGGTTTTCAATAAGCCTTGGAGCACTGTGAAAAGTCCAGAAGACTGGGAGAAAACTAATGTGCCAATTTTTAAAAGAGTAAATGGGATTACCTAGGTAATTATAGGCCAGTAAACTTGACATTGATCTCAGCAAGAGAAATGGAGTAGCTGATATGGAACTCAATTAATAAAGAATTAAAAGACGGTAACTTGATTACAGCCTATAACTATCTATGTGGGGAACAAATATTTAATAATGGGCTCTTCAGTTTAGCAGAGAAAGTTATTACATGACAATGTCTGGAAATTGAAGCTGCACAAATTCTTACTGGCAATAAGGTGTACATTTTTTAAGGTCAGAATAATTAACCATTAGAACAATTTACCAAGGGTCATGGTGGATTCTCCACTGACACTTTTTAAAACACAATTGGATACTTTTCTAAAAGATATGCACTAGGGTTTATTATGGGGAAGTTCTATGTGTTATACAAGAGGTCAGACTAGGTGATCAGAATGGTACCTTCTGGCCTAGGACTCTATGAACCTATGAAAATTAGTATTTTATAAAATGGGTATAGTTTTCCAATTAGGAGGTAAACTTTTCCAACACTGTATGTCAGCTAGCAAAAGGCAAGCCTCAAAAAGTTGAGTTCTGTTCTGATAAGCACCCAAAAGTTTGGATCCTTACCTTTCTCTAGCTGTTTTTAACCATGCTATAGAATTTAATAGTGTGGATATAATTCTTTATTAAAGTCAATAGGCTGGCTCAAAAAGTCTATAAAATAGTTATTTTGTATTATATTCTAGAGGACTTTTCCATAATGGTTGTAGTTTGACCAATTAATTCTCCCATCCCTCAAGTTAAAATGTCAAGTTTTGTGAGGAAATATAAATGACATACAAAGGAAACTGCTAAAAATTTCCTTTCTCCCTAATGGCATCACATGCAACCTGTGTTGGCAAAGCTAGTCACTCAGTGCTCAATGGAGGTGTACGCAGCCATCTGGCCACTGTGTTTTTTTAAACTATTTTTACATGATTACTTCAAATAATGACTTACATCTCCTAAAAGTGAACATCAGTTAGAAAAAGAAAAAAACTTCCCAGAAGATTTGGCAGCATATCACAGATTACTAATGAGGAACCAAAAGTTGCCAAGGAGAATGGTCCCATCTCAGATGTCACTTTTGATAAATAGCTTTAAGTAAAGATGCCTCCAACAGGAACCTCCTGTCTCGGTGAAAACTTAGTTTCTGTGATAACCCAAGCCCTTGATTTCCTTGTAATGAACTAAGAAGCCAATTTCAAATTCTTCACAAAAGACAGTGTCACTAATTATTTCATACCCAAATTTTCCCCATCACTTTATTGTTAAACATGGATATTTTGCATCAGATTCTCAGCTGGTGTCAATCAATCTAGATTCACGACAGTCAATGGAGCTATGCCAATTCATACTAACTGAAAATGTGACCCTTTATTTGTAGATTGTTGGCTGTTTGGAGCAGGGATTACTTCATCTTCTGTGTTTGAAAAACACCCAGCATGTTTTGGGTACTACCACAATATACATTAATCATCATCATGGGTATAAATTTTAGAGAATAGCTTTTCCCCTTTTATGCTGAAAGATCTTGTACTGTGAAGGCTATTTGTTTTTAAAAATCCCCATGATGTAATACTAATGGAAAATAATAATAAACATCATTACAACAACAAAACCAATACTGATTTACTAAAAGTTGCATCCATTCCCCTAAGTGTTTTTAAAACACCATTTGTGGGAGCTAAAGAAAATCTATTGTTTCCCCTGTGGAATACAGAGAACAATAAAACATGTTTATTTCAAGTTAATAAAACCAGAATTGTGAAGCCTCTCATCTTGTGTGCTTGAGAATGGAGACTGAAGACCCCAGATGACAAGTCAGGATACCTCACCAAGAGTCTGTGGTAACACTTACAAGAGTTTAAATCAGTGTAACTCTATTGACTATAACAGTTACTCCTGATTAATACTAGTGCAAGAGAGATAAGAAACCTGAACTATTATACCATAGGGAGTCATCAGTGGCAGCCGGATGGTTGGTGTTTGTGTGTAACTAAGTGGTAATCAGAAAGAGTGCCTTTACTTAGACTAGTTTCCATATCTATGCAGAAGTTAATCAGGACATGTTTGCAGTGATGGCCTGGTTTAGTCATCAAAAGAGATTGTTTCTTGCATATCATCATATAACAAGACAATTTACCATGAGCCATTCCCCCATAATAATTCTGCTTAAGTTGTAAAGATAAATCAAGCATTAGTAGACTGATATGGTCACCATCCAGGGGCTTATGGATCAGATAAATACACATTAAAAGGGATTGCATGTTGACCCATAAGATGTTTGGTGGCCTCTGAGAAATGAACTATTTGTCACAAACCTTTTCACAGTAGATAGGTGCCCACAGCATAAAAAAAAACTCCACCAACCTAAATAGTGCCCTTATAGCCAGTCTCAGGAGAAAGGCCAAGGACTGGACAGGCATGAAGATCTTGAAGGCCAGACTGGAGGCAGAAAGCTAGTGCAGTTGGAAGAGCTTGCTCTGCCAGTCCTCTAAATGTACCTATTTTTGTTGATAAACAGGGAATTTCTGTCTCCAGAATTGTCAATCTCACATTTTCACCAGGTACTGAACTTACACCATAAACATTAAAGAAAAAATTTAAAAGTTTCAGAAATCATTACATTACAGTCTGAAGGTCTTTACCAAAGAAATGAGGTACAACAATCCACTTTTCTAGCTGCTTTTATGATAGTACTGAGGTAAAATTACCTTCTGATGGAAGAGGGGCTTTTTATTAAATTGTAAATACACGACGCAACGAACACATGTAACAATGAATTAAGAGAGAAAACAGATGAGGAGAAGAGGAAAGAGTCTTCATGAATTGTGGGATTCTCATTTCCGGTTAGTCTGTAGAAAGATAAAGCTTAGTAAATGTAAAACTAATCCTAAGGATGACAAAGAGAAAAGTAAATTCAGCTGGATCGTTAAGAGTGTTAGGAAGGTCTGTATAGATGCATAGATTATACACCAACAAACTAAATATACAAAAAATGCTTATACTCTACAATTAATTCAATTCAGTCTAACTTCCCCTGCTTCCCCTCCCCCGCCCCATTCCACCCTCCATCTCTGAACAAAGAAGAGCAAAAATTTCAAAAGACCTAAAGATGAGGTAGATGGAGGAGAAAGACTCCATGAGACAATCAACAAAAGAGAATTTAATAGCAGTATAGACACACCCTTCATGATTAATCACCATTGGGAGGGTTGGGAGGCTCCAGCCTGAGCCCGAATATCTACACCACAATTTTACAGCCCTGCAACCCCAGCCCCAAAAGCCTAAGTCACCTGCCACAGGCCATCTGCAGGTGTTTAATTGCAGTGTAGGCATACCCTAATTGGTCTAACTGGATTTTGAGAAACAAAAGGCAGGGATTATTCCAAAAATGGTGAATCCTTTTGTATCAGCAATTCCATTTAATTAATTTAAAACTAAAATTGAACTTTTTCAATGTATTTAAGAAAATAAGACTAAAGAGTTTTTTGCACTATTAAACCATGTAGTCAGGACAAAGAAGTTGATAGCTCCCTCAGATAGAGTAAAAGATTATAGAGTCTGCAGAGTAAAGTTTCCCCTGCAATGAACTCAAACCCTTCAACTGAGATGTACAATGTATTAACCTACAGTTCTTGAAAATATGGTAATAAAGGAAATTGGACTAATTTAAAAAGATATTCTCTTAGTGTGAGGAGGCATTTCAGATTACCTAAGTAAGGCTGAAGATGTCAGTTTTACGAAAAGATGGAGGAGGAGATTGTTAGTCTTTTTAGAAATTAAATAGAGAGTCACATAACATGAAGATATGTGACAACATGACAGTAATTTCAATAGACTGAAGTGTGAACCCAATTATCCCAAACAAATAAAAAATGCTCCTATTATATGTATAACTGTATTATTTAAACAATACCATATGTGTACTAGAGGCTTTATAGACAAATAAAAGGACCAGATCTGTAATTTAGACTAAAGAGAGCAATAAATAACGATGAACAAGTATGTGGGTGGGGAAAGAATCAGGATGACAAGGGATATTATACAGAGTGATCATGAGATATGTTTCTGTTGCGTACACTTCATCTCTTAAACTGCTTGATTCAGCAGCAATGGAAGGCTTGTCAAAAGTCTTGCTGTGACTGGGGTCCTAGTGGGGAGCCAGCTATGATCACTCAATTAGGGTGAACTGCAAAGAATGGGGCAGACAATCCCCATACAGCTGGTGGATATTCCACTATTTAGATTCACCAACCCGGCATAAAACAGCTTACTGGTTACTCAGAAGTCCAAACAACACACTTCCCTAAAAGTGATCCAGCCTTAGGCCTCCATCCAGGTACCCACGTCAAATATGATGAAAATTTCTGTAAATCTTATTTCATCATATAAAAGAAAAGGTTCTACCAATCCCAAAGGATCAGACACATTACCTCCCAGGTTAATGAATGTTTCAGATCTTACCCAAATACACGCTACAGCCGGTTCTTATTAATTAAACTAAAATTTATTACAAAACAAGAGAGAGAGTATGGTTAAAAGATCAATATACATACAGACATGAGTTCAATCCATTGAGGTTCAGATTCACAGCAGAGATGGTGAGCTCTGTAGTTGCAAAGAGTTCCTTTAGAATTCAGTTAATAGGTTATAGTCCAATATCCAAATATCGTATTCCCCGTGTACCAGCATAACGGGAACCTCAGTCTTGCGACTCAAACTTCCCCTGATGAAGCCTAAGCAGATCTGAGATGACGGAATCAGGACCCAAGGATCTTTTATACAATTTCATGTCTTTTGACAAGTTGGAGTTCAAAAGGCAGTTAGCATGACTTTGAAGGAAGTCCATCACTGGTACTTAGCTATAGATTTAACATAAGGCAATTTGCTTGTTCCTCCATCATTCACACATTATTTGCTATACATTTCAAAGAGATCAATACAGAGATATCCTGTGTTTACAATTCATTTTAATGATCGGATGTTCTTTTGACCTCTGAATTATTAGAATACAGCATAGACAGGGACCGTTGATTACATTGTTGACCCTATTCATACATATGTAAATACACAAAAACACAAACATTATCTCCCCACGTGTCTTTTGAGCGTTATTTATTTTGCAGAATGTATAACCCTTTCTGGCCATGCATCACACTTGCAAAGGGTTTTGAAGGAGGTAGGAGAAATTGCATGACATACAGGACCAGGGAGGATGTTCCAGGCATTGAAGGCAGCATGAAAAACACAGCATCTAGTGCTGATTCAAAACTGCAAACTGTACCAAGTTAATAAAGCATGGTTGGGCCCATTTACTAATCGGGTCCCAACACACTGCCTGTGCCTTCATAGCTGTGGGAATTAGGGGTGTTGGGGGTGCTGCTACACCCCCTGTTTTGAAGTGGTTTTCATTATATACAGAGTTTACAGTTCAGTTCAATGCCTCTCAGCATCCCCACTATACAGATTGTTCCAGCTCCCCTGCCTTCTACTGCAATGAAAGGCAATTCACCCACACTGAAGGTCCGATAACCTTTAGCAGTCATATTGTAGCCTAGCAATTCTTGTAGGATGATATACTCGTATCATGCAGGAAAGACACAAGGGCCTCACAGAATACCAAGATTGAGGCCAAAAGTCAGTTTGGTGGCCCAAATTAGGTCAGAACCTAAACCACAATGTGAAATCATACTAGGCTTTCAGAATAAGCAGAAAGACCCAACTCAGAGAACTTTGATACCTATAGCCCTAGGTGCTTGAACTGGGGGGCTGCCGCACCCCCTGGCTTGAAGTGGTTTCCATCAGATTCAGGGTTTAGTTTGGTTCATTGGCTCTCAGCACCCTCAATATACAGATTGTTCCAGCACCACTGCCTAGAGCATTAGACTAATACAAAGAATACCCATAGGCTGGTGAGAGACAGACAGATGTTCCCATCTGATAACCAATAATCGTTTTTATAGATTTTTAGAAATTCCGCTACTCTGTAGCTGCCACAGTACAATGGACATAGGACAACTGAAAGGCATTTTTAATTACCACAACATTGTGGAAGAAAGTCACAATTTCACCCCTCTACGTTCCACAATTTTGGGATACAATATGGGGGACATTATTTCCATCCTTCACTATATAGAGAGGAACGGACTGGTGGCAAACTTTGCAACAGAGAGATCCTGCATTAGTTCTGCTGGTGTATAGAACAACCTCCATATCAGTCATCAGAGCAAACCCAGTTCAGCTGCTTACGAGTTGACTGACCAGAAATATTGAACACAAGCTGCTGGCATTAGATGTAGTTACACTCAGAGATCCATCCTACATGGCTGTGTGTGACCAAGGCATTCAGTACAAAGGAAACAGTCAACATCTTCATCTGGCTTCAAACCCAAATTAATTGCTGTGTGACCCTAGTGGCAATAGTTTTATACCATGAAAACCTCCTAAGCTTACTTTTACCAGCTTAGGTTAAAACTTCCCCAAGGTACAAACTATTTTACCTTTTGCCCTTGGACTTCCACTGCAATCACCAAACGTTTATCTGGGTTTATTTATTAGGAAAGCGTTGTTTGGAAACGTCTTTCCCCCCCAAATCCTCCCAACCCTTGCACCCCACTTCCTGGGGAAGGTTTGGTAAAAATCCTCACCAGTTTGCATAGGTGACCACAGACCCAAACCCTTGGATCTTAAGAACAATGAAAAAGCATTCAGTTTCTGAAAAGAAGGATTTTAATAGAAGTAAAAAGTAAAAAAGAATCACCTCTGTAAAATCAGGATGGTAAATACCTTACAGGGAAATTAGATTCAAAACATAGAGAATCCCTCTATCCCTCTACAAAAAGACACACAGACAGGAATATCCATTCTATTCAGCACAGCTTAATTTCTCAGCCATTTAAAGAAATCATAATCTAATGCATATCTAGCTAGATTACTTACTAAGTTCTAAGACTCCATTGAATGCATCCGATGAAGTGAGCTGTAGCACATGAAAGCTTATGCTCAAATAAATTGGTTAGTCTGTAAAGTGCCACAAGTACTCCTTTTCTTTTAGCCTTAATAAAGAGAGGTAACTCTTAGGGCTTGGCTACACTTGCAGATGTAGAGCGCTGGGAGTTAAATCAGCCTTCAGAGACCGCGGCAGGGAAAACACTGCCGTGTGCTTACACTATCTGCTGCAAGCCCACTGGCGTGGCCACATTAGCAGCTCTTGCAATGCCACAAAGAGCAGTGCATTGTGGTAGTTATCCCAGTGTACAAGTGGCTGCAGCATGCTTTTCAAATGGGGTGTGTGTGGAGTGTGACAGGGAGTGTGTTGTGTTTATGTGGGGGGAGAGACAGTGTGTTTTGGGGGGCAGAGAGTGTGTCAGCATGCTGTTTTCTAAGTTCAGACAGCAGCAGACCCCCCGCCTCCGGTCTCTCTCTCTCACACACACACACTCACAGCATTCCACCATAATGGTTGCTTTGTCCTGGAGCAGATAAGCAGCCGGCTGTCAGAAACGGAGCTTTGAAAGGGGATATCCACATGCCTGCAGCCGAATTCAAAACAATGACCAGAGAGGCCACTTGACTTCAGGGGATTATGGGACATTTCCGGAGGCCAATAACAGCGCAATAATGTAACACGTCGTCCACACTGACACCAAGGCATTTCAGCCGGGGTGCAGCAAGCTGTATGCTTCTCGTGAAGGTGGATTACCAGGAGCGCTCCAGCTGCAGAGTCCAGGCGCTCTAAGTGCCTTGCCAGTGTGGACACCTCAGGAATTAGGGCGCCCGGGGCTGATTTAATGCATTCTAACTTGCAAGTGTAGCCAAGCCCTTAGTGAAAATAGATCTTTGAAAAGAGTCCTATTTACTGAGTGTATATACTTTTGGGATTTTGCTAATCAACTAGGCAAAACCATGCTCAAATGCCAGAAGATGACTAGCTCTGGATGAGGGTGAAGCTGATGACTCATCTAGATCTATTAATTCTTATTAAAGAATATACAGAAAAAGGAGTGGAGTGGCAGGGCTGGAGAAGGGAGTGAGTGAGTTTAACTCTATAGAGCACGAAGCCAGATAGAAGGATGCTGGGGACAGTTCTATGCAGAAGATCTAAACAATCAGAGAGAGAGGCAAAAAGAGGCAGTATAGCTTCACAAATAATAATGTTTTCTAGGGCTGGTCAAAAATGGGAAAGGAATGTTGCAAAAATAATTTAAATTTCTGAAGTTGTTTCAATTTTGCAGGGTTCAAAACAGAATGATTTTCAGTTTTATGCAAAAAACATTTTTTGATATTTCACAATTTTGAATTTTAAAATTTTTCAGATGTCATTGTTTTTCTTTTTTCTTCTTTTTCCCACTGAATTCAATATAAAGAATGATGTCCAGAGGTTTGTTTTTCACTTTTTTTCCCCCTACTCTAACTTTTCAAATGTTAAAGAAATTTTGGAAAGTTAGAGTGGCAAAAGGAAAAATTAAAATTGGGAAATGAGAAATGACCTGGGGATCATCCATTTTGCTACATTTGTGGGTTGGGAATCCTAAAACAAGACACAAATTTTGAAATTTTCTATTTCAACCATAGAAAACCCAGAAAACTTCTGGAAAAAAAAACAAAGCTTTTTGCAAAAGATTTTGGTTTTGAAAAAGGTAATTTTCCTTTATAAATAATAAACTGAATGAAAGATTTCAACCAGCTCTACTATTCTCCTTATTCTAATAAAGTTCCTTTTTCAGTGTTAAAAGAAAAACTGGTTTCAGAGTGGCAGCTGTGTTAGTCTGTATCAGCAAAAACAACGAGGCATCCTTGTGGCATCTTAGAGACTAACAAATTCATTTGGGCATAAGCTTTTGTGGGCTAGAACCCACTTCATCAGAAGCATCGAGTCGGAAATACAGTAGCAGGTATAAATACACAGCACATGAAAAGATGGGAGTTGCCTCTAACAGATTTAAAAGTGGCAATTCTTGAACAAAAAAACTTCAGAAACAGACTCCAACATGAAACTGCAAAACTGGAATTAATTTGCAAACTGGACACCATCAAATTAGGCCTGAATAAAGACTGGGAGTGGTTGGGTCATTATAGAACCTAATTTCCCCCATACTAATTTCCCCCTACTGTTATTCACACCTTCTTGTCAACTGTTTGAAATAGGCCACTCTCATTACCACTACAAAAGTGATTTTTCCTCCCGTGGTATCCTACCGTTAATTGAATTGGCCTCGTTAGACTGACCCCCCACTCGGTAAGGCAACTCCCATCTTTTCATGTGCTGTGTGTTTATATACCTGCCTACTGTATTTTTCACTCCATGCATCTGATGAAGTGGGTTTTAGCCCACGAAAGCTTATGCCCAAACAAATTTGTTAGTCTCTAAGGTGCCACAAGGACTCGTTTTTTTTTAAAAAGAAAAACTATTTGTGATTCTCTATCACTGTCATATAACCAGCTATTCCCTTGAATTAAAAATAATTATCTAACAACAATGGTTATGTGTGTGTTTTCTTTAAAAAAAATACACAGAATAAATTATTTGCATATAATTTTCCAGATAAATTTCCCATGAACTAAGTACAGGTTTAAAAAAAATAAAATAAAAACAAAAACCTCCTCTAAATCCCTTATATTTATAAGTGTCTTGTAATTTTCAATATCTTACTAATGCATTCAGAAAACAATATGGGAACCCTCCAGTGGGTAATTTAACACGAATATGTTTGCATGGCTTCTTACCAGAGACTATTTCATTTATTGAATAAAGTGCCTGATATTTCAAAGCCATTGAGTTCAAATCCTATAAGCATTGTAATTTTTATGAAATATTAATCAGACATTTTCTCTCAGAATTAAATTATGAAAAATTATACCATTAATGAGTTTTATCTTTCAAGTAATATTTGCCACCTAAATTTGGTTTATTGTTATTAGCTTTTAGAATTAACTAAGAAACATGCTTTTAGGACTCTTTTAGAGGTTTTTTTAAAACTGTATCATTAAAATATTGATATGGTCAGAAAGATCAAATGTAAAAATGGCATCTTCTTACTCAGCAGATTGGCTCCAAAGATATATCTTATTACTATACAAAAAATAAATAAAGTGTACTGCTTTTCATTTATGTTAGCACTGCAGAGCTAATTTAACTCCGGTAGAATAAGCTAAATTCTCTTTTGGCTTATGCATCATCAGCAGAATTGGTACGTAACTTCCAGCTGCAGGGGGAAGGATAGCTCAGTGGTTTGAGCATTGGCCTGCTAAAGCCAGGGTTGTGAGTTCAATCCTTGAGGGGGCCATTTAGGGATCTGGGGAAAAAAATGGGGATTGGCCCTGCTTTGAGCAGGGGGTTGGACTAGATGACCTCCTGAGGTCCCTTCCAACCCTGATATTCTATGATTTCCCACTGGTGATGAAGTGTGAAATAGAAAGAACACAGACTGACTTACAGTTTCTGGGTACAGTTTACCAGACCAGCAATTAGAAAAACAACAGCATCTTTTGACTGGTAAATTGAGCAAATTTTATATGGAGACTCTGAGAGAAAAACACAGAGCATCACAAGGTCATTGTTACCGAGTCACATTTCATTGTAGAACCACATTTCTACTGCATTAGTGGAAAAATATGGGCACCCTCTACTGGTTAAAATAATAAATATGTTCAGATGAATATTAGTGTTTGCTGCAAAGATATGGGGTGAAATTTTGGCCCTAAATAAGTCAATGGGAATTTTGTCATTGACTTCTGTGGGACCAGGATTATTTATAGAAGAAAATAAAAAGAAGTATATATGCACAGTTCAGGCTATTTCCTATGGTTGAGGGGGTACTGGTTCAGCCGTTTGCCTATAGGCAGAACCCCAATAGCTCTGCTTTGGCTCACTTTCCCTGAGATCACAGTTAGGTTATGACCCTTCCAACCACAATAGCAGAAGACTTAATGAAAAAAAAAAGGAATTCACACAAATGGAGGGGGCATGTTTTGATTATTAAGCCCATTACACAAATTGCTTCAAATCGTAAACATTAGTTTGGGAATCAAGTCTTTATTTTTATTTCCATTTATCTGGAAGGACCATTGAACCAAAGGCAAACACATGGAACACTGGCAGAGTTGGCGCTTTGCTACATTTGGGCTGGAAACTGAAATCCATCCTCACCCACATGGTGCCCACAGAAAAATCCCCAGACATTCCAACCTGAAGAAGCAACCATGATTAAAAACGAACAACGTGCTTCTGCCCACTCAAGGTAATGTAACACGTCGTCCACACTGACACCCGAGCGTTTCAGCCGGGGTGCAGCAAGCTAAATGCTTCTCGTGAAGGTGGATTACCAGGAGCGCTCCAGCTGCAGAGTCCAGGCGCTCTAAGTGCCTTGCCAGTGTGGACACCTCAGGAGTTAGGGCGCCCGGGGCACGATGACCCTAAGTCCATAAACCTGGACAGCTGGTAGTGTATTCTGAGCACTCGTACAGATTTCCTGGGACAGCTACTGCAAAAAAAGAATGATCACAAGAAAACCTGGACAGGTGGCACACTACTGTCCCTCTTCTCCCTCCTCCAGTTCCTGTCACCCGCCACCTCTACTCTTCCCCATCCTCTGGCTTCTGGAACCCCTCTCCCCTCCCCTTCTATTTCTCACCACTTTGCATTCCAATCAGGCTGCTGCATCTTCCTCCTTGAGTCCTTGCTACCTGGGTATCAGCAGTGAGGTCATTGAGAGAAAAGGAGAGACATTTCCCTGCCTAGAGCCATTGTGGCCCCTGGCAACCAGAGGAGCAATTGTAGGAAACGTCATGCTCAGCCCTTGTAGCCCTTGTCTGAAGTGTGCTCTGAAACTCTGTGTGCACAGTGTGTGTGCACTCTAGTTGCAATAGGAGCAGTGAGGGAATGGAGCAGTTTCAGTGCAGATGGAATCTTTGGAGAATTAAACTGCCAAACTCTAACAAGTCTCTACTGAGCATGTGCAAACTGAAAATTCAATGACTTAGAACTTGGTCAAATTTAGGTATATTTTCATGAGGACAGCAAAAAGCACATCCCTGACACCAGGGCAACACCTTCCTCTCATTCCTCCCCCCATTCCAGAGATTTCAAGTCTCTGCTCCAGAGTATGAAGGAGCAAGAGCTTCTCAAAGTGGTTGTAAGAATTTAATATGGGAGAAACAACCTATTTTCCCTAATCTCGTTACCAGAAATGGCTGAACCATTTTTGCTGAATCTTTCCAAAAAAGCCTTCAGCACAAGGCAGACTCTCAACCTTAACTACAGTCAGCAGTTCCAGTTCCAGCTATAGTAGTTGTATTAAAAATATCTACTAGCTCTAATACAAAAAATAAATTCTGTATATCTTGAGGATTCAAAACTATTAGGTTTTAAGCTAGGGAATGTCTTTTTTATTAATGTTATGTGTGTGTACAATACTTACCAGAGTCAGCCTGGAGGGCTGCAATAGAAGTAAATATGAATTAATAAACTAATAATCATAACGATAATGTCATACTATGAACCTATAGACTTTGTGTCTATGATGCACATTTGATGAGGGATAAGGTTCAGGAATTTTTTCCTCCAAAAATTGATTCATCCCTAATAAAACGCCAAAGGTCGCTGTAGCTATAACATTGCTTACTGAACCATCACCATGGATGCTGTTTAAATGAAGATTTTCTTAACAGCACCTGTGGCTGAGATGAGGAAACTAGCTATTGAAAAAGAAATGTGTGTCATTAACGGTATATTGTGCATTCAGGGATGATGGGAGCTATTGCAAACAGAGCTCACTAGGACAGAAATATCCAGTTTTTTCAAAAGCCTGTTTTAAATTCAATTTATAAAACCCAAACTGGGTTGACAGTAAAACCAAATCCTACCGAGCTATTTGCAACCTTGGCTCACATGCTGAGCCTCCTAAAGAAGACCAGAGATTCAGTCCATATACTATACACTTCCTCACTTAGTTTGTCTTGTTTTCCACTTATTTGACTTCCGTTCCTCTGCTGTCAATTTTCTCTCTTGCCCTACTCAGTCTCTACTTAAATATCAGGACAAGTGATTTGCTTGCTGTATGGTTCAGTATAATTGAAAGTGTTTCCAGCCTCAAATGGGCAAAAGTCATGACTCAGGTCCCAACAAATCATAAAATTGGCTTAAAGAATCAAAGTTTTTTCAAAGGATACATTCTAGGTTTTTATTTGCTTTTGGTGAGGTTAGTAGTTAGGATACACACAGGTCACTTTTCAGGTCTCTCTCTTCAACACTTAGGCCTAGAAACTTACTTAAAAAAAAAAGAAAGCTGAGATTGCCACATAAGCAGAGGATTCAGGACCTGGGGCTTTATGACATACACCAAATATCCCAAGATTTATGAAAAAAATTCCAAGACCTGGTGACACTGCAACATTTCTTTTCGGTTCTCTTTAATGATGTCCTCTTTTAGCATCTTCTTTTGTCTAGCTGTAAAACCAATAGTAGCTGGTTTAGGGCCAGATTATGATCCCTTATTCACACTGAATAGTACCTTACACCACAAACAGTTCCACTGAATTCAGTGCAGTTAGGTACTACTCCATGTGAGTAAGAAAATACTCTGTAAAGGAGAGGAATGAAATGATGTTATGGAATGATCATGTTATATAAAGATTTATTAATACTAATAACGCAAGAGAGAAAACATTCACGTGAAAAGACAAACATTCAACATGCTAGGCCTCTTTGCTAAACTAGGATATGCCACTGGGATTTGTTTTAAGCAGCTGTAAACTTTTCTGACATCTGTTTCATTGCTTCCTCATTGGCATAGCTGCTACTGAATATCAACAGCACAGGCTACCAACACAGGATGAGAGCGGAGTCAAATCTCATTTTGGGAATTTCTGCTCCATTCTGGAGTTAGGGAAAGTGAGGCTGTGATTTGCTAATGGTCAGGCAGGAAGTACATAAAAAAAGCAGGATCAGAGTCCAGATCTTGTGATTCGTAACCTTAATATTTCTTCATGAGCCCGCAGCAGAGCTCCTGCATATTGCACAACAACATCAGCCTTTAAGAGGACCCAGCTAAAGGGAGAGTGTTCTGACAGCAGGATCCTGAAATAGTATAGGGAGAGGATTAAAGAAATCTGGGGGGGGGGAAAGGGCCTAGAATCAATGACATTGATAGTCATCTATGCAGGATGTGCTGTTCTTGCAGTAAACAAAGCAAAAGAAAAGAGTCTGTTAACTCCAAAGCACATTTAAAGAAAGTGATTTTGGCCAAACTAGATTAACAGCAAATCATTTGAGGTAATTTAAATTGGTTGCTTACACCTTGAGTTTGTTCGATTTCTTTAACTCACCTGAACTTTCACCACTTCCTCTCCTAGCTTCAATTAATCTTGTGTTCTCCAAGCATTGCTAGAAATATAATATGCAGTACAATATTATGAAGCTTTCACAGCGTTCATGCTCTACACATGTTTTCCTGGACAGGTTTCACAGCAAACAAGTCATGCTTTGCTGTCTGGTTAATCCTCTTAATAGAAGTGATGGGGAGCCAGGAGAACCAGCACCTTCAGTTTCCTCTTTGTTGTAACAAGTGGGTGTACAGAGAAACAGCATTGACCCAGTCACTTCCCCGAACTCTACACACATTGGGGGACAAAATTTAACTATTTATGGATATATTTTAACATTAGACGCAAGATGTGTAACACATCACATTCTGGGTTTTCCTTGGTCCTGGGCTTTTCATCCACAGGCTGGCAGTGTCCATGTTGTCTATGCAGGCGTGTTACTCCGTGCCTGGGAAAACAGAGAAAGAAGCTTCTTTCAACAGTAATAACTCCCCCACTGTGTCCAGTATAAGGAGAGCTCTCTATCACCCGGGTCACTGCCATGCCAGGTTTGTGGGAGTATGCAAATAGATAGGCTAGATCCACAACATAGCATGCATGGTTAGTAGGTAGCTCATCTTCAGACATACCAAATATTCCCTTCAGGCACCCTTAAGCTTTTCTCCCACCTTTCTTCTGATCCAGCAGCAGGCTTCCCCCCGCCCCCCATTTCAAAGTGTTCTCTGCTTTGAGAAAACGGTTTATTCCTTCCCACCATCACAGTGGGTTAATTCTGTTCAGAGAGGATTCTATGTTAGTAGTGATATATGTTGACATATGAGACTTGATAGCATCATTTAATGTGATGTTTCAAATGTGCCACTGAATATGCATTGAGACTGTACTGCAGGAAACAACCAATCTGCTTTGGAATTAGGAGTGAAATATGGGAATCCATAGAGAATGTAGATTCATTATTGGGGGCTTGCAGGTTCTCTGTTTGCACTAGAAGATTTCTTGTCAGCTGTCCAGATGTCTGGCTATTTTAACATCCAGAGTGTACTCTCTAATACAAACAGCGCCTTAGAAATGTCTACAAAAAATTAAGTGGTTTTTACTTTTAAATTAAATTATATTTAACATTTAAAAGGTCATATTCATTTACCATTTAAATTATATTTAACATTTAAAAGGCCAAATTCTAAATGGTCCAGGAACACATGCACATTTATGCTGCAAATGAAGAACACACCTGTATTCTGAGTGATAGCAGTTCCCTTCTCCTGAGCCTTCCCACCACCCACTACATACAATATACTCCAGAGCAGTGTGTGTTTGTATAGTGGAACTCTACATGGTTAGGTCAGAAGGCATACGTGTGTAAACATGCAGATCTTATTCCCTGATAATAGACCCTCATTCCCCAATAATATTGCCCCAATATACTCCTGCGTGGCTTCAGTGTTAGAAGGCCAATGGAAACTCTGAAGACTGGCAACCAATTTTCACAATGCCAGAATTTGGCCTTAAATGTTTTCCCTCATCTCCTTCCCTTCCCATCGGCAACAGATCTGCTATGTAGTATCTTGAGGCTGTACTTATTCCATTGCATGAAGTAAAAACTATAAATGCACACTAAGTCATTTGTTCTTTACCCTAATCCAAAACTGGCCTTCTGAAACAGGGTATTGACATATACACCGAAGTACAAATACTAGTATATAGCAGACTGGGACTGGGTCAGTCAGAGCCATTTCCAACCTAAAGCACATAGCAATGGCAAATATACCAGTTTGTTCATTATTTTCTTCCTAGATACAAGGGAGAGAATGTTAAAGCTAAAAATAAACCCCAACACCTGTACTTTTTTCTTGTATGGAAAACTGGCATCCAACAGAACAAGATGACTAACCAGCTCCTGGTGATGAATATTCCTCCCACAGACAGAAATCTTACCTCACCTGTCTCTCCCCGCTGAACTCTGATTGTGCTTGTTCATGTCAGGCAAGCATTTGCAGGGCAAGACTGCAGGCTCTGGGACTGTGCTGAGACATCTTATGCATTTTCTTCCAGCTCTTTGCACAGCCATGTAGGTGCAGCCTGAGTTTAAAAATGACACACAACTTTGATGCGTAGCTCTAGCTAGATTCTAAAGTGCATAACCTGCTACATTAATTTTTATGTGTTTAATCATTATCATCAACTGTTCAGAACAGCTGCAAAAGTTTCAGGCATCCAAACATTAGTTAATGCTTGATTGCTTTGATAGGAAAGAACCTTCCTCCCTCACAAAAACTTCCTCCGTTTCACTGATGTTTCAGATGCAATGCAATTTAAATTTCATTGCCAGTTGCATCTCATTTACAAAGGTAACAGAGTGATGGGAGGGGAGTATGAAATTGGGACTGAGTTGGTAGAACTTTATGGCTAGAACCTAGCCACATATGTCTTCTGTTGTCCGTACTTCTTCTAACAAATAAATACTCCCATGTAATGCAGAAGGAATTAATGTCTTTGAGCCCACTCATAGGTGTAGCCAAATGATTTGAAACCAGAAGCAAGCATGGAATGTTTTATTGTGAGACGGTAATTATCTCGGCCACAGGAAGATCACATTACAGTATCATATTACAGTAGGGAGTGCAATTTTCTGATAGCTAGTGGCATTATGAATGTTGTATTGTGGTCATGTGAGACATGAAAGCATCACTTAATATGAAGTTTGAGCTCTACCACCACATATGCACTGAGATCAGGAAAGAAATTAAAGGGAAAAAAGAACCCTACCTTGCTTTCCTTTTGAGTGTCTCAGTGAAACTGGAGTGGAGGACAGAACGTCAGAGGCTGTAGAAATTGGAAGTAAGATGAAGAGCAGCACAAGGAAACTTTCAGTTTACCCAGTTCTGTGATTAATTTAGTTTCGCTCATTCTTACATCACCTCCCCCCACCATCAGGAATAAGCTAATCTCCCCATCCTTTGAATTACACAGGTGTGCCAACCAGCACACTACATGTTCCAGAGGTTGTCTGCCTTTAATGACCATGTGCAAGTGTAGTGCTGCAGCCACACACTGTACATTTCAAGAGAAGATAACGGCCTATCATAAAAACTTCCTTCTTACCCAAGGGAGACTCTTCTCTCCAAGATCAGAGGAACATTCACAGGCACATAAAAACTTTCACACTGTGACTTCTTTTGCAACACAGACAAAAAAAAATTCCTCCCCAAATGTCATTCTATGATCAGAAAAAGACGAAAAGGATATTCGGTGATCAGGCTGAACTCTGTGTCTGGAAGTTAAGTTACTCACACTCCACTGAGCCCATACCTTATTAGTTCGAGAGATCCTGACACTCTTCTTGGGATAAAAGAAAAAATGACCACATACCCCGCAGCTTAAAAGTCTATGCTATCAAATCTGGTGAAATAGAGAGTGCCGGCCCATGAGGCCAGCTAAAAAAAAACAGCATGCAGAAGGAGAGAGCTGGACACCTTACTACAATGGAGGAGGAACTATCTTTGAAGAGCCTGCGGGCCATACCTCGTGTCCTGCATTACACAGTACATTGCGTATTACTATGATACTACCATACTCCCAATGTCTCCCACATTTGCCTCTCTCCCTATTGTGAGATTGCACTCCATATGTTTTATGGAAATATGCTTATGAGTGTGAATATGATGTAACTGGAATATGCTTTATGCAAGAGGTCTCTTGTAAGGTATCATTACAAAGCTGATAATCGACTGAGTGTGTTAATCTTATTTGTATGCATGTATCATTCTTGTATCTGAAGCTAGAAATATGAAGTATAACTCTGAGGCCCTATTGTAATTATGCAAAGTATGTGCCGTTATGATGGTTTAGAATCTTGATGGCTCCCATTGACTAGAACAATTGGTTGTAAATGGTTTATTTACCTGCAAGCCTTCCTGTGTGAGCCAGCCCAGGAAGAATGGAGGTTGGGGTCCCACAGGACATGTGAGCATGTCACCTCATACTGGAATCCATCTTAAACCTGGTACTTTTCCATTTAGGAGGAGGGTCGGGGACCCAGAGAAACAAAACATTCTTGCCTTGTGCCAAAGCTGTAAAAGGGGGTGGAACAGAATAAAGGTGGCTGCCAGTCATGAGAACACCCCTGTTTTCCACCTAAGAAGTCTGCTGGAACGAACAAGGACTGTACCAGGGGAAAGGATTGGGCCCAGACTAGGAAGGAGTCTAGTCTGTGAAAGAAGCTTATTGGAACATCTCTGAGGGTGAGATTTTACCTGTAAACAGTTTCTTAATGTATTAGTCTTAGGCTTACGTGTTTTTGCTTTATTTTGCTTGGTGACTTACTTTGTTCTGTCTGTTACTACTTGAAACCACTTAAATCTTACTTTTTATTCTTAATAAAATCACTTTTGTTTATTATTGAACCCAGCGTAAGTGATTAATACCTGGGGGGAGCAAAAAGCTGTGCATACCTCTCTATCAGTGATATAGAGGGTGACAAATTTATGAGTTTACCCTGTATAAGCTTTATACAGAGTAAAACAGATTTATTTGGAGTTTGGATCCCATTAGGAGCTGGGTGTCTGGGTGCTGGAGATAGGAGACCTGCTGAGCAGTTTTTGGTTTAAGCCTGCAGCTTTGCGGGTGCGGACCAGACCTGGATCTGTGTTGCAAGAGGCTAGTGTGTCTGGCTCAACAAGGCAAGGTTCTGGAGTCCCAAGCTGGCAGGGAAAACAGGCTCAGAGGTAATCTCAGCACATCAAGTGACAATCCCAAGGGCGTCTCTGTGACCAAACCGGTCACACCTATGACTTTAGAGTTCAGGCCACTGTGTGATGTCCCTAATGATGCCCTTCATTTCAGGATCAGCATCCCTCATTGTCACTAATCTTGTGATTTAGTATGTCCCATATTGTGGCATTATAATTTCACGGCACCTTAGGTAACTGCCTATGTCATCTGTCCCTAAAATTGGCCCTGGGCAGAACATGGATAGGAGATCAAAGGATGAGGTTACATACCATGAACACTGCAACTATATAGGCACAAGTTCAGGATGCAGCAAACCTCCAACATAAGCTCTAAACTCTGAATTCTCCTACTTCCCTCACTATGTGTCAAAATCTCATTTGTAGCTTGGATTTGTTCATTTTAACAATAAAGCATGTTAAAATAATCTATCAGGGAAAGTGCCTGAGAGTTGACCCAAAAGACTAAAGCAGCTGTAGTGATGGGAGCTGTTCTGCTGTCTCTGGTAAACGCATACCAGTACTTAGACCCAGAGCATTTCACATTAATATTATAAGAATTTTGTTCACCAGTTAGACTCTGACCTAAGGAAAACCACATTATTTTGTATGCACAGTAATTACCCATCCATTAATAGTCCTCCATCTATCCCACTCAATCCAATAAATCCATATGATAGCACTATCTAAAGCAGCAAATCCATTTTAAAGCTCTACTGAAGAAAAGCTAAACAAAAATGTGTATGCCACGTGATCATTCAATACTACTCACTAGTACTGTTGACCTGCCATGGGAGCAATAGTAGATTTAAAAATTGAAAGAAACTAACGACAAAACCCAAGAACTACACAGTTCTTCTCTCCCTTCACCCCATCCCACCTCAACCTTCCGGCCCACAATGTCCCACTCGCTGTACATTTAACCTATCCACCAATGGCTGCTACACTATACCTATGAGTTACTTGTGTGAAACAGAAAATGACATCACCAACTTTAAGTACAACCTCCAACTATCTCTGACTTTAATACTCATATTATCCTTGATAAATCACCAACCAGCAGCTCATCTCCACTCAGATTAAAAGGAAGTGTTGGACATATCTGGAATATTTACTCCAGATGCCAACACTGAGTCCCACATGAAGCCATTACATGGAAATCAACTGGTGTGAGGAAATGTGGGTGTCTAAGAGAAACCTTAAGACGAACCCATAGCAGAGACGGCAGAACAGTCAATCTCCACAGTGTAGAGTAATGGAAGCAGCAGTAAATGACAGAGAGGGATGGAAGAGACTCGTTTCCACCTGTGCACCACAGTTGGCTTGAGAAGGACGTAATAATAGTAATAATAATGCGTAATTCCTTCATGGCTTTCCATTGGCTGGCAGGTTGACTCCCTAGGCCAGCCAGAGAGAAATGCTGTTTATGCCATGTATTACTTTCTACCTACTCATCAGTACTAGGGAACATAGAGGGTGACAAGTGGTTGGCATCCGCAGTAGCTCACTTTGGCTGGCCTCAAGAATGGACCTGCTGGCCATTTGGCCGTTATGTCTGCTATCTGGGGGTGGCAAAAAGGGAGCACTTATTTCCACTAGGTTTTCCCAGAAGAAAGCTAGGCATTCCCAAAATTACCCACCCACACTATCCACAGCCCAGAAAACAGACTTTTGATCTACAGCTACACTGCATTCCAGAAAAAAATATTGGCCTCAAATGCTACTGCAGCATAATGCACCAAGACATTCTCTCTGATGAAGAAAGAGCAGTCTGTGTTGTATTTATGACAGCTTACTGATCAAAGCAAGACAGGCTCTTGGATGAGTACACTGTGTCTCTTACACCTTACCAGTGGTATGTGAACAACAGCCAAATGAAGACATTCTTTTTCTAACAGGATATTGGGATAGCTTTGAGGCTCGGAGAGCAGGTGGGATTCCTATTTCCTGCATTGCCATAGGGCATTGACCAGGACATTGGACATATGACCAGGGAAGAGTATAAAAATATTGCTCGGGCATGTAGGAAAGATATCAGGAGGGCCAAATCGCACCTGGAGCTGCAGCTAGCAAGAGATGTCAAGAGTAACAAGAAGGGTTTCTTCAGGTATGTTGGCAACAAGAAGAAAGCCAAGGAAAGTGTGGGCCCCTTACTGAATGAGGGAGGCAACCTAGTGACAGAGGATGTGGAAAAAGCTAATGTACTCAATGCTTTTTTTGCCTCTGTTTTCACTAACAAGGTCAGCTCCCAGACTGCTGCGCTGGGCATCACAAAATGGGGAAGAGATGGCCAGCCCTCTGTAGAGATAGAGGTGGTTAGGGACTATTTAGAAAAGCTGGACGTGCACAAGTCCATGGGGCCGGACGAATTGCATCCGAGAGTGCTGAAGGAATTGGCGGCTGTGATTGCAGAGCCCTTGGCCATTATCTTTGAAAACTCGTGGCGAACGGGGGAAGTCCCGGATGACTGGAAAAAGGCTAATGTGCCCATCTTTAAAAAAGGGAAGAAGGAGGATCCTGGGAACTACAGGCCAGTCAGCCTCACCTCAGTCCCTGGAAAAATCATGGAGCAGGTCCTCAAAGAATCAATCCTGAAGCACTTAGAGGAGAGGAAAGTGATCAGGAACAGTCAGCATGGATTCACCAAGGGAAGGTCATGCCTGACTAATCTAATCGCCTTTTATGATGAGATTACTGGTTCTGTGGATGAAGGGAAAGCAGTGGATGTATTGTTTCTTGACTTTAGCAAAGCTTTTGACATGGTCTCCCACAGCATTCTTGTCAGCAAGTTAAGGAAGTATGGGCTGGATGAATGCACTATAAGGTGGGTAGAAAGCTGGCTAGATTGTCGGGCTCAACGGGTAGTGATCAATGGCTCCATGTCTAGTTGGCAGCCGTTGTCAAGTGGAGTGCCCCAGGGGTCGGTCCTGGGGCCGGTTTTGTTCAATATCTTCATAAATGATCTGGAGGATGGTGTGGATTGCACTCTCAGCAAATTTGCGGATGATACTAAACTGGGAGGAGTGGTAGATACGCTGGAGGGGAGGGATAGGATACAGAAGGACCTAGACAAATTGGAGGATTGGGCCAAAAGAAATCTGATGAGGTTCAATAAGGATAAGTGCAGGGTCCTGCACTTAGGATGGAAGAATCCAATGCACCGCTACAGACTAGGGACCGAATGGCTAGGCAGCAGTTCTGCGGAAAAGGACCTAGGGGTGACAGTAGACGAGAAGCTGGATATGAGTCAGCAGTGTGCCCTTGTTGCCAAGAAGGCCAATGGCATTTTGGGATGTATAAGTAGGGGCATAGCGAGCAGATCGAGGGACGTGATCGTTCCCCTCTATTCGACACTGGTGAGGCCTCATCTGGAGTACTGTGTCCAGTTTTGGGCCCCACACTACAAGAAGGATGTGGATAAATTGGAAAGAGTCCAGCGAAGGGCAACAAAAATGATTAGGGGTCTAGAGCACATGACTTATGAGGAGAGGCTGAGGGAGCTGGGATTGTTTAGTCTGCAGAAGAGAAGAATGAGGGGGGATTTGATAGCTGCTTTCAACTACCTGAAAGGGGGTTCCAAAGAGGATGGCTCTAGACTGTTCTCAATGGTAGCAGATGACAGAACGAGGAGTAATGGTCTCAAGTTGCAATGGGGGAGGTTTAGATTGGATATTAGGAAAAACTTTTTCACTAAGAGGGTGGTGAAACACTGGAATGCGTTACCTAGGGAGGTGGTAGAATCTCCTTCCTTACAGGTTTTTAAGGTCAGGCTTGACAAAGCCCTGGCTGGGATGATTTAACTGGGACTTGGTCCTGCTTTGAGCAGGGGGTGGACTAGATGACCTTCTGGGGTCCCTTTCAACCCTGATATTCTATGATTCTATGATTCTGCTGTTACCAATACATAGAGGCAGCAGCAAGCAAACACACAAGAAAGCAGCTGTGCTCCAAATTGCTCATTTCCCTCACACATGCACAGACCATACAAAAACAGCTGGATTGTCCAGTCACAAAGTATCACACCTGTCTTCTTCACTGGAGGCAATGTTAGCCAATGTAAAAAATACTTGGGGATTCTGGTTCACACATCTGCTGCTTCACCTGTTAATTTCATTTTATCATGCAGGATTTTCTTGACAGTGAACAGCAGACAACCATCACGTTGGAGCTGGTGTGCAAGATTTGGAACCATTTAAGCCACTCTGTCAAGGTTCCTCCCCCACTCTGAACGCTAGGGTACAGATGTGGGGACCTGCATGAAAACCTCCTAAGCTTATCTTTACCAGCTTAGGTCAAAAACTTCCCCAAGGTACAAAATATTCCACCCTTTGTCCTTGGATTGGCCGCTACCACCACCAAACAAATACTGGTTACTGGGGAAGAGCTGTTTGGAAACATCTTTCCCCCCAAAATACTTCCTAAAACCTTGTACCCCACTTCCTGGACAAGGTTTGGTAAAAAGCCTCACCAATTTGCCTAGGTGACTACAGACCCAGACCCTTGGATCTTAAGAACAATGAACAATCCTCCCAACACTTGCACCCCCCCCGCCTTTCCTGGGAAACGTTGGATAAAAAGCCTCACCAATTTGCATAGGTGACCACAGACCCAAACCCTTGGATCTGAGAACAATGAAAAAGCATTCAGTTTTCTTACAAGAAGACTTTTAATAGAAATAGGAGTAAATAGAAGTAAAGAAATCCCCTCTGTAAAATCAGGATGGTAGATACATTACAGGGTAATTAGATTCAAAACATAGAGAATCCCTCTAGGCAAAACCTTAAGTTACAAAAAAGATACACAGACAGAAATAGTTATTCTATTCAGCACAATTCTTTTCTCAGCCATTTAAAGAAATCATAATCTAACACATACCTAGCTAGATTACTTACTAAAAGTTCTAAGACTCCATTCCTGGTCTATCCCCGGCAAAAGCAGCATATAGACAGACAGAGACCCTTTGTTTCTCTCCCTCCTCCCAGCTTTTGAAAGTATCTTGTCTCCTCATTGGTCATTTTGGTCAGGTGCCAGCGAGGTTACCTTTAGCTTCTTAACCCTTTACAGGTGAGAGGAGTTTTCCTCTGGCCAGGAGGGATTTTTAAGGGGTTTACCCTTCCCTTTATATTTATGACACACTCTATGAATAGTTGTGAGATTTTTGCCCAAATCCATTATCCTTAATAACACACACACACCCTTGCAGTGCTTTAGGTAATCAAGCCTGATGCCATGTTACTGTAACGCTGACAGACACCAGTCATCAGCAGGCAGGATCAAACCTGGGGCCTCTGGAGCTTAGTGCATGAGCCTCTACCGCATGAACTAAAAGCCATCTGGCTGTTAGCTAAGGCTGTAGAGCAGACTCATTTTCTCTCTCTTTCTCTCTCTAAGGGGTCTCGGTGCCACTAAATGGGACAGAACACCACACCCAGAAGGTGTATGGGTTACCTACTTCCCCTAGGTGAGGAAGCGTGTCCTGAACTTGAGACTTCCCAGTTGAAATCCTGGACGAGCCCCCACTTGTAACACTGACAGACCCTGGTTAGTGGGAGGGATCGAACCTGGGACCTTAGTGCATGAGCCTCTACCTCATGAGCTAAAGCAGCAGGCTGTTAGCTCAGGCTGTAGAGCAGACTCATTTTCTCTCTCTAAGTGGTCTTAGTGCTACCAGATGGGACAGAACACCACACCCAGAAGGTGTGTGGGTTACACTACCTCCTACATGATTAAACTATCACTACTACGCTCTTACATCTCCTGCGCTGGGGGTTTGGGGACCAGGAGAATAAGGCAGGTCACGGGCAGCTGAATGTAAGGAGAGAATTCAACCTTTGATTGAAATTCAACCCCACCATCACCTTCTTCTAACATCACTCACACAGGGCTAGTGGAGAACTAGTACCCTATCTGATCACAAATCAGGACAGCTGATAGTATAAGAATAAGTGGTAGTGATACTGATCTCTAAGGTCATTGAACTAAAACTTAAATAGCTAAAGCCTCAGCTCTACCAGCTTTCTTCATCTCTCATCTGGTTTATGGCAATGTGATATACCTGGGCATGAAGATACCATCCCTTAAGAAACTCCAACTAGTATAGAATGCTGCGGTGCAGTGGTTCTCAACCAGGCTACGTGTACCCCTGGAGGTACGCACAGGTCTTCCAGGGGGTACATCAACTCATCTAGATATTTGCCTAGTTTTACAACAGGTACATAAAAAGCACTAGCAAAGTCAGTACAAACTAAAATTTCGTACAGACAATGAGTTGTTTATACTGCTCTATATGTATACCAGTGGTTCTCAAACTGTGGGAGAGTTTGTTTTAATGCAGTCACCAGAGCCAGCATTAGATTCGCTAGGGCCCAGGGCAGAAAGCTGTGCGGTACTGAACCCAAAGCCTGAGTTTTTAAGTGAGGTGAAACTTGGGGCACGCCAGACAAATCAGACTCCTGAAGGGGGCATAGTGGTCTGGAAAGGTTGAGAACCACTGCTGCACTGCATCTCCTCAGCAACACAGGCTACCACAAGGCCAAAATAACCTGTCCTCTGATCTCTATACTGAATCAATACTGCATATAATACTGAATCAACTCAAAATCTTGGTCATTATCTTTAGAGCCCTCTGCAGATATAAAAAAATTGGATCCGCATCTGATCCACATCCAAGATAATTAACTTGTATCCGACCCATGAGCCATACTCCACCTTTTATATGTATCCACATCTGCACCAGCACTGTAAGAGCCTTGCGCAGATACAAAAATTTGGATCTGCATCTAATCCGCAAGCCGCAAAGATGGTAAACCATACAACGGCATCCGTGAATGAAGATATCTGCAGATATAAAGCAGTTATCCACGGGTTTGCATGGCTCTATTTATCTTCACAGAGTTCAATAGCCTGGGACCAGAATACCTAAAAGATCATCTAGAGATCAGGATGAAGACCACGGTTGATAACTCCTCTCTTCTGGCACAATGGAATTCTCTACATTGAGGGCAAAGCTCATCTGTGCAGGAGATAGAGCTTTCTTGGGGGCTGGTCCAAGAATGTAGAATGAATGCCCAGGAGCTATGAACCATCACAATCTTTACCACCTTCCATTCCAAATGCAAGATGGACTTTTTTTTTAACCTTGCCTTCTCTACAATAAACAGCATGTATTTCACAAAAAATAATCAAAAAGCCTACAAGAACAAAACACTCAATTGCACACACAGTTCTCCCTCGGGGGAGAAGCAAAGAGAGAGAATGAAGCACAAATGAATAATGATAGTCACATCACTTAATGTGCTACTGGAAGGTGCTCAGATACTACAGTGATGAGGGCGGTGTAAGAACCTATATAGAATAGAAATGCTGGAGAGAGAAAAAGAGAGAGATCTGTGATTGCAAGTAAAATTATTATTTAATTGCAAAGATTTTCTACTGCAAATATTTTTTCAGAACTGTGTGCTAAATCAGAGACCTGATAAATCTGTACATCCATGGATTTCAAATATGTAAAACTGTTGAAAATCTGTTGTTGCTTCACTTTACTTGCCAAGGCCTGAGTGCTGTGTTTGTCCTCCAACAGCAGATGATATCACAATTGCAAGGCTTTGTAATGTTTGGTTTGCTTGGGTGGGTTATAAACTTATCTGTAGGCAGCAGCAGCTGCACCTAATGATTTTTAGTCAGAGGGAGAGAGAAAAAGATTCAGGGGAAGACAGACGTTACTCATGCTCAGTCTCTGAAAGGAAGGGCATCAAAGCCAACAGTAAGTCATTCTGTCAGGCCGAGCTCCTGTACATTCAGAGAAACACAAATTAATCCACTATTTGTCGTAGCACCTTTTAGTTCATGCCCTGGTTTCAGAAACCAGCCTGTGAGGTGCATTAATGTTGATGGCTGCTGCGGGTGCTCAGCACCTTTTAGCAGTCACATAGCATTTTGCAGGATAAGTCCATACAAGTGCAAGAAGGTTGCAATGTTATGTCTTGAAGAGATTGGCTGCTGTTGCAGTACAAACACCAGTTCCTGAACTCAGGTCTAGGCAGGTCATAGAATCAGACTGAAGAGGCAGTCATTTGATTAAAAGGATATTAGATTTAGGTGTGATGACAAAGCAGGGGGTGAGGACACGGAAATTTATTTTTGGCAAATTTTGGTTCAAAAAGACAATATCCTCCTGAGATCAGCTATTCTCCCAAGAGTCCCATGTTCTTGGGCTGAAGACTAGTGAGAATAGCTGTTCCTGCAAATTTTTGGCTGCATACAAACCAGAACCATACAATACGTTCCTTCCGGTTCTGAAACTAACCTACAACGCTGAAGCAGCAAATGCAGATCCAAGGACTTGAACCTAGGTCTTCCCTGAAATAGGAAGGGGGGTGGATTAGGGGCTGCGATTTTGGCCCATCTCTATTTTCAGTTTTTAAGTTTACATATGCTGTATATGCCATCAGATGCATGCCCACAGCTCCCATTAAAGTCAACGGGAGCTGCATTTTTTCACATATCCTTTTACTTATTTGGGATCTTTACCTATTAAGTGAACATTGCAGTTTATATTTAAGAAATTGGCATGCTGTAAGGGTACGTTAACATTCTGGTTTCCCCAAGAGCAATACATAGATACAATCTTATGAACCAAATGTTAACAATCCTTTGTGGCTGGAAAATGAAATGACACAGCTGAAAGGACCTGGCCCAGGGACAACTGGGGAGGCGGGTGAGGGGAGGTGTGAAGACGGTCAGTCCTTATAATAGATTAATTGCATCCCAGCTGTTCACCTGTACCATCCTGTGATAAGGGCCTGTTGTTATAATCCTTCTGAAAAATAACAACTCGACATGCACAGTACTTCCCATGCTGTTTCAATGGGAGTTATGTTCCAAACTGCACATTAGTCACAGATTATTGATAGGACATTAAATTCCAGCAGAGCCAGAACAAGTTTTCACAGGAAGGTTGACTTAATAACTGTCCCACTGACTGCATGAAGCCAGGATGGAGGGAAGAGGAGCATCAAGCCGATGTGCTGTTCTAGGCAGCTCGATATTATGCAAACCACAATTTATTTCACTGGGTGTTTGCATGAAAAAAGAGTTCCACGAATATAACAGTGGATCTGGAGGAGCAGCACAGAGGACAGTGTCAATTGTTTTTCTCAGTGCTGCTGTCCAAAGCAGTAATATTGACTGTGGGAAGTGGTTACTTTGCACTGTCTGTGTACGTCTCATTATGAAGCCATGGAGTGATTTTCCTCCCCTTTGTTTTTTACACTATAATTAAAAATAAGACAATCCCCAAATACCAAATACTATGTTAAGGGCATTACTTAAACCAAATAAAGACAAGAAAATCTCTCCTTGTCCCTCGTTGCCCATGCTATACCACTTGTGAGGTCTCCTGTGCTTCTGAGACTCTAACAGAGCTACTCTGAGATCACAAAGAACTCCCTGCAAACATCAAAAGATGAGCCATTTCTCCCTCCATAAACTAAAGAATATTGCGACCACTTTAATCCCTGCTTCTTTTGAAGTCTAAAAGCCTAGGGCAGATACTCGACTGCAAAATAAAACTTTCCTTGGCTCCACCTAGTAAATGAAACACAAAATGACAATCAAATGAATTTCCTGAAGCCTGACACTTACTCATTATTTATACAGCACCTAATAATCTACATGCTTATATCTGACCCTTCTTTTTTGATAATAATTTATAGGTAATATTTCCATTTTATTATCAGGGTTGTTTTGAAGAGTCTCTGAAAGCATAATGATCCTTCCGTTTTGTTTTTACTAGGGCTGTTGATTAATCGCAGTTAATTCACGCGATTAACTAAAAAAAATTAATCGTGATTAATCGCACTGTGATACTATAGAATACCAATAGAAATGTATTAAATATTTTTGGTGTTTTTCTACATTTTCAAATATATCAATTTCAATTACAACAGAGAATACAAAGTGCACAGTGCTCACTTTATATGATTTTTATTACAAATATTTACACTGTAAAAATGATAAACAAAATAAATAGTATTTTTCAATTCACCTCATACAAGTACTGTAGTGCAATCCCTTTATGATGAAAGTGTAACTTACAAATGTAGTTTTTCTTGTTACATAACTGCACTCAAAAACAAAACAATGTAAAACTTTCGAACCTACAAGTCCACTCAGTCCTACTTCTTGTTTAGCCAATCGCTAAGAGAAACAAGTTTGTTTACAGCTATGGGAGATAATGCTGCCAACTTCAGCAAAGAAAGTGAGAACAGGCATTCACATGGCATTGTTGGCTGACGTCCCAAGATATTTACATGCCAGATGCACTAAAGATTCATATGCCTCTTCATGGTTCAGCCTTTGTTCCAGAGGACATGCTTCCATGCTGATGTTGCTCATTAAAAAAATAATGCGTTAATTAAATTTGTGACTGAACTCCTTGGGGGAGAATTGTATGTCTCCTGCTATGTTTTACCTGCATTCTGCCATATATTTCATGTTATAGCAGTCTCGGACGATGACCCAGCATATGTCGTTCGTTTTAAGAACGCTTTCACTGCAAATTTGACAAAATGCAAAGAAGATACCAATGTGAAATTTCTAAAGATAGCTACAGCATTTGACCCAAGACTTAAGAATCTGAAGTGCCTTCCAAAATCTGAGAGGGACAAGGCGTGGAGCATGCTTTCAGATGTCTTAAAAGAGCAACACTCCAAAACTCAAATCACCAGAAAAAAAATCCACCTTCGCTGGTGGCATCTAACTCAGATGATGAAAATGAACATGCGTTGGTCCACGCTGCTTTGGATGGTTATTGAGCGGAATCCATCATCAGCATGAATGCATGTCCTCTGGAATGGTGGTTGAAGCATCAAGGGACATATGAATCTTTAGTGCATCTGGCATGTAAATATCTTGTGATGCCGGCTACAACAGGTGCCATAAAAATGCCTGTTCTCACTTTCAGGTGACCTTGTAAACAAAAAATAGGCAGCATTATCTTCTGCAAAAGTAAACAAACCTGTTTGTCTGAATGATTGGCTGAACAAGAAGTAGGAACGAGTGGACTTGTAGGCTCTAAAGTTTTACATTGTTTTATTTTTGAAGGCAGGTTTTTTTGGTACATAATTCTGCATTTGTATGGTTCAACTTTCATGATAAAGAGATTGCACTACCGTACTTATATTCGGTGAACTGAAAAATACTACTACTTTTGTTTTTTACAGTGCAAATATTTGGAATAAAAAATAAATATAAAGTGAGCACTGTACACTTTGTATTCCGTGTTGTAATTGAAATTAATTTATTTGAAAATGTAGAAAACACCCAAAAATATTTAAATAAATTTAAATGGTATTCTATTATTGTTTAACAGTGCGATTAATCACTATTAATTTTTTTAAATTGCTTGACAGCCCTAGTTTTTACTCCTACTTATCTTCAGTCTCCCTACATCACAGTAACTATCTCTGTAGAGGAGGAGAGCTAGGTGCAGTCACTTCAGTGTAACTGCTGAATCAAAAATGGCTAGATGAGGAACTATGGAGAGACCCAGGGTACCTTCTGCACTTCAGGGACAGAACATGCTGCCTCCCCAGCACTATTACTGGACAAAGAGTGAAGGACTGATCATGATACACAGCCATTTATCTAGGCAGTCTTCAAAAAGGGAGTAGAATCAAGTGACCCAGAAGTCTTTGCTTGCCTGTGTGTATTCTTCATATGGCTTAATGGTTATATAGAATGCTTGCAATATTATTACAATTCAGCATAGTATTTGTGAACCCATGGGTTATGTTCATCCTGTCTGTACTGATGTTTGGGATTTGTATAACAGGTACAAGAGGAGAAGACCTAAATGGGAAGAAAGAAACAGGAAGGTGAGGCCCTGCTGAGAGGAGACAGCCAGGAGACTGAGAACTAGGCATTTGCTCTGTTTGTGTATGTTGCTGTGCTGAGCTTGATGAATCAGACGGGGAGAGGACAATTAATCCTGTTGTGTAAAACAATCTGATGAGCAGGCTGTCAACACAACTGGTACCATGACTCAGAACATGAGAGGTAAGCTTGTTCTGGTTTCCGATAATGGAGGACATTACATTAAAGCACTCATTTGTGGGACAAGACCTTCATTATCTGAACAAGACATTTTTACCTCAGGTTAACTGATCTGTCAATTCACTCAATGTACTTTCCACACTTGTAAAAAGCTAGTGTGTTCCAACATGTTTGATACAGGCTATGGATGTAAAACACAAAATTGATAAGCAATTAACGCAAGGCAAAAAATTCTACTGAGGACAAGTGCTATATAATTTACCTTACAAAAAAACAAGTAATTATACTGTGAACACTACAAAGTCTCCTAGTTGAAATGGCATCTATTACTCCAACAATCCCACACAGACATTATCAAAAACTCCTAGCCATGTCCCCTTTTTGACTCTCTGATTCTATGAATATTCCTTTGCCTTGGTACTTTAGTGAAGTGTTCTTAATGAACTGGTGCTGCTCTATTCTCTTCATAGGCAAATATTTCTGCTGAAGCGGATCCCCGATAGCGGCCGACACGTACACACACAATGCAGATTGGTGAAGTTTCCTACTATCTGCTAGTTACATGACAGGAAATCAGTTTAACCTCCATTACAATATTAAACCAGTGGAAATTACAGTTAAATTATCTTACAAAGTCTGACTCAAAGAAATTAAAGCTGAACCTTTGAGTTTGAGTTAAACCTCAACAAAGTTGTTTAAGTCACTATAGAGCAGGGGTGGGCAAACCTTTTAGCCCGAGGGCCACATCTGGGCATGGAAATTGTTTGGCGGGCCACAAATGATCACAAAATTGGAGGTTGGGGTACGGGAAGCGGTGAGGGCTCTGGCTGGGGTGCGGGCTCTGGGGTGGGGCTGGGGATGAGGGGTTGGGGTGCAAGAGGGTTCTCTGGGCTTGGACTGATAGGTTCAGAGGGTGAGAGGAGGATCAGGAATAGGGCAGGAGGTTGGGACACAGGAGGGGGTCTGGGTGCAGGCTCCAGGTGGCGCTTGCTTCAAGCAGGCCCCAGAAGCAGTGGCATGTCCCCCTTCCAGCTCCTACACAGAGGCGCTGCCCCCGTCCTCAGGCTCCATCCATGCAGCTCCCATTGGCCATGGTTCCTGTCCAATGGGAGCTGCGGGGGCAGCAGCGTGTGGAGCCCCCTGGCTGCCCCTACGCCTAGGATCCAGAAAGGGGGACATGCTGCTGCTTCCAGGAGCTGCGCAGAGCGGGGCAGGGCAAGCTCCTGACCCCACTCCCCAGCTGGAACGCCAGAGCAGGGCAAGCTCCGGACCCCGCTCCCTGGCGGGAACTCGAGGGCCGGATTAAAACTTCTGGAGGGCCGGATACAGCCCCTGGGCCGTAGTTTGCCCACCCCTGCTATAGAGCCATAATAGTGACTCACTCCATACAAATGCTTTCGTCCTGCAAACACTTAGGCACGCTGTGTTGCCTACCCCAAATGTTCAAAAATCATGAGTCGGATCTCAAAATATAATGAGAGTGACTCAAAAATAAGATATTTTAAAATAATAAGTTGTGGGGAGGTTACTTGCCTTTTGTTTTTTCAGCCTTTAGAGTTTACATTTTCCAGCTTTTTCTCTGCAACCATGAAGCCTAGAAATTAATTTTTTTTAAATGAAAGCTGAGATTGATTCTCGTGACTCCAGGTGCTGGAGCTTTAAGACCACCACCCAATATCACAGAAGCTGGCAACACTGCCAAGGTGAATAGTCCCATTGAACTCAATGGAACTAGCCACACATGCAACTGTTTGCAGGACCAACGCTTAAGGCTGCTACTAGCTTTCCATTATAAGTACAATATTTATGCATATACCAACTTCCTTTAAGAAATCCTGTTCCACTTTATTTTTTATCATGTGTGGTCTCCTGCCAGATATCATGCATGTAAAAAAACTGAGATTAATTGAACAAGGAAGGCGTAGCAGAGATGGGAGAATTTTACTTAGATTTGTCTTTTCAGTTTCACATCTTTCATATATATATTTAAAAATAGATTGGTGTAGAAACTCCAGATTTGTTTTATTCCTTTGTCTGCAATAAAGACAGTGCCTTTGAGATTTTTAGGGGAAGGGTTGGCGTTAATTTCCCAAATACTTCTCTCTAATTCTGCATTATGAATTCCACTGCTCTCAGGTTGATATACTATAGGTAAGGCTCTGTGTTTGTCACGGAGGTCATGGATTCCGTGATTTTCTTGGATTTCTGCAGCAGCTGGTGTGTCTGGCCTGGGGGCTGCCTGAGCAGTTCAGGCAGCCCCCAGGCCAGGCACACCAGCTGCTGCGGGTGCAATCTCTGCTCCCCCCCTCCCAGCCCCCCAGCAGCAGGAGTTTGGGTGTGTGGGGAGATGCTCAGGGCTGGGGATTGGGGCAGTGCTTACCTGAAGCGGGGGGCTCCCCTCCCTCAGATCCTAGCTCCACATGCTGCCTTTGCCGGCAGACACCGCCCCCGCAGCTCCCATTGGCCATGGCTCCCAGCCAATGGGAGCTGCAAAACCGGGGCTTGGGGAGGAGCAGAGGCAGCATTTGGAGCTCAGGAGCCAGGTAGGGATCTCGCCCCAGCCCCACCAACCCTCCCACCCCAGCACCCGCAGGGCCTCCCCAAGGCCGCATCCCTCCCTCCCCCCCACGGCCATCCCGAGTCCTCCCACAAGTTTTAGTCAGGGGTATACAGTGAATTTTTGTTTACTGCCCATAACCTGTCCATGACTTTTACTAAAAATACCCGTGACTAAAACGTAGCCTTAACTATAGGACATTTGCAGCCACAGATTGCAGGTTCTTAAAACCTATAGATGGACTAGCAGGATTAAAATACAAATAAACTGTGGTTCTACTCTTTAAAGAGACTAAGTGTAGATTATGAAGATTTACATTTGTTGTGTCTCAATGATGCCTAATCAAATGTGTTTACTTTACAATTACAAGAAACTTCTTATTGGCTTTAAAATCAACCTGAGTTCTTTCCTTCTTGTATATTGCCAACAACAATAAAGGCCAGAGAAATGCCCGATGTATATCCTTCACTGCATTTCTTCAAATTCTGCCTTCACTGTGAAACTCCATTAGTGTCATTAGGTTTACACAGCTGTAAAGCACACAGGAGTCGAGCAGAGGTTTCAGAATCTATGGCTTGATTCAAAATACAAAAAAAAAAAAAAAAGGGTAACTGCTAAAATATGCAATTTATCTATTGTGAGATTTCCTAGTGGGAACATTCACTGATTTGCTGGATCATCTGCCATGCTGCCTCTCATGCTCAGAAAAAAAATTATACACCCAAAGATGCCTATAACATTCCTACAGGCTCTTTGTATGGTAAATTGCAGACAGGATAGATTTTCCAAGGAAGTATGAAAAAAAGTGATGAAGTAGTATTGCACATAGGAAGAACATGGAAGCTGACTCCTGACATTACCATGCAGCGATTAAAGGATATAATCTGAGCAGGCCTGTCTGAACCTATGCTGAACGACCATTCATGCGACCAGGCATCTGGCTTACCAAAATCCCAGTCTTCCAATTAGGTCCATGTTATGCCCAGGCAAAACCCCATTGAAAGGCCTGCCAATGCAGACCTGATTGCAGGGCTGGGACCTAGCAGAGCTGGTAGAAGAATTGTCACAGCATATTTAATAATGTTTTCCCATCAGTTGCCAAATAGGTCATTCAGTAAGGTATTATTTTCCCACTAGTCAACCAGCTCGCTAGATAAATACATCAGCAAATACAACTATTCTCTTCTCTGGCCTATTAGCAAATAATGTATTCAGAAATTATTTCTTTCAGTATCCTACCTGCTCTACTGAGTAGTGTTCACAGTGCAATGCACATAGACAGCGTGATTACCACTTAGTGGCCATCAACAGAACTGCAGTCTTAGAAAAAATGGTTATTTTTTTCCATTCTCTAACTATGATAACCTGTCTGAACATATAGGCCTTGATCCTGCAGTTGGCTCCTCATGTGCAGACCCCACTACCTACATGAAACCTGATCAGTGGGGCAGATTCTCAGCTGGTAAAAACTGTCATAGCTTGTCAAGGTTCCTACCCCACTCTGAACTCTAGGGTACAGATGTGGGGACCTGCATGAAAACCTCCTAAGCTTACTTTTACCAGCTTAGGTTAAAACTTCCCCAAGGTACAAATTAATTTTATCCTTTGTCCTGGAATATCCACTGCCACCACCAAACTCTAACTGGGTTTACTGGGAAACGTAGTTTGGACACGTCTTTCTCCCCTAAATCCTCCCAACCCTTACACCCCACTTCCTGGGAAAGGTTTGGTAAAAATCCTCACCAATTTGCATAGGTGACCACAGACCCAAACCCTTGGATCTGAGAACAATGAAAAAGCATTCAGTTTCCTTACAAGAAGACTTTTAATAGAAATAGAAGTAAATAGAAGTAAAGGAATCACCTCTGTAAAATCAGGATGGTAGATACATTACAGGGTAATTAGATTCAAAACATAGAGAACCCCTCTAGGCAAAACCTTAAGTTACAAAAAAAAACACACAGACAGAAATAGTTATTCTATTCAGCACAGTTCCTTTCTCAGCCATTTAAAGAAATCATAATCTAACACATACCTAGCTAGATTACTTACTAAAAGTTCTAAGACTCCATTCCTGTTCTATCCCCGGCAAAAGCAGCATATAGACAGACACAGACCCTTTGTTTCTCTCCCTCCTCCCAGCTCTTGAAAGTATTTTGTCTCCTCATTGGTCATTTTGGTCAGGTGCCAGCGAGGTTACCTTTAGCTTCTTAACCCTTTACAGGTGAGAGGATTTTTCCTCTGGCCAGGAAGGATTTTAAAGGGGTTTACCCTTCCCTTTATATTTATGACATAGCTCCATTGAAGAGCTGCCCCAATGGATCTCCACACAGGCTCAGTGTTCATGGGGTCAATTTCAGGATCAGAGCCTTAGACAGCAATTAAATGAACAATTTGGCATCTACGAGCTTAACATACAATACATTAACAACAAAAACTTTTTTAGGTTATGTGCATAAAGGCATGAATTCAAAAGGACAGTATCAATATTAAGAAATAGTTTGCTATGCTGGGCTAAAAAGTGATCCATAAATGAACACAGAGGCACTCTTGAAATTAACCTGAAGGACAGTAATAAATCTTCATCACCTCCAACCTCCTGAAATTTCAATAGGGATGCAACAAAATATAACTGACCAAATCCTCAGAGGGCTTAAACTCTGGTTTAAATCTCTCTCACACAAACACACACACACACACACAGACCCTCACACAGGCAGGGCTATCCTGTAGTGAAATCCATGGAGTTATATCAGAAGACAACTACCCCAATTTTTTCCTAGGGTTTCTCTCCTAGTGCAGGGTAGGGTTGTGAGCTGCAGTTTCCTGGTCCATTTCCAACTAAGGCAATTATTCTTGGAAAAGTGTTGCTGGGGCTGTTAACTGGCTGATGCATTCTGTCTGAGACACGACTGCCTTTCAATGATGGGTGAAGCAGTGTCTGTATATGATCCATATAGCACTTCACGATCTTTCTGGATGAAACATCCTTTACTGGTTGTTTAACCTGTGGGACTGAGTGAAGCCATTTTGTAAGCATGAGGTATTATTAATACTCCCCCTTCCTGCGAGCCTAGGGAAAAATCTCACTTGGGTTTATCACAGATTTTAAAAAATTTCTTCATATTATGGCTTTGTATAGAAGTTCAAAGCTTGACTCATAGTAAAAAATAAGTTTGATTTTTAAAAACAGCTTTTGTAGCCTTTGTCTAGGTGACTTAGCTTTAAAATGTTTAATTACTAATTTCAAAAGGCAAAAGAAGTGGCTATTCCTAAAGTCCACCTCTTTGCTCAACGCTTTCTTCTATCCAGTACTCCACAATACTTAGATGTCTAAAATATATTTTGGAAGAAAAATGTCATCACTTTGAGTGTTCAGAGATTTAACTTTGATCAGAAAATTTACTGGCAACTGTGTCATTGGTGGTGTAATAATCTATGGAGGTATGCTTCTAATTGACAGAGACAAATCCCTCTCACTTAATTCTACAGTGGGATAGGGGAAAATATCTATTTTCTTTGTAAATCCATACTTCCATGCTTTCATAGAGATGGATATAATCTCCTCCAATTGGAGAAAAGATAATGGGAGAAATTACAAGAAGCAGTGTATTCATGAGTGTCCCTGTATATAAACTGCTCTTGAAAAGTGAATTAAAAGAATCAGACTATACTTCTTTTTATGTAGTCTATTGTGTTACCTATAATACTACGTTATTAGCATAAATCCATATGCAATATGACATGAAGCAACCCAACTTGCTGTTCATATTCGCTTTACAACTGCTTTAGTAATTGTAATGAAAAGAAATGCAACAATGGCAAACCGACAAGCAAAAGTTAGATTCCCAGACAGCTAATCCTGCTTTTATGTTTGGTTTACTTTGAACCAAATATAAAGCTATTATTATCAGTGTCATCAAGAGGCAACATTCAAGGGAACATTTTTTAATCACGGCAAAAAATGTTGATATTTCATCATCTGGCAAAGTTATTCTTTAAAACAATCTTTTCCCAGCAACTTCACACTCAAACAGTACTTTATAAGGCAAAGGAATTCTAGAAGTGAGTCAATTTTCATACCGTGGTAGTCATATGCAAGCCAATGGGAATGTCCAGAAGGAAACAATGTCATTAATTGGCAAAGGGGCAGCTGCATTGACCATCTTAAACAAGATTTAGTCTTTGAAAATCTACAGCTTAAAGACCAAATTATGAAACTTCAATTTAACTGTTATTTCCATTTTAACATATGGATGGAAAAGCTGGAAATCCACCAAATGTTTATACAGGCATTTCAATGCCTTCAAAAGCAAATCCCTTAGGAAAGTACGAGGTATTAATGAATTTATAATCAATACTGAGCTTCATCAGAGAATTCAATAATCCCGAAGCTCTAATGTTATCCAGTAAAGAAGAGAGAAATATCTTGGATAAGTGTTAAGCATGAAGCCAGAGAACGCTGTTGCCTGCTGACTGTGAGGGTGTTGGCTCATGCTTTTGCTGTGACAATGCACAGGTTGATTATACCCCACGTCCTGCAACGAAGATTCACTAACTGGGCAAATCAACTTCGGTGGCTGTCTGGCTACCAGCTGGCAGACAAAACAGTAAAGCCATTGTGACTCTCAACACTTCGTTAAGGCATTTCAAAAACTGCACCGTGTCGAGTCTCTTCCCTTATAAACTTTAAAAAGCCGCCTCTGGGAGGTGAACATCTAGGTCACAGCAGTGTGCCTAGAACAGTTTACATTTCAGATTGTTTTCATTAGTCGCAGCTCTGATATGTCTGAGTCTACGCTGAGGAATAATCTTTGAACAAGACTCACACACAGCTGCAAACATCTCCCAGTCTTCTCAGTCACTAGCTGCAGCCTGTGTGCAGTGGGGAGATCTATGTGAGCCTCATTACTTTCTTCTGGTATTTTTCACTCTAAAAAGCAATTCACACATATGATGTTTACCCCTCTGAGGAATGCATCTGCTGTATTTCATTGTACACTTTTTAGAAGTGCAGCCATGTAATTATAAAACTTGGTGAAATAACTACTGAAAATAGGTGATGTATTTTCAAATCGATATCTGCCCTGATTATTCCAGTAGCTTGAGAGTTATGAACCTTGGGGGGGGGGGGGGTGTTCTGAGTCTTACAAGCCTCAATCATCTATTGTCTTTTATGTTACTGCTGTGAAAAGACGGGAAAGAGATGCTGAATCTCTACAGAAATATCTAATAAGGCATTGTAACGTGATCAGTAGTTTAACATTTTTACCAAATTTACTTGATTCATTAAGGCTTTTTTGGTGTATTTGAGGAGGGATGATCCCTTGATTCCTCCAGGATTTTGAAGAGATGCCCCCTTCATCTACCCTCTTGATGCTCACAAGCATCACGATACCACACATTGAATGCAAACACATTGCAAGTGGCCACGGGGCAGAGGGTAATTTAGCACAATTGTTAGAAAGTACTTAGTATGAATGCGTGACAGATTTGTATTCTAGTTACATTGCAACATGATGACACTGAATTCAACTGGGGGAGTTGTTCAACCATGAGTAGAGACTGTTCACGTCTAAGGGGTTGCAGGACTGGGTCCTCAGAGGGTAGCTTTTTCATAGAATCATAGAAGATTAGGGTTGGAAGAGACCTCTGGAGGTCATCTAGTCCAACCCCCTGCCCAAAGCAGGACCAACCCCAACTAAATCATCCCAGCCAGTGTTGACAGATTTTAGGAAGGTCAGAGAACAGTCAAGATATTTGTCTCCCTACCTGCATCTATCATCAGGGCTTAAGATCGCCCAAAATAAAAACCAACAAGGGAGTGTAGGAGTAAAATGCAGGTATGTTTATTAGACCAACAACAGTCAAACAAGGTAAGTAAACGGGATATGCTGTAAAGGACTGCCAACACAGTTAAGTAAGGTAAATAGGTAAAGGAGACACTATAACTATACTGACTGTGACCAAAAAGGGTTTACTCCCTCTCCAAGACAGGTCCCAGGTAAGGGGTATGGGGAACTTGAAAGGTCTCTACCATTTCTTGCAGCTTGCGTCTGGAGCTTCACGACCTCATGACACAGATTGGGTCCGGAACCGACCAGGTGACTCAGCAGGGTGAGGAGTGGACCTCAGGCAACAGGTAGGTGGTAACTCTGCTTGATGCTGGTGATTCTTCTTTCTCCTACCCTGCATCGACGTGGCTGCAAGTAAGATCCAGGTGAGAGGGTGGCAGCTAGCAGCTCACCCTTGCAAGTGTGTTAAACAATCCCGCAACTCTAAGGTGCGATGTTCTGGCTTATGCTCCTGAGTAAAACACACTGCTGTGGTCCAGCACTCTGCCACTCAGATAGGCAGCCCCGTCCTTCTGGCATGCTAGCCCTTATATGCCCTGCTGTTCCTGGTCAGATTGAATGTCACATGGTTATTTGGTTTCCCATCTTTTCTGTAGAAAGGGCGGAAAACTATACCTGAGGAGCGGGAAGAAGGGCATCCAAGATGGATTCCTAGTTGTTGTTGCCAGAAATTCAAGATGGTGTGTGGTTATTAATGCCAAAACAGAAATTTCGCCCCTACTGTCCCCTCCTTGTCAGCAAGCATTCCCTTCAAATATCAGGATCTGATGCCGACACACCTGGCTGACACCCAGGTAGGGTGGCACACCTGGATTTCTTGTCTACCTTTCTGAAATTGTTGTGAGCCCACCTGTATTGTGACAAATGCAATATAAACATAACAAATTGCAAAGAAAACAAGATCGTAAAAGATGCACCAATATGTGCCAGGATTCAGCAACCTTGGTGGGGTCAGTGAACAGAGATTTCCACCAATTACTTATAGCCACTGTCCTCTTCACTCTTTTGAGAACCGCTTCTATTTGTTCTGATGAGTGGTGAACAATAAGCATAGCTGATTACGTGGTTCTATGACCTCATTGACATGCCTGGTGAAGTCTGGGTTCTCCATCAGTTGGCTGATAAGTGAGATGTTTAGTCCCAGACTCACCAGTTCGACATGGTCATAAAGATAGTATGTAGTTTGAATAGCTCTAGATGTCATCCTTTCTGATTGAAACATTACACACCTCTATGGTTAAGACAAAACATAAGCACAAGTTTGGGTGGATGTCATTATCTAGTCATTATTGACAGGCTGGCTATGGTCAGGGGTTCTTGTTTGATTAAGAAATGGCAATATGGGTGGGGAGCCTTCTGAGGAGATGGAACGGATTCCCCTCTGATGTGACTCCATTGCCTTCAATGAAGTTAATCCTGATTTACTCTAGCATAAGCGAAAGCGAATCGGCTCCTATAAATTCCCCACTTTGGCCTCTTGGAGCTCAGTACTAGAGCTGTCCCTGTGCAAGATGGAATAAAACTGTTCTCTCTTTGATTTTAAATGCTGTTTCTGACCAGCTTTGTTTCAGGGCCCTGCCACAGGTCCTCAACTCACGGAACACAGCCCCAAGCCAGGACAGCCTGCAGTCTTGTGATTGCAATTCAGGAAACAAAATGTGCATACAAAATCAAAAGCATCCTTCATTCCAGTAAGGCTCATGTTAATTTCAGTTCTTAATCAAGCAAGCTTACTGATCTGTGGAGAGAGAGACTGTCAAACAGATGGATCCCAGGATACCTCTTGTTTGTCTACAAAGCTTGATTCATAATTTTTCATAACAAAATGAAACACAGGTTGATGTTTCATTTCAACAAGTCTTAGTGTTCAGCCTCTGACTGAGTAAATTCATTACAGGAACAGGGCCTAGGATTTGGGGGAGGAAGTGACATTCTTATTCAAATCCATGTTTTATCCAGTCAAGTTTTCATTTGTTCACATCTGTCTTTGGAAAATTGAAAGGGGCTGTAATTACAGCCTGTTGGAAGCAAGTAGGTAAGAACCATACTTTCCATTACTGAGGGGCCACTGGGATTAGAGAGAGGGATTTACATCTGGCAGAGATTCTTTTTGCCTCTCTCTCTGCCATCTATTAAAACCTCATCACCATCACCCACCAATACACACTAAAAGGCATCTAGCAAAATCAGCTGAAGCCTCTCATGTGCCTCAAGGCTTCTGTCAAGAGAAGGTCAACAGACGAGTAGGAGGGGGCTATCTTCTCTTTCAAAGAGCTGCCTTGACTGAGTGTTACACTAATATTTTAACTGGGCCGTGCTGGGAAGGAAAGTTTCCCCAGTGGCTACAGAGAAGCTCTTGAGTCTCTTGAGGTTCTAGGAAAGTGAGGGGGGTGGGGGAGGGAAAGTTGTTTGACTTGGTTGTAACATAACATAACATGCCAGCTGTGCACACTGCACTCCAGCATACAGACAGGTTACTGAGAAAGGCTGGGCTTTGCTTCTTGTATTTTGGGCTGTGATGTCATCATGGTTAGTGCTCTAGTTGGGTGTTGTTACAGTGGGGACCACAGCAGGATTCACTACTGACTTAAAGTGGATGTTCTCTTCAGGCTGCTAGGTCTTTGGGTTCAGAGACAGATGATTGCACAGGCTTTCCTGCCACCATCACTTCCTTTTCTACAGCTTAAACTACTTACTGAGACAAGATACCACAGGAATGAGCACCTTATAAATGAGAAAGCTCTATTAGCAGTGCAACAAGGAATCATTTGTCTGATAGAAGTAACCTGACCTTTCTGTAGTAGCTAGTTGTTTTTCAAAGCTTCATTCACACTAATTTAATTCTTGCCACAAGTTTGCCATAGGAAATATTATGATGGCTGTAAAGCATTCGTTTTCCCCCAGTGACAAGAAACAATGACTAACCTGTTCCCTAACTGTTGTTCTTCGAGAGGTGTTGCCCATGTCCATTCCACTTCAGGTGTGCATGTGCCCAGTGCCTAATTGGAGATTTTTCCCTCACTGGTATCCATCAGGGTGGCATACGTGCCCTCTGCTACCTCACACTGCTGCACTATGGGCTGAAGGACAAAGCCAACCCTGGCCTACCCCCAGTGCCTTCTTACCAAACAGACTTCTACACCCAGGAGAAGGAGGGTGGGTTGTGGAATGGACACGTGCAACACATCTCAAATAGGTCAGTAACCATTCCTTCTTCTTTGAGTACTAGCACATGTCCATTCCACTTTAGGTAATTCAGGAGCAGTTTGGTCTCGAGGTGGGATCAGAGTTTACCTGAACAAGCAGAATGCTAATGCTCTCCTGACTTCCAAAGTGTGGAGTCTCTTTTAATCCTTATGAGCATGAGGCTTTGGTAGAAAGAAGGTAGATATGCTGCCTGCTTGACGTGGAAGTGAGACCACTTTTGTGAGACATGTCAGAGGGACCACAATGAATTTTGTCATTGAAGAAGGCTGTATATAGAAGTCCATACAATTGAGCACGTAGTTCACCTGCTTTCCTGGCTGAGGTGATTCCAACAGTAAAGTCTACCTTCAATGAAAGATTTAGCAAGGAACAGGTAGATAAATAGAACAATTATAAATCGGAGGATGGGTGGGGGGAGCCAAGATAGCTGCCAGATGGACCTTGATGGAACTAATGGCTAGACATTGTTTTAGGAATAAGAGATAGTCCAGAATACAGTGCATTAGAGCCGGGACCAGGGAAACCCTTGGCCCAGATGGAAAACCTCTTCTACTTTGCCAGGTCAGTATACCTAGTAGATGTCTTTCTACTACTTAAAAGTAGATCATGAACTCTCTTTGAACAAACCACTTCCTGGGAGGTTAGCCACGGAGCATCCAGCTGTCAGGTGGAGGCCCTGCAGGTTGGGATGGAGGAAGTGATCGTGATCCTGAGAGATTGGGGCTCAGTCTGGTGGTAGTGTCAGTGCCTGATTTTCAACAACAATCTGGGCAGGAGTGGAATTGAAGGAAATCTATATAGGAACTTGTCTCTGCAGAGCAAAAGGAAAGCATCTGGCTGTGACCTAATCAAGAACAAAACTGATGACACTTTCTGTTGACTTTCATTGCAAAGAGGTCTATATGGGGAGGCCCTCAGAACTGGAAAATGCATCGGGCCATGTCTGGAAGGAGAAACCACTCATGGTGACTGGTGAAAGATCTGATAAATTGTTCTGTACACCCATAAAGTGAGAGGTTTTGAGGTTAATTGAACTGGTGATGCAAAAGTCCCATAGCCCAAAAGCCTCTCTGCATAGCAGAGTCAACTGGCTGCTCCTTGCCTGTTCACATAGAACATGGCTGCTGTATTCTCTGTAAATACAAGCATATTTCTTCTCTTGACAAGCCAGTTGACTAGCACTCAACTCCCTTACATTTATACATATTTAAATACTGTGTAGACCAGGGGTCGGCAACCTTTCAGAAGTGGTGTGCTGAGTCTTCATTTATTCACTTTAATTTAAGGTTTCGCGTGCCAGTAATACATTTTAACATTTTTAGAAGGTCTCTCTCTATAAGTCTATATGTTACATAATTAAACTATTGTCGTATGTAAAGTAAACAAGGTTTTCAAAATGTTTAAGAAGCTTGATTGAAAATTAAATTAAAATGCTGATCTTACGCCACTGGCCCGCTCAGCCCGCTGCCAGCCTGGGATTCCGTTCACCTAGGCTTGCAGCAGGCTGAGCAGGGCCAGCATCCGGGACCCCAGACCAGCAGTGGGCTGAGTGGTTCAGCTCGCTGCCACTCAGCCCACTACCAATCTGGGATTCTGTCCACCGGCTCCTTCCAGCCAGGGTCCCGGCTGCCAGACCCGCTGAGCCCGCTGCCAGTCTGGGATCCCGGCCCTGCGCACATAGAGTGGGTACCTAGCTTCTCCCTGGTTCTAGCCATTCTCTTCCTCTCTCTCTGCACTGAGCTAAGGGTGGGAGTGCAATGAGCACAGGGCTGGGGGTGAAGGAGCAGGCTGGGGGTTGGGGTGCAGGGTCTGGCCAGTAGCTAGAATGAGGGAGGGGGGTCAGGGTTGGGGCAAGAGGTTTGGGTGTGGAGTGCTTACCTGGGCAGCTCCCATTTGGTGAGAGGGTTGCAGGTGGGAATGTGGGGGGTGCAAGAGTCAGGACATGGGGTGTAAGGGGGCTGGGTATGTGTGGGGGGTGCAGGAGTCAGGGCATGGGGTGTGGGGGGGGGGCTGGGTATGTGTGGGGAGGGTTCAGGGGTCAGGGCAGGAGGCTGGGGTGTGGGGGGTGCAGGGGTCAGGGCAGAGGGCTGGGCGTGTGTGAGGGGGTGCAGAAGTCAGGGCATGGGGTGTGGGGGGGCTGAGTATATGCGGGGGGTGCTGGAGTCAGGACTGGGGTCATGGGGAGGTGCAGGGATCAGTGCAGGAGGCTGGAGTGTGTGGGGGTGCAGGGGTCCAGGCAGAGGGCTGGGAGTGTGTGTGTGGGTGCAGGGGTCAGGGCAGAGGGCTGGGGGTGTGGGCTAGGCTCGTAGGGGTGCTCCCAGCCCCTGCCCAGAGCGGCTCACGGCAGGGGGCTGGAGGGGAAATGCCGATTCCACCCCCTTCCCCAAGGCCCCGTCTCCGCCTCCTTCCTGGAGCAGTGAGCACGCTTCGGCTCCGCTTCTCCCCCTCCCTCGCAAGGGCCTTATCGGCGGCAGGGAGGGAGAGGAGGAGGGACAGGAACCCAGCATGGCGGGGGAGGGGGGAGCTTGCTGCCCTGCAGCAGTAGCCGGCAGGACCAAGCTTCTTCACCTTGCCCCCGCAGGGTGGGGGGAGGCGGAGAAGAGTGGGTCGGGGAGGGCAGGATTTTTACTGGCACGCTGCTGCCTGCTGGGGTCCCGGCCCCGCTCAGCCCGCTGCCGGCCTGGGTTCGGCAGCAGGCTGAGTGGGGCCAGCGGCTGGGACCCGGCAGGCAGCAGCGTGCCATTAAAAATCGGCACGCGTGCCATAGATTGCCGACCCCTGGTGTAGACCATAAACCTTGTGTCTGTAGGGAACCCAGGTGAGCTCCCCAACCTAGGGCACAAGTGTCTGTATGCAGAGTTAAAGCTGGCTGAAGAGGGGCAAACAGAAACACACACACACACACACACCACACACACAGGAAGGATTTGTCCACCAGTTTAGAGAGGACAAGATCTGAGTGGGCACTAGCACCACCATGTCTAGAGGATAATGAACTGGAGAGTACACCAAAGCTAGCAACTTTTACAGTTTCCTGAGATGGTGCCTGGCATATCAGACAACATAAGTACATGAAGCCATATGCTCCAGAAGGCTGAGTAAATGTTGTACTATCACAGTAGGATAAGCCTTCAGCAATGGCCAGTTTCATCTGAAATCCTGACAGAGGAATAAAAGCCTTGGGTTCTGTAGAGTCTAGGACCACTCCTATAAACTCTGTGTTTTGTACAGAAGAGACTTCTCTGTGTTGATAAGTTCTAGTGTATTGAAGATGGATTGGAGGAGAGACCGGCATGACAGCACTTGAGCTTGGATTGGCTTTTCATCAGCCAGTCATCAAAGTACATAAAGACGTGTATTCCTGACCTCCTCAACAACATCACTACCATCTACATTGTGAAAACTCAGGAAGCTATGGACAGGCCAAATGGTAGCATTATAAACTGGTAATGGAATTGATGGACCATGAATATGAGGAATTCCCTATGGCTTTGATGAATTGCTGCATGGAAACGTGTCTCTTTCAAGTCAAGAGCAGCATACCAATGTCCAGGATCCAGAAAGGGAATAATGGAAGCTAATATGACCATGAGAAACTTTATTTTCTTCAGATGTTTGTTGAGCTGTCACAGGTCTAGTATAAGGACTGAGTGCTTCTTTTGCTTTCAGGATTAGGAATTAGTGGGAGTAAAACTCCTTCCCCCTGAATAACTGAGGAACTTTCTCCACGGCTCCCTGCCGGAGGAGAGATTGCACCTCCCAAAGAAGAGCTTCACTATAAGAATGGTCCCTGAAAGGGATGAGGAAGGAGGGATGTGAAGGAGGGATAAAAATAAATTGAAGGGTGTATCCCAATTCCACTGTGCTTTAGGACCAGCTGGTCTGAAGTGAAGCAGGACCAAGCATTTAGGCAGTGGGATAGCCAGCTAGCAAACAGAGGAGTAGGAGAGGCTGGCACCATGGAAGCTGATATGCTGTCCTTGATAAACACATCAGAATATTTGCTTTGCTCCCAGATTGGCTACATGAACGAGGAGTTGGAAATGAAGGAGGGGTGGTCTTCTTCTATAACCTCTGCTCTTTTTCTTGCTAGGTCCTGGTGGCAAGGCATGAAAGTAGGAAAGTGGTGTGGCTGCTGAGGAGAGAACTTCCTTTTCTTTGTGGCAGGTGTATAAATGCCCAGTATTTTTAGCATTACTCAGAACCCCTTCAGCCTATGCAGTTTGTCAGAGCAGGCTCCTCAACGGGCAGATCCTATATGATCTGTTGGACCTCTTGAGGGAGACCTGATGACTGGAGCCATGAACATCTATGCATTGTAATGGCCGATGCCATCCTGCAGAGTCAGCAGCATCCAGACCTGTCTGAAGTGAGGTTCTAGTCACTAATTTACCCTCATCCACCACTGTAAGAAATTTTTGTCTCATGCCTTCTGGAAGTCGGTCCTGAAATTTTAATACACTGTACTAGAGGTTAAAGTCATAGTGTCCCAGCATTGCCTACTGGTTAGCAATCCTAAGCTGCAGGCCAGCCATTGAATAAAGCTTTCTACCAGACTGAGTATTTTAGTATCCTTTGATTTTGGGCACATGCCTGCTGCCCCGCCCCCATGATCTCACTGCTTAGCAGCTGAGACCAACAACCACCCCAGTAGGAGGGGTGTAAAAATGCTTGTACCACCCCGGAGGGTACAAAATACCTGCATTCAGCCCACTTTAATGTGGGTGGAAGGGAAGCCAGAGTCTGCTATAGTACTATGGTGGGCTCCAGAATAGCTTCATTAATTGGAAGTGCCATCCAAGGTGGTCCTACAGCAGTCAACATGTCAATCAGACTAGCAAAATCTCTTCCACCTGGATATCCAAGGTAGAAGTCACCCTCATTGATGGGGGGAATAACCTTCTGACACCACTGCCTTGTCAGGTGAAGAGGAGGATTGGGGATGGTGGAGCCTCCTCTGGCACAACCAAGGAGGGGATTTACCAGAGCAACGTCCTCCTTTTCAGTATTAAGTGCAGTACTGTGCAAGGGCTTCCCACTGTACTTGGCAGGATGGGTCTTGACACCTACTTGAGGAAGCAGAGCTGGTAGGACAACATGCAGAAGATGACCTGTTGGAAGGCAGAAACCTCCAAAAGGTTCCAAAATAGGCATTGGTAAGGATCCAGAGCCCAATTCCTTCAAGACCATAGATCCATAATGGCACGCCAAGATGGGCCCATCAGTAGGTTCCATTGGGGTAAGCCCTTGGAGGGGAATGGTGAGGTACAAGACATGACTACAATACGTATGACCCAACCTCTGAGTCCAAAGATGAATCAGCTTCCTCTGACCAATGGAGGGGCTGTTCCTATCAGTGCCAGTGAACAGTGCTGAGAGCCCAGAAAAGATGGCATGGGAGAGATTGCTGCTGGTTTCCCGCTGGATGGCACAAACGATGAAGCAATTAAAGATCTGGAGGTTACCACAGTACCAAACGTTGGGTGGTAGTGATGAGTTGATGGCACCAGGATAGCCGCTTGCTGGTGTGACAACATAGATGGCACCACTAAACTCAGTGGTACAACTTCAGGGGCCTGTCGCAATGTGGCCTGTGCTGGCACTGGCATCAACAGTCTCACATGAGCAGATGACTGCTACAGGAAGTGCCTCAACTTTGAGTGCACTCTACTTCCTTTGCCCACATGCTTGTTGGACTTTGGTGACAGGGATCTCCCTCTCCCAGAAGCCGAGTCCTTCCGGGACAACTTGCAGTACTTCTTCCTCAGCACTGGGGAAGGAGACTGGTGCTAGGATCCAGCCAACACAGGAGGGCTGCTCCTGATGGAAGCAGGCGTGCTCGGCAGCCATTCTGAGCGGGAAGACTCTGCAGGTGGGCACAGAGCTGCCTCCATCTGTAGAAATTTAAAGTCTGGCTGCCATGTCTCTCTTGATCCTTGGTGTAAAGTCCCTACAAATGGAGACCAATCCCTGATCAGAGACTCTCAGAAACACTTTAGGCAACTGCATTGAGGGTCACTTACTGACATTGGCTTTCTGCAAGAATGACCAAGTTTGAAGCCCGGTGACATGGGCATGCTTCAGCCCTGGTACCGAAACCCAACAAAGGGAACCAAAGTGCATAACAACACTGAAAAAGAGACAATACTAAAAACCACCCAATGCTAAAACTATGGCTAAAGCAGTACCAACTATGTACAGAATAGGCAAACTGGAAAAACTTGCAAAGGTAGGACAAGATGCTACAACAAATGTCACGGGCGCTAAGAAGGAACTGAGTGGGGATGCTCTGCCATTTACACCATTGTGCAGTGGCACGAAGTGGGCACATGCACCAACCCAGCTGGTACCGCTGAAGGAAAAAATCTCCACCAACTGTGCACTGAGTGCATACACAACTGAATGGCATGGACATGTGCAATCACTCGAAGAAGAATTGTCTGCATGGCCATCAGCTGTTCAAATATTTTTAAACAAGTGTGTTGTGATAATTTGTATAGGTATAACAAGGGCGACGGAGGGGAAGAAAAGAAGCATAGAAAAGCTGCCAGCCCTAGTACATGCATAGTTTATAGTCCTCAATGGAACTGAGGTTGTCACAAGCACTTGGCATTCATTCCTGTGTGAATGTGGCATGATGAATTCTTGGCTTGCCATTTATCAAGGGTCAGTGGATTCAAGACGAAGTTAAAATGGATCTTTAAGTGCCATGGGTTAGAAAACATGCAAGTCCAAGTCCAAAGGAATTTCTAAACCTCATGGCTTTGGAAGATGTAGAAGGGCCAGAATCTGGCATAAAACTTAAGTGACGATTCGTGCTTTTATTACTTACTGTGACATTTAATTGCCCTAGTGGATGGTTTCACACACTCCCAGACAGAATTCTGTCCAGATTAAAAACTGCAGATTGTTACAGCAGAAATCTTGCCCACCCTAAGCATTTTCAACATGTCCACCTGTCAGTCTTTGAACTGACTACTCAGATCTCATACAGATAGGATAGATATTCTGTTTTACGGAAAATATCTTGTGGCTTATTTTAGCAACTTCCTTGTGATTTATTCATTGAGTGAAGCATTGAGGTCCAGCCAAGAAGCTGCCCAATGATTCATACCTACAGGTGTAAAACCACCAGGCTCAGAGATCTATGTGTAGCCAGGTCCTTCAAACTGGGAATTGCCCTGTCTTTCTCCTCCTGACACTATCTCAGTTTCAGCTTTCAAGTTTCATCTCAGACTGCACCTGTCTGACTTGCTATATTCCAAAGCACAATGAAGTGCTAATTTACTTTTCACTGAAGTACCTTGGCATTCAGCATCTGGAAGCGTGATGGCTTGATGTGATCCATCTACCTCTGACAGACTGATTCTGTATTAGTAACTTCAAACCTGATGACTTTTGTAAAGGTAAACAACAGGAGGAGAAGGTGGAGATATTGATAATACATGGCACTTCTACAGAGTCTTTTATCTAAGAATCTCAAAGTTCTTAAACAATTGATGGAGCCTCACAACACCCTGGTGAAGCAGGCATTATTGTAATTTTGCAGATATGTAAAGTGAAGCAAGAGAAATGACATAAATCACTCAAGGTTACACAGGGAGTCACTTTCAGACTAGGATTAGAAACCATGGATGAAATCCTGGATCCACTGAAGTCAGGGGGAGTTTTGCCATTGACTTCAATGAGGCCTGGATTTCATCCCCAATCTCCTGACGCATAGACCCACAAGCTATCCACTGGGCCATGCTTCCTTCCTCTTCATATAGGGATAACTGGGGAACATTACCTCATCAAGAGCATTTTAAGATGCCCATTGGTTGCGTTTTTAAAGGGTCATCCTAATTTTATTGTGGCCTCTTTCAAGTCCAGCAAGCCTAGCTTGCAGGATATCAGAGTATCTCAAAATAAATGTTGGTAAAAGTATGGAAAGAGAGTCATAGGTGAGAGGTGCTGGCCACTTTGTTTCATTCAGTGTTGGAAGACGCTCAGATGTTACACTGATGGGTGTAGTATAAGTAGGTGAACAGAATAAAATCCTAAACTAAGGCTGATAAAACCTTTATATTTCCTCATGACTTATTCTTTCTATAGCCATAATGTAATGATTCTAGCTGACCCTGAACTCTGAAAACCTCCCTCCATTTTTTGGCATCTTACATTGCTTTAGACATTAGGCAATGTGTTTTCAAATCAAATTGCAGGAGTTAGCATCTAAGAATCCCATGCCACTTCTCCTCGCAAGGCCTTGTTCATCATTTAAAAAAAAATTGCCCTAAGCTAGTATGGTTCTTAAAATGAAATATCAAAGTGTTGTAGTTTTCTGTTGTTTGTTTTAGCTGTTTGATAAAAGATTAGAGTCTATTCCCTAGAACGGTGTTCAACACACCACAGAGTGCTCCCCAGTGAAAACAACCAAGAGATGGCAACTTCTATCTTGTATCATTCCCAGCATTCAGTAGAATAACTAATCATGTATCAGTGCTCTGAAAGCTGGTCAAGACTCATTCCTGTATGGTAGGTACTGTCAAATGCAAAGAACTGAAGGGAGAATGGGAGTCTCCCTTCAAACTGTGGATGTATCGATGCAGCTGTGCCACTGTAAGATCTGTAGCATAGCCATAACCCAAGGCTGAATCTCCTTTGTGAATCTGCCCCTCCTGGTGCATGGGTTGTAACTGGAAGCTAGCCAAGTCTCTAAGCTCTGCCCCAACACCATGGAATTGCAAGTAGCACCAAATATGAGAGACAAGCTCATCCCTGCCATCCAGAATGCAGAAGCCAAGACAGTTTTAAGCTCTGGTAGACTCTGCCACTGTGCTTCGTGTGCGTGATTTTCTCTGCCGAGGAATATTTCATATAGCTGATGATTCCCGGGAGCTCTTTGCCTGTGAAACAGACCTGACCTTTTCAAGCTCTTCACTCCAGGGTGCTTTACAAAAACTAAAACCATTCATTGAAACATCACCACGTACACCAAGGTTACAAATCCAGCCAAGCTTGTAAACTGATGCCATTAACATTGCTTTTGTTATTAGGAATGAACATATGCAAATTCCCAGCTTTGTGATTTCACCCTTTCATCTCTTGATGGTGATAGAGTCAGGATATATTCATTGGCTTTAGCTACATCTCTCCTATGTAGTAGTCCTCTCTGTTCTAGGGCAGCTCAGTGTTAAGGTATAAAACAAATATCACCTGCAAAACCTCACCTGCTGCCAACTGGGCGCTTGTGCAGAGAATACCTTCAGGCATCATATACCTCCAGCTCTGAACTGTCATTAATCACAACACATCAAGGATATGTAACTATAGCTCCTCCTGGCTCCTGTCCTGGTGCAGCCCCAGTCAGCCACTCTGTCCCTCCCAGGCTTGGGGCAGGTTCTCAGCTGCTTCACTATGTGAGGGTCTGCTCCCTGTAGCCCTCTTGTCCAGAGCTCAGACACACACCCCGTCACACTCCTTCTCTCCACATCCCTGGAACAACCAACATTTCCTCTTCCTGGAGCAATTAGCTCTTCCTTCCCCTTAGGACAAGCTTTTAAAGGGGCCATGCTGTACTCTATAAACTACAAGGGGGTTACAAATATAACTATTTCTCTTATTGACACAAACAAAACAGTAGAGAGGGTTCCAATTACTGATTCAAGAAGAATGTAGTGCCCATCAGGTCATAGAGGATGGGGATTTCTCAGGTGTGCGTATATAGCGTTCATCCATAGTTGCCATGTCTCCAATGACCTCATATTAATACCTGTAGGGCTAAAATCCCAGTAAGTTGAAAGTTGGGAATCAGAAAAAACTTTGTCCAAAGAAAGGCCCCAACACACCACCACCACCAACTTCATCACCTGTAGCTTTAGGAAAGCCAAACTTCAGCTAGACTTCTCCTTTTTAATCTGAAGCAGAAACACTTCTGTGCTCCAGCACCGGTCATATAAATCAATATTATACCCTGTTTAATACGCACACTGATTTGCTGGTAATGTTTCAGCTCACAGAGCTTTTGTCAAAATGATTTAAGCAGACAAGTCATCTGCCGCCCAATCCATAATCGGGTTTTCATGCTTAGGTTGTCCTAAATGCACATGTATAGGATCAAGGATCTTGCTGCTGGAAAAATTGAATTGCTCAGTTGAAAAACGTCACAGTCTTTCAATAGCCCATATCCTAGCTCTCTCTCTCTCTCTCGCTGCAATGGGTATACCAAGTAGGTAAGAGAACAAAACATTTATTTTATATCTTAATTTATAAAATGTGTCCTATTACAAGAAGCCTTAGTGTAAACATACACAATTGAAAACAACAATTACTGTTTAAAATCACAAGATTCCAGCTCTCTCAATTTACAAACACAGTTGTACATCCTGCTAAACCTGCCTGCACCCTTCCTCAGGCACAACCTGGGGGCAAGAAGAGATCCACCATGCCTACAAGGTCAGGAAATTAAATTCCAGAGTAGAGCAGCCTCCACTAATAGCATCCAATCACCTGCCTCCTTATACTTAGCTCTGGGAACGGAATTGCTTGAGGGCATCATCGCTAGAGTCCTGCACCGATAAATATTTATATCCGCAGATGCGGACACCCACGGATATAAATCGGTATCCGCAGAACAGCAGGGCTCTCCCAGGAACCGCAGCAGTGAAAGGAGCAGAACGTGGGGCCAGAGCGCCATGTCAGCAGCTCCTCTGGCACAGCTGTTCTGCCCCCAGCCCTGCCCCACTGGCAGCTGTCCCTGGTGGCACGCTCATGTTCAAGTGGGGCACACGCCCCCAGACAGGAGATGCAGACAGCTGTGTGGAAGGGACCGGGGGGGGGGGGGGGAGGAGGAGGACTGGGGGTGGGCAGAGCCGGATTAACCTTTTGTGGGCCCAGCATCCAACATATCTGTGTGCCCCATGGGGCAGTAGAGCATGGTGCAGGGGGGTTGGTCCCTGGAGTGAGTGGCTGGCCAGGGGCATGGCATGGCGGGGCAGCCCTGCTCCGCCCAGCCCAGGGCGAGGGCATTATTTACAAACTGGCAGTTGCCAGACGCACAGTGGCCCACCCAGCCCTGTGCTGCCAGCATGCCCCTTCCCCTCGGGGGAGGGGGGGCATGCCATGCCACAGAGCCCCCCCACTCAACACTGGAACAGCCCTCAGATTCCCTATGGCACAACACCACCCCTGCCAGGATATAGATATTCAAGCCTGTCTGTAAAGACCTATACTTTAAGAATTTAGGTATATGTTTATCATTTAGCTAGTTATAGAGGCATAAAAGAAAGAATCTGTGTAAGGGCCTTCTCTCACCATGACAGTCAATCTGGGGCTGTTGGAAAGGTGAACAGATCTATCACCTCCAGAGAAAGGGAAGAGCCTAGAAGATGTAAAAGGAAATTTAGTTTGATAGTTTTCTGTCTGTTAAGAACTCAACTTATCAATAGACACAGCTGGGAAACCCTTATGTCTTTATAGATGTAGTTGTGAAAAACCTCACTTTTGTATTGTTTTGTCATTATAGTTCCCCCTTTACTATTGTTTATTTGCATGGTCTCTGTTTGGTTCTGTGATTGTTTCTGTCTGCTGTATAATTAATTTTGCTGGGTGTAAACTAATTAAGGTGGTGGGATATAATTGGTTAGCTAATCATGTTACAATATGCTAGAATTGGTTAGGTAAATTTCAGTAGAATGATTGGTTAAGGTACAGCTAAGAATATTACTATATAGATTAGGGGCAAACAGGAAGTAAGTTGGGATTCAAAATAAGAAAAAAGGAACTTGGATTTAAGCTTGCTGGAAGGTCACCCCAATAAACATCAAATTGTTTGCACCTTCAGACTTCGGGTATTGTTGCTCTCTGTTTATGTGAGAAGGACCAGGGAAGTGAGAGGGTGAAGGAATAAGTCCCCTAACAAGCCCCACCACAACTGCCCAGCACCTCGCACAGAACCCCCACTCCCTAGTGCCCAAAACACACAGATCTTCCCCACCCCCTCACAGCCCAGCACCCCGCCCCTCCAGACGCCCTGTCTCCCAGCTGCATTCACCAGCCCTGCTGAGAGGCGACTGTCTGACAGACTGAGCTGCCAGTGCAGGTCCCATGGTGGGGAATAACTCCAGCCCCTCGGGAATGGTACAATCAGCCAGGGCCTGCCCCAGCCAGCCTCCCTTAGGACCCACTTGCCTGGAGGGGCCCAGCCAAACCCCCCATACTGTCCCACCCAACTGGCTGAGACTGGCCAGGCTTCTGCACCAGTCCCAGACAGCTCAGCTCTGGGGAGACAGGTGAGGCCCCACAGGTGGTGGGAAGCGGAGACTTCCTGGAGCTGGAGGTGCACTGGGGTCCGTCCAGGGGGCAGAGAGAAACCAGCGGGTGGGGCCGGGGGTAAAGAGGAGCCCTCGGTGGGTAGGCCAGCCGAGAAGAGCAAGTGGTGGGCAGGGTGGGGAGAGCCAGCGGGCTGGTGGGGTCTCGGGCACAGTGCAAGCAGAGCAGGGTAGTGCGCCTTCTGAGCATGGGCCTGGCTCCATGGCATCACTGACGCCATTGTAAACCTGGCACTGGGGGCGGGGCTGCACGCAGTACAGCTGCGCCAGAGGAGCTGCCGGCGTGGGGCACTGGCTCCCGGGAGCGGCAGCCCCACGTTCTGCTCCTTTCACCACTGCGGTTCTCGTGAAAGCCCTGAGGTTCTGCGGATACCCATTTATAGCCACAGATATGAATTTGTATCCACACAGGATTCTAGCCATCTGAACTCAAATGTCCGGGCAGTACATAGAGGAAAGATGTGGTCTCTTAAATAGCCAAGACCCATGAAAATCAAAATCTTGAACTGAGCATGTAACTGAATAGTAATCCAGAGTTTTTCTGCTGTAACATACTGCTGGCAGCCAGTACCACCAGAGGCTCCAGGGAGGCCCCATACAGAACACATTCCAGTAAGCCAATATGGAGGTCTCAAATGCAAGTCACTGTGTTTGCAGAAAATGGTGTGTTCAAGCCTGAGAAAAGGGGAGACAACTAACCTGGGAAGGGGTTGGACAATTTCAAGCAGGTACGCCCAGGAGGTAAGAAAGGACTCAAATCCAAAACTGCTTCTCGTTTGTAAACCACCAGCTTGAACTAAAGCACTGTGTCCCCTAGCTGGAGGCCGCAACAGGTTTAAAGGTTCATAAATTGTGTGTGTGTGTGTGTGTGTGTGTGTGGGAGAGAGTTTGAGTGAGTTTGTCCATTGTGTGCTTGCTTGAAGATTACAGTGTGGTCTGTTTTGGGGGCTATGTGCTGAGCCAAGTGGCCTAGCAGGCTACGCTGAGAGCTTGCTATCAAGGCTCTTGCCTGCTATTCCTTGATCCCTAATCCCTTTAGGATCTTCTGACAAGAGGGCAGGGCTAACTCAGGGAGAAGAGGGGGGTTAAAAAGTCAGCTCCTAAACAACCAGTGGATCAACAGAGACATTTTGCAATGGAGTTTAGAGAGGGAGCATGAGAAGCAGCTACATCCAACAAACATTCTCTAAATTTAGGCCAATGAACATCCTTCACCCCCTCAAACAAATAAGACCCGGCAAGAGTAAAAATAATGCAGGCAGTAGTCCAGCAGCAGAGTAGGGACAATCCAGTTTATTGCACTGAATGCAGCAGATATGATTATGATGTATGTATGCATTCAGTGCTGGTAGCTTATAGCCCTCAGAGACAGGGTATAGGTTCCTGAGGCCAGAGTGGCTGAATTGGAGGAGTTAATGGAGACAGAAAGGTACATAGGGGCACAATAGAGCAGTCCCACCCCCCGTCTGACAGCCTGTGTGCTGTTAAGAAGGATGAAAATCTCAAAGAAGGAGATCAGCAAGCTAGACTGTAGTGACACAGTCCCATAGTTGAGACCCTCCTTCCAGATGATATCATGGTATCCTCTCACACTGAGGATACCCCTCTTGAAGAGGGAATACCAGTTACTAGGACGAGCAAGGTAACAGCGGTGGGAGATTCAATTATAAAAAATACAAATGCTTGAAGTCTTAATACTAACATGGGTGAACTAGAATGCCTGGCATAAAAGGAGAAAATTGGTATAATGTGCATTACAGAAACTTGTTGGAATGCAGATAATCAATGGGACATGGTAATACCAGAGTACAAATATATAGAAACAACAGGGTAGATTGTGCTGGTGTGGGAGTGGCACTATATGTGAAAGAATGCATAGTGGCAAATACAGTAAAAATCTTAAATGAACCAAACTGTAACATGGAATCTCTATAGATAGAAATTCTCTGCTTGAACAAGGAGTATAATGGTAGGAATATACTACCAACCACCTGACTTGGATGATGATGGTGATTGTGAAATGCTCAGGAAGATTAGAGAGGGTACAAAGGCAGAAAACACTATAATAATGGGAGATTTCAACTATCCTCATATTGACTGGGTATATATCACCTCAGGAAGGGATTCAGAGAGAAAATCCTTAAACACTGACTGCTTCTTGGAGCAGGTTGTCCTGGAACCCACAAGGGGAGAGGCAATCCTTGATTTAGTCATAAGCGGAGCATGGGATCTTGTCCAAGAGGTGAATATAGCTGAACCACTTGGTAGTAGAAACCATAATGTAATTCAATGTATCATCTCTGTAGGGGACGGAAATGCCAAAGAAATCCACCATTGTAGCATTTAACTTTAAAAATGGGAACTACATAAAAATGAGGAAGCCAGTTAAATGGAAATTAAAAAGAAGTCACAAGGGTGAAATGCCTGCAAACTGCATGGAGACCATGTAAAAACACCATAATAGAGGCTCAAACTATATGTATACCCACATGAAAAATAAAAAGTAGTAAGATGACAAAAAAAAGCCACTAGGGCTAACCATCAGATTAAAAGAGGTAGTTAGAGACAAAAAGACATCCTTTAAAAATTGGAAGTCAAATACTCCTGAGGAAAATAAAAAGGAGAATAAATTCTGGCAAGTCAAGTGTAAAAGTATAATTAGACAGATCAAGAAAGAATTTGAAGAGCAACTAGCAAAAGACACAAGAACTAATAGCAAAAAAAAAATGTTTATGTAATCTGAAGAAGGAAGGCTGACAACCAGTCAATGGGGGCCCGGTACTATGCTAAAGGAGCACTCAAGGATGATAAAGGCCATTATGGAGAAGCTAAATGAATACTTTGCACCGGTCTTCACTGCAGAGGATATGAGGTAGAGCCATACACCCGAGCCATTCTTTTTAGGTGACTATCTGAGAAACTGTCCCAGATTGAGGTGTCAGTAGAGGAGGTTTTCGAACAAATTAAACAATAAATCACCAGGACCAGACAGTATTCACCCAAGAGTTCTGAAGGAACTCAAATATGAAATTGCAAAACTATTAACTTGCTACGTAATCTATTGCTTAAATAAGTCTCTGTACAAGATGACTAGAGGGTAGCTAAAGCAACACCAATTTTTAAAAAAAGGCTCCAGAGACAATCCTGGCAATTACAAGCCAGGACGCCTAACTTCAGACCAGGCAAATGAGGTGAAACCACAGTAAAGAACAGAATGATCAGACACACAGATAAAAACAATATTTTGGGGAAGAATCAACCCAGCTTTTATAAAGGAGAATCATATCTCACTAAGTACAATTCTTTGAGGGGGCCATCAAGCATCTGGACAAGGGTGATCCGGTAGATATAGTGTACTTGGACTTTCAGGAAGCCTTTGACAAGGTACCCTCAAAGGCTCTTAAGTAAAGTAAGCAGTCATGGGATAAGAGAGAAGGCCCTCTCATAGTCAGTAACTGGTTAAAAGATAGGAAAAAGGATCAGAACAAAGGGTCAGTTTTCACACTGGAAAGGGGGAAAATAGCTGGGGTTCCCCAGAGTTCTGTACGGGGACTTGTGCTGCTCAACAAATTGATGAATGATCTGGAAAAATGAACAAACAGTTAGGTGGCAAAGTTTGCAGATGATACAAAATTAATCAAGATGGTTAAGTTCAAAGCTGACTGCAAGAGTTACAAAGGGATTTCACAAAACAGGGCAATAAAATATCAACAATGAATTTCATCTGCCAAGTGCAAAGTAATGCACATTGGGAAACATAATTCCAACTATATACACAAAATGATGGGAGTCTAAATTAGCTGTTACCCCTCAAGGAAATTATCTCAGAGCCGTCATGGATAACTCTTGAAAACATCCGCTCAATGTGCAATTAGGAACCATTAAGAAAGGGATAGATAATAATAATGCCACTCTATAAATCGATGCTATGCCCATACCTTGAATAATGTGTGTTCAGTTCGGGTCTCCCCATGTAAAAAAATATTAGAATTGGAAAAGATGCAGAGAAGGGCAACAGAAATTATTAGGGGGTATGGAACAGCTTCCATACGTGGAGCAATTAAAAAGCCGGGGACTGTTCTGCTTATAAAAGGGGGAATGTGATACAGGTCTATAAAATTATGAATGGTGTGAAGAAAGTAATTGTTATTTACCCCTCCACGTAACACATGAACTAGGAGGTCACCCAATGACATTAAAACAAAAAAGTAGATTTAAAACATATGTAAGGACTTCTTCACACAACTCACACTCAACCTGTGGAACTGGGATGTTGTAAAGGCCAAAAGTATAGCCAGGTTTAAAAAAAGAATTAGATAAGTTCATGGAAGATAGACCTATCAATGGCTATTAACTATAATGATCAGGGATGCAACTCCATGCTCTGGTTGTCCCTAAACCTCTAACTATGAGAAACAAAATTGCTCTGTTCAGTTCATCTATCACTGACCACTGTCAGAAGACAGGATACTGGGCTAGATGGACCACTGGTCTCACCCAGTAGGGCTGGTCTTCTGTTTGCCAGCATTTTGCCCAGGGGGATGAAAAAAAATACAAAAAGCTGATCCCATCTGCCTCCTGAGAAACCCCCCAAAGAAAGTTTGGGTTTAATGTTAGATGTCTAACATCTGAGAAAGGGTGGGTGGGGTGTCCTTGTGTGTGTTTTCCTAGTGAAAGGGAGTGAGTTTTCATTAAAAAGAGAGATTAGGCTGCCTTTTTGGGAGGCTGGCCTAGTGTATGGTTTTCTTACCTGGTAAATCAGATAAGGAGGAATTTCAGATTGCCCTGTAATCCTATCCCTTTCATTCAACCCTATCCTTCATTCTAAACTGGGAGAAGAAATTCTACCTCCTTCACCAACCCATAATACTCTGCACACCACCAAGAACAGAGTATATTGATAATTAACCTGGGAGAGTCTTGGGCAATGTTTTTAAGGCTGACGACAGCCAGCAAGACTTCAGATAGGTTTTCCTGGCCTTTTAGGGAAAACCAAAAATACCTCATCCTGCTGTAATTCCAATAGTTAGCAAATGGCTAATTAGACTTTTAATTTAGTCATGGAATGTTTACAAAATTATAAGAGAGAGCTCATCCAGTACTCTCAGTATCACCGAGAGACTTTTAAAAATACACAAATGTAGAAGGGATTGAAAGCTGCAGAAACAGGCACACAGTTCAAGGTACACACACGCACATTTTCTCTTTCTCACTGCTCCACTTCCCTATCCAGGGTCCTTTGGTAGTGTTGGATTCTATAGGGATCTCTTTCTGCTTTGAGTATGACTCAAGATTTTTTTTTAGTTGATAGAAAGAGGCTTACTCTTAAACACAAGTTTAGTGGTTTCTTTTGGGAGGCTTTTAATTTCATGACTGTGAAAATGTGCTTCAGCAAATACTTGTAGTCCTCATACGCAACCCAAAGTAACGGGGGCAGGGCCTGCCTCTTTAAGAGAAAGAATACCTCTCCTTTTCCTGGTTTGGAGCCAGAGCCCATAACGATGGCTACCATATCAAAGTATGTGAAGGGTGAGGGCCAGTGCCCATCTTATAGATTTTGTTTCTAGAAAAAGACTGCGTTTGTAGCAAACATGCCCCTGGAAACAATGGAGGAAGTAGGTGAGGATGCTGGGAACACATCAGCTTTGTGTGTGTGAAGAGGGGAGAATTTTCTGGAAGGAGAGGTAAAGTCAGAATCAGCCGCCAGGAAAGGCTCATTAATCCACTCTAGCATCTCAGGAGAATTGTGGGTTTGACCAGTGACACCCCTTATCTACAGAAGTCATGACACCTAGAGTCTCGGGCTGCTTCATGGAGACCTTTGCCCCCACAATCTTCTCTCCCCCTTTTAGGGAAAATACATGGACTAGTTTTGTCCATCACAGCTCAAGAACTGCTTCAGTCACTGCCTTGCTCTACTGTGGAAAGGGGATTTCATGGGGAAAGCCAAAATGGCCCTGTAGCGATGCAACGACTCACCGGTGTGGAGCCTCCTGCTGGTCATCTGGGAATTAGCTCTTTTCCAGCTTACGGAGCGCCCTCTGCAGGCCGGTATCTCGCCTGCCACTGGCCCCGTGTCCCTCCCGGACCCCGGTGCCCCTTTAGCTTGGGGTTCTATCCCAGCAATATCCCCACACCCTGGGTCTCCCCTCCCTGGGGAACCCCCAACCCTCTAAATCCATCTTGCCTCAGTGGCTACTGCCAGTCATCATCTAGCCCCCGCTCACTGGGGCAGACTGCAGTGTAATGGCCACTCATCATTGGCAAGGGGTTAGGACCAGCTGCCTCTGCCTATTCCCAGGCTGTCCCTCTGCAGACCCAGTACCTTTCTGTGCCTTTACCAAGGCCTTCAGTCTGGGGGTTTACCAGGCTGGAGCTCCCCAGCTCCCTTTGCCCTTCCCCAGCACTGCTCTGCTTAAGGTACCTCGCTCTCAGGCAGCTAGCCCTTCCCACTCCAGCTTCTGGCCCACAGCCCTCTTATAAGGGCCAGCTGGGCCCTGATTAAGCCAGCCACATCTGTGGTCAGCTACATAGTCAGGGCCAGCTCTAGGTTTTTTGCCACCCCAAGCAAAAAAATTTTTGGCCGCCCCCTCCTTTTTCATGTGTGTGGCTTTTACACATGTATCTGCCTGTACCTGAATTGGGGTCCTGCAAAAGGAATTAACAGTATTGGGGTTCACCCCGGCTTCCAGCAGCAGCCGCACCCTCTTCACTTCCCCCTGAGCCGCAACGTTAGCCAGGAGGTCCCTCTCGCTGCCTGCAGCTACAGCCCCCGCCTGCACGCCTGAGGGCACTAAACAGCCAGCTCGCCCCGAGCTCCCCCACTCTACCGCGTTAACTAGCGGCACTGCTGGGACTGCCCAGCATGATAGATTTGCACCGCCTTCTTTTTCCTTACAGTCCCACCCCACCCCGATCCTTCAGGGCTCCCCCCCACCAGCCATGGGTGACACTGCAGCCCCCAGCCACAGGAACGATCCCAGGAGTAACTTGGCTGTCGTCTCCCTGCTCGCCTGCTGCATACGCGCTCCCCATGCAGAGAGAGACCGCAGGGAAGCCCTGCCATTGCACAGGGAGGTGGCGGGGGCGGCTGCAGTGGCTGGGTTTGGAAAGCAATCCCTGCCCCTCACAGGCGCCCTGCGGAGAGCTGTCCCCCTCCCCTGCTAGCGCTGCGTGCCTTCGTAGCTTTCCTCCGCCCTGATGCTTCATCCCTTGCAAAGCCGGTCTCCTCTCCTCCCAGCTGCAGTGTGTCCCCCCGCCTTGCTCAGTCACCCCCGCACACGGGCATCCCCTTACGCAACCCCCTCCACACTGAGCCTTGAGTGCTCACTCTCTCCTGCAAAGAGGGGCACCCTGTGGCTCGGCTCACCACCAGCTAAGCACCGTCTCCTCTACCGTGACTGTGACTTTGCCACTTGACAGCGAATCTGGACCCAAGCCAGTCTCAGCCGGTCAAAATCGCTCTCCTGATCTCGACAGAGCGACCCACGTGGTGGATTTGTCCGGAAAAAAAAAAAAAGAAAAGAAAAAGAAGGGTGGCCGGAATGCCACCCCTGGAAATGTGCCGTCTCAAGCACATGATTGTTTTGCTGGTGCCTAGAGCCAGTGCTGTACATAGTCAGCTTCCCCCAGCTGTTCTCACTCCCCTTATTTCCAGCCACAGCCCTCTCCCGGGCTGCATTTACTATTGGCTCTCCAGGCAGAGCTCTTGCTGAAAGGGCTATGGAGAGAGAGGCACTAACAGGATAGGCAGGAGATGCATAAAAATGAATTTATTTGTCTTTAATGATTTAAGGGTTAAGTGTGATCTCCAAAGTGTGATGTGAGTACACTAAGGGTCTAATTTTCAGAGGTGCTAAGTGCATCTGTAAATCACGTCCTAGACCACTGTTCCACATCTCTCCTATTCCCCTTAAGAACATCGGAATGGCCATACTGGGTCAGAGCAAAGGTCCATCCAGCCCAGTATCCTGTCTACCAACAGTGGCCAATGCCAGGTGCCCCAGATGGAGTGAACCTAACAGGTAATGAACAAGTGATCTCCCTTCCACTCTACAAACACACAAGCATACATTTAAAAGGCTATGCCTGATTGTGTTCCTTCCTTTAAAATTTTCTAGTAAATGTAGCAATTTTAAAGAAGGTCAATTCCTATTTCAAATCATTTTTTTTATTGACTATTGGATCATTTGCAAATAAGTTGATTTTCCCCATAGCTTGTTTTTTTTTTTTTTTAAATACAAAATGTATACAAGTAGCATCAACCAACCTTGTTTGGAAACTACAGCAAATTGTTCAAAATATGTTTTTAAATGAGTCATAGTGCCTAGGAACTCGTTAACATGACTGTATAACAGCACATTTAAAACCAGAAAGTGATGAAATACCACCAGTTACAAAATATAAGTTTTTGATGGAATACACAAGGATGTATTTGAACTGAAGGACTGAATACTAGTGAAACTGGGAGATTAATTTGCGACTCCAGTGTTCAACAGGGTATTCACATATTATTTGTAATACATACAGTACATTTTTTTTTAAAGCAAGCAGTCAATTGCTTGGTTGTTTAAATTTAAATCTGTCACACAGCAAAGAAGGATTGCAGAGTGTCTGTGTCACCAAAGAAGGAAAATTGCAGAAGAATATGCACAGATTTATTTTTAAATTTCCCCCATATGTTGTTTTCATAAATGTACCTTGAAGCCTGAAATGCTATCCCACGGGAATAGTTTTTAAAATGTGGTTCATTTCCGAGCTGAGGAATATCAAAGCAATCTTGTGTTAAAAATTAATTTTATTTCAAATGAAATGTATAATATGTATCCAGATTAGAAGGGAGAAGAGTGATCGTTCTCTACCACAAAACTCAAAAGAATGACATACCTTTTCTCAATGTTACTGCAATATACTTCTTTTATTTATTATTGTCTCAGAGGAAGAATGTTACAATGTAGTGTTTTAAGTAGCTTTTACTTGGCAGCCGAGTAGAGGACATAGCTTGCATACAAACACAGGCGGAAAAACAATTTTATACATAACCTTTCACAGACAGAACAAAAAAGCCACCATATTGACTACTGAGACCTTTTGAATTCAGGGAATTTTTTAAAAGGATTTCTTGCTTTGATATGATGTGGCCTGGTAAAAACAAAATACCTTGCAGAGAACAGAGCATAAAGCTATTTTCAATACTACTCATGAAGATTGGGTCTGAGGTAGAAAGGCGGTCATGGCTTTTCCTCTTCTGTAAAACTATTTTCCTTCTCAAAATAACTCTACTACAAATATATTTTTTCCTAGATGAAGGAATCCTATAATAGCCAGTCTCTCCCCATCCCACCTTGACAATTCCTCCATTTCCCCCATCCAAAAAGAATAATACTTATAATTTATATAGCACTTTTAATCTTCAAAGCACTTTACAGACACTAGCTAATTAAGCCTCAACACCTCTGAGAGGTAGGTAAGTATTATCATCCCATTTTACAGATGGGGACAACTGAGGCAGAATGGTTAAATTCCTTGCCCACAGCTTCATATAGAATCCGCATCAGAGTCTGGTTTAGAACCTGTGCTCAGACCGTGCCTTAAGCATATACTGGTGAGTGAAAATTATGAATGTAGGACATTCTGGTAGGCACCACCTCAGTGAAGATAATCAGGTATTAACAAATCCTGATATTTTAACTGCATAACTTCTAGAATGAATACGAATAGAATTATCCAATTTGCAGCTTTTCAAGACCATTCCGAGATTTTCCTTCAACAACATTATTTTAGGATATGATTTTGTTTCCTCTCATTGTATCTGAAAATTGATTATTGCATGCCATTTACCAATCAAATATGTGTTCTGAAATTAAAATAAGTGTCCATGTAACACTGTAAACTCAACAGTGAAGGCAGAAGAACCCATCACCTGATTGCTAATTTGAATATTTGTATTGTAAATCAGTGACACAATCTTCCCAAAATTATCCCTACCTTAAGCACATAAATAAATGAACAACAAATGAGCCTTTCAAAAATAAAGAGCAAGACTGAATGAAAACGTCCAGGGGCCCTGAACTGGTTTAAAGAAAATGTTCCAGCCCTGATATTATTGGAGAGGGCTTCTTAATTGATTAGACATTTCCAAAAGGAATACAAAACATGTGTGTACGTTCAGATCTTATGTATAAGATCCCTGGTAACTGGTCTTTACTTTGCAAATTGGAGAATCAAGGCTTTAAAAAAATGTTTGGCACAACTTGGAACAACAAAGCTCTGTCTCTGGGGGGAAAATAAAATTGCATTTAGTTAGAGAGATCCTATTAAAACAACTTAAAATATCGTTAAGTCTTTATGTAGCTATCTCCTGATTTTTGAGTTGAAATAAATCTTAAAAACAAAAAAAAACAAAACTTATCAAACATAAAATCTTGAAATGCCCTTTTGGTGCATAGCATTTATTACTGTAGTTTTAAAAGAGGGTCTACAATTGTTAAATGGAGCTTAGCCTTCACACATTGCCACTATGATTTTTTTGTTAAATAATAATTGTGCAAGTTATGTGAACTTGTTATTTTGCCAATCTTGGAGACAACAGAAGAGTCTTCAGAAATCTATCTGGTTAGATGGCTGACACAAGTATAAATAACCTGTACAGAACAGCGAGGGTGTCAGAAAATAAATGTTTTTGCAATGGAAATGCAAAGAACTGAAAGGAATGTATAAATGTAACATTTTGCTCCAAACTCTAAGCAGTTCTCTTTACTGTTATTAAAAAGAATGTATATAAAGCCCCCGCCCCCTTTCCCAATGCTATATATTTATACAAATCAATGACAAATGTATAATCATTTCCAAATACTCCGCTATTCATTAATTTACAGTTGCATAGAAAGGGAAGAAGGAGGAAAAAAAGAACATATTATAAAAACACAACTTCCTCATCTTTGGGTATTCAGTGTTTTACTATTTCAAGTAGAACACACAATCAGAGCTCGAACAGCATGTTCCAAGGTCCCATGCAGTCTTCTGACTAAGCAGAACTTGTGATTGGCATTTGTAGAAAAGCGCCATACTGCAGGTCAGGAAGTGTTGGTTGCCTTCGAAATGAATACTTCACATTGCCTATAGTGATGAGAAATAATTTCACAACAATATTTACATACATAGTCCTCTATGCAGTGTCCTGAACACCCATGACAGAATGCAAATACGAAATTTTGAGGTAATTTAAAATAAATGGGGTATTCCAAGTGTGACAGTGCCCCCCATAAGGCTTTTTGGAAATTTGCTTATGAATGTATATATGACATAACTGGAATATGTTTTATGCTACATATGCCATGTAACATATCTATGTAAAGATTATGATCTACTGAATATATTCATCCTATTTGTATGCATGTGCCATTGTTGCATTTGAAGTTATGAATATTGGCTGTATACTTGTTTGATTTTAAATAACCTTAGTAAGGCATTTGGTCAGCTTCTTTAGAAAGGAATTGGCAAGTTAAGTGCCCAATCAAGAAGCATTTAATGAACAATGGATGTTGGAAGGCCCCAATCCACATAAGAAGTCTTTCTGGAGACATTCAAGACACCATGTGGGCAATGGCTGCTGCCTGTAAAAACGGAGTCATGCATGGACATGTGACTTGCCCAGGTGACTCCAAAACTCCATCTTGGAGCTGGACTTTGAATAGTAGAGAGGAGGGTGTCTCCTCCCACAAGAGAAAGTCTATTTAAGCCCATGGGAGACCCCTCCATTTTGTCTTCAGCTGGCTAAAGAGATAGCCTCTCCACCCCCAAGGATACCTGAAAGAAACTGGAACAAAGGACAGTAACTACAGGGGGTGTGCTGGACCCAGACTAGAAGGAGACTAGTCTGTAAAAGGAAGCTTACTGGAATTCCTCTGAGGGTGAGGTTTTATCTGTGTTCAGTTTTCTTAGATATAGACTTGTGTGTTCTATTTCATTTTGCTTGGTAATTCACTTTGTTCTGTCTGTTACTACTTGGAACGACTTACATCCTACTTTCTGTATTTAATAAAATCACTTATTAATTAACTCAGAATATGTATTAATATCTGGGGGGGGGCAAACAGCTGTGCATATCTCTCTATCAGTGTTATAGAGGGCGAACAATTTATGAGTTTACCCTGTATAAACCTTATACAGGGTCAAACAGATTTATTTGGGGTTTGGACCCCATTGGGAGTTGGGCATCTAAGTGTTAAAGACAGGAACACTTTCAGTTTAAGCCTACAGCTGTTAGGGGATGTGGTTCAGACCTGGGTCTGGGTTTGCAGCAGGCTAGCGGGTCTGGCTTAAACGAGGCAGGGCACTGAAGTCCCAAGCTGGCAGGGCACGAAAGCAGGGGCAGAAGTAGTCTTGGCACATCAGTTGGCAGCCCCAAGGGGGTTTCTGTGATCCAACCCATCACACCAAGTTTTAGACTTATAGGCGCTGGATTCAGCAAAACCCTTTAGTCCTTGCTTAACTATAAGCACATGCTAAAAATAAGCCTTTTAAAGTGCTTTGTGCTAAGCTCTTTAACAATTTTAAAAGAGCCACAGAAAACTTGTATTACAACCATAGATGATAATGCTTAGCATTTATACAGGGAAGTGCCCAAGCCCCATAGTGAGTCAGTGGCAGAGCTGGAATTAATACACAGCTTCTAGCTTCATGCTCAATCCACTAGGCCGGGATACTTGCTTCCAAGCTCTGGAGCCAGGCTGCTTCCTGTACTCAGGGAATAGCACCCCTTCTCCAATGGGTGTGGAAATTGCGGAGTGACAGATTGGCAGTCTGGCCATCTTCTTACCATACTGTATCTCTACAAAAACTGGGGGTGTGGAACTTTCATCAGAGAACTCACGGGGCATGTTTGAAGTCCTCTGAGAGCCTGTTAAAAAGTAAGGTTCTTCTCTGGAAAACAATGCAAGTTAAACTAAGGGTTGGGGGTGGGAGGGATAAATTAAAGGGACTGCAGCCCCAAGTTATTTAGTCATTGACTGTAAGTCACAATTTAATTTATCCCCTTCAGAAATGATCATAATTTGGGAGAAGCCATGAAAATTAGACTATTTCTGTTATTTATAGACATAGGGCATTACTTTCTCATATAATTAGTGTATATATTTACAGCTATTTTTGTTATTTATGTTTCTGCAATTTATAACAGAAGTTACTGAAGTTTTATTAGCAGACATTCCATCCAAGAAAAAAAGTGCCATCTGTTTTTGAATGACCTTTTTTGACTTACTGATACAAAAAATCAGTAGCATTTAAATCAAACTAGTTTGCTTCGTTTTTGTCAGCTGAATGCGTATACCTGAAAGCCAATAATTTGTTACAAAACCAAAGGAGCTCTTCTGCCTGTATTATATTAACACTACTGAAAGAGTGCACCATGCAACATGTACCATACCTGCGGTCTGCCAGCGAGACTTGCTGTAAATACACCAAAAAAAAAAAGAAAGAAAAAAGTTAATATGCAAACGTACAGAATAGTACGAGAGTTAAATATTATTGTATTCAGAGAATATTTGCAACACAAGGAGAGGAAAATTTCATATGTGAACTTCATAAAATGTAAAAGCTGAATGGTGCTTTGAGGGCCAAGGCATAATTTTCTTAGCATCATAATTACTCTAATTTATCACATCATTGTAAACACTGAGCATGTGATTTGCTGACAGTTAACACTTTGTGTCTTATATATCTATACAATATTTAAGATTGCTGCATTTCAGTACTGTGAATGATAAATGTGGGTCATTCTCGAGAAATCTGGATTCACTTAAAAGTAATAATATAAATATTATAAATATTGTGTTAACTATGTGGATAGCTCATTATAAGTGCAACCATAACAACAACAACTGATGATCATCCCTTAGGGATCAAAGACTATATGGACTTGTACACTAACTTCCTTAGGGTTACGCTAAAGGACCAGGCCCCAGTAATGCTCTCCCTGTTAAGTTCCACTATATTTTTTTCCAATTGATTTTCTTTAGATACATTTTAACAGAAGAGGTCAGTGCTGTATTTAGCAAGATTTACAAAGCATATTAACGAAGGTGAGCGGAATACCCAACAACTTAGGAGCAAGAGTAAAGGTCAGGATGTGGGAGGGAAAGAAGCACACAAACACACAGGAATCTGTGAAATATCCTTGGCAAATATGTAGTGAGCTATATTCCACAGCTAACTCTAGGTATTTACTTCATTAAAATGAATGCGTTTCAGGAAGTCTTTTAGAAATTGCTAGAGAACAAACAGCCAAAATGAAAAAGGAGGGGGTGGGGCAAAAATCTCAGGCAGTGATGTTTTCACAAAAGAACTGTTTAGCATCACGTTATGAAGGTTACAGGTCAGAGATTAATAAGTCAGTGTCATTAAAACCTCTAGCTACCCCTTTGTCTGTAACAAATTGGAACAGATTGTGTTCACCAACTTCCCCTCTTTGGTACATGCTAGTAAACACAAGACAGAGGTTGTGACTAAACTGCACCCTTTTCGGTCTCTATGTATTTATCTATTTTAAAGATACCTGTCTATCACGGATGTGTGTACAGGCCTATGCTCCTGTGTAAGACATCAGTGTACTAGTACAGAGCACATTTCATACCAAAGTGGGCATTTCACAAAACTAGACAGCCAATAAAAACAGAATGCTTTGCCAAGAGTGAGGATAGTCCAGTGGTTATGGCCCTAGCCTAGGATTTGGGAGACCTCAGTTCAATTCCCTGATCTGCCACAGACTTCCTGGTGATCTTGTGCTAGTCACTTAGGCTCTCTGTGCCTCAGCTCCATATTTGTAAAATTGGGATAATAGCACTTTCCTATCTCATAGAGGTTTTGTGAAAATAAATGCTATATCTATACTAGAGAGCTTGCAGCGGCACAACTGTACCTGTGCCAACGGGTGAGGCAGCAGTGGAAATGTAGGCACCTAGGGGACTTTAACAGTGTACATTTAGGCACCATGGGATTTTAGGAACATCTAGGTTTAGACAGTAGCTTAGCAGGGGTTTTGAGCATGTCAAAGTGTCTAGACTTCGCATCTAAGCACCTAAAGTGAGAGTTAGGCCCCAAATCCTGTGGTTCTGGGCCTAAGTGCCCCCAGTTCTCAGGAAAGTGGTGGCACTGAGTAACTTCTAGGAGATGCTCAGTACCTCATAGAAGCAGACTTGCTGGCAGTTAGTGCAGAAGATATTTAATACCCCACATTATTGAAAAGATGGGATTGCTGAAGCATCGTGTACATTCAGTCTACATAAGCAATGTAGATTCAACTTTGTAAAGCACAAAGGACTTCCAGCTGGGCTAGTGACAGACTATTACACGGCTCCCATTAATTACAGCAGCTTGGGGAATCTGTTTTAGTCTGGAGGAACTCAATTCTTGTTTGCTGCAATAAACAGTAGTGGACACGGTCTATATACCTTTATGAAATGGTTATTAAAGAAGTATGTTACCTGACGTTCTATTTGTCATAAAAAGTCCTTTAACTTGATTATATGAATTATAATTATATGAAACCTGATCCAGGAGACAGAAGAAAAAAATGGTGGTAGAATACACAACAGAACCTCTTCCCACCCTCTAAAAAACAAAAAACCTGGATATTTTTATCCACTTTCAGCAGCAGAGAGCCTCCCTTTCCCAGAGAGAAAAACGGTTACCTATCTCTCGTAATTGTTGTTCTTCGAGATGAGTTGCTCATGTCGATTCCATTCTAGGTGTGTGCGTGCCCATGTGCACAGTCATCAGAATTTTTTGCCTTAGCGGTATCCATAGGGTTGGCCGGGGTGCCTCTGGAGTGCCACACTCATGTGTCAGTATATCAGGTGCTGCTGCCCCTATGCCCTCTCAGTTCCTTCTTGCCGGCAACTCTGACAGAGGGGCCGCAGGGTCAGTAATGGCATACCAGTCTCCCGGATCCAGGGAGGAGATGATGGAGGCCAGGGAAACCATGCGGAACTTCAACTTATTGAGATGTTTGTTGAGTCTCCACAGGTCCAGAATGGGTCTTAGGAAATAGTGGAAGTAGAATCCTTTCCTCCTCATTTCCCAAGGGACCTCCTCCATTGCCCCCAGCTGGAGAAGGCTGTTAACCTCCTGAACAAGGAGTTGCTTGTGAGAAGGGTCCCTGAAGAGGGATGGGGAAGGAGGACGGGGGGGGGGGGGAGGGGGGGGAGTGGCGGCCCAGAATTGCAGGGTGTATCCTAGACATACAATTTCTAGCACCCAATGGTCCAAGGTGACCCATGACCAGGCCAAACAGTAGGGACGAAGACGGTCGAGGAAAGGATGAGGTGGATCTGGGGAGTTGACTCTCGAGCGCACCCTCAAAATGAACGCTTCTTGCCCCTGTGATGTTTCGCCAGGCCGGGTTGCGCAGGTGAATGGGAGGAGGAAGGGCAGCGACGACTAAAACTCGTGTCCCAAGGCCATGGCAGCGGCCGGAACTACTTCCTTGCCAGCTGAGGTGTATGCAGATCCAGCGAGTCGAGTGTGGCCCGAGTGTCCTTTAGTCCGTGCAGCCTTGCATCTGTCTGCTCTGCAAAGAGTCCAATCCCATCAAACGGGAGATCCTGGATCGAGGAGACTGGAACTGTGCCTCATGACCACCGCTGAGGTGACCGCCCGAACAAGGTCCTTTACCCATGGTCCTTCTTGCTTGGTGCCTGGTCATGCTTTTTTGACTTCTTCTTGGGCACTGGCTAAGGGGAACAGTGCCAGGTAGGGCCCGGTGCTGAAGGTGCACTATGAACCGAGGCGGATGTACTGAGAGTGAGGCCAGGTGGAGAGCAGCCTCCATGAGGAGAGCTCTCAAACGGATGTAGCGCTCTCTGTGTGTCTTGGGACAAAAGTTCGTACAGATATGACACTTTTCTTTTACATGCGATTCTCCCAAGCACTTCAGAGAGCTGCCTTGGGGGTCACTAACAGGCACAGACCTGTTACAGTCAGTGCAGGGCTTAAAACCAGGAGACCAGGGCATTCCCTGCCTGGGGCAAAGTCCCTGCCATGACCCTAACCTACTAATTACAGTGCTTAACTGGTAAGTCACTAACTAACTACAGTAAACAAAACTATTTACAACTCTAATACACAAAGTGAAAAAGAAACTGCTGACCACTTGGCAAGGCAAGGGAAAGAGGTGCTCTGACCAACCACCCCGAGTGGTAAGAAAGAACTGAAAGGGCATAGGGCCGGTGGTGCCTGATATACCGAAGCATGAGTGCGGCACTCCAGAGGGTGCCATAGCTGACCCTTACAGATACCACTAAGGCAAAAATCTCTGACAAATGTGCTTGTGGGCGCGCACACACCTAGAATGGAATCGACATGAGCAAATACTTGAAGAGGAATTGTTATTTTTCATAGTTAATTTCCCCCCTTTTTTTCCCTGGGGAAAAAAAACAAAACAATGTTTTCCTGACTACAGAAAAAGGTCAAAACCATCTTATCTGTTGAGGATAACGGACCCTTATCATTGTCCCATGGACCAGTTAATGTCATTGCAACATACAAAGCTTTCCCAACACATTCTATTGTGGATTGTAAGATTTCACTAGAGAAGGACTTCACTGAGGGACTGTATTTCCATTAGATTTTATTTTTTTGAAATTGCAGCTATCATGAATTTGCTCCCAGGCTCCTTACTGAGTCAAACTCAGGGAAATTACATATTAAAAACTGGCTGTACTCGAACATTACACTCTTACAAAATGACAGACTCTGTCTGTCATTAACTCACTCTACAATAGTGCCTCATCTCACGTCACACATGCTGAAATACTCAGCGACAACAAGTTGAGTTAAAGAATAATAACAATACCTGTACTACTACTAAATATCTTATTTAGGGCTGTCGATTAATCATAGTTAACTCACACGATTAACTAAAAAAAATTGTGATTAAAAAAATTAATCGCAATTAATCACAGCTTTAATCGCACTGTTAAACAGAATACCAACTGAAATTTATTAAATATTTGTGATTTTCTACATTTTCAAATATATTGATTTCAATTACAATACAGAATACAAAGTGTACAGTGATCACTTTATATTATTTTTATTACAAATATTTGCACTGTAAAAATGATAAAAGAAATAGTATTTTTCAATTCAGCTCATCAAGTACTGAAGTGCAATCTCTATCATGAAAGTGCAACTTACAAATGTAGATTTTTTTTTTTTGGTTACATAACTTTGTAAACAAAACAGTGTAAAACTTTAGAGCCTACAAGCCCACTCAGTCCTACTTCTTGTTCAGCCAAATCGCTAAGACAAACAAGTTTGTTTACATTTACAAGAGATAATGTTGCCCGCTTCTTATTTATGTCACCTGAAAGTGAGAACAGGCTTTCGCATGGCACTTTTGTAGCTGGCATTGCAAGGTATTTACGTGCTAGATATGCTAAACATTTATATGCCTTTCATACTTCAGCCACCATTCTAGAGGACATGCTTCTATGGTGATGATGCTTGTTAAAAAAATAATGCATCAATTAAATTTGTGACTGAACTCCTTTGGGGAGAACTGTATGTTCCCGCATTCTGCCATATATTTCATGTTATAGCAGTCGCAGATGATGACCCAGTGCATGTTGGTCATTTTAAGACCACTTTCACTGCAGATTTGACAAAAAGCAAAGAAGGTACCAATGTGAGATTTCTAAAGATAGCTACAGCACTCAACCCAAGATTTAAAAATCTGAAGTGCCTTCCAAAATCTGAGAGGGACGAGCTGTGGAGCATGCTTTCAGAAGTCCTAAAAGAGAAACATGCCGATGCGGAAACTACAGAACCTCAAACACCAAAAGAGAAAATCAACCTTCTGTTGGTGGCATCTGACTCAGATGATGAAAATGAACATGTGTCAGTCTGCACTGCTTTGGATCATTATCAAGCAGATCCCATCATTAGCATGGACGCATGTCCTCTGGAATGGTGGTCGAAGCATGTAGGGACATATGAATCTTTACTGCATCTGGTATGTAAATATCTTGTAACACTAGCTAATACAGTGCAATGGGAATGCCTGTTTTCACTTTCAGGCGACATTGTAAACAAGAAGTGGGCAACATTATCTCCTGCAAATGTAAACAAACTTGTTTGTCTGAGCGATTGGCTGAACAAGAAGTAGGACTGAGTGGACTTACAGGCTCTAAATTTTTACACAGTTTTATTTTTGAATACAGTTTTTTCTGTACATAATTCTACATTTGTAATTTCAATGCTCATGATAAAGAGATTGCACTACAGTACTTGTATTAGCTGAATTGAAAAATACTTTCTTTTGGTTTTTACAGTGCAAATATTTGTAATAAAAATAAATATAAAGCGAGTGCTGTACACTTTGTATTCTGTGTTGGAATGGAAATAAATATATTTGAAAATGTAGGAAACATTGAAAAACCTTTAAATAAATGGTTTGAATCAATCAATAAATCAATTGAACAGGTTATGATTAATAGACAGTTTCTCAACAGAACAGCAAATAAGCCATTACACTTCACCCATTGCTGTCTTTAGTGGCTGTAAGAGACAACGCAACTCATCAAATGTGCACACAGCACCCATACACTTTTATCATAAGTAGAACTCATCATCCAACATTTATAGCAGAAGTTACTCTGGAAAATGCACTGCATAATACACATTAGATGTGTTTCAACATTAAATTACCTGCCCTCTTGATCTGACCCCTTCCCCTGCAACTAACAAAAGAAACCGAACTCCTTAATGAAGATGAATATTGTACTATGCTTCAATTTTTAAAACTGAACACTACTTTACAGTTAGAATGGTCTTAAACCTCCCTCTCCCACTACTTATTTGAATCTGCTCCAAATGTTTTGATTACTCAGTATGTAAGAACCACAACATATCCATTTTGCACCACTGCTGAGCAAACGAATTAGCCTTTGGACCTACCTCTCAAAAACCAAATCTTAGCCTGATGTAATTTTAAATGAGTGAGATAGAGACCTAAAATAAGGTTTATAAATAAAACAGCAGGTATAAAGTTTAATCTAAGTGGGGCTACTCCAGCTTCATGAAAAGGAAATATAAAAAAGCACAGCTGATTGGGCTGCAGTGAAGGAATTTCTCAAAGTGAATTTCTGAAAGGAAATTCTATTTTGAGCAAATAGCACTAGTTAGCTAGTGAGATCTTTGCAATGGTTACTGGTGATACTTTGGCAAAAGTGGCTGACATTACTACTAGTAAACCCCAGAAGTTATATTGCGGCTAACGGCATCCTGCATTGGGGAGGGAGATGGGGAAGGGGGGGACGACACCAACAGGAAGGGATCACATCAGCTGGAAGGATTGCGGCTAACTCTGTGAGGAATGCTCTGGTGGTGCTAGGGAAACTCATATCAGAGTGGGATGCAGAACCACTATTACAAGCTCAGCTCCACTCCCCAGTGTAGAAAGGGCATGGAGTTTAGAGTTGCTGTGGGCAGTAGATTCTTCCACTCCTGTTCAGGGAAAGCACAGACTGGGATTATGGCTGTCTCTTGAACAGGAATGCAAGGGAGCTAAAGAACCCTCCATTCCCTGTGGGCCTGAGCATGTCCAACCATGATCTAACCCCATATTGCTTTCACCATTGCATTACAGGCCTTTACCAAAGCAAAATAAAAAACATGGGAGGAGAGGATACTTTTCCTTTGCATTTTCCATTCACTACAGTGACAAAGAAACAGTCTTATGGCCAAATGTGAGCGGCGCTGAGCACCAGCACTACTGACTGACATCAGTGAGTTCCTGCAGCATAGCACCTCTCAGAATTAGGCCCTTAACATGCACTATAGCGGCCAGTAATCTAGCACTAACTCAGGACCTCAGGGGACTGTTGAAACAAGCCATGTTTTGCAAGATACTAATTTGCTTTCTCAAAATGTGTAAAATGCATTTTCTCTGATGCAATTCTTCAAAGACACGCAAAGTGTGTCGGAGAGATAAAGGGAGCGTTTTAATAGGGTTCAGCAGAGTTTGAGAAACGGAATACAACAGTGAGCGAATAGCTGACCTCTTTGGCAGGGATAAGAGATAAAAAACCCTCAACATTTTTCCCCCTAGTGGCCATTTTCATTACTTTGTGGACATTTAAAACAAAGCTTTACAAAGATGCTATTGAACACCAGAGCTTTTATGGATGTTTTTGCTCTTGCTTAGCTAATACTGAAAACAAATTTGTTACATATTATAAACACAAGCTCCCTGCAACATCCCACAGCTAGGAGCAATAGCATATACACAGTGCTGGCAGAACTAAAGGGATTCTATCTTGTGTGACCAGAGAATGCATTGACAGTAGGAAGAGAGGTCAGCAGATACATGAATTAGCTGCTGTAAAGAGCTCACAGGTGTCGGAAGTGCCTCCAGCTGTATAATCTTTTCCAGGGAGCCTTCACAGCACTGGAAAAGAGACCATGATTCTCTCTCCTCCTCCACCGCCCTTCCTACTTCTCCTCATGGCTGGCCCAGCCTCCATGCCTTTCTTGCAGGTCAACAGAGTGTCCCTTCCATGGGGCATGGAGGAAGGCATTCCAAGGAAGGCAAAGCAGTCTCACCCCTGGATGCTGGAAAGCCATGCACAGAGGGTGTTCTCACTGAGTGAATTTAAGTGGGTCAATCTGGTCAGGCTCAGGAGGCAGTGTGTGCTCAGCCCTCAGGGGAGAAGGCTATGCCTGATGTCTCTCTCTCCTAATATTTTATATGGTTATATTCAATCTATTTGAAGATATTTTAATTGATGCTGCCTAGAAAATTGCACAGATTCCTGATCTGGGAGGTCAGTGGTGTGGTGAAGGACCCAATCCTGCAGCTCCTATTTTTCCCCAACTCTCACTAAATTCAAGAGAGATCACTGGCACCCAGAATTCCAGGGGCTACATTTACTACTGGTATACGTGAGCATAACTCTATTTACATCAGCGGAGAATCTGGCCCTGCATCTCCATTTCTTCTTCTAGACACAAATGAAGATCCTGTTTGAAGCAAACTGCTTTTCTTAAAGTAGGCCACGTTAGAGTGAATATTTTTTTTTTTAAACACAGGATGACTATGATTTAATTTGGCTTCATTTTATCACTCGCTATGTACGTTAAACAGTTTCAAAGAACAGGATTACACAGCCATCACATCTTGGCAAACATTCTTATCAGAGTTAAGCTTCATTTTTCTTGGTCAATATTCTGCATATGACCTATTTGCAAATAAGGTTCAGTCTCATATCTATACTGCTCCGTGTTAAGTTTCCAGAGAACGACAAGGGGACAGAAGCAATGGCGGGGGGGTGGGGGGAGAAGAGAGGGAGACAGATTTCACTATACTTAACACTTACAGCAGCAAGTAGGAAATGTGCTGTTGATTTGTTCCATGACATCTGTTAGATCTGTGCTGGTATCATGAGGTGGGCCTAACAAGTCATCTGCAGATATGACAACAAGATAAGCAATAAATTTAATAAGGGGGAAAAAAAAAAAAAGACAACAGATTCTGAAAGTCATTCCCATCTAACCTACCAGCTAAATGCTCTTTTATATTTAAACTGAAACCCCCTACTTGAAGCATTTGTAATGGAATGTGCAGGAATTGCTCATTGATAATTGACAATCCTGGGAGGGGAGGTGGAAACTCAATTATCAATTTACAACTGATCTAATTTTTCTATTATTAAGGCTTAACCACTGTGCCTGAGATTTAACCAAAGGAAATTGCCCACATGAAGCAGAATGTAAGAACTTACTGTTAAAATAAATAAATTATTCTCTCATCTTGTTAAGCATATTTGGCAGCTGCACATTTGATATTCTGCTTTATTTTAAAACAATTTGCCGCACAATTTCCAAAGCAAACAAATCTGAGATTTTTCAAAAAACATTTATCTTCCAGATAGTCTTTGTTCAATATGCATCAGCAATCCCATCAGTGCAAATGTTTTTCAGGCCATTTCCTTGTTTGTTTCTTAAAGGGCTTCTTAAATTTAGCCAATGAAATGATTAGGGAAATCCTTTTGCTTCACTTTTGGCAGTGTTATTACAAAGCATCATATATAAATCTATCAGTTCATGAAAACAGCATGACAAAAGTTCCATGTCACATTTACATTTTTTATGCCAATACTGAAAGAAAATGCTTTAGTATGAAAAACAAAAATCAATGATTTCTTAAAAAATTGTTTCCACTGCATTGGAATAAGATTATCAATAGTTCAATGATTTGCATACAAGGAGTGGTGGTTTCTCCCCTCTTAGCAAAGATTTAATCTCTGAGGCCTTGAGTCAGGAGTTTAACCCTATTAAAGGTTTTAAGCACGTGCTTAAGTTCAACTGAAGTCAATGAGAATTTGAATTAAGTGATGTCCTGGTAGGGATGGATTTAAGTATGTGCTTCAGTGCTGTCCTGAATTGGACCCAGAGTCCTGTAGTAATATAGCTCCATTACTTTTACAAAACACCACGTAGTACTACATCTATACAATATTATTGGAATTAAAATGTACATCAACTGTTAAAATAAATGAAGTATGTTAATTGAACAAAGTATGATGCATTAGTCTTGTTTTTTAGTGTTTATCTGCAAAGGTTTTCCCAGCCATTTGTGAAAATTATTGAGGTTCCAATAGAGTAAGGTTTAAAATACCCATTTAGGTAAGATTCACCCATGTGCAGAGGGTCTGCACAACTTAAATCCCACTGAAATCCTAACAAATAAAAGTTTTTTCATCAGAATGTCACTATAAGAGGAAGAAGGTCATTATATCCAGAATTGCATTTAGGACTAGGAAATGATACTATTTGCTGTCTTTAAAGAAAGAGTGCTTTGCAGCCTATCCTTATGATGTGAGATGCATACCACAGCTGTAGGTTCCTTCAGTCCGATGGGATTTAATTCTTCCCTTGGTGCATTAAGGGATTGTGTCAGTAATTCCCCTTCTCAGAAGGGACAGGAGACCAAGTAGTACACACTGTCATCCATTACTCATAAAAAAACAAGTCCTCTTTCCCCAAATCACAACACTATATTATTCTTCTCATGATGCCCAGCTCTGAAAACTCCTACTACCAATTGCAGTGAGCTTTGCACCCAGCAGTGTTAGCTACAAATTTATAATGGGACTAATATTGCTACTTCAGGCACACATTAGTAAAACTGGTTGCAACCACTTGTAGACAAACACGGCACAATATTTGACCAAAGTACTAACCTGTCTGATGAAACTGTGAGCTGGTGTCCTGATCAAATGAGTAGCTGTGAGCAGAATACTGGGGTGAAGCACAGGAAGAGATTCCATTAACTCTGGAATCTGATTCAGGCTGAAAGAGGTTTAAGAAACAAAAATTCCATCATTATAGTAACAGAGAAGTTTACATGTACCAAGTTGCATGCGTGTGTGTGCGTGTGTGTGTGTTGTTCCCTTTTTAATCACTGTCATCCATTTTTCTTCCTTTTCTCTTCTCATGTTATTTCTTGTTTCCTTTTAATTCTTCCCCACTCATCTTTGTTCCAACGTGGGTTGATCTTAGGAAGATATAGCTTATAGGAAAATAATCTATAAAGAAGATTTGACCTTTCGATCTTGTCATACTCAGCCTCCAGTTAGCTCCCTCATGTTAAGGCAGTGTTTGGCTGTGCATGTGTTCCACAGAGTAACAATCTCCATTACACAAAACAGTCCACTCTTCTTGCCCAAACCCCTTGGTCAGGCCAGGAAGGGATAATATGAAAGAATCTTACAAAGGGGTTTGGGTCTTCCATTAGACTATCTTGGAAACCTTAGGAGAGGTTAACTCCAAACTCTTCAGTCTTGTATAACTTTATAAAATTCTCCCCACACACCAAGTCGAGCAAACGCTAGTTTTCAATAAGAATTATGTCCAAATGAAGTTTAAAACTTCAGCTGCTTTTGTTATAGCCTGTTCTAAAATGCATGGAGTGTGCATTTAAAAAAAAATGTGTGTGTGTGTGTGTGTGTGTGTGTGTGTAGACATGAATATAGCTGAACTGCTTTGTAATAGTGACCATAATGTAGTTAAATATAACCTGTAGGGGGAGAAATACCAAAGAAACTCAAAACAGTAGCATTTAACATGAAAAATGAGAAGCAAGCTAAATGGAAATTAAAAGGAACAGTCACTAGAGTGAAACGCTTGAAAGTTGCATGGAAAAAATTTTAAATCATCATCATACTAAAGGTCAAATTAAAGGTATACTCCAAATTAAAAATACAACATTAGGAGGACAAAAAAATGCCACCATGGCTAAACAGAAGAGTAAAAGAAGCAGTTAGGGACAAAGAAGACATCCTTTAAAACTGGAAGTCATATCCTAGTGAGGAAAATAGAAAGAAGCATAAATCTCTGGCAAGTGTAAAAGTATAATTAGACAGGCCAAAAATGAATTTGAAGAGAACCTAGCAAAAGAGACAAAAACTAACAGCAAAATTGTTTTGAAGTACTTCAGAAGCAGGGAGCCTGCCAAGCAATCGATGGGAGCACTGGACAACCGAGGTGCTAAAGAGCACTAAAGGAAGACAAGGCCATTTGGAGAAATTAAATGAATTCTTTGCATCGGTCTTCACTGCAGAGGCAGTTGGGGAGACTTCCCATACCTGAGCCATTCTTTTTAGGGGACAAATCTGAAGAACTGTCCCTGACTGAGCTGTCAATATAGGTGGTCTTGGAACAAACTGATACATTAAACAGTAATAAATCACCAGCACCAGATGGTATTCACCCAAGAGTTCTGAAGGAATTCAAATATGAACTTGCATAACTACTAACGGAGGTATGTAACCTATCGCTTAAAATAGGCCTCTGTACCAGGTGACTGGAGAATAGCTAACATAACACCAATTTTTAAAAAAAGGTTCCAGAGGCAATTCTGCTAATTACAGGCCAGAAATCCTAACTTCAGTACCAGGGAGATTGGATGAAACTATAGTAAAGAACAGAGTTATCAAAAACTTAGACAAACACAATATGTTGGGGAAGAGTCAACACGGCTTTTGTAAAGGAAATCATGCCTCACCAATCTATTAGAATTCTTTGAGGGAGTTAAAAAGTATGTGGACAAGGGTGATCCAATTGATATAGTGTACTTGAACTTTCAAAAAGCCTTTGACAAGGTCCATCACCAAAGGCTCTTAAGCAAAGTAAGCAGTCACGGGATAAGGAGGAAGGTCCTCTCTTGGATCAGTAACTGGTTAAAAAACAGGAAACAAAGGGTAGGAATAAAAGGTAAGTTTTCACAGTGGAGAGAGCTAAATAGAGTTCACCAAGGATCTGTACTGGGACAAATGCTGTTCAACATATTCAAAAATGTTATGAGAAAAGGGGTAAACAGTGTGGAGGCAAAGTTTGCAGACGCTATAAAGTCACTCAAGATAGTTAAGTCCAAAGCTCACTGTGAAGAGTTACAAAGGGATCTCACAAAACTGGGTGACTGGGCAACAAAATGGCAGGTGAAATTCAATGTTGACAAATGCAAAGTAATGCACATTGGAAAACATAATCCCAACTATACATACGAAATGATGGAGTCTAAATTAGCTGTTACCACTCAAGAAAGAAAACTTGGCATCACTGTGGATAGTTCTCTGAAAACATCTGCTCACTGTGCAGTGGCACTCAAAAAAGCTAATAGAACGTTAGGAACCATTAGGAAAGGGATAGATAATAAAACAGTAAATGTCATAATGCCACTAAATAAATACATGCTATGCCCACACATTGAATACAGAATGCAGTTCTGATCACCCCATCTCAAAAAAAGATATATTAGAATTGGAAGTACTATAGAGAATGGCAACAAAAATGATTAGGGGTATGGAACAGCTTCCATATGAAGACAGATTTAAAAGATTAGGACTGTTCATCTTAGAAAGGAGATGACTAAGGGGGGGGATATGATAGAGGTCTATAAAATTGTGAATGATATGGAGAAATTTTCAGAGTTCCTAAGCACCCAAAACTACTTAAAATCAATGGGGGTTCAGCAGTGATGAAAATCAAGTCCTAGGTGACTCATGTTGGTGACCTAAAAATTGAGGCACCTAGTCAGAAGTTATTTCTAAAATGTTGGTTGTATTTAGTTTGAGTATATGTATACGTGTACATACACACACACTATATCTATATATCTATATCTAGATATATGCACAATTCTGTGTGCATACACACACAAATACATATAAAATGTAAAAAGATCAAACGGTTGGTTCAATGTAACATAAATCCCTTCTGATATTTTTGAGTTTGTTCAAACATTCCTAAAAAAATTCATTTTGAGGAAGAGACTAGTCATGGAAAATTCCAGCTCCAGAGTTAAATATTTTGGGAAGCTATGAGTATGTGTAAACAGTATGTTTGCGTAGGCTTGCAACCTTAACCACTGTTATCATGTATGCTGCTGAATGCAAATTACTCATCTTCCATGTTATTTAATTAAACCTGGAAAAAGCAGCCACAGAAATTATTTTAAAGAATAATATTTTAGGACTAAAGTGGAAACAATTACTGTTTAACATTCTGACTTTTAAAACTTAGACTGAAAAAGTATTTAGATAACTAAGAATGATGTTAAATCAATGCAGGGAGTAGGAAAAAGATGGAAAAACATAACTCCTTCACTGAAAAACCCTGCTCTCCTTTCCAGCTCAAACAGCCTTAAGTGAAACATTTAATTTCCTCAGACAATTTCTAAGTAAAAGATACCTAGAAATTGTTCAACGATGTGAATTTGCCTTCCCCTCCATAGAAAGAAATATTCCATCAGGCACTTTAACAAAGTTGTTTTTCTCCTTTCCAAACGTCACTTTTTCTTTCATTATGACAATGTCAACTCCAGCTTTGAGTACACAGCATAAATCAAGGAACACAAGTCTATATTCAGCGGAGACATAGAAATGCTTTCAGGATCTCCAGGTGTTTTATTATCAAGAAGTTCGCAGGCATGATGGCTGACTGTTGTGTAGTTAAGTCACTTGCCATTCAACTTCAGGCTCAAATCTAACTAGAGAATCCAGATAAAATGAGTTTGTTGTTGTTCTTAAATTAGTGAAGACCAAGGTAGTGAGAAAGCTGTCACAGACAATTTCGTACAGCTGCTAGTCTCAACTTGGGAAAAGCCTAGAACTGCAGTGGCACAGAGATTAAAGGTCAAGACAGATTGCTTCTTCTAGAACAAGTCTGAGGTCAGTGGCATGGCAGCTGCCTACCTACCTAACAGGTGGACTGAGATTAGTAAGAGAGAGAACATTTGAATTCTCAAAGTTGCTAGAACCCTGGCTAGTTTTGGTCACCTCACCTTACAGCTGTAACTGTGAACAAAAAGGTGCAGAGAAGGGTAAGGAAGAGGATCAGTGTTATGCCTGGACTTCATACAAAGCAATACTATAGCAATCAACACTTTCAAATTTCACATATAGATAAACTGAATTAAGCCTGGTGAGAGATTACAAAACCAAGATTAATTAGGATAGAAAGGAGATCTTGAGGGATTTAGAGGTAGTGGTGAAAACAGATTATTTCCTCTTAATTATGCCATTTCACAGCATGAGAACAAGGAGCTTGCTTGGTGAATTCAACGGCAGTTAAATTTAAAACAAATAAAAGGAGATGCTACTGTACTCCACATGTCTGTAGTCAGCCTATGGAATTCATTGCCACAGGAGGTGAGAATCAAATATTGCAGCTGGATTTTAAAACAAGCCTGTATAATTTTATAACCAGTAACATTTCATGCATGCACACTTTAAAAAGGGCGGCTATGCCAAAAAGGATCATCAAATCTCACACTTCAAATGATTGTTGCAGAGGGCAAGAAAGAATCTAGGACTGCACAACTGGCCAGATAAATTATTTTGCCTTCTCTGAAGAATCAGATACTAGAAAGAGCATACCAGGCTTGATCCAGTATATATATAAATAAATCAATCCATCCATATAGCTCTTTCAACCTGAGGATCTCAGTTTTTTTTTTAAATATCATATCATCCCCATTTTGCTGATACCGAAACTGAAAGTGTCTTGCCCAAGACTACACAATGGGTCAGTGGCAGAGCTGAGAACCCAGGAGTCCTGACTCCCAGTAAATGCTCTACCTACTAGAGCTCACTAGCATAACACTAAGCAGTCTACTTTCTCCCATGTCAACCACACACACATGTATCACAGAAAAGTTCAGGCAACCATTCAAAACGAGGCAGGCAGCAACATTATACCAAATGAGATAAGAAAATAGGCCGAGACTTTCCCCTCCACTGGGGCTGCTTTGTGCCATGCTGCTGGACAAATAAAATCCAGAAAAAACAAAAGTAGTCTGAGCAGTGCGCATTTTGCTCCCCAATCCAAAATCATTTTAATCTGCAAACAAATAAAGAGAGAAGGTGCAGGCAGGCTCTTCTCCAGAGAACTCTGAAATTCTGAAGCAATTTTCTACATTTTAGTAGACACTTCAAAATAGATTTTGAACAACCTCTCTACGTCCCATGCAACTGTCTTCCCTCAAGAGGAAGCTGGCAGTGTTTAGAGGCTAGGACATGTATAAGAAACTCTCTCTTCTTCCCTTGTCAGCTGCTGTTGCTTTTCCACCCACTGGTGGGAAAGAAAAGGAGCCACAGGAAAAGTCAGCCAGGCATCAGCTTCCTTCTCCTGCACCCACCTCAGATTTCTTTGCCAGGTACATCCTTACTCCACTAGTCGGAGAATGAGGGAAGTTAGCTCTCTGCTTTTTGGCAAAAAGAGGGGGAGCTGTACTCTACCCCGTTCCTCCTTATGGTCTAAGCCTGTGCCTACTGAAGTAACTGGCAAGCTCCCATTGACTTCAATAGTGCAGAATCAGGGCCCATATGAAACCTCTGTTCAGTAGATTAGTCAAGTAGGAAAGAATCACCACAGATCTGTAAAGTACAGATTTGTAATGTCCCTAGTAACAGGGTCTTGTTTTTGAGTGCAGGACTGGCTCGAAGCACCAGCAAAGCAAGCACGTGCTTGGGGTGGCACATTTCCAGGGGCAGCATCCGGCCACCATTTTTTGCGGGGGGGCAGTTGCGCTCTCCGAGCCACGCCACTTAGACGGGGCGAGGGCGCCGCACCCCTGGCCTCAGTGGGAAGGGGAAGCCCCAGCCCCGGGATGCTGAGCTGCCGGGCCCAGCCACTACCTGGGGAGGAGAGGGCGAGTCCTGCCGGGGCTGCGCCACCGCACCTGCGAACTGGCTGCTGTGCTGCCTTGTGCCACCCCTTATATCGGGGCTTGTCAGCGCGGCCGGGCGGGGGAGGGGGGAAAGCCCCTGCACGCCCTGGGAGAAGGTGACGTCACTCCTTCCGCTTCCAGCGCCGCCTGTGAGCCCCAGCCCCAGCCGAGCTTGGGGCGGCAAAAAACCTAGAGCCTGTTTGTGTGGCATGGAACCTGTAGTTTCTAAAGGAGTTGAAGACGGAAAAGAAAATAGCTTTTTTATGTCTCGTCTTTACAATTAATATGTCGGTGTCAAAACTGTCACATGCCAGTTCTGTTTCACCTCCATGTTTGGCACTCTAATCAAACAGACAGACAAACATGACAGTGCGTGTGTATATATGAGAGAGTGCATGCATATGTCTGCTACGTTTGTTCCCTAAAGAATTTCCTTCAACACTCTCAAATACAGATCAGACTGTTATGGCAGGACAGTTTTTAAGTTTCATTAGATTTCTCCCCACACATCTGTGCGTAGAGACACCTACTCTGCATCTACTGGAGAAAGAAGTACCAGTGCTTTTGGATTCATTGACAGGTTATTATCCCAAACAACGATCATGAGGTTACCCACTGTAACTAGGCAGCTGAGTGAGAAAGGACGGTCTTGCAGCTGACAGAAGACAGGAACAAACAGATGATGAGAAATGCCAGTGATGGCAAAAAAATTACTGTAAATAGGACAGTATTTTCAGACTAATACTAGTGATTATTATAAAGAAACATTGCGACAATCAGCTAACCATCCATCTCAACAGTGATGAAAAATGATCTCTTAAATCACATATCTTTAAAACAGATTTCTTTAAGGAAGTCAATAAAATTAAAGGAAAAGCAATAAATAAAATTTATTTGGACTTTCAAAAAGCTTTGATAAAATCCCTCACAAGAAAAGAAAGAAGGGACAGCGTTGAAGGTAAAGGTTTGTCATGGATTAGAAATTGGCTAAGAGACAGAAAACAAAGTAGGAATAAATGGTCAGTATGGAAGAAGGTTAACAGTGGGGTGTCCCAAGGATCCAAACTAGGACCAGTGGGGATGATAAATGCATTAATGATCTTTCATATAAAATAAAGCAAAGAAATGCACCCTTGAAAGTACAACTGGAATTATTCATAAACACTGATGTGCTCTAAGCGAATCACTGAGGAAAAAGGCCAAGGTGTCATTGTAGACAACTCACTAAAAACATCTGTTTAGTGTGTAGTAGTGTGTAAAAAAGCAAACAAGATATTAGGCGTGTACTTAGAAAGGCATACCAAAAACTATGGAAAATATTATGTAAACCAGCGGTACACCCGCACCTTGAATATGGCACTCAGTTTCTGACCACCCCACCTCAAGAAGGGTAGAGCAGAAAGAGAAATGGCCTGGGAAAGGGCAGCCACAATGATTAGAAGCATCAAATAGCTCCCATATGAAGACAAAGGAAAATTAGAGCTATTTATGTCAGAGAAGAGGTGACATGATAGATGAGTTTAAAATAATGAAATGTAGAGTGAAGGTGAATTGTGCTCTTCCATTTACCCAGTCAGAAAGAACCAGGGGACACTCAATAAAATTAAAAGGCAAAGCTGCTACAATTTTTTTTTTTTTGCACAACACAGAATTCACCTTAACTGCCAAATGATATTATTGAGAAAAAGAGCTTATGAGGATTCCAAAAGGATTACACAATTATATATACACAATAAGAATATCCACAGTTATATTGGACGAATAAAGAGTTTTAAGGAATGTAAACCCTCATACTTTAGGATGCAGGCTAATTATTAACTATCTGCAGTTCAACAGAAACTTCCCTGATGAGCATGTTACTGCACAACCACCTTTCAAGGAGGTTTTAAAAACCTTCCCCTGAAGCACCAGGTAATGGCTACTGTCATCTCAAGATACTGGACTAGATGGATCACTGATAGGAAGAAACAGTTACTCACCTCCTTGTAACTGTTTTCTTCGAGATGTGTTGCTCATATCCATTCCAAATAGGTGTGTGCGTGCCACGTGCATAGTCGTTGGAAAGTTTTTCCCCTAGCAGCACCCACCGGGTCAGCTGTGGAACCCCCTGGAGTGGCGCCTCTACGGCACTCAATAAATAACCCTGCCGACCTGGTGCTTCCTCAGTTCTTTCTTGCCAGCTACTCCGACAGAGGGAAAGGCGCGTGGGTCTGGAATGAATATGAGCAACACATCTCGAAGAATGACAGACAGTGAGAAGGTGAGTAACTGTTTCTTCTTCTTCGAGTGCTTGCTCATATCAATTCCAGTTAGGTGACTCCCAAGCCCTACCTTGGAGGTGGGGTCATAGTTATGGAACAACAGACTGGAGCACTGCTCTGCTGAAGGCTGCATCATCTCTAGCATACTGGGTTACGGCATAGCGAGTGGCAAATGTGTGCACAGAGGACCAAGTTTCCGCCCTGCAGATTTCCTGAATTGGCACGTGGGCCAGGAACGTTGTCAATGAGGCCTGCGCCCTCGTGTAATGGGCCATGGAGAGCCGGGGCTGGAACGTTAGCTAATTCATAGCAGGTGCAGATGCAGGAGGTAATCCACAATGAGATCCTCTAGGACAAGATCGGGAGACTTTTCATACGTCTGCTACCGCCACGAATAGCTAGTTCGACTTTTGGAACAGCTTTGTGCATTAGATGTAAAAAGCAAGCACTCATCGAACATTCTGAGAGTGGAGCCATTGCTCTTGGCTGGTCACATGAGGTTTAGGGTAAAACACCGGCAGGAAAATGCCCTGGTTGGAGTGAAATTGGGACACAACATTTGGAAGAAAAGCCGGGTGAGGCCTTAGCTGCACCTTGTCCTTGAAGAAGACTGTGTATGGAGGGTCAAAGGTGAGGGCCCTGAGCTCTGAGACCCTCCTTGCCGAAGGAAGGAGGAGGAAGGTGTCCGCAAGGGAGCCCTGGCTCTGGAAGGAGCAGAGCCTCGGGCACTTCCTGTTGCTCCGAGTGGTGAAGAGATCGATATGGGGAGTTTCCCACCTCTGGAAGATGGCGAAGATGACACCCGGCCAGATGGACCACTCGTGGTTGTGGAAAGATCAGCTGAGGTAGTACGAAAACTCGTTCTGTGATCCTGGGAAATACGTCTCCTCCAAATGAATAGAGTGGGCTATGCAGAACTCCCACAGCTGGAGGGCTTCCCAACAGAGGGGAGAGGAATGGGCGCCACCCTGCTTGTTTATGCAAAACATTGCAGTTGTGGTGTCCATCCTGACTCCTTCACATGGACCACTCAAGTGGACCTGGAAGGTCTGGCACACGAATTGAACCACTCTCAGCTCCTTGAAGTTGATGTGGAGTGAGAGCTCATCTTGAGACCAGAGGCCCGGCATCTGAGGGTCCCCCAGGTGTACGCCCCACTCCCACGCCAACATGTCTGTTACCAGGGATGTGTCTTGTTGGTTGAACTACCAGCCCATGGACTGGAGGACATGACCTGGAAGAGTGACCACAGAGTCCAGACTGTTGCATCCCGGGCAGTACACTGACGCAAGCCAAATTTGGAGAGGTCTGAGATGCATCCTGGCATGCTGTACCACATATGTACAAGATGCCATGTGATCGAGTAGTCTTAGGCAGGCCCTTGCTGTGGTGGTAGGGTACCATCGGAGACCTTGAATGGAGTCCAAGATAGTTAGAAAATGGGTCTCCAGCAGGAATGCTCTGGCACAACCTGAGTCCCGCACTGCCCTGATAAACTCTACCCTTTGAGCTGGTATCAGGGTCGACTTGCTCTTGTTAAGAAGAAGGCCCTACCTGATGAGCGTGGATCTCACGATACATATCTGTACTTCTACCTGGTCCCTGCAGTACCCCTGGAGCAGCCAGTCGTTGAGTTACCTGCCTCCAGCGAAGGAAGTCGGCAATGACTGATATGCACTTGGTCACTACCCGAGGAGCTGTGGACAAGCCAAAGAGGAGAACTGTAAACTGGAAGTGGTTGTTATTGACCACAAAACTGAGGTATCATCTGTGAACAGGATGAATGGATATATGAAAGTGTGTGTCCTGGAGACTGAAGGCGGCAAAGCTGTCTCCCACTTGTCCTTGTTGAACCTCATCAGATTTCTTTTGGCCCAATCCTCTTATTTGTCTAGGTTCCTCTGTATCCTATCCCTACCCTCCAGCGTATCTACCTCTCCTCCCAGTTTAGTGTCATCTGCAAACTTGCTGAGGGTGCAATCCACACCATCCTCCAGATCATTTATGAAAATATTGAACAAAACCGGCCCGAGGACCGACCCTTGGGGCACTCCACTTGATACCGGCTGCCAACTAGACATGGAGCCATTGATCACTACCCATTGAGCCCGACGATCTAGCCAACTTTCTATCCACCTTATAGTCCATTCGTCCAATCCATACTTTTTTAATTTGCTGGCAAAAATAGTGTGGGAGACCGTGTCAAAAGCTTTGCTAAAGTCAAGGAACAACACGTCCACCGCTTTCCCCTCATCCACAGAGCCAGTTATCTCATCATAGAAGGCGATTAGATTAGTCAGGCATGACTTGCCCTTGGTGAATCCATGCTGACTGTTCCTGATCACTTTCCTCTCCTCTAAGTGCTTCAGAATTGATTCCTTGAGGACCATGATTTTTCCAGGGACTGAGGTGAGGCTGACTGGCCTGTAGTTCCCAGGATCCTCCTCCTTCCCTTTTTTAAAGATGGGCACTACATTAGCCTTTTTCCAGTCGTCCGGGACTTCCCCTGATCACCATGAGTTTTCAAAGATAACGGCCAATGGCTCTGCAATCACAGCCGCCAACTGCTTTAGCACTCTCGGATGCAGCGCATCCGGCCCCATGGACTTGTGCTTGTCCAGCTTTTCTAAATAGTCCCGAACCACTTCTTTCTCCACAGAGGGCTGGTCACCTCCTCCCCATGCTGTGCTGCCCAGTGCAGTAGTCTGGGAGCTGACCTTGTTCGTGAAGACAGAGGCAAAAAAAGCATTGAGTACATTAGCTTTTTCCACATCCTCTGTCACTAGGTTGCCTCCCTCATTCCATAAGGGGCCCACACTTTCCTTGACTTTCTTCTTGTTGCTAACATACCTGAAGAAACCCTTCTTGTTACTCTTAACATCTCTTGTACCCCTTGAGTCTTTTAGGCTATGCAGCCTGGAGTCAGTTTGGGCCGCAAATAATCCAGCCCCATCAAAGGGCAGGTCCGGAGGGTCTGCTGAACCTCAGGTGGCAGATCTGCGGCCTACAGTCATGAGCTTCTCCTCATGGCTATACTGGAGGACAAGGTGCACGCCACTGAGTCTGCAGCATCCAGTGAGGACTGTAAAGAGGTCCATGCCACTGCCTTGCCCTCCTCAACAACAGTCCCAAACTCCTTCCTGGACTATGAGGTTAACAGTTCCCTAAATTTTTGCATGGAGTTCCAGGAGTTGAAGCTGTACCTGCTCAGGATGCCTGCTGATTAGCAATCGTAGAGCTGTAAGCCTCTGGTAGAATAGACCTTCCTGCTGCAAAGGTTGAGACCTTGACCGGTGCCAAGAACGGTACTTCTGCCAAGACAGGGATCGGTGCCAGGATGGTGAGCAGTGCCGCGAGTCCGAGCGGCGTGGTGAGATGGATCAGTGCCGCGACTCAGAGTGGCGCCTTCTTGTCGATACTGGAGAGTGGTGCCTTGGAAATGCAGGCGGGTGCAACATTGCTGGCTTGCCTTGGGATGGTGCTGCCTTTGGTGGTGCTGGAGGCTTGTCGCGGAGAGCCGGGGACCGCGGTGCCATCATGGCAATGAGATCCCTCGAGGCTTCAAGGGTGCCTGGGGTGAATGGTACCCCATCTCTTCCACCACATGGCTTGGGGAGTCCAATGGCACCGGATTCAACGGTCCCCTTTGTGGGGCTGAAGTCGACGGTGCTGGCTTCAAAGCTCTCGGCGCTGGGAGCTCCTCCCTGGGACGTGCTCCATTGGCCAGCTCTGAAGGAGTGGGTCTTGAAGGTGGAGATCAGCTCCTAAACTGCTTCCATGTCGCCAGGGTATGGGACAGTTCCCACTGACTTCGGTGCTGGGGAGTGGCGGTGCCGCGGGTTTCTGAGCCCAGCATCTTTCCGCAGTGCTGCTTCTGCCACGGATGCTGGAGCGCTCTGTACTGATGAACTCTGTGCCGGGTCTTGCCGTGCCGAGGCGGATTGCGGTCTCAGTGCCACCTCCATAAGAAGCTGCTTTAAATGGAAGTCTGGCTCCTTTTTTGTTCTAAGGCGAAACCCTTTACAAATCCTGCATCTATTGGCTTGGTGCACCTCCCCCAGACACTTTAGACAAGCGTTGTGGAGGTCATCCATTGGCATGGGCTTACTGCAGGACTTGAAGGGTTTGAACCCTTGGGACCAAGGTCTGCCCCAAGTCCGCAAGGGGAGACTACCTGCAAAGATGAGAGAGTAGCTCAGTCTTTGGAACTGTTTATTTCTTGACCTTTCTTCCAGGACTGTCAACAAGGGTATGAATTAGTTCTTAGGTGCTAATAATAGAATAGAATAAAACAGAATAGAATAGAATGTCAAGTGTGATGTCCGTTTGATCTGATATGGCCAACAGGTTCATTCGGAACTGGACTAAGACCACTCACTTGACCCACCTATGTCAGGGAATATTTGTCACATTGAACTAGGATTGATCTGAACTGGTGATCTAGAAGGCAAAAGTGATGTACCATCTCTGCAAATTTCTCAAGTTCCCAGATCCAAAACAGTGCAATCAAAACAATGCTTAAAAGCCAGCTTTTTCTGTACCTAGACAAGACTGTCAAAAAACCCACCCCATAGTTATTGGCACTTTCAAGAAAGAGGTAGGTTTCTCTACTGCAACATTCAGTTGTAGCTACACCATCATTTTACTGCACATACCAGATGTATATATGTGTTACTCAAAAGACTTAGTAAAGGAATTGTCTAGTTTTCCCCACTTTCCTTAGGAATTAATTTCTTCACTGCCTGCGAGACAAACCTCTTGGTCCTCTCTATCATCATAATTCTGAGCAATGGTGCAGTGCCCAACTTTAAAAGCCAGACCAAGCTTTTGGGGAAGGAGCGATAAGGAGCAGAGAGATATGGGCGAGGCAGGTATATTGTGTGGCTGGGCCCACTGGCTGAAGGGGGAGAGGGATTTTTTTCCTCACTTTTTTATTTGTTTTGAGAAAATTGCTGCACTTATTTTTGTTATTTAAGTAGTTCTGAAACTTTCATAGATGTCAAAAGTGCCTTGAGCTCTTGGAAGGAAGGAAGGAAGGAAAGAAAGAAAGAAAGAAAGAAAGAATGCCAGCCATATTATTAGCATGTTGAACATGCCGAATGATTATTTGGTTATTGGCAGGAGAGTGCCAAAACTGGCAGTTTTAGGATAGAAAATGTTTTAATTGCCCCCTGTGACAGGTTTTATCAATGGGGGATTTTTGAATCATCATTTTGCTTCAAATTTTGTTTTTTGCTATTGCAAATATATTTATAACTGAAGGTAGAAAAAGACACACTCTTTTCCAGACCATCAATAAAACTGAAGGCAACAGAGTAAGCTAATAAAGGGAGAAATGTCCACAAAACATTTAATGCATTTGCAATGAATGCAAAAAAATTCAACGCTGACATGAATGCCGTCTCACAAGCATGAAAGTTGACGGAGGACGCACTACTTATTGTACCTGCTCAAGCAGCTGTCGTAGCCGGTGAAGCTGAGATTCCAGCTGTTTATTGTGATCTTCCAATATTTGCATTCTGGCCTCCAAACGACCTTTGTGCTGCCTTAGGAGTTTGGCCTCAGCAATGAGCTCAGCATCTTCAGAAGTGTGCTGGGGCGATACAATGGAGTCTGGGGGGGAGGCAAGAGGGTTTATTCCTCTCCGAAGATGTTGTTCCTTTAGCTGCTCATATTCCACCTGGAGGCTCCTAATACAATTATAAAGAGAAAAAGGAGATTACATTTCATAGCAGCATACATGACAACATAATTTAATATATTTCCCCTAATTCAGTGCATCTTTTCATTATCTATATCTTTGGAGCCTAAGTACCTTATACCAAGATAAAGTCTAGGCTCCCAGTGTATGATAAATTAGAAAGCGGCAGCACAAACTAGTAGGAATGAAATTGCTACTTTGTTAGACTGTCTGATCACAGGCCCAGCAACTTAACTTACAAAGAACCATTGTGAAGAGCTAAAACTCTGATCAGGTTTTCACCAGAAACTGAGACTTCAGTGCCCATTTCAGGTCCTTTTCTCATTTTGTCCAAACAACAATTATGCAGTGTGTGCGCACGATTAAAACAGAGTTAATGAAATGCCAGTTCAGACGCTGCACTGGAAGATTACAAAACCTTTGCTCTTCCTCGAGGTTGGCAATGATGCGCTCCAACTCTCCCCGTTCTTCCTTTTCCACTGACTTCAGGATTTGGGCAGGACTCTGCGGTTGACTCACAGGCGACTCTCCTCCCAGAGTTTGACAGTACTGCTGGATGAGGGCATGTTCATCCTCTCTAGAATAACAAAGCAACACAGATGGAAATAGCTCATGTAAATGTACTTGATACCACTGGAAGTATAAATTAGCCAATGATCTAACAGCTTTGCTAAGTTTGTCTTTTTAAAAAAGGCTGGCACAGAGGTAAGTTAGTCTCCAAGAGTTTGGGGCACAGCTGTCAGTTATGTGTGGGTGAACTATACATATCCATATTTTTTCTGACTTGCTCCCGGCATAAATATCCTGCAGGATTAAAAAATCCACATGAAAAAGAAAGATGTTCTGTGTTAGTGTAAAGCCAGTTTAATTTAAATGCACATACACAGCACAATGGCTGGTGATACTTCTAAAAGAAACAAACACTCCTTGATGTCTTTTGCAGCAGTTGTGTATTTTAACAACACACACCTGACATCTAGTGTACTTTGAGAAATGGGAGAGAAAATGCTAGACATATGTTTCACATGCTCAATACCCTAGTAAAAATTATAGATGGGAATATTCACAGATATCTTAGCATGGTCATAGATCAGAGATACAGAAAGAACTGTGTGCTTAGCAAAGTGGAATGGTTGTGGCATTAAAGAGGAAACATGTTATGCTTATAAAATATTCTGTGAAGTTTTTATAAGCATAACAAACAAGTTACGAATTGGTCTTTTCGCCCATTTCTTAAGATTGTGGTTCTCACATAGGCAACATGCTCAGGTTCTTTGAGGGAGGTAGCTAGATCCTTCTGGCTAGAGCAGAAATTATCCTGTGATAGGCGGTATGGAGGACCTGAGGGATCCAGTAATGGCTATTACTATTTGGCTGAACCTGCTTTTCTAGATGCATCATCCTTCCCCCCACTTCTAAGTCTATTAAATAATCCTGCTTTTTCTCCCTAATAATCTTCAGATGGATAGGAGGTAGAAGATAGACTCTAAATTCATTCTCTTCTTTAAACAGAAACTGCTGAACCACAAAAAACTGGAATGTTAGAGAACTTTCTCGATAAATTCCAATCTTTACACATCGGCTTACAAACAAAAGCTGTAATACTTTCTTCTGTACAGCATCTATCAGACCAACTGTACCCCAAAATGCTCTAGAATTAAAGAATGAATAATCACACAGGGAGAAACACATTAACAGCTACAGATATGTTTTGAGATAACATCTGGGAAAGTGAAAGAGTGAGTGAAAGACAGAGAGATGGAAAGAAAATTCTAGATGGGAACTAATCACAGAGGAGAGAGTCCCTGCACCAGATGTTCTGAGAATGTGGGAGGGTACAGTGCTAGATGCTGGATAGGGAGAAGAAAGGGAAGGGACAGGGAACAAGTGAGGACAAGACTTGTGAGGTAGGCTGAATCTAATCTGACAGTGGATGGAAAGAGCGCTGTTTTGACACTAGGGGTGAAAGCCTAGTCCATTGAAGTCAATGAGTATTTTGCCACTACAGTGGGGCCTAGGATTTCACACTAGGACGACAGTTTGGAATCAGTAGAGGGTGTTCTTTCTTTCTTTGTTTTGGTGTTCTTCCATGAGGATGGGAGTGGTACAGCTAACTCATTTTTACATGGGAGAAAATGGTTAACAGCAAAAAGATATGATGAAAGTTTTGTGTGTGAAAATAATTCCTCTAAAAATAATCCATAATTCAGAAAGATAAAAAGACTAAACCATAAACTATTTACTATTGAATGTATAGCCATCTCTTTCCTTAATTCATGTCTCCAACACTCTTTCATTTAAAGGTTACATTTTAGATATTTATTAGGAATAATAAATTCTTTGACATTTTTGATTGAAACAATTACAATTCACCCAGCATAACTACGGCTGAGAGAACTCTAATGCTAACATCTGTCTTAGGCTATTACAAAAAAACCTCTGCAAAATGCTCCTAGTATTGACCTCTGTCTTCCCAAAGAGGAAAGTCCTTGTCCCACTCAGACACCTATTTTGGAATAAACTTACTGGAAGTCTTTTCATGAAACAATAAAAATACTAATTGGAGTTAAAACAGATATTTGCTGTTCTGAGGAACTTGGAAGTGATTTATTTTCTTAAAAATGAACATACAACGTTGTTGGGTCTAATTTAGACAAACAGTAGCATCCTGCTACACAAACTATTTCTCATCAACAACATTTATCTCTTGTTATGAGTTTTTCGTCAATGAACTAACCCATAACTCCTTGATCCAACCAATGGTGCAATGGACATAACCAAAAGTAACCTGAGCCAATGCCCTATAATGGACATACTTAAAATAACAACTGGTTATTTGGAAAATATTTATTTTTGATATCAAATGTAATGGAACATTTAAAGAGACCTTTTTTTTATAGAATATGGCCAATAAGCAACACACACTCATGTAATACCATACATCCCAAAACATTCAAATGTATAGTCACATTTTAATTATTTGAAAAAATAGCTGCTTAGAAGCAGACTCCTTTGATGAGAGACAAACCACAGTTGTGGTGGTTGGTAACCAAGAGGAATTAAACACTCATATATGTGAATTACAAGCCATCTTTATGGATGGCAATGACTTCTCAAAGATACATTAAGCCATCATCATGAAGGGCATTCTCTATTCTCACCAATGCATTTCGGTAATGTATATAAGCGCTAATGAGAATTATGAACATAAACTGAATGTGTATGTATGTTAAACCTTCTTTAACTGGGTACACTGCTGAGGCAAGGACGTTTCCTGATAGCTCACTGCATGCACAGCAAAATCTGTGCAAAAGACCACTGCTATTAGGTAACCTCCTAGAGACAATGCCAAAATATCCACGAATGTATGCAGTAGTTTTCTGCTCTTTATTAGAGGATCACTTCTACTAAGTGACTGGTGTAAGCTCATTGAGTATTTGCTTCCGGAACGTCTTTCTGTACACTAGTTCCTATGTTAAAGTAAAATGGAAATATCTCCGATATTTCTCTGCTTGAGTATAAGTAAACTACTCACTATAAGCTGTTACATGGGTTTCTGCTTCTTGACTCTAGCTGGATTTACTTCTTGTCATTTAGGTATGAAAGTTTGGGGTTTTTAATCAAATACTTATATGTTAAGTAACCCAAAGTGAAAAACCACCAGTTCCACCTATATCATGTGACAGTCCTGTCAATTGTTTCAATCCACATGCATTCATTTATGTTACAAGAATTAAAAACAGAATAGAGATGAGAAGCTCCTTCCTCTATGCTCCTGTTTTGTGTAATAATCTCTCAACTGGTGCAGGGATGCCCCAGAGCTCCTGGGCACTGGGGCCCCCAGGAGCTCCTTGCCATCGCAGATGGACCCCACAGCTCCCAGCTGTTGTGGGCGGCAGGGCAGCAGGGATGTCCTGGAACTTGGAGCAGCCATGGGCGGTGGTGGTGCCCTGAGCTTGGACCCATGGGCAGTGGGGGGAAGCCGCAAGCTCAGAGCCGGGCCCTTCGGGTTGGTGTGAGGACCCCACAGTTCTCCATTTTGTCATGCATATTTTTAGTAAAAGTCACGGATAGGTCACGGGGTCCAGTGAATTTTTCTTTATTGCCTGTGACCTGTCTGACTTTTACTAAAAATATGCATGACAAAATCTTAGCCTTATTGATGAACACTGTTGGCAGGGGTAGAAAGATCAATGTGCAGGTTGTTTTTTCATTTTTCTTATACCTACAAAAACAAGCCCCTTTGTCCTTTCTTTTCCCAGCTACTTTCATATCTCAGTGAAACTCATAATTGCTTCTTTTCCAATAACCTAGTTACAAACTAAAGGCCTGATTCAAAGACCAGTGGGAATCTTTTTATTGACCTCAATGGACTTTGGAGCAGATCCTAAAACATTAGTGAAAAACTGCAGTAGTTTGCCCATGTTCTTCCTTTATCCATCTTAAAAATATTCTCCAGTTATAACTAAGATTATTGCTTAAGTGTATTTCAAGGGAAATTATGATGTTGCATAAAGCCTTAGAATATTTGTAGGGCTTCATAGAATAGAATCATAGAATATTAGGGTTGGAAGAGACCTCAGGAGGTCATCTAGTCCGATTCCCTGCTCAAAGCAGGACCAACACCAACTAAATCATCCCAGCCAAGGTTTTGTCAAGCCGGGCCTTAAAAACCTCTATGGATGGAGGTTCCACCACCTCCCTAGGTAACCCATTCTAGTGCTTCACCACCCTCCTAGTGAAATAGTGTTTCCTAATATCCAACCTAGACTTCCTGCACTGCAACTTGAGACCATTGCTTCTTGTTCTGTCATCTGCGACCACTGAGAACAGCCTAGCTCCATCCTCTTTGGAACCTCCCTTCAGGTAATTGAAGGCTGCTGTCATATCCCCTTCACTCTTCTCTACTGCAGACTAAATAACCCCGGTTTCCTCAGCCTCTCCTCGTAAGTCATGTGCCCCAGCCCCCTAATCATTTTCATTGCCCTCCGCTGGACTCTCTCCAATTTGTCCACATCCCTTCTGTAGTTGGGGGACCAAAACTGGACGCAATACTCCACGTGTAGCCTCACCAGTGCCGAACAGCGGGGAATAATCACTTCCCTTAATCTGCTGGCAATGCTCCTACTAACGCAGCCCAATATGCCATTGGCCTTCTTGGCAACAAGGGCATACTGCTGACTCATATCCAGCTTCTTGTTCACTGTAATCCCCAAGTCCTTTACTCCAGAAATGCCGCTTAGCCAGTTGGTCCCCAGCCTGTAGCGGTGCATGGGATTCTTCCTTCCTAAGTGCAGGGCTCTGCACTTGTCCCTGTTGAACTTCATCAGATTTCTCTTGGCCCAATCCTCCAATGTGTCTAGGTCACTCCGGACCCTATCCCTATACTCCAGCATATCTACCACTCCCCCCATTTTAATGTCATCTGTGAACTTGCTGATAGTGCAATTAATAAAGATGTTGAACAAAACCGGTCCCAGGACTGACCCCTGGGACACTCTGCTTGATACCGGCTGCCAACTACACATCAAGCTGTTGATCACTACCCATTGAGCCTAACAATCTAGCCAGCTTTCTATCCACCTTATAGTTCATTCATCCAATTCATACTTTTTTAACTTGCTGGCAAGAATACTGTGGGAGACCGTATCAAAAGCTTTGCTAAAGTCAAGATATATCACATCAATCACTTTCCCCATATCCAGAGAGCCAGTTATCTGATCATAGAAGGCAATCAGGTTGGTCAGGCATGACTTGCCCTTGGTGAATCTATGTTGACTGTTCCTGATCACCTTCCTCTTCTCCAAGTGCTTCAAAATGGAGTCCTTGAGGACCTGCTCCATGATTTTGCCAGGGACTGAAGTGAGGCTGACTGGTCTGTAGAACATTGTGAAATCAAGTTGGTTTTTTTAAAAAAAAGACTGTCTAAAACATTCATTTAACTGATGAGTGCAACTATTTTTTCACGGCTGTTGTGAATGAATGGCATCATTTTGAAGTGCAGAGACATCCTTATGGTGAGAGAGAGAGACGTTTTTGTGAAAAGTTCAGGTGATACACGAAGTAAAATATTTCTATTTTGGCTACTTGAATTAGTTTTTAAATAGATACCAAAAAGGCACTGTCTAAATTACAAGTTTATTCATTAAGCACTGACGTCTAAAATACAACTTTGCTCCCAAAGCTGAATTCTTATATGTTAAAGTCCTGTTCTGTCATTTCTGGCATGACGTGATAATCTGTGAATTTTTACATAGCATTTATAAGACACTGAAAAATGAAATTTACAAATGATAATGTCTGACAGAACCCTCATGGTACTGCTACTAGCTGCTGTGACTGCAACAGATAAATACAAACTGATAAAAAAAACTACTAAATTTTTTTTTATTTCGAACTCTACAATTCATTCAGGACAGGAGATTTGCTCCCCTTCTCTCTCACTGTGGCTACCTCACATGGAATACAGAGGACAAAGATTGGAAGTATTGATTTGTCCATTATAAGCAGCACATTCTTACAGATAACATTCCTGTTCAATGAACACCAGATAAAGGAAGAAATCTACTTAAGGAAAAGATGAATCTTTGCTATGTATCTCTCCCTCAACCTTCTGTCTGCCTTGCTAAATTATTGGTCTGAAAGGCAGGACCTTGTGTCTGCACTAACAAATCTCATGACAGTAATTAAGATAGATCTATTAGTGGCACTGGAGTTTTAATTCAGGGTTTCATGATGACAGAATGGCCTACAAGACAAGGAAGCAGCAAATGCACTCTGGCAAACAAACATTTTGATATTGCGAATCCATTACACTTTCTTCTCCAGAACTGATAGGGGACGGTAGGCAACAACCTCTAAAAGCAGAGAATCAAAATCAACTACTCAGCCTTTTTCAGTAGTTATTCCATTATAGATTTTCAGCTTACTTTGATTCAAAATCAGGATCATGAAGATGGAGAAGTTATAAGACTGCATTGTAGTGTTTAGTGCCTGTGCCATTTAGCAAAAGGACAGCACTAAGATGTAAAAATGGGCTGCAGGAAGGTCAAATTTAAGAGAGGTGCATCTTATGTAACAAGCCATGGAAACCTGCACTTGAAACACGCTATTCTGTGTGTGTGTGTGGATATCTTTAAATAGGTGTGTATAGATTGTATGCATAAGTATATGGAGAATAAGGGGCAAATGGGTATAGTTTCCCACGTCTTTCAGAGCATTCAGTCTGAGCTCTAAAAAAAGATCAAGTCTTTCTGACAGAATCATTCTGAGCTCTGATGGATTCTTGATTCTATTTGATTGAGAAAACCAGATAGTAAATTAAATCTTATGCACTAACCTGAACGTGCTGGTGATAATTGTATTTCCCCCTTTGACCTAGCGTTGCTGTGAGAAATAGCAAAATCCTGAAGGTTCAACATCCTTGTCAAAATTTCTCTCTCCCGCTTTCACTTTTGCTTATCTGTTCTTTTCCCAATTTATTGCCAACTGAAATTAATTTCTCTCTCTGACTGGATGGTCTTTAACTTCTTGATTGTCACTAGCTGATTTAGGCACTTTGAGGGAGAACACGGCTGCTGTGCTGCTGAATGTTCAAGGTAAGTTCTAACACGGCACAGTTTTTGGTGGCATGTTCACCGGCATTGGCAGCACAGAAGGTGTGGAGTGAGACTAACAGCAAAGGGATTAATGAGAAATGTATTGTCTGTCGTAGCAGACATATGTGCATATTCTAAATAGATCTCAATCTCTTAGGTATGGTACATGTACAGATTTGATAGGATAGTTATATAGGATAATATAAAAAGTTACTTCTAATTATAAATTGTGGCATTTCACAAACATTTAAAAAGTAGAAGAGAAGAAAAAGTTAGTTATGTTAACAAAAATTATCAGTATTTACTGATACTGTACTGAGTTTTGGCCTATTGCTTTATGCAGATCATTACAACTTATTTCATTAATGCTGTAGATTAACATGAGTATAAATTCAAAATAATTATTTTCTCAATAATGTTCATTTTCCATTTACTACACTAAACCAGTGTTTCTCAAACGACATGACCAGGATCTCTGTGAGACACCAGAACATTTGGGGAAAGAGTATGAGGAATATCTTAATCTTTTTCCTCATGATCACTCTGAGTTTAGATTCCACAAAGGGGAATAATCTATTTTATAAATGAATAGCCATTAGATTTAGCTGTATTTGCTAAAACTAGGGGTGTCAAAAATTAAAAAAAATAATGATTAAAAAAATTAATCACGATTAATTGTGCTGTTAAACAATAGAACATCATTTACTTAAATATTTTGGATGTTTTCTACATTTTCAAATATATTGATTTCAATTACAACACAGAATACAAAGTATACAGCACTCATTTTGTATTTATTTTTATTACAAATATTTGCACTGTAAAAAACAAAAGAAATAGTATTTTTCAATTCACCTCATAGAAATAACGTAGTGCAATCGCTTTATCATGAAAGTTGAACTTACAAATGTAGAATTATGTACCAAAAAAACCTGCATTCAAAAATAAAACAATGTAAAACTTTAGAGCCTACAAGTCCAATTAGTCCTACTTCTTGTTCAGCCAATCGCTCAAACAAACAAATTGGTTTACATTACCAGAAGATAATGCTGCCTGCTTCTTGTTTACAATGGCACCTGAAAGTGAGAACAGGCGTTTGTATGGCACTGTTGTAGCTGGCGTCTCAAGATATTTACATGCTAGATGTGCTAATGATTCATACGTCCCTTGATGCTTCAACCACCATTCCAGAGGACATGCGTCTATGCTGATGACGAGTTCTGCAAGCTAACAATCCAAAGAAGTGTGGACTGACACATGTTCATTTTCATTATCTGAGTCAGATGCCACCAGCAGAAGGTTGATGTTCTTTTTTTTGGCAGTTTGGGTTCTATAGTTTCTGCATCAGAGTGTTGCTCTTTTAAGACTTCTGAAAGCATGCTCCACACCTCATCCCTCTCAGATTTTGGAAGGCACTTCAGATTCTTAAACCTTGGGTCAAGTGCTATAGCTATCTTCAGAAATTTCACATTGGTATCTTCGTCGCATTTTGTCAAATTTTTAGTGAAAGTGTTCTTAAAACGAACAACATGTACAGTCATCATCCGAGATTGCTATAACATGAAATATATGGCAGAATGCAGGTAAAACAGAACAGGAGACGTACAAGTCTCCCCTGAGGAGTTCAGTCATAAATTTAATGAACGCTTTTTTTTTTTTTTTAAATGAGCGTCATCAGCATGGAAGCAAGTCCTCTGGAACGATGGCTGAAGCATGAAGAGACATATGAATCTTTAGCACATTGGTCATGTAAATATCTTGCAATGGCAGCTACAACAGTGGCAAGTGAACGCCTGTTCTCACTTTCAGGTGACATTGTAATTAAGAAGTGGGCAGCATTATCTCCCGTAAATGTAAACAAACTTGTTTTGCTTAGCTATGGGCTGAACAAGAAGTAGGATTGAGGCCTGGTCTACACTGGGGGGTGGTGGGGGGAGGAATCGATCTAAGTTACGCAACTTCAGCTATATGAACAACATAGCTGAAGTCGACGTACTTAGATCGACTTACCGTGGTATCTTCACCGCGGTGAGTCGACAGCTGCCGCTCCCCCATTGACTCCACCTGCGCCTCTCGTGGAGCTGGAGTACAGGAGTCGACGGGAGAGCACTCGGGGTCGATTTATCATGTCTAGAGTAGATGTGATAAATCGACCCCCGCTGGATCGATTGCTTCCCACCAATCCAGCGGGTAGTGTAGACATACCCTAGGTGGACTTGTAGGCTGTAAAGTTTTATGTTGTTTTGTTTTTGAGCATAGTTATGTAAAAAAAAAACCCCTACATTTGTAAGTTGCACTTTCATGATAAAGAGATTGCACTACAGTACTCATAGGAGGTGAATTGAAAAATGCTATTTCTTTTATCATTTTTACAGTGCAAACATTTTTAATTAAAAATTATATTAAGTGAGTACTTTTTATTCTGTGTTGTAACTGAAATCGATATATTTGAAAACGTAGAAAAACATCCAAAAATATTTAATAAATTTCAATTCCTATTCTATTGTTTAATAGTGCGATTAATCACGATTAATTTTTTTCATAGAGATTAATTTTTTTTAGTTATTTGCCTGAGTTAACTGCGATTAATTGATAGCCCTAGCTAAAACTAAATTAATCTACAAGAAAAATTAACAGGACCCCCTTGTCCAAATGTTTAGAACATTCTTCCAGAATTAATGTAGCAAAGGCTATGAAGGAAAAAAAATTCTCCTTTTCTTTAACATATTTACATCAGGAAGGTCCTAATATTTTGCTTGTTTTAGAGACATTTTGGACACTCTGCACTGGACACTTTCCATGCTTACGTGCTGGCCGCCCTTCCCGCAGCCCCCATTGGCCTGGAGTGGCGAACCACGGCCAGTGGTAGCTGTGATCGGCTGAACCTGCGGACGCGGCAGGTAAACAAACCGGTCCAGCTCGCCAGGGGCTTTCCCTGAACAAGCGGCAGACCGGCTTTGAGAACCACTGCTTTAGAGCATGAAAGTGTGTTAACAAGCTCGTTAACAGGGTTCAGCTGACAAGACAGAAGTAGCAACTTTCCAACGTTAAAAGTGACTTTGCCCCTATTACAAGTTTGCAATACACTGAAGGACTCTCAGGGATCAATAAAATAATACCAAAGAACAGAGCTCTGATTATGAGCAGTACAGAATTTGATTTACAAATCAGTAATTCTCTTGTGAGGCCCAGCAGAATGCACTAAAATATAGGGATTTTGCCCAAATAGGTTTATATTAGATGAGCCTGAGATTAAAAATTTTGACCTAAATTTCAGCCACCCCATAAAGTTCAGGTTATTCACCTCCAGAGATTTCGTTTCTATGGTATGTTGTATCTAAAAAACCTTCAGATGGGCCTGAACCAAAATCCCAGGTATTACAGAAGTTCAGGACCTGAACTGGGATCTGGATCTGAATTTCATAGATGTCTTCTATATCTACAGTGGGCCTGTGACAGGGGCCCATTGATGGTTCACCACTCTGTGTCATCAAGTCTTGTCAAGCATTACATACTCATTATAGCCAACACACTGTTGTCATAATCTGAATCTAAAAGATTTCATGTAAAGTATAATATACAAACTGGTAAGATACTGATAATCATTGAGTGGTGTATGTATGGGGTATGTACTAAGAGTAATAAATATGTACTAGAATTATATTCTTAAAATGTGTTCGGAAAGCAATGCACAAGCCCAGTCTGCCTTGGACAAAGAATGTGCATTTGCTTGTCAGGCGGAGACAATGAAGGTACATTTACATAGAAGCTAAATAAAGCTAGTAAGCAGGGGAGAAGGCAGCATGCTGCCCATGCCCCAGCAGAAGAGAGAAACTTTATCTGGAGAAATGCTACAGAAGAATACATTTCAAAGGTTTACAGGGCTATCCAAAGGGGGTCTGAACTTCAAATGATAAGCAATTGAATCAACTAATTGTATACAATATTCCTGTATTATAAAAGTATATTCAGTAAACCTGGGACACACTGTTGATTAAAACCATTGTGAAATGTATGTATTAACACTATATAAGGAATTATGGATACTCACTGATATTATGCTTTAAAGTGGGACCAAACGCATGGAGAAACAGGTTCTCTCTCAAACAGGAGGGAGGGCAGCTGTCTCCAATGTAAAATTAAGCATTATGGAATCAAAACAATGGAAGCCCTGTTTACATATGAATCAGTGGGGGAGGATGGGAAATCAACAGGAAGAGAAGAACAGCAGGAAAACTTCCTGCTTCTTGTAACAGGGTCAATAAACTTTAGGAGATATAAGCAGAAACAAAGTCATTCTGGTATTCTTCAGCTGAAGAGGTAAAGGAACTGAGCAAGGTCCTGGCTAGAGAGTCCAGTCAGCTATGTTGGAAAAGAGACTTGGGGAGAAACACTTCTTTGAACAAGAGACTCTAGTTTATTAAATCAGGTTTTGGTCTTAGAAGTGTATTTTTATTTTTGTTTGCTTGCGCCCCGTTCTATCTTTATTCCTTCTACTTGGTATCACTTAATCCTATGTCCTTTCATTAGATAAACTTGTTTTGCTAATAATATAAACCAACACAGTGCTGTGATTGAAATAAGAGAATTTGTCAAATCCCAGCTAAATTAATGAGCTGTTGCTTACTGACTCTTTAAAGAGCAGCGAACTTAACTTCTGTGAGCATTCTGTAAGGGGGCTAGACACGGCAGAGACATATCTCTGGGGAACTCAGGAGTTGGGGGTTCACTGTTTGTTACCTACAAGGCAAGGTATGGACTGGCAGAATCCTGAGGAGCTGGCTGGCAGAGCAGACAAGCTGGTATGTCACACAACTTAGCAGTAGCAAAACTTTCACTTGCTGAGGCTCAGAGGAATAGCAGTAACTCACAATTCTGGGAGCCCCAGCAGACTGTCACAGGGCCAAATCAAAATTTTAAATCAAAACACTTTTCAATTTTGTGAGGGTTATTTATTTATTTATTGGATTCAATTATTCCAGTTCAAGCACATCTCAAGTAAAGCCTGAAAAATACCTGTAATCAGAACCAGGGTGCAAGTGGAAAGAAAGAGTTAGTGTTGCTGCCCTCCTTGACACCTCTGGCTCTGCTCTTACAAATACTTAAGCACATGTGTAACTTTTCTCTACAGAATCGGGACCTAAATTTGGAAGTCATCCCAGCATCATAATAGACAGAATCTACTGAATTAACCTTTGTTATGAGGCTTGAGACCAATTTCAGACCCAGGAGTTTTAAACATTCAAAATCTTAGGGCAAAAGAGGGGATGAATTACTAATAAAATATTACATGTGCAAATTATGTTTTAAATGTTAGAATACATGGTGTATCTGTCTCGCCACCTTATTAGATTCATTATTTGGGAAATAAACTACTCAACCAAACATGTAGGCATTTAGCAGCTTTCAATTTTTCCTTTTATGAATACAAGCCAAAAGGCAGTGAGTTTGCAAGTTTTTCAAGTGAACCAAGAAAGGATAGCTCTCTGCATTCCAATCACTGATGAACTCACTAGTAAGGAAATATGTGAAAACAGATTTAGTAGCTTAAAAATAATGAGAGCGAGAATGCACCAAGCGTGCAGGAGTATGGAGAAGACTTCAAGGTAAACTTAAATGTTTCTTTGAAACAAACTTTTTGAAATCTCAAATCACTAATGAAAGTCATACTTAAACTTAATACATGATTAGGTTTTAAAATAACAAATACATTAATTTTAAAAATGAAAGGGCTTTCTACCTAATGAAAGTTGAACAACAAAGATCTGTGTTTCCCCTGCAAGAGCTGATAATATCACAAATAGCTAAAAAGAGCCAGGATTTATCTTCCCATGCTTGGATCGTTCACAAAGCTCCCAATTTCGGTCTTGGCAAAGACATAAGAAGTTTTTCAAATATTTTTGCTTGAGAATGAAAAATTATTCATATTTAATCTATCAGGAATTTGGTATATTTTTTATTCAGCACATCAGTTCATCTCAATTAAAGCTTTTTATAAAGCAAAATATCCCATAATGCTAACAACAATGTGGTCTTTTTAGTAAGCATGTCTACGTGTAGATGAGCCAATAGCTGGCAAAATCAATATAATTGTTCTGCATAAGTAACAACACAGTTCTAGCACTGTATATTCCTCTACTGAATAACGTTTTTTTCTTTTAAATTAATGGGCTAAACTAGAATGAATTTATACGTGCCTTTCAGCTGAAATGACCCAATTTCTTGAGGCAGAACCACTTCACTAAATGACACATCCAGCTAAACAAACCCTGCCAATTTATACCATTACTGCTTGGAAGCATAAAATTTATGCAGGCTTTTTTGGGTCCCATTTATTACCTACTTTGATTGGGACTAAAATTCAGCACTGCAACCAATGAAGATTATATTAATTAGACATTTATAATCAAATGAGTTGGCCTTTCCCAGTAGCTCTAATTGCTTGATTTACTTACACACTTCCTGTGGTGGAGCTGCTGTCTGTCAACAAGGAACCATTGGTCCTTTCCATTTGTGCCAGCCTGAAAGAAAAGAGAAATGTGACTTTGGGAGACCATGCAGAGAAATTAGACTGGGATCATTCTATTTGGGAGTATTTGAGATATGCCAAATCTTGAAGTTGATGAGGGTTGAACCCCTAAACTGCTGGTAGTTCACAGAAAAGGCAATGTGGATGGATGGATGGATGGATAACAAAAACACACTAATAACTAAGGTGTTCCAAGTATTTTAACAAAACTAGAAAATATGGTGACATTATAGGTTTATCCACAGAAAATAGAATTGGTTAGTCTCTAAGGTGCCACAAATACGCCTTTTCTTTTTGCGAATACAGACTAACACGGCTGTTACTCTGAAACCAGAAAATAGAGCGCAGTGGTATGAACCACTGATATGGATGGACTTTTATGAGAAAACTTTAAGTGAGTTAACAAAGTCTGCCTGCCCACTCATCTGCAGCAAGTACATTTTTTGGCAATCCAATAGAAGACCATTCGATTTTCATTAGCATTATCACAAACATCATGGAACCTTTGAAGCTATGCTCAAATAAATACTATTGCACAATGGACAAATTGACCTATAAAGTATTAACAGACATATTCCTGGAAAAATCATAAATTAATATAGAATAACCGTGGGGAGCTATTGCCTGCATTTCCCATTTTAATGGAATTAATTTAAAGGTTTGGGTATTACATTTTTATAAATTAAAAATATAAACTGTTTTCGTCATGCTATCTTGCAGATATGTTATCTTGTTATTGTATAGTTTGCGCAGCATTATGGAAAGAAGATAAGGAACACAGTATGACAATCATTTAAATTGAACACTCATGGAGCAAACATTTTGGTAATTTGTTTCTTTAAAGATGTGCTAGAAATTGTTTCAGGTCTATTCAGTAGTTTTCACTGCATAAAAGGAATACAAGCCATTCTAGAAACATTTAATGGTGTGTGTAGATCCATGGGTGGCACAGACAACTCCCCTTATTACTCTACTGAATATGTCTATGGAACCATCCTTTTGGAGTCTACAAAACTGTAAGGATGTCTCTTAACATTTTCAAATCCAATAACTGACTAAAAATAATTAAAGAAATCACTGAAGATTAAAACAGAAGACAAGAAGTATTTCCAGCACTGGATTTATCTTGTTGATAAACGCCTGAAGTTGAAGGAGTTCAACCTGGTTACAAGAGATTTACTGAGTTAATGTTGGAAATAATGATGACTCTAATGTGCAATAGATAAAATAAAGAACAACAGAAACAATCAAATATCTTTCATCAAACTTATACTGACCTCAGGAAAGTGAAATTCCCTCCTCATGCCAGGAGTACTTCGTGTTCAGAGACCTGAAACCTGCACTACCTCTGTCCTCTGGGAGTTGGACCAAATAACCTAATAGGTTTTTCTTTTCCTGTTCTAATTTCTAGGATCTTAGGGAAGCTACTATGGCATTCACTATAAAGAAGAATTACCACTTACACTATATAGACATATTTGAGCTGAAGAAAAATATAGTGTGCACCACCCCATGGGCTCATTTTTGTTAGTTTTCTTTTTTGTCTAAGAGCAAGTTATTTAATCTGTAAATGAATTAGCCTTCTTTGTAAAGATTAGAGGCAATGAAGGAAAACCTATTATAAGATAAAGGACTCTTGATATTCTTGGTCACCTTATTCCACTGAAGTGGAGGCATGGTATAGCATGTGAGGGAATAGCACTATCTAGACTGGATTGTGTATTTGGAAGTCACGTTTTTAACTCATAAGATGGCACTCAGATAATCCTCTATTTCTAGAAGTTGATCTCCTGTAGATCTTCAGCATTAGCTAACACTGAATAAGCCTGCAGTAATAACAATCCTAGTCTCCGTCTGTAATGTTGCCCACGTAAGCATCTCTATGGCCTTGAAAAAAAATTCTAAATTTAACTTCAAGGCACCCCTGTAAAATAGAAAAGTGGCATAACTATCACTATTTCACAGACGGGCAAGCTGAGGCACAGAGTGCTTTAGTGACTTGCCCAAGGTGTCTCAGCAACTCAGTAGCAAAACTAGGAATAGACCCAGTTCCTCTGACTCCCAGGCCTGTGCTCTAGCCCAGGGGTGGGATAACTTTTGGCCTGAGGGCTACATCGGGGAATAGAAATTGTATGGTGGACCATGAATTCTCACAAAGTTGGGGTGCGGGAGGCGTGAGGGCTCTGGTTGGGGCTGTGGACTCTGGGGTGGGGCTGGGAATGAGGAGTTTGGGGTGTTGGATGATGCTCTGAGCTGGGACCGAGAGGTTTGAAGGGCAGGAGGGAGATCAGGGCTGCGGTGGAGCTGGGGATGAGAGGTTTGGGGTTGCAAGAGGGTGCTCCATGCTGGGATCGAGGGGTTTGGAGAGCGGGAGGGCGACTAGGGGTGGGGCAGAGGGTTAGGTCGTGGGGAGAAGGCTCTGAGCGGCACTTACCTCAAGCAGCTCCTGGAAGCAGCAGCACATCCCTATGGCTCCTATGTGTGAAGCAGCCCCTGACCCACAGAGAGGGGCCTTCCAGGAGCTACGTGGTGCGGCCCCCGACCCAGCATCCCAGCTGGAGCATGGCTGAGCCATGTGGTGTGGCCCCTGACCCGGTGCCCCGGCTGGAGTTCGTGGGCCAGCTTAAAACGGCTCATGGGCCAGATTCGGCCTGCGGGCTGTAGTTTGCCCACCCCTGCTCTAGCCACTACATCATACTTCCAAACATGTCTTCACAGGACTAAAATAACAGGGGAGGAACAGTTCTCAACAGCACACAGAGCCTATCATTACAGTTTACAAAACTCCTCAAATAGACATAATGGTGGAAAATGAGGATGGCTGTGGAAAAAGTGGACTAATGAGGTAAGCATTGGTGACATGGCAGAGGGGGTGATATAATGAGAGAGAAAAGCAGCTAGATAAATAAGGGCAGCGTTGCAAAGAGCCTTGAAAGTGAGGACAAGACATTTGAACATGATGTGATGGAAAAATGGGGGAGTCGGAGGGGGGAGTCGGAGGAGGGATTCAAAAGCAAGAGGGAGGGGACAGAGTGATAGGCAGGGGAGATTATATTTGCGGCTGTGTGTTGAAGGAGGATATTGGGAAATGATGGGGACAAGAGTTTTAGCTTTGTAGACTGTAAGAAATTATTCTTATAGAGGTTCACATATGGCCTCCATGTTTGGGAGAAGGGACAGGGAACAGCTGAAGAGTCTCCCAGGTTCTGGACTGGAGAGACAGGGAGGACATTGGTACTTACTAAAACATCCTTGGTAAAACAAATGTCTACATGATTTTAAGAAAGTATCCCTAAGTTTTCAAAATGTAGGGATGGGCATTTTAATTCAATGCAACTCCCATAAATATCTATACTGTCTGATTATATGGGCCCATGGGTCCCATGCCCCACCCATATTCTGGGGCTGCATTGGAGCTGGCACCCCCGCAGAAGAGAGAGCCCCCATACCAGCATTCAAGCTGTGCCAGAATGGAGTTCTGGAACTTCCTTTTGGAGCCAGAAAAGCATTCCAGAACTTCTGATCCAGCTCCCCCTTCCAGAATGAGTGATGATGGCTTGGTAACCTGGGAAGACCCACAGGGAACCCAGGGTACCCTCTCTCCTCCTGGAGCAGGCCTAGAAGAAGAGGTGGAGGCAGCAAGGGTGCCACCTCCTCATGCTGCCTCCTCTACATCTTCTGCTTCTGGGCCTGCTCCAGAATGAGTGATGACGGCCTGGTAACCAGACTGCCCAAGTTACTGAACCATCATTTCTTCTTCTGGAGTGGGGGCCCTCCTGGGCTCACCCCATTTATTGAGCTGCCATCTTTCCATCCGGAGTGGGGAGTTAGGTCCAGAGATTATTTTAATTTTTTTCTCTTACCTGGGGGATCACCACCCCCCAGACACTCAAGTATAGAGTGCTCCATCCCCTACATCACTGCTGGAAGATTCACCCCTTGATCCTCACCAAAAATTTTACAAATCTTGCTTTTATGTAAAGGTCAATGGTCAACAAATGACTAAAACTTGAGCAGCTCTGAAAATGTGAGCTCTGATCGAAAGACCATTGAAATTAATTGATGTCAACGGGCTTTGGAACAGACCTTTTACTGCTTTAGATTATACCCCAGTTCTGATACACAGCCACCATTGATATATGTTGAGTATTAAAGGGCAAGATAATACCCAGACTTTTGTTTAAGATCATTAAAATTCTAACAATTAATTTGGTGTAATGCAGGAGACACTAGAAGATATAAAGAAGACAAATATCTCCTTTTATAACATCTTGGCGCCGATATTTTTAGGGTTGTGACATGTACAGAATTATTGATGCCAGTCAGCAGAAGAAGAGAGTCTAGAATTATGCTCTCCTGGTTGCTATTTATTATTTGTATGCTTCTCTGCTCCAGAAATTCTGAGCCCTTATCCTTGGGATATTGTGTTGGTCCTTAATTGCTGAATGTATGTTTGTTTATTAACTCTTTTCTATTCTGAAACCAGAATCATGCTCAGGTTGCCCCATTTCTCATTTATATTGTATCTTTGAGGTGGGGGTAGTCTTTCTTAGGGGTTAAATTGATTCAGCTGCTTGGGCTGGGACAGTAGGCAAGGAGGGATGTATATCCCCCAGAACTGAGACACTCAATATGTAGCTGGGCCAGAGAGACCAACCAGCAGAGGTCACCTGAAGTCTGCCTCAGAGACAGCTCTAACCGTTGGGCTACAGGAATGGAGCATGGCTTGTGGTACAGGCCTGGCTGGGCCAGACAATATATCTAAGTAGCCATTTTGATTTTGGGGCCTGCCAATCAGAATAAAAGGCTCGAGATTGACAGCTTCAATCAATTTTGCTTTTGCAGCTTTGCTGCAAAGACCACCTTCATTTGTTTACATTTTTATTGATTTAATAAAGCTATAGTCATTGTGCCTTTTCTTGTGAGGTATCTTTCTGGCAATCTCCTAAAATGGAAGATTAGACAACCTACACAGAATAGTCACTGCCAGCTACTCAAACAAATTATGTTACTATTTTTAGTATGAACAATATTTGTTGGATAATATTTTAAAACACTCGACTCCTTCCCTAAGTAACTGAAAGGGGGAATTCAGCACAAGAGCTCAGGTCAATCATAAATGTTCTGCATTTTGAAAGAGAAATACCAGTTGGACCAATAACAAAAACAACCCAGTTTTAATATGCAGGCATATAAAACTGGCATGCAGAATATAAGGTGTCACTAAAATAATTTCACTTCTCTTAAGCATATATTAATAGAAGAAAAACAGTTCCATTAATTTAAGAAGGTCAAGTTATACAAGTAATTAGCATTTTCTTTTAGCTTCTGAACATGGTAGGTACAGTTATAATTCTGTAATCCTCAAGGACCCATCCATCAGTAACATGTGGTTCAGAACACTTCCAACTCCCCTTTCTATAGCAGTATGACCACAATCAGGATTGGTCAGGACAGCATGGAGTCATCACAAATGGGACTAATAGAATTATCTATTATTGGACCACTTACTGCTCTACAGTAATCTTGAAGTGTGGTTTTCACCTGGGCTCTATGAATCATAAAATCTAAGTACAACAGGATGAATAAAGGACAGACAGACTAAAAATACTGACATCACTCCGATGGAGGCCAACTTATTTCTTAAATCCAAGTTTCTTTGCTTTTGTCTGGTTTCAAGCTGGGCTCAGTGGAGTTGTGCATGTTTTTGTGTGTAATTATATCACTGACCTATTTTTTATTGTCACATGGATATTGGTGCTACATTTTCCCACATGAATGGCACATATCTGAGCAACTAAAGTGCTTATGATTTTAGCCGTTAATAATCATAGAAATGTAAGACTGGAAGGGATCTCAAGTGGTCATCTAGTCCAGCTCCCTGTGCTGAGGCAAGACTAAGCATATCAAGATCAAACCTGTTGCATGTTTGTCTGACCTGTTTTTTTAAACCTCAAGTGATGGGGATTCCACAATCTCCCTTGCAATCCTATTCCAGAATTTAACTATATACTTAGAGTTAGAAAGTTTTTCCTAATATCTAACCTTAAGCCCATTACTTCTTGTCCTACCTTCAATGGACATGGAGAACAATTGATCACAGTCTGTTTGTAACTGCCGTTAATATATTTGAAGACTTATCAGGTTCTCACTCAGTCTTCTTTTTTCAACACTAACCATGCCCAGTTTTTTTTTTAAACTTTTCCTCCTAGGTCAGGTCTTCTAAACTTTTTATCATTTTTGTAGCTCTCCTCTACACTCTCTCCAAAACTGTATATAGTATTCCAGCTGATGTCTCCCCAGTGCTGAGCATAGCAAGACAATTACCCCCCATGTCTCCTGGAAATACACGCCAAAATGATATTAGCCTTTTTTGCAACTGCATCACACTGTTGGCTCATATGTAATTTGTGATCCACTATGACTGCCAAATCCTTGTCAACAGTACTTATTTTCTAGTCTGTTATTCCCCATTTAGTATTTGTGCATTTGATTTTTCTTTCCTAAGTGTAACATGTGGCACATATCTTTATTGTTCATTTCAGATCAACTTATTAAGGTCATTTTGAATTCTAATCCATTCCTTGAAAGTGTTCGCAACCCCTCCCAGCTTGGTGTCACCCATAAATTGTATAAGCTACTCTTCACTCCATTATGGAAGTCAATAATGAAAATGTTGAAAAGTACTGGAGCCAGGACAGACCCCTATGGCACCCCACCAGATAAGTCATCCCATTTTGAAAGTGGTCCATTGACAACTACTTTTGAGTATAGGCTTTCAACCAGTTATGCATCCACTTATATTTATTAATGGCAAGAGGAGAAGGACAAAAACATTAATTGTCAAATCAAAATGAGGAAGTTGTGGCTGGTAATAGGTAGCACTTAAGTGTTACTTTTCCCCCTTGTATGTATAATTGATCCTTTTCTGATTGCATTTTCCTTTACAGCTACAATGTTTTTTAAGATGGTTTTGAAGCTGTTTCTTTGTGGTGCGTTTAGATAAATTCAATGGCAAGTTATACCAAATTATTTGATTTTGACTAGCAGATATAAGCTCTGCATTGCCTTTAAAAACAAAAGAAATGAAATGTGAGGAGACTAGATATTTTTGTTGCAGTGCATAAAGCAAAACTGGTAAGCTCCTGTTCTAGATACAAATCAGCTTCTTTGTTGTCTGAAGATGAATTGTACGCACATACCTCTAGGGTTGAACAGTGCTGAACTTCCCACTCTCCTGGGCGCAAAGAGGTGAAATGCCCATACAGTCACTGCAGCACTCAGCAGATCTTGGCAGCATAGCAACTCTGCCCTAGCAAAACACACTGGGGTACTGGCTCCGAATATGGCCCTAGAGAATCTGTCACATAGTCCAGAGGTTCTTAACTAGGGGTCCAGGGCCCACTAGGGGCCACAAGCAGGTTTCAGGGTGTCCACCAAGTAGGGCCAGTGTTAGACTCGCTGGGGCCCCAGGCAGAAAGCTGAAGCCCCACTATATGAATCTGAAGCCCGGACCCCCACCACCCAGGGCTGAAGCCGAACCCTGAGCTTTGTGGGAGCTTTGTGGGAGCCCCTGTGCCATGGGGCCCCAGGCAACTGTCCTGCTTGCTACCCTAATGCCAGTCCTGGCTTTTATATGCAAAAAAACAGTTATTGTGGCACAGGTGAGTCGTGTAGTTTTTAATAGAATGTTGGCGGGGGGGGGGAGGGGGAGGACCGCTGAAAGAAAAAGGTTGAGATCCTCTGACAGTCTATTTGTAACAATTTGTTCTTCTGATGTAGAACGGAAATTCACTATTTACAATTGGAGCTGCAAATACACATTTACAAATACAGCTGTAGCCTCAAGTGAAAGGAGGGGAGGTTTACAAAATGGCTCTGAGGTTACTTTGCAGAAAATCATTTATGCTCCAAGAATTATGACTTATTCAATGAAAACTTTCTTTCAGAAAAGAATATATTCTATAGTCACTAAATAAGAAAATGTTATATTAGGTCAGCAACTCTTTCCCAAAACAGTTAGTATGTACGATGCAGAAATCTCTTAGAATCTCAAGACCCCAGAGATGAAAAACACCTATCCAGTCCCTAGTCCTTCTTCCCACATGATACAAGATTGTTTCCTGAGGAACTGTCAAGAGTTTTGTCCCATCTACTTTTTTACTGTTATGACTCAAATCACAGAGCTTCCACCATGTTGCTTGGGAGACTATTCTACAATCAAATATACTATTCTACCCCCCTCTAAAAATGGATGCAAGTAAATGCAATACTTCCTCAGTTTGTTTCAGAATCAAATTAAATGGCAGTTTATTCCTTACTTATTTTACCCTCCGCTGAAGTTCAGTGGTTAAATTGATATTTTCAATTATGTACCTTTCCATGCTGGGTCTTTATTTATGAAGACTAGACATATTAGAAGGTCAGAATGGAAAAAAACTAACATTTGCAGAAACATCCCACAGTAATGCTGCAACACTATCTATTCTATACTGATCAACAACAATTTTGATGTATGTATTTCATTCAATATCATTAAATTTTAGTTAGGATAACTCCCCAACTCTTGGGGTGGAAAGATTTAACTTTCCTCTGGGTATTAAAAAGTCATGAGACTTAGTCATGCCTTTTTAATAAATACTGTCCCTTCAACATAACATACATTTCACCCTGCAGGAATCAATCCCAAAATGCAGAGGTGCAATTAAAATAAGAAGTCTGTATGTTTCTTACCTGGTGGCATACTGTTCTATCCTGGAGTGTGTGTCATCATGAAATAGCTGTGGAGACTGGGAGGGACTATTAAAAGAAAATAAGCACAAAAATGTTAATAGTATCTAATGTAATCTAATTACAGAGACAAGGGTTTAAAAAAATTTAAGACTGATGAAATTGTCAAAAAATAGGCTGTTATGTGGGCTTTTGGCCAGGTGTGTATAACAGGTCATACAAATAGGTAAGCAATTAGTGAACATTAAGAAAACAATCAGCATATTCAGCTTTCTAATACAAGAGTTGTGCATACTCACTCATATTGCTCTGGCCACATACTGATGAGTGTGATAGGACTGCAAAGAAGAAAGAAAAAAAAGAGAAGGAAACGACAGAACAAAAACTTTACTGCAATTAAGCAAGAATCAGGTGTAAAAGCACAAACTATCTACCAATCAGCCCGCCCAGATGATTTACATTAGCAACATCTATGACGCAGAAAAGCAGTAGCAACAGAGACTGCCATGTGGAAGATAGGACAGTAACTGAAGCATTTTTTAAAAAAAGGGAGTTTTAAAAAATACATCATCACCACTACACATTGAATTAATAATCTAAAACTATGCCTAACTTGTTTAAATTTGGAATTTCTTACATTTAATTGCTGGGACTTTTCTTTAAAGTTACCTGTGAAACTGAACTTATAACAACTTATTTGTAGAAAAATTAAAAGGCTAAAATCAAGGTTATTACTACAATATTTTTCTATTACATAGCAAATAACAAACAAATATCCTATAAGGGAGAGGTTTTTCTTAAAGAGAAAATACTTATGGCTGTTTTCATAGAATCATAGAATATCAGGGTTGGAAGGGACCTCAGGAGGTCATCTAGTCCAACCCCCTGCTCAAAGCAGGACCAATCCCCAACTAAATCATCCCAGACAGGGCTTTGTCAAGCCTGACCTGAAAAATATCTAAGGAAGGAGATTCCACCACCTCCCTAGGTAACGCATTCCAGTGCTTCACCACCCTCCAGTGAAAAAGTTTTTCCTAATATCCAACGTAAACCTCCCCCACTGCAACTTGAGACCATTACTCCTTGCTCTGTCATCAGCTTTCACTGAGAACAGTCTAGTCTAAGTTTTATTGCTTATGGAAGGGAAGCACTGATAACATCCGTCGAAGTGGGTATTCACCCTCAAAAGCTTATGCTCCAATACGTCTGTTAGTCTATAAGGTGCCACAGGACTCTTTGCCACTTTTACTGATAACATAGGCTACAGCCACCCTTTGCAGAGAGACTATATGTATGCTTACCTCATAGCTTGACAATACACCTTTATCCCGACCTGTTGAAATATCCCTACTATTCTAATCCTTAGCCACTCCTAACCAATTGTGCCAGGGAGGTTGAAGTGTTCTCCGACTGGTTTTTGAATGTACAATGTACACTGGCCAAACCGGACAATCTCTATGCAAAAGAATAAATGGACACAAATCAGACATCCAGAATTATGACATTCAAAAACCAGTAGGAGAACACTTCAACCTCCCTGGTCACTCAATTTCAGACTAAAAGTTGCAATTCTCCAACAAAAAAATTTCAAAACCAGACTCCAACGAGAAACTGCAGAATTGGAATTAATTTGTAAACTGGACATCATTAAATTAGGCTTGAATAAAGACTGGGAGTGGACGGGTCATTACACAAAGTAAAAACTATTTCCCCATGCTAATTTTTCCCCTTCTGTTACTCACCACCTTCTTGTCAACTGTTTGAAATGGGCCATCCTGATTATCACTACAAAAGTTTTTTTTTCCCTCCTGCTGATAATAGCCCACCTTAATTGATTAGTCTCGTTGCAGTTGGTATGGCAACACCCATTTTTTCATGTTCTCTGTGTATATATATCTTCCTACTGTATTTTCCACTGCATGCATCCGATGAAGTGGGTTTTAGCCCACGAATGCTTTGACCAAATAAATTTGTTAGTCTCTTAAGGTGCCACAAGTACTCCTCATTTTTTTTTGTTCATACAGACTAACACGGCTACCACTCTGAAACCATGCATATATGTTTTAGAATGGTTTCATTCACTTTAAGACAAGTATTGTGTTTATAGCACTTGAAATTCCAGGAAATAAAGGAAAGTCAATTAATGGAACTACTCTCATTGTCTCTTCAATGCACCTTAATTTTTGTTCTACTAAAAGTGGCCTCTCCTGACAAGTAGTAATAAATAAATAAATAAATAAAAATAAACTGTTCTCCATGAGAAAAGTTTACCAAAAAAAACCAAAGAATTCCAACATCACTTTTTTCTGAATTCCATGACTTTATGGCAACATATTTATACAACCAAAGTATAAAATTATTTATAGAAAATAAGCAAAGAAATTAAAATAAAACAAAAAAGGGTTCACAAAAAATATTCCCTCACTGAGGTTCTGGTACTATTGCTTCACATTAATTTTGTTTTTGATGGTTTTTTTAAGGGGGGGGAAGAGGCTTGTGAACCACATGGCAGAGATCATGCTTCATTCAAACTTACGCCTCCAAGTTATCGCCTTCGAGAACTGTTTGCACAGGAAGGTAGCCAAGTCGTGGGTGCTTAGCAAAATACTTCTTTGACCGGAACTTGTTCTTCAGCACCTTAGTGAAGTCGCGTACATCTTCTCCAGATGTGGTCTAGAACAGTAGAGAAATAAAATTAAACATTTCTAATTGGCACTGGGTGATATATTAAAGAACGCTGGAAGAGGACATATGGGGGAACTTCTAAAAGCTGGTGATTTTATACTCTATGAATGGCCTGAAATTTACATTAGCAATAGTGGAAAAATGCATCGCCAAGATTTGTTATGCTGGCTTGAAAACCCACAGCGCTTAAACATGTTAACAATGAATACACAAGGTTTCTTTATATTTTATGAAATGATGGATAATAAAAACTAGAAGTTACAAGCCTAAAAAAGCATCAAATTATAATTAAAATGATAAAAAGTAACAAGCTATTTTGTTTAGAAACAATTACAATTACAGTCAATTCTACTCACAAAAAAGTATTGTGTTCTTTTAACTATATAAAGCAGTTATGATGATGTATTCTATAGCACTGGCTTCTCTAACCCCTCTCCCCATTTACATGTCTGAGTACTGGTAGGGTAAGAAAGTCTCTTACGTGACCCTGTTGATAAAGTATATGCTAACGCATTCTACTTTTCCAAAAGTGCCACAGAGTATTGAATGACCTCTCCATTGTCTGATTGAACTGAAGAGAGTATCACAAGCAGTAGATTGCCCACTCAGACTCCATGCTGGGTCACTGATTTAATACTGCCTTTAAAAAAATAGGTATTATCTGCTCAATCATAAGAACTCCCCTGCCTGCAACACCTGAGTTTTCCTTGGATGCTTCCTAGTCAAGTTACCAGAACTAATTCTACTTCTCCTTATTTGTATAACAGTAGATCCTAGAGGCCCAAACTAAAACTAAGGTTCCATTGTAGAAGGCTGTATAAAGACCTAGTAAGAGGCAGTCCCTAACCTGAAGAGCTTACATTCTAAGTGTATGTCCATACTGCAGTATAATAGCTGCAGCTGGCCGAAATCAGCTGACTCAGGCTAACAGAGCTTGGGCTGAGGGGCTAAAAAACTGCAGTGTAGATGCTGAAGCTCAGGCTGGATGGAGCCCAAACTCTGAGACCTCATGAGGTGGGAGGGTCCCAGGGCCCAGCCCGAGCCCAGAAATCTACACTGCAACTTTATGCAATTTACAGAAGCTTCACAAGCCCAAGTCAGCGGACATGGGACAGCCACAGCTGTGTTATTGCAGTGTAGACATAACCAAAATAGAAAAACAGGCAAAGGAAGGATGGAGAGGAAAAAGAGAACGGTGAAGTGATCTGCCCAAGGTCACACAATAGGTCTGAACTTGGAATATAACCCTGGTGTCTCATTACTTCCAGTCTAGTATCCTATTCACCAGACCCCAAGAGCCTAAACATACAAGATTATAGCCATCAATACTCTCAGAAGCTTTTCATTTTTCCCTGTTGATGCTGTCCTTTTCAAACTGGCACACATTCATTTTTCATCTGTTTGGAATGACTGCTTTTAACATTATCTATATCGATTTTAATTTGAATGGTGATAGCAACATCTCTCTCATCTTAGAGTTCAGTAACTTCTGCTAAAGAAACATCAGAAAGAGTATAAAATTTGTCGATGGGTCTTACATGAAAGTGACCTAAAAAACCTCAGGAAGGGAGTTGTAATTTTTTTTAAACTTATACTTAAAATGCATAGAACTGTTCCCATCTGTTCTAGCTATACCATCTTCAGCATGCTTCTAATTGCAGTACCAAAAACCAAAACCAACCTAACAAAAAAAAGACTATTTCCTTCCAAAAGCAGCTATTCGTTGAAGATCACAATGGAATCCATTGGTTTACATACAGAAGGACTCTTTCCAGATGGTTCTAGGTGTTTTCTCCTCACTACAAATTATAAAATTACATGAAACAGCATATGATATGGTGTCACTGAACTACAGAAAATTCTATGTTGGAAGCAGCTCATCAACAAAGTGCTGCTAAAGCTAGGTGGAAATCCACAGTGAAAGCAGAGCTATTAACATTTTTCAGAGTTGTAAATTTTTTCCCCATTAACTACTGTAACAACCTCAGATTGAATAAGTCAAGCCTTTCCTGCCTTTTATTTCTCACTGTGAAAAGAGGTAGCTCTCATCCCACATGTTTAAGTAGATAATGCTTAATGTAGATACACCCGAGTATTTCATTATATATTTTTATGCAAACTGAACTCCCTTCAGTAACAGTAAATGATTAAATTTATGACAGGTTTCAGAGTAGCAGCCGTGTTAGTCTGTATTTGCAAAAAGAAAAGGAGTACTTGTGGCATCCTAGAGACTAACAAATTTATTTGAGCATAAGCTTTCGTGAGCTACAGCTCACTTCATCGGATGCATCTTCCCATGAAATGAGCTGTAACTCACGAAAGCTTATGCTCAAATAAATTGATTAAATTTATGTGACCACTATCCGTTGGAAACAGTTTCTTAAATCTGGTTGAGCAGCATTTGAAGAGCAGCATAGAATACAATGAGCAACAAGGTAGAAAAGCTAGAATGGAATTCACGGGTCCTTTAAGCTCCAGAAGATATAACCCGGTGGGCTCCCAGGGAACAGCCTCACAAGATCAGTCCCAGAAAACATTTATTAGACTCTCAGATTATCCAAAAAATGAACATGAAGCCCAATGGGGTTGCCTACTTTCATGCAAAATAACCTGAACAGATGGAACTCTGCCACAAGGCCAATAAACTAAACTTCTAATTCTTGTGAACTATAAAAACAAATGCCTTTTAATCTGCCAAAATGTTTCTCTGGGGTACAGTTTATGTGGTATGACAACCTGACCTAACTGCTTAAAAGGACCGATTTGGTTAAGAAACGAGAAATAGAACACACTAAGCACTGATATATTAATAATGCGGGAATATTTTATCTATGTTAAATGTGTATAAGTCAGAGCTTGGAAGAATCATACAAACAAACCATCATGTAATTACAAGTCAAGTGTTAGTCATGGGTGTTCATGTAGCTGGTGTTGCACGGTATTCTAGGGTTGCCAACTTTCTATCTGCAGAATACTGAACACCCTCGCCTTGTGCCTTCCCCGAGGCCATGTCCCTGCCCCACCCTTTTTCTGAATCCCTGGCCCCTTCCTACTCCCTCCTTCTCCTCCATCCTCGCTCACTCGCTTATTTTCACTGGGCTGGGGCAGGGGGTTGGGGTGTGAGAGGGAGTGAGAGCTCTGACTGGGGATGCAGGCTCTTGGATGGGGCTTGAGATGAAGAGTTCAGGGTGTGGGAGGGGGCTCTGGGAGGGAGTTTGAGTGTGGGATGGAGCTCAGGGATGGGGCATAGGAGAGGGTGAGGTGTGCGGGCTCCAGGTGGCTCCCGGAAGCGGCGACATTTCCCTCCGGAACTACGGAGCCGGCGGTCCAGGCAAGGGCAATTCGCAGAGCCCCCCTGGCCACCCCTATACCTAGGAGCCAGAGGGAAATGCTGGCAGTTTCCCAGGAACCATGCTGCGGGCAGCCAATCAGACTTTTAACAGCCTGGTCAGCGGTGATGACTGGAGCTGCCCAAGTCCCTTTTCGACCGGGCATTCTGGTTTGACGCCTGACAGCCCTTTAGCATATGTACTAGATATGCTAAACATTCATATGCCTCTTCATGCTTCGGCCACCATTACAGAGGACATGCTTCCATGCTGATGACGCTCGTTAAAAAAATAATGCATTAATTAAATTTGTGACTGAACTCCTTAGGGGAGAATTGTATGTCTCCTGCTCAGTGGTTTACCGGCATTCTGCCACACATTTCATATTGTGGCAGTCTCAGATAACAATCCAGCACATGTTTGCTTTAAGAACACTTTCATTGCAGATCTGACAAAATGCAAAGATGGTACCAATGTGAGATTTCTAAAGATAGCCATAGCACTCAACCCAAGGTTTAAGAATCTGAAGTGCCTTTCAAAATCTGAGAGGGACGAGGTGTGGAACGTTGTCAGGAGTCTTACTGAACAACACTCCAATGTAGAAACTACAGCACCTGAAACACCAAAAAGAAAATCAACTTCTGCTGATGGCATCTGACTCAGATGATGAAAATGAACATCATCAGTCTGCACTGCTTTGGATCGTTATCAATCATCAGCATGGAAGCGTCCTCTGGAATGGTGGTCAAAACATTAAGGGTCATACGAATGTTTAACATATCTGGCACGTAAATGCCTTGCAACACCAGATACAACAGTGCCATGCGAACACTTTCAGGTGATGTCGTAAATCAGAAGCAGGCAGCATTATCTCCTGTAAATGTGAAAAACTTGTTTGTCTTAGCGATGAGCTAAGGAGGACTGTGTGGACTTGTAGGCTCTAAAGTTTTACACTGTTTTGTTTTTGAGTGCAGTTATGTAAAAATAAATAAATAATTCTACATTTGTAAATTGCACTTTCACAATTAAGAGATTGCACTATGGTATTTGTAAGAGGTGAAATGAAAAATACTCTCATCTGTTTTACAATGCAAATATTTGTAATAAAAAATAATATAAAGTGAGCACTGTACACTTTGTATTGTGTTGTCACTGAAAGCAATATATTTGAAAATGCAGAACAATAAATTGTATTCTATTATTCTTGAACAGTGTGATTAAAATTGTGATTAATCATTTTTTTAAATCTCGTGATTAATTTTTTTTTATTGTTTGAGAGCCCTACTACATACATACTAACGATAACTATTAAGCTAAGATTTAAAACTGTTTACAACTATTTTATTTTACAAGTTATGATTTAGGCCACGTGGGAGCTAGAAGAAACTGGAGAGGTGTTGACCCAGATTGCCTCTTTATGCCCTTAGTTGGGAGCCTGAGGGAAGCTACTGCACATGTGCGGGTTAACGAACACTGCTTTGAAGAATTTCTGTACTTGGGCGCATGACATGCATGCATGCATACTCATGTGTGGAATACATCTAGGGACCAGCATTAGAAGAAGAACCAAAAGTCACCATAAGCAACACAACTGAATGCTGTTACAATTTTTATAGTGTACTGCTGAATGATGTTACTCTACACAACGAGCTGAGAAGTCATATGAACAAAGTCAGTTCATCATTTGGCAGACTGTTAGGCAGAGTCTGGAAGCAACATGGTAGTAAGCTTCAAACCAAGCTACTAATAAAGTAGTCATGCTTGTTGTATGCATGTGAGACCTAGCCCTATTTCAGGCATCGCATTAGGCTTCTAGATAAGTTCCATATATGCAGTGTGTGCGCCATACTTTGCATCAAATGGAAGGATAAAGTTACCAATAAGATTCTGGAACACAGTCACTTCACAGGAACTGAAGCCATGCTTATTGCATCAGTTATGCTGGGCTGGTCGTGTGTTGAGGATGGACAACATCAGAATGCCAAAGCAGTTGCTGTATGGTGAACTGAAAGTGGGCAACCACAAACGAGGCAGCCAGAAGAAATGCTTCAAGGACACACTGAAGCATAACTTGAAACACTGCAACATTGACACTGACAACTGTGAGTCATCAGCGACAGACGGATCATGTTGATGAGCAGTAGTCAACGATAGGGTTACCCAGTTTGAGATTAACCACTGTATGGATCTCGTGAGAGAGGCTGAATCGTAAACAGCAGCAGACTGAGGCCTTGTCTACAGTACCGGGGAAAGTTGACCTAAATTACACTACTCCAGCTATGTGAATAACGTAGCTGGAGTCGACGTAGTGTAGGTCGACTTACCACAGTGTCTACACCATGCTGTGTCGATGAGAGACGCTCTCCCATCGACTTACCTTACTTTTCTCATTCCGATGAAGTACCAGAGTCGACCGGAGAGTACTTTGCGGTCGATTTAGCAGGTCTTCACTAGACCACTACATTGATCCCCGCTGCATCACTTGTAGTAGCATCGATCCCTGATAAGTATTGACCTGGCCTCAGCAGTCACAGTTTATAATTCCTTCCTTGACATCCAACTATCTATGAACTTCATGCGGAAAAGACTGCCACGCATGCATTGGTCTTTTTAGTCACAACTGTACTCACAAAATGTAAAACCATTATCAGTGTGCCATCTTTGATTACGAAGGGTGATGACAACAACATGGGGAACAAATATTTGATAGTGAGCTCTTCAGGCTAGCAGAGAAAGGTATAACACGATCTAATATATGGAATATGAAGCTATACAAGTTCAGATTGGAAATAAGGCGTACATTTTTTAATGGTGAGAGTGATTAACCATTGGAGGAATTTACCAAGGGTCATGGTGGATTCTCCATTACAGGCAATTTTAAAATCAAGACTGAATGTTCTTCTAAAAGATCTGATCTAGGAATTATTCTGGGGAAGTTCTAGGGCCTGTGCTATACAGGAGATCAGACTAGACGATCAGAACAGTCCCTTCTGGCCTTGGAATATACAAATAATCCCTAAAACAAACAGCCCCTCACCATAGTACATACCTCATTCACCGCCTGCACTAATTCACACAACTCTCCCAGCACAACAATACAACAAGCACACACAACAACCTTAAACATACACAGCTCCTCCTGGTAGCACACACTAACACACTCAACTACCCACACAACAACACAACCAGCACACACAAAATAACCCCAAACATCACTCTGAAGATTATAACGTTGAAGCGATGAAAACAGCTACAAGTACGATTGAAAGCTCTTTTTGTTTAGACCATCACCAAGTTCAATCATCACTGGCATTTGTGGTCTGTTACCATCCAATTCTGAAGCCATTTTCGCCCCCCCCCTCTTTTTTTTTTTTAAAGGCACAACTTTATGAATTATACCCACGTGACAGCAAAAGGCTTTCAGCTACAAGTTATTTACATTAAAGTAGTACTCCGAACACCTGACTGTGCTAAGCATCGTACAGAGTAAAAGATTGTAATCGGAGATTGTATTGTAATGCATGTGCACATGAAACAAAGTTTTATATTTGTGAGGATGGCCTTATTATTACTCACAAATGATGAAGCTATTATTGAATTATGCAGGCAACCCTAAAGAAGTGCCAGGAAAGCCTTTGCAACCCAGCACACCATCAATTATTCTCCAACTATCCACACATTCTACAGAAAATGTTTTAGAAATGTTTTAGTGAGTTTTGTATCCCTCTGCCTATAAAGTCAGGATGACTCTGTATCATGAATCCAACTGTACCGTATGAAGAAAATTCATAAATACTAGAAGACTTATCTAAAATAGATTTTACATATACATGGGTGTGGTAGTTTTAAGGTGAGACAACTCTGCATCTTAAAGGGCTATAAGCTACCTTTTGGAATGCTGGGAAACTCTCCAACCAAATGGTACAAAATGTATCAGTTCCTTGCCCTGAAAATTCATAATACGTTGGAGATTAAGACCCTGATTTTGAAAAGCACTTAAGAATGTGCTTAACTTTAAGAATCTGTTTAAATACATCCCTATCCAGCAAAACACATAGGCACATGTTTACATTAAGTGATTTTTTTTTGTTTGTGAGTAGTAAGATGGGTTAGTAGGCAGAGTATAAATGACATTTTCAAAGGTGCATCACAAATGACCTTATTGTATGGCTATCACTAACAAGTAAAAAGAAAAGGAGTACTAGTGGCACCTTAGAGACTAACCAATTTATTTGAGCATAAGCTTTCGCGAGCTACAGCTCACTTCATCGGATGCTCACTAGTACTCCTTTTCTTTTTGCGAATACAGACTAACACGGCTGCTACTCTGAAACTAACAAGTAAGTGGAGTTTGCATGCCACTACAGAAGCACTGTGAAGATTCCTCTCCTGGAGGTGATGATTTTGGAATTCTTAGCTACAGGAATTCTTCGCCTGTCTCACAGTAAGAGTACAAACCCAAGATGTCATTACATCTTGTACCTTTGGAAAAATAATATTTTTAAAAAAATATAGCACAGAGAAATTGATCTTTCTGCAATTTCAAGAGTAACCATCTGATTTTAGAATTTAGCAAACTGGAGGGAAAATGGGTACTAGGCTGCCAAATGTCAGAACAACTATTATACAAGCAGCGCTAGAGACAGGAAGCAATATTCACTTTGACACAACTGTTTGGATTCAGACTATTCTGATCAGCTGTTCAGTCTTCTAAGGGCATGGATTAATCTCTGAACTCTACAGCTGAAAATAATGTTCTGCATTTGAAATAGCCAGATTCATCTTCTTTCTGCACACTTGTTATTTTCCTTCTTCTTCACAGAACAAAGGAATTCTGATAAAAACAAAGTGATAAGCTTGAAGGAGTGAAAGCATCATAAAGTGGCGCTTCCCTGTGCCAATTTGTTGCTTACAAAATACTCAAACATGCTGTTTAAATGCTCAGGAAAGTAACCACCTTCTCAAAATGTCAGCAACCATTACATTTTTGGGGTGTTGTCCTAGAGGAAGGTTCTTAAGAGGAATAGTTGCAAGTAAGCTTTATTGTGTCTGAAGCATATTTTTCCCCTGAGGTCAAACCATTGGTTGGACTAATAATTTTTGACATCTTGCCTATCATGTTATGAAATTCTTCAGAGAAATACAATATTGGTCAGATTCCTTCCAAGGTAAGATGTCAAGAATAATTATAACAACAAAGGAGCAATCCTCAGAGAAATTTGCGTTTCAGATTTGAAACATTACCAGAAGAAACTCTAGAAAGGAGACAACCCTACCTATTTCTTGCATCACTTTTGACAGCTCAGTTTACCACGAAGAAGCAAACCAATGACAGAAGTTGCAAATCATATACTGTAGGCAGAGTAATGAAAGAGTAAAGAAATTAGTAGTGCCCTAACAGGAGCAGGACGGCAGGAGGTACCATGAGCTGAAGGAAAGGACAAAAGGATCTCAATAATAGTAACCCCAAGCATTATCCATTAATCTGTCTCAACAGTAATGTCCATCTTGCTTTAGAGAGACACAGTGAGTGAGATAATATATTTTATTGCACCAGCTTTTGCTGCTGAGAGAGACAAGCTTTCAAGCTTACACAGAGTTCTTCTTTAGTTCTGGGAAATGTACTCAGGGTGTCACAGCTAAATACAGGGTGGAACAGATTGTATAGAATAAGGAGTTAACACATATTTCAAGGGACCATTCAATCATAGAATATCAGGGTTGGAAGGGACCTCAGGAGGTCATCTAGTCCAACCCCCTGTTCAAAGCAGGGCCAATCCCCAACTAAATCATCCCAGCCAGGGCTTTGTCAAGCCTGACCTTAAAAATATCTAAGGAAGGTGAAGAGGCCCATTAACACCTCTCCAGTCATAGAGTGAGGGAGGAAAAAGGTAAAAAAGAAAAGAAGGCGGGGGGGGGGGGTTAAGTGGGTTACAGATGGTTGTAATAAGCTATAAATCCAGTCTCTCTGTTCAGTCCGTGATTTTTAATATCTAACAAAGTTATGAATTTAAGCTCCCAGGCTCATCTTTTGAAACACACCAAGAAATCTGTTATCTACAGCCAGTCACTCGAGTACCACAGAATATACTCCATGGAGAAATTCCGGGATACACACCATAACACACTTAAAACTGCCTTCATCAAACAAGGACACGCCATCGAAGTAGAAGATCGCCTCATGGAACAGGCCACCCAAGTATCCCAAGAAAACTTGTTTCAATACAGAAATAAAAACCACTCCGACCACACATCCCTAGTTGTCACTTACCACCCTACACTGGAACCTATACAGAAGGAAGCTCCCTTCAGACCAGAACCCACCAATTCAAAGTGGCACCAGACCCTGCCAGAACAACAGATGCAAAACCTGTAGACATATCTTCACAGCTACAATGTTCAGCACACCTTTCAAGGTTCATGGGTCCTATACATGCCTATCCCAACTTGTGGTGTACCTCATCCAATGCACTAAATGCCCCCAACAACAACAATACAAGACAATCATTACGCTCTCAAATGAACTCACACAGAAAAATGATAAAAGACAAAAACACCACACCATGGGTGGGTGAACACTTTTCACAAAGGGTTCACTCCATTTCTGATCTTTCAATACTCATCCTCAAAGGAAACCTGCATAACACCTTCAAAAGACAAGCCTGGAAGCTTAAAATCATAACTTTACTAGACACTAAAAATCATGGAGTGAATAGACATACTGGATTTATGGCTTATTACAACAATCTAGAACCCACTTAACTCCCCTCCCCTGCCCCCAGCCTTTTCCCTTATGACTAGAGAGGTGTAATGCATCACTTCATCTTGAATGGTCCCTTGAAATCTGTGTTAACTACTTATGCTAAACAATCTGTTCTACCTTGTATTTAGCTGTGATACTGAGTACATTTCCCAAACCCGAAGAAGAGCTCTGTATAAGCTCAAAATCTTTTCTGTTTCACCACCAAAAGTTGGTCCAATAAAAGATATTACCTCAGCCATTTTGTCTTGCTAAGGGGAGTACTTTTCAAACATTGCTGTGGTTCAGTTTCATATACAGACTATGTAGCACCTTTATCATACCGCACAGCGGATAAAGCTGCTTGAGAGCATTCTAGATGAATATGATGGTTGCTCACTCTAAAGCAGCAACAGCTTTACAGATTTATTTTTGGATACTTAACACTTAATACAGTATATCCTACCTCTTAAAGCCAAGGTACACAAAGACACACACAAGCAAAAGCAACCTCTGTAGAGCTGTAAAAACACATATGACTGTTGAGAAGGGTCGATGGCCCTAACTCCACAAACCCTTAGGCATGTATTTAAGTGCTTTCCTGAATTGGGTTTATGTTCTGAACTGTGGGAACGGCCTTGAAAACGGTTACCTGTCTCTGCAAAATTATCTATGTATGAATTATTATATTAAAATTATGATTCCCTCCCCTGCCCCTCTTTGTTAAAAACATTTTTGCCAGATAAGGGAATTTAATGGCTGGACAGGTTTAACGTAGTTATTGGGATCAAGCATTTGTGCTGGATATTTACATAGAAAAGGCCTAGTGTAAATCTAGGCATTATTACTGTTTTGGATTTCAGGCCAAATTCTTAGCTGATGCAAATTAACACTCAATGGAGCCACGCTGATTTATACCAACTGAGAATCTTGCCCTCTGGTTTCACTGCCAACTTAAAAACAAAATCTTGAAGCTGCTTTCCAAATTATCCTGATTATTTAAATTTATGGCCAAACCAGCTTCTGAAACAAATCCCGCACACTGAGTTACTTATCTAACCACGACTCAAAGGTTTTCCCCTCCTATATTTAGCCCAAGTTGCAGATTTCAGTTTTACTTATCTATGAGGCATTTATATTTTTCTAAAATATTTATTGTAATGTTGAAATTAATACATTAACAATTTTGAGAAATTAAGAGACATTTGTGACTAGCTCAAATTTGATTCATCTATGTTTATACAGTGCTTTGCCAATATGGGGCCAAGAAAGACTTACATTGGCTTCTGTGGTCACTTTGGATCAGGTCTATAATGACAACTATCATTATTGTAGGTAAAAAGTGACAACTATCATTATTGTAGGTAAAATGTACACTTTTCTGTGCTAGAAATGTATATTGGAATAACAATGAAGCCTACATGGATTGTGAGACACAAGTCATTGTCTACAATGCTGAAGAAATTGGCAAACACAAACCATGTTATATACTATTGCTTTTTGACAGATTTCCATTTAAAGGATTTAAAAAAAAAAATCTATTTTTTCTTTCAAAGTTTTTTGACATTACCTTGATTTAAGTGAGTTCAAGATACAGAGGGGGCTAGCTGCAAGGCAATGCATCAACAGAAATAATGTTGTTAACTAATCATTTAAAATAACATTGACTTCGTTTTTAAATCAATTATTTCTGAGCTACCTAGAAATAACTGGTCCAACAGACGGGTTTCAGTACACCAGAGGCCTCCAGCTTTCTACATGGCTAGAACTAGTAGGGGAGCTTTCATCATGGCCTATGAAAGGCCCCAGCCCCCCAGATCTAGCCTCAACAATACCCGAGTAGTATCTCTGCTTGGACAGTTTGAGACTATGACAATTGCATGTCCATCCCACCTCCTGGGCCTGTCCAACTTCCTCCTCCTCTCCGTTCTCCCATCTCTCTTTCCTCACTTCACCTTCCCTACTCCAGCAACCTCATCTCCTCCTTTTTCCTCATTCTCTGTTTTCACCCCATCATCCCCACCAAAATTATACCAGATGAATTTGCATGCCAACTTGCACCCTGACCTCTTGTTTATATGCTGTACCTCTTTTCCCTAATATATTTTTAATGTTTGGGCTTTTTAGGCGGAAAGCTCTTTGGGATGGGAGTGGAAACTGTCTTTCTACATGTTTGCATAGCAATAGCACAACATGATCTTGATCCCAACTGGGACCATGGGGCATCAGTGTAAACAGGGTGACTATTACTTCTAATGTGAATACCACAAATATTTGTCTCTGTCACATATCAAATTCCTTGCTTCAGGCTAAAACTTGAAGATGTCAGGAAGGAATTTTTCACAGCCCGCATTTAGAGTATTGCATATATCTAGCTAAGTGCACTGTGTTTTTTGTCTTGCCTCCCCAACATATATTTGACTAGCACAGCAGGAAAGGATATCTTATTACATGGATCAGTTGTCTCAGCTGCTATGGCAAACAATGTGTTTTGTTCTTACAATTTTCCACATATTTCAAATATTAACATATACAAAGGTTACCATGGATATAAGCTGAAGAAGGGGAATTGGAGAACCTGACCTGGAAAACAGCTACAATTGTATGCATGTGTGGCAAATATATTCTAACGTTGTTAGGACTTTCTGGTTAAGTCTTCTCAGGAGGAAAATAACCTGGCAGTGGCTATGGCTTTTCAAAAGAAAAGAAAAATGTACGAAAGTAAAAATCAAATGGAAAAAGATGACTTGTTTCATCCACACAATCAATATCAATAAACGTGTTGTGACAAAGTTCCTCCTCTGCCTTGGTGAGTCCTGTGCTTATTGGCGGATTTGCTCACCTCAGAGGTTCACGGCAGCCCTCAGTTTGGCCACTTTCGTGGCTCAAATCTGCCGTTCACTCAGTTAGCCTCATCACTGGCCAGCATGGGGAAAAGGAAAAAGAACAATCCCCGCAGTCTCTGCTGATCCACTTAGTGGATCGGGGAACAGGCCAGAGACCTTCCCCTCTGGTGGAACCCACAGTCCAGGTCAACTCCTCCAGTATCAAGTAGGGAGTTGGGGGGATGGAGGGAACCCGGGCCTGCCCTCTAGTCCGTGTTCCAGTCCAGGGCCGTTTGGATTGCAGCTGTCTACAGTAGCTCCTGTAACAGTTGCGTGACAGCTACAACTCCCTGAGCTACTTCCCCATGGCCTCCTCCTAACACCTTCTTTATCCTCACCACAGAACCTTCCTCCTCATGTCTGATAATGCTTGTACTTCTCAGTCTTCCAGTAGTACGCCTTCTCACTCTCAGCTTCTTGCACCTCTTGCTCCCAGCTCCTCACAAGCCCACCACAAACTGAAGTGAGCTCCTTTTTAAACCCAGGTGCCCTGATTAGCCTGCCTATCTTAATTGATTCTAGCAGCTTTTTGATTGGCTGCTGGTGTTCTAATCAGCTTGTCTGCCTTAATTGTTTCCAGAAAGTTCCTGATTGTTCTGGAACCTTCCCTGTTACCTTACCCAGGGGAAAGGGACCTACTTAACCTGGGGCTAATATATCTGCCTTCTATCACTCTCCTTTAGCTATCTGGCCTGACCCTGTCACAGTGTACAATGTTAACTACTCCCTTCCACACAGACACTTATCATTTGATGAAAAAGAGAAGGCAATGCAGAGCTCCTTGTCCTCATTACAGTGTAAGGTAAAAAATCTTTCCTTGAAACTAGGGAAACTTGACATAAGTTGGCTTATGTCAGACCTGGAACACAGTACAGAGAAAACCAAGAACTGAGGTATGTGAAAATACGATACAAGAAAATGAGACTGTAACCAAACACTGACTTTAAAACAAGATTGTTTTTTAGAGCAAAAATTAGAAATTCAGGAGAAGAAATTGCATATCCAAAATGTTCCAATTTTAGCAATCCCTGTTGAAGAGGGAGGAACTTTTCTTACATTATGTATTTGCAAATTAATCCTGCAACTGCTAAGACTTAACATTATGGATGGCTAAAGGAAGGCATCTTAAATCAGATCCTCCAGGGCACGAACATGCTAAGTACCATTGATTTCAATTAAAGTTAGGCGCCTAAAATACCTTTGAAGATCTGGACTCCTGTTACTAGTATGGGGTGACTGCAAATAAAACAATGCAATGTTAGGATGAGCTTGACTATGCCAAGACTTATGATTAAGCATAAGTACGCCCAGCAAGAAGTAGAGCTGATGTCAACTGATCTAAGAACTGGTGTGACGGCTGTTACCTTCGCTGACATACTGAGCACACAACAGGGGACTTCCAAGTTCCAGAGCTAAAAGCATGCTACAGCTTGAGATAATAAGCCAACACATTCTAGCAGGGGTTGTAACAGACTCAAGCCCTCCGAGAACTGGGCACAGAGTGGGGACCTGTAGCACACACAGCAGCACTTAATAAAAGTATCAGGCCAGATCTTGGTAAATGTGACTCTTGCAGTTTCATGAAATGTTTTATTGTGTTAAAAGTTATATCACACCAAAGGAGGAACAATTACTTCCTTCAGTTCCTCTCAATTTGCAAATGAATCTTATAGGAAAATTCTGCCAATTTAAGCAAAAGTTGATTTTTTTCTAATTGCCATGCGGGCTGCAGAGGAAGCACTTAAATCAGGTGATGGTGCTTCTCCACATGATGGGCCCAGCAGCACTGCAAATTGCTTTTATATGGGAGGAGGAAGGAGAAAAAAGGTTTTGGCACAGATTATAGATAAATGTGAAACATACGCTAATGTAAGGATATTAATTATGAGCTGGGATATTTTACTCTTATGAAACTGACCAAGCTCAGACACGAATTTGGGGAGTATACAATTCCTTAATGACTTCTATGTGAAACATAAAATGGCCATAGAGGCACACACTGTTGCAGAAAGTTGATTTAGCATAGACCCAAGCCACATCGATATATGAATAGCCAATCAAAGAACTGAAATGTAGACGCCGATTTCAAGTGACTTGACAAAGAAAGAAAAGCTAGTCTATATGGCATCATTTCAAAAAGATTGAAACTAGATGTAAAAGAAAACAACGAGCAATTACAAGAAAAAGGTTAAAAGACGTTATTGATTAGACGAGGTCACATAAGCCAAGAAGTTATCCAAGAGTTGGCTGAATACGCCAAAATGCAACTTTCCCCCTCAAACTATGTCGTACAGCAAAAGCCAAAAGCATCTTCATGACTGGAGAACTGCACAGAAATATCACATCTCTCTCTGTAGGTTCAGTGTCTGCAGCACAAACTGCTTCGCTTTGGCAAATATAGCTATTTGTTAGCGTCAGAGTTCTGGATGTAAATTGGATAGTGAAATATAATCCAATGTTATCCCAAGGAAAATATAAAAATGATAAAAAGAAAAGGAGTACTTGTGGCACCTTAGAGACTAACCAGTTTATTTGAGCATGTAGTCTCTAAGGTGCCACAAGTACTCCTTTTCTTTTTACGAATACAGACTAACACGGCTGTTACTTTGAAACCTATAAAAATGATAGTTAAGGAAAGGGTACTGAAATATAAAGTAAACCTTGTTTTATATGTGGGATATAAAATACTAGCAGAAGGACAAGTTATTATTATAACTTGTTTAAAGGTTGGTAAACAGACCTCATTTGTTGAGTACTGGAAAGGAAACCCACCTCCATATGGAATACCCCAGAGAATATTAATGGCAACAGTCACAGAATTAACAGATACACGCATTCATCAGCAGAAAGGAAAAAAACAGGAGGTAAAATAAAGATTAAACAGTTTAAACATTTTGAAATATTTACATTTTAATATTTAATAAAAGTTGTTAAAATGCAGGGAATTAAGCCATTTGAAAGTCATTACTGCAGTGCTGCCTTCAGTTTTTTGAGTTTAAAGGTTGATTTTCTTTTAAAATGTTTTCAGGTTTTGTGCGTAAAACATGCAGCTGTGAACACAAAATGCATAATTGCACATGCAATTTCTGCTGGTTTACTTTGCAGTTCTGTGCACAGTTACTTATTTTGTATATGCAACATGTTTTTTCTGAATCACAGATATAATTTTCAAAATATAGGTCTCAGTCAGCCAGTTAACTGCTAGGGAAGATGAGACAGGAAAAATGAGGATGTAAAGAGAAAACTAATTACAGAATATGGAAAAAAACAGAACTGACTTAACAAAACTGTGATATAACATGAATATCAGCTTTCCTCAGCGTAGTTTCATTTATATAGCTACAGTATCTGGCATGCTAATTTACCAGCCCAATCCTACCATTAAAGTTTACAAAATTAATGAACTGAAATGTAATGTAACTCATGGTTATACCGCATGATAATGAACCACTAATGCTACTCAGTATCATTTGAATTCTGCTAATAGAGATGTACAACATGCAAGGGGATGTTATACTAATAAGCCCACCTACTGCAGTAATGGAAAACAACCAAAATTTATCTAATGCTTTCTCACTCTGAGGATCCCCATAGGGTTCATGCATCAATCTAAGAAATGAATGAAAGAAGGTCAGATTCAAACCTGAATTTTGTTCTTTGGGTTGTATATTCAAGGTATAGATGTTTGAACAGTTGTACTTAAGATGCAAATCCAAACACTATATCCTTTATTTTTGGTGAGTTGAGAGTTCACACAGGTCACATATCATCAAATAAAAAAGCAAACTTTAGAAAACAAGAACACCAAAAATTATACTACCATCCTCGAACCAGGAAAATAAGAGGTTACTCACCTTGTGCAAAAACTGTGATTCTTTCAGATGTTTCCCCCCCTATGGGTATTCCCCTTCAGGTGCACATATGCCTCTTGAGCACTTGATTGGATACTTTCCATTAGCAGTGTCCATTTGGCCCACATATGCACCTTATAACTCCTCATGCTGGACACCAAATTACATAGGGATGCACAGGCGAACTGCTCTCAGTTCCTTCTCTACCCGAACATCCCATAAAGAACTGTCCAAAGCACAGGGGAAGAAGGGCGGGAAATTGAATACCCATCCAGGCACACATCTCAAAAAACTGCAGTTACTGCATGAGATGAGTAATCTCTTCTTCGAGTACTTTCCCTATGGGTGCTCCACTTCAGGTGGCTTCCGAGCAGTATCCGAGGGAGAAGGGAGCTTCATAATTGAGTCTAGAACTGACGTTAAGTGCTTGGTACTGCAGTACTATCAGATCTGGCAGCATGGATCAATGCACAATGTTTAGAAAATGCATGTATTGATGTCCATATAGCAGCCCTACATAACTCAGACCCTGCCATGTTCTTGAATAATGCTGCAAATGTTGCTTGTGAACAAGTACAATGTGCTATTGCCCTTCGGTGGATGAACACTGGCTGCATCATAACAAGTGGTAATACACCCAGATATCCATCTCAACAGTCTCTGAACAGAGATTGTGGCCCCTTTGAATCTATCTGCGAAGGAGATGAAAAGTTCAGGTGAACTTTCAAAATTGTTTCATACTATCTAAGTACAAAGATATGAAAACAGTTCTCTTGCAGACAGTTATGTGGTTTTGGAAAAAACACTGGTAGATTAATAGATTGGTTAAGAGGAAATTCTGACAGTCTCTTAGGTAAGAATTTAGGGTGCAGGCATAAAGAGAGTTTGTCGTTGAAGAACAGTGTAAAGGAGGCGGCGGATGGGATCTGCCATCAAGGCTCCAAACTCCCCGACCCTACAGGCCAATGTGATGGCTACTAAAAAAAGCCATCTTAATAGACAAATGGAGCAGAGAGCAGATTGCCATTGGTTTGAATGGAGATCTCATAAGGTATTTTAGTACTAGGCTGTAGTCTCTAATCTGGGGGCAGAGAGTCCCCAAACGTTTAATAAACCAAGATGCAATAGGGTGAGCAAATGTGGAGAACCCTTTACTAGGGAATGAAAGGCTGATATTGTGGCCAAATGGACCTTAATTGAACTGACAACCTTATTACTTTAGATCCAACAGGTAATCCAGGATGACTGAGAATGGCACAGCTTCAGGCAGACACCACCAATGGAAGAATCTTTTCATTTCTTCAGGTAAGTAATATGGGTTGACTCCTTTCCACTGTTTGGGCAGTAGGATCCTAATCCTGTAAACCATGGAGGAACCACAACCTGAAGTGGAGAACCTGGAAGTGGGGGTGAAGGACATGACTCACATCCTAGGAGAGGAGATAAGGACTGGTCAGAAGCTTGAACAGTCACTGAACACATAGATGAAACAGGTAAGGGTACCAAGCATGTACCAAGGACACCAGGTTGGTACTATAAGGGTAACTTGGCTTTGTCCTGCCTGAATTTATCACCCTTAGTATTAGTGGTATTGGGGGAAATGTATAAAACAGACCCTTTTTCCAAGACAGAAGACAGGTATCTCCCAAAGAGCGGTGCCCCAGATCCCTCTTGAGAAGAATAGAGGGCACTTCTTGTTCCTGGAGGTGGCGAAGAGATCCACTTCTGGAAGTATCCCTCTCTGAAATACATTGTGGAGAATTTGAGAGTCTAGCTTCCATTCATAGTCCTGCAAGAAGTCGCTGCTGAGAATATCGGCTGTGGTGTTCCGATTTTCATGACAGGGGTGATGTCATGGTAGGCATCTACCACTGACCACCCAAATAGGAGAAGGAGTGGAGGAGGCTGTGATGGGTTCAGTTACAGAGGCCCCCTTGGGACTGTCACCTGATGTGCTGAAACTACCTCTGAGCCAGTTTTCTTTGCCAGCTTGGGACTTTAGAACCTTGTCTTGTTGGGCCAGATACACTAGTCTGCTGCAACGCAGACCCAGGGTCTGAACCACGCCCCCAAAGATGAAGACTAAACTGAAAACAGCTCAGCATGTACTCCTGTCTCTAGCACCCAGACATCCAGTTCCCAATGGGATCCAAACCCCAAATAAATCCCTTTTACTCTGTATAAAGCTTATACAGAGTAAATTCATAAATTGTCCGCCCTCTATAACACTGATAGAGTGATATGCCCAGCTGTTTGCTCCCCCAGGTATTAATCACTTACTCTGGGTTTATTAATAAACAAAAGTGATTGTACTACGTATAACAAGTAGGATTTAAGCGGTTTCAAGTAATAACAGACAAAGTAAGTTACCAAGCAAAATAAAACAAAACTGGGGGGGGAAGGATAGCTCAGTGGTTTGAGCATTGGCCTGCTAAACCCAGGGTTGTGAGTTCAATCCTTGAGGGGGCCATTTAGGAATCTCGGGCAAAAATTGGGGATTGGCCCTGCTTTGAGCAGGGGGTTGGACTAGATGACCTTCTGAGGTCCCTTCCAAACCTGATATTCTATGATTTCCTGAAATTTGGATCTAATGAGCTAATGCACCAGCTCCATAGTTTCATGGCTTGTTGATACAGAACATGCAGGATATATTGTCTTTCATGACCCAGACTGATTTCCACCGATGAAAGGTAGGAAATGAAAGCAGGCGTTCCTGACTTCCCTGAGTTCTAACAGATTGATGTGGAAATTGTTTTCCTGAGGTATCCATCTGTCCTGAGTCATGAGGTCATTGACATGAGCTCCCCATCCCAACAGTGATGTGTGTCTTGTCATAGTTACTCATGGAGCGGAGCGACAGAAATAAATGCCTTCACAGACACTGAGTTGATCTTTCCACCACTCACTCGGAGAGGAACTGTCATAGGCCTGTCCATGGAGCTTCTGTCTGTAGAATAGGTTGTTCTGAGCCAACCCAAGAAACAGCAGTTGAAGGTGTATATATCTTTCCCCCACCAGGGATTGTAACGTAGCCTTAGAGTCCTTTAGTGTGTACAAGGACTCATCCGTGGTCTCCAAGAAAAGCTTATGACCACTGAAGGGGAACAGTGTTCTAGTCTTCTTTCAGAAACCTTGAGAGTTGGAGTCATGACACCCTGCATGTAACTACAGCGGTGGAGATGGACCTTGCAGCAGCAGCAGCATGCAAGGATGCTTGAAGAGTGGCTCTGGCCAATAACTGATCCCCTGAAATGATGGACTGGATAACCCTAAACAAACTATTTTAGAAACTGTAAACAAGATAGCTAAGGCATGCTCAAGGTGAACATGTTAAGGCTCTGTCTCAGGCCAAGATGGTTGAGAAGGGCAGTTCATCTGTGCATCCCTATATAGCCGTGGCATTCAGCACAAAGACACAGAGCACATGCATGGGCTGAACAGACACTGCTAACAAAATCTCTGATCAAGGGTTCAAGAGGCGCATGCACACTGAAGTGGAGCACCTATAAGGACACTATGCGAAGAATTACCAATTATTTTAGTTAAATTTCACAGAAAACACCTCGCAGAAACAGCCTTAACTGAGAATCCCATGACTACTTACATCAGTAAGAAGATGCACAGTTGTGGAAATTAATGATGGTTAGTTACTGCAAGGGGACTTTTCACATTGCTTTTTGGGGTGTCCTTATAAAAAATAAGCTAATTTTTTTCATTTCTCAGCAATGATGTAATTAAAAAATCCAAATAAATATTATGAATTCAGAGGAAAGGCTGGCATACTTCCAAACCAGATTTTGATAAAGTAGGCCAACTACTGGGCCTGGACAAATTTATCATGTACTTTGAAAAATACTGAAGTTCATTATGAGTACACAAATGTTTATAATGCAGTAGTAGCAAAGTGTATCCATCTAATCTAACAACGCCTCTTCCATGCAAATGCTTATGTATATTGTAGGTTTCTTCAATACTGTACATTAGTTTTACAAAAGAAAAATCTGTCTATATTAGGACTATATATTGCCACCCCTTATCTGAGAGCCTTCCCTGTAAAATCAATAACAAGAGCAAAGTCCCTAGTGGATTTCATGGAGAAATGCAGCAACACAAGCCATGGTAGAGTCTATACCAAAAGGAGGCAGCCTATTTAGGTGTCAAAGACTGTGCAAAAAAACCTAGACTAATGCAAAAATAATCTACTGGAAACAGTTAGTAAATCAGCACTCACAGGTATACAATACTCCACCATTGGGTAATTTAATTTATGGCCCTTAGCTGTACGGCCAGAAAAGAAACAGCTCTGGCAGACATCATAGTTGAAATGTTTCAGGCTCCGGTACCTGTGGAGATATTAAGCAAAGTGATTAAGTCATTTACCGGAGCTTCCTAAATTTAAGTTCTATTATTTGCTTGCTATTAAATCTCATAAGGTAAATTAGCTTACTTTCTCTCTCTTTTGTGTTCTTAAAAAAGTGGAGAGGAAGTTGCTCTTTGAAATGGTGACAGCTCATTTGACTTGGATGCTCTGTAACAACAGCAGTGCAAGGGGGACACTGAATTTGTGAAGCTAAGCTTAGAAACCACCATGTTTATCTTTATAGATTAAATTGTGGGAGCATGGCTCATCTGCCTGATGTGGTTAAGTCACATCAGTTTCATAGCGAACAGCAGACCAGAGAGTGATGCTGCCAGCATCACGTCCAACTGCCTTTGATTGTCCTAACCCGATAGATCAGGTACCCATTTTGCAGCTGGATGAACTGGAGGTGGCCTTTCCATGTGAGATCAAGCAAGGTTTGAATCCACGATCTACCACTGAGCCACTGCATCTCTATAATACCGCCTGATATAAGACACATGTTTCAGCATACTGCTTCAGGATGTAGCCCCATGTCTGTGTATCTATGACATGACACCTCGGAACAGAAAACCTTGCAGAACATGAATTCATATGCGGGGAGTAGAGGTTGGCTCTGGGAGGTATAATGTGAAAAAACAGAGTTTATAATTCTACACTTTAAATCCACTTTTAAAACTCGTGGTTGCTTGAACACATTTTTACAAAAATGTGCCTCAGCAATCCTTCTGTGAACATCCTCAATTTACCACCTTCCTGTGCATGGTAGAAATCTTTCCCTGTGTAGCAGCACAGCACAGCACAGAAACAACAGTTAGTAGAGACAGAAAAACACAGCAGTATTGGAGGGTTAGATTTAGGATCTGTGTAGAGCAAGGGCTGATGCATAAACTGCACCACTCTAGAATACAGGAAGACACCTCTGACCCATAATTTCTCCCCCCCACCCCGTCTCCTTGCTTAAGGGGATCATATTTGCTATTGACCTATACTAGCAGCAAATTTCAGTGCCCCCCTCTACCCGATACCAATTCAGCTGCACTGCCCAGCAAATGTGGTGGTGAAGCTAAGGGTGCACAGCACACACTCACTCCTGTATGCCTAGACCTAAGATCCAGGTAGCCCATATAGAAGTGTAAGGGGGTTCTTACCCTTACACCTCTGGGCAGGTGTGCAGCCTGGCTCAGATCTAGCCCCAGTTAAAGAGAGCAAATAAAAACAACCCCTCTAAAATATGCAGCATGTATTTAAACTGCACTTGCACATATGCCCTGGTATGTCTTGATTTCAGCTATCAGAACCCAGCAGGAGCTGCTTATGAGTGAGCCAATTCAGGCTTGCTTTGTGTGGCTTTGGTCTACAGAAGCCATGATGTTTTGTTGGAGGGATTTAACATTGTTTTCTTTTTTACTTCTATCTCAATTCTCGGAAGACTTCCAGCCCCACAATTTGCCAGAAGTTAAGGCTGTAGCAGAAAGGTTGCCTTATCTTTTGGCCCAGGTCCCAAGAAATTAAAAGGAGTAGTGGAGCTGGAATCTGTGCTGTTATGATTTTAGGGTAGTGACTTCCAGTAGCTAAAGCAGATTTAACTAAAAATGCTGAGTTACTGTGTACCAACATGTGAGAAAAAAACAGAATTATCCTCTAAGGAACTTTATGCAGTAAAAACTAGAATGGCTGACAATGTGAGCACAAGGGCTCACCTTCTAGTTTACGTCTTATGTTCCTGAAAGGTCATGCTTCAGGGCTTTAGCCAAACACCTACATGGGTCGGGAAGGGATTCTCCCCTTACATTCCTTGTATTCTGGTGGGGAAAGGGTTTGCTCTCCTTCCTCTGAAGCATGGCTGGAGATGGGACATGGGATGGGGGTGGCCAGGGCTCTGAGGCGTCACTGAGCATCCCCTCTTTCAGATGCTTGACTGGCTGTTTATTGCTCTCATGCTCAAGGTCTCTCTGATTGCCATATGTGGGGTTGGGAAGGGATTTTCCCCCAGGTCAGACTGGCAGGGACCTTGGGGACTTTTTTGTCTTCCTCTGCAATGTGAGAGTGCAGGTCGCTTGTCAAGATTATCTGTGTACATTGCACTTAATCATTCCCCTGCCATTGCAAGGGGCTCAGGAATTGGTGCGCCTCAGTCCCTCCTATTCTCTCCCTGTGGCACATAACAGCCTAGTCTCCTTTGGCCTATAATACTTGCGTCTAATTTCAGTTGCTGGGTTTAGTGCTCAGGTGGTGTTGGTGGCCTGTGATATAAGAAGTCAGCCTAGGTGATCTGGTGGTTCCTTCTGGCCTTAAACTCTATGACTCTGACTCCACTCCCATGTGGGTGTCCAGGTCTTTGGGAGGGAGGGGCTCTTGCCCCTCCAGGGGAGTCTGAGCTTCCTCCCTCATATGAGGTGTGATATGGGGCCTTGCCCTTACCCCGCTGGGGTATCTGGTACTGCGCCTGGTATGTATGCAAATAATTCCCACTGGCTACCACCAGATTCAGATGAACAGAGGGAAGGTGGGGTAGGCAACCTTTGTTTTTTTATTATTAGCATTAGAATGGACTCCTATGGGGAGTGTGAAGGGGTTGTAAAAGAAGATGAATGGCTCGTACATTTCAGCAACTGTCAGGTTGGCAGAATAAAGGTATGTGTGGTAATGGGGCATACTGGGGCACTGCTGAAAGAGGGAGTGGCATTTCACGGCTTTCAGGCATTTGAATTTTGCTCAACTCAACGTTCATCAAGTGACCTTAATGCTGCATTAATGTAGTTTTTTTGTCTTTGAACAGTATATACTTTTCTTACAACTAACAGCTCAGAAAGACTAAAAGGCATTTGCTCTCAGGAAGACCAGTGAAGCCCAACAAATTTTGGGTTAATAGGCCAAGCCATTTTGGAGACATGATGTCCAAAAAAAATTAGGGATTTTTTCAGAAAGTCAACAACAGGGAATTTTAAAAGAACACTGCCTTATGCATCCTGGCCACAAAATTTAAAAGCCTCTACTCTGATTTTTTCCAAAGTTCCCAAGTGAAAAAATAAAGGTATACTGGGATGAGATGTGATGTGAAATTTATGAGGAATTGGTTTCTATTTTGGGAAAGTTGTGGGGGTGGTGCTGAAAACTGAGCTCATGAAGGGAATTTCAAACTTCAACTATTGAGCCACTACCTCATTTCAAACATTTTGATCTCATAGAGTAGTATAGGATAGTATATATATCTATAGTATAGTATAGTCATAGTATAACCTTTCCTAAAGCTGGACAGTTCTAAAACATGTCAGATAGATTTGAATCTGCAATCGAGTAATTGCTTTAGTCACCTTACAGAGATTTTAATCCTACTCGTTTTGGCAATATTTAATGAAGTGTTTTTTGTTTTGTGACGCATAAGAATGTGTTTGTGTATAATTTATAGATTTACTTTTAAGGTACACTGATGCAGCTGTTTATATGATTTATGCAGGATCCCACATAAAATATGGCCAGTTAAATCACTCTTTGCCATGATGTTATATAAACCTCTGGCTGTGTTGTATAAATTGCAAAAAAATAGCTATTTCCCTGCCATCTTCCTGCTCTCAGCTTCTGTCTGTCTGCCCTTTTGACTTTCTTTTCCATCTCTGTTTTTTTTGTCCGTGTTTTTCCCATAGAGGGAGTTCAGTAAGATTCCTGCATTTGGGCCCTTTATTGTTGCTCTTAAAAGGATAGAGGGAGAGGCAAAAAGAGGAGATTCTTTATCGTTCAAATGAGCACAAGAGTCACCTGTCCCACCAGACCTACTCTCAGAATGGGCTGAATTGTCTTGAAGGGGACTTGAGGGAGAGTTGTAAGAGGCAGAAGCTGCCTTCTGTAGCTCTTAAATGTCACAGGTTACTTTCATGCACACAACAGGGTGAAGGGGAAGTGATATGAACCTCCTAAACCTTGCTCTGCTCTTGTATGCTTTTATATGGGATCAGCATATGTATATTCAATAATTAGTTGTAACAGATTTCAAGTGTGGTCACCAGCCAATCCAAATCATAACATTTTTGGGACTAAGTTGGAGAATTTTCACTGTTTTTTTCTTTAAAAATTTCCCAGGCTTCTTTTGGACAGACATGGGAAGAGAGACCTAAGTTAGATTGTTTAGTGCTTTTGAAGAGAGATTGTACAGAAGACTTATCATAGCAACGTATTAATGCTCGAGCCAAAATGAAGAGAGATTGCAGCTTTAGGGTATTTTAATATTGGCTAGTGTCCATTACGTTGGCATGATTTGCTGGAGAGCATAATGCCAGACTCAGTGTAAAGTATAAACATGAACAAATATATATAAAACTTTCCAGCTGCTCAGTTCTATTTCTGATGTCTACAGAGTACATAAGCTTATTTATACTTCATTCACTGCCTATTTGCCTCCACTGATGCAAAGACACCTCTGTGACAGCATTTCTGGTACACTGGTCAATCACAGAGCCCTTTAGAGTCTATCAGCACCATCTGCAGGAGGTAGAAAAATAAACTAGCTTGGGGACACAGCAATGAAATCCAGATACTGAGCAGCCTGAGGAGAGCAAGAGGAACTTATTAGTCAGATGGGAGGGCAGTGGCAAAACAAAGAAGGGCAAGTAATTTGGCAGGAAGATATGATCTATTATATTATTAAGAAAAACCCATAACTAGGGCCCTACCAAATTCATGGTCCATTATGGTCAATTTCATGGCCATAGGATTTTAAAATTTGTAAATTTCACATTTTCAGATGTTTAAATCTGAAATTTCACAGTGTTGTAACCGAGGGGGGTCCCAACCCAAAAGGAGATGGGTGTGTGTGTCACAAACCTGTTGTAGGGGGGTCATGGGATTGCCACCCTCACTTCTGTGCTGTCTTCAGAGCTGGACAGAGTGGGAATGAGGGGGTGCAGAACTATCGGCAGGCAGGAGAGATTCCCTGCAGGGCTGCTCTTGGGTAAGAGCAAGTCCTGAACTGCCCCAGCCCTTTGCTGGGGCGCTCCCAGCAGCACAGGGAAGATACAATCAACTCTACAAGCCTCCTTCAGCTGCAGGAAACTCTGGGGCTCCTGCCCAGTCCCAGAGCATCCTGCAGCAGGTGGAGGCACCTGGAGGTGGGTCTAGTCTCCCCACCCCCCCGAGCAGCTGTGCAGGGGTATGGACAAGTCCTGTTGACTCCTGTCCCTCCCCAGCCCAGCCAGAGCTAGGAGGCCCCTTTGCTGGGGTGCTCCTAGGAACAAGGGGACATCAGATTTCATGGGGAAAAGCTTATTTCACAGCCCTGAAATTGGTAGGGCTCTACCCATAAAGCTCTGTACCAATTCCACTCTTCTTACCTAAAGCCAACAATTGGACATTCCTTGCAGATGTTGCACTTGGCCTGGTGTTTTGCTGTTTCTGCAGCTGCCACTCGGTGTAGAACTGGTAGCCATACCATAGACTGTGGCTCCAAACGCATCCAGTCTATAAACTGCTTTACGCTAATTTCCGGCTTATTGTGATTCTGGTGAAGGAAAACCAAAACACAACAACAATAAAAGCGTAAAACACAAGATTTTTTTTTTCATTACTCTATTTTAAAACCAAAAACCAACCCAGCTGTAGGCACTGCACAAAAAAAACCCAACAATATAATTATGAGAAATAAGACAGCCTTCATTAAATTTCAAGCAAAGAAACAAATAAGGTGAGCCTGTAAAAAAGGAGGAAAAAAGATGAAAAGGGTAATAAATATGGGGCTACCAGTGACCCATACTAAAAATTATCTTTGAAATAGAAGTTGTTAGAAGGAATTGGAAAGTCAAGGGAAAGAAAGATCTGCACTGACAGGCTATTTTTAGAAAAGGCACCCTTGCCTGCTGATGTAAGATGTGGCAACAGGCCACCTAAAAAGCATAAAGTATTTGAGTGTAATTACTCATTGTGGTGAGGCAAAAGGAAGTGATAACAATGTTGGCTATTTTTTAAAAAAAATCCTAAACATCGTAGAATTTAAATTAACATGTACACAAATCTAATATAAATAATAATTTAAAGTAAATCTATATGCAACCACATTATTATCACACTTGTTCCACGGCAAGCAAACATGTTTGTGCAGTTTGAATATGCTGAAACCAGTGGAGAAACCTTGATAAAATGGAAATATATTAATCATATTTTATGATCATAAGGACATATGCTGTTGTTCTGAGTTCCTGGCAAGATAAATAAGACACAGCCTAAAAAACATCAATGGTAAGCAATAATGCATGACCAAAAGCGACTCCAAGATTCTTAACCTACTCATTGCCCAAATGAATCCCTCCCAGTAAGTGGTAACACCAAGGAAGACAGTAATAATGAGCTCTACCCATCAGCAAGACAATTGTTTTCACATAACTAAGGACACCATAGCTCTGACACATCCAGCTGAAAATATCATCCAAGCACTCCTCTAGAGCAGAGGCTTAACTGGCAGGGTCCACCTGACAAGAGAGATGTAACTCTATCGTCAATAACATGATGATACCCTAGTGTGTGTTTAAAGATTATCTTGCCAGGAGGCATTATGCATACACTGAATATCACGGGATATGAGATTGATCCTTGAGGGACAGCACATCAAATCCCTTATTGGTGACACACAAAAAGTCTGTCACCAACAATTGAATCCTCTCTTCTAGATAGGACTTGAACCACTTCAGGCCAGGACCAGAAACACGAGCAATATCTCATATTTACTGAAGCAGTAGTATGAAAGCTTAGGAGAGATCCAGAGGGGCCAACCTGCAAACTGACCTTGATCTTAATCCAGCAGATTACTCTAATCTAATCTAATTCATAGATTCCAAAGCCAGAAGGGATCATTGCTATCGTCTAGTCTGACCTGTATAACATAGGTGATAGAACCTCCCCAAAATAATTCCTAATAAACATGGTCTTAATTCCAAAGGAAGACCAGAACCCAGATTGGAAACTACCACTTATCTCTTATAAAAACAGTTTATACCACTCATTCTTTCTGAGCTCCGAACTAACAACAAGGGAATAAAGCACAGAGATCACTGAAAAAAATCCCAGATGCTGCAATAAGGAAAGGTAAAAGAAGAGATGTTGCCCCTCTTCCACGGAAGTCTTCTAACATTCTCTTTTGTAGGATTTAACAAAGTCACAATACTATTAAATGTCTGACATTTCACTTATAGAGATTAATTTATATACATAGTGACTTTTTAATCCCTATCTGATTCTTAGCATTGCTCAAAGACAGCCACATTCACAAAAATAATAAATGCAACCAACATAATTATCACTACAAAACAGCTAGAGCCTTGGGCATCCTTTACAAATTCAAAATTTGGTTGTGTTCCATTAGAACGTCTTCTCTTTCCTCCTATCTTCCCTAAAAAGACAGACATCCCCTGCAGTCTAATCAACAGCCTGCATACAGCTGAACTGCAGTCCTGTACTATGATCTGTCTGTTGCATAAAGACTCCAGACATATAAATGACTATGTTGCAAACATTGTGAAATTGCCAGCTCCTTTGTAAAAGAACTAACACTAAGTCATCTCCTGATGTGTAGGATCAAAATTACTAACATCACTCCCCTGAACGGCTGAGATGAAGCCTTGTTCCAACAGAAGAAAGTGGCTTGTTCCCACAATATAAGGCTGCCCAGAAAATGTAACGCAGGGTAAGTAACTGCTACTATCAGTTTTAACAGGGCTGAAAGCTGCCAAGACTGCCATAAGCCTAAGGGTTTTAAGATACTTTCAGATGCACTCAGAATAATTTCTTTTCCTGCACTGATATGTCATTCACTGGAATTACCTTTTAACAATATCCTCAGCTTCTTATTTTCCAGAGCATGCAGGTCTCTGAATAAAACTTAACTGATGCATTATGTTTTTAAACACCCACCTGTTTATTTTGTATATGCCTTTTAAAAGTGGAGATCAGGAGCATACTGTGAGAGGAAGGATTGTCCATTGGTCAGAGCACTAACTTAGGACTTGGGAAACAGTTCAATTCCCTTCTCTGCCACAGACTGTGTGATTCTGGGTGCGTGACTAAGCTTCTCTATGCCTCAATTCCCCATCTGTAAAACCGGGATAATAGTACTTCCCTACCTCTTCAGGGTGGTGTGAGGATAAATACATGAAAGACTGAAGTGCTTTGAGATCTACTGATGAAAATTGCTATATAAGAGGTATTATTATTTTTTTCAGTATGACCATTATCCAAATACAACACCAGTCAATAATTTGACTCATTTTACATACAACCCACAAAGAGAAAACAAAAACCTTTTAAAGAAATTTCAGATGTCTTGGATGGTTTTGACACGACAAATCCTGCAACTTGGCAGGGGGTTAGACTAGTTGACCCTTACGATCTCTTCTAACTCTGTTCTATGATTTGTGTGAAAGACAGACAGAGAAGAGTCATGGTTACCACCTTAAAACAGGTTTTAAACGTTTTATCACTATGGACTGGGCATACTCTGTCTTTTTTCTTTACTACAAGAACAATAAAACAATCCTTACATAATAGTTTTGCCATTAATGGGAGCTATAGGTGTCACTGAAAATCACACCCGTTATTGAAGTATGTAAATGTGGATTCAGCTGTCTGCCTTTACAAATCCAAGTTTAAAAATTTTGACCTATAGCTGAATTACTTTAGAGTGAATAAAAATGTGTAAAATTATTTTTTCACATCTGTAATATGTATTTCTTAATATAGCTCTAATGCATAATTGTTTTTTAGGGTGATCCAGTCTATAGCTTGAAACCATTTACATATTTTAACTCTTGATCTGCCTTCTGTTGGTCTTCCATGAAAGAGCTGCATTTAATACTCATTCTAATTACATATTTGGATATACTGTGTGCCTTTTATTATTTTTACACTTTACTATGAAGAGACTGTCTGCTAATGCCACAGTTGATTTTGACCTAAATAAAGTTTCTGAATATATAAGGAGGTACAAAACAAAAAGATACAGCTGACGCATTTCATACATAAAGAAAGGGTATTGATCTTACCTGCTGGAAGCAGCTACGAACACTGGGTTCAATATTACTGCCACCAAAAGCTGCTACTTCTCCAAGCTGCCGGGGGATCTGGATGGCATCATGAAGCAGAAGGCCAAGCTGCCTCTGGTCACACATTTCTGTAGGCCCTGCCACTTCCTTAAAGAGATCTGCAATACAGACAATAGTCAATGGCTCATATGGGAAAGTCATTTTAGTCTCAGTCCGGTCTTTTTTCTTTTTCTAATTTATTTGTCAGCATTTCAGCTCTATGGGTTTTATAATATTTCCTATTCCAAATGTAACTACAATGGGTTTGATTCTCCCACGGCTTACAACCGTCTTATCTTAGTGTTAATCAATTAACTTCAATAGTGTTTTTCCTGATTTACACTGATGTAAATGAGGATAGAATCAGACCCAGTAAGTGTAGTTTATGCTGCTTATTTTAATATTCTTTACAACAAGAAGAGGAATAAGCACTACCGTATCGTAGCTCCCGATTTACAATCAATTAACTATCTGATAAAAATGTGGGAAATACCACAAAACAAAATAATATAGGATTAAAATAAGACATTATATTATATTTATTTTTGCAACACTTATAAAGTTTTCTGTGTTATCACAAGAATGATAACTGACAACATTTTATGCTAAAACTTGAGCTATCAGTAGATAGGAATGGGATAGAAGAAAATTTGCATCTGAACTGAGAGATATCAGACATGGTACATAGAAAAGTTGAAAGGTTTGAGAATCAGCCAAGCGGTCACTGATCTGTCTACAGCTACTTATGCTACACCCCTGGATAATCATATCCTTCCACGCACTTTCCCTTCGCTGGTCCCTCCTTTCCTGCAGCACATGTCAACCCCTGGGGCATAACTAGAAGTATTGGGATGATATTAAGAAAAGAAAAATTGAGGCTGAAAAAGATCAGGAATACAGTTCCTGATAATGAGACCTATTGGACATTGGAATAGTTTTTCAAGGAAAATGTTGGAAGCCACTTGAATCATTTAAAATCAGGCAAGACAAGCTTTGTAGAATAGTTTGTAGGCAACAATTTTGCACTGACTACTGAATATGGATTAGATGCAAATCAAACAGGTCTCTTTGGGGGGAAGGGATAACTCAGTGGTTTGAGCTTTGGCCTGCTAAACTCAGGGTTGTGAGTTCAATCCTTGAGGGGGCCATTTAGGGATCTGGGGCAAAAACATTGGGGATTGGTCCTGCTTTGAGCAGGGGGTTGGACTAGATGACCTCCTGAGGTCCCTTCCAACCCTGATATTCTATGGTTCTATGAATCTTCCGTTTCTCACTTATATAAAATCCAACCACTCAGGAGATAATTGCATTAGTTGCATTAGTTTCTACCTAAATGATCAGCAACTAAATAGTTAAAAGGGTGGCCATTTATACTATTATTAAAAACTTTAGCTGTTGAGATTAATGGAGCAATGAAAAAATCTAAGCTGTTTTTCCAGGGTGCTGACTGGAGTCTCAGGAAGACAGTAGTGCAGCAATTCATATTCACGCGAAAGGTTTTTTTGACAGCTAAGAAGTCAAAGGGTTAAATCCTGGACCTCGTGAAGTCAATGGAGATTTTGCCTCCTCTGTTCCAAAATGAGGTCTTTCATACTTTTTAATTAAAGAATCTATTTGTACAGTTTTCCATATATTGCACCTCTTATCATAACATACGTGTTGTTTAAGAATGAGTACAGTTAAAAAACCCATCTGACTATATTTCTGATGGAGAAGCAGGCAGAATCTGTAAGTGTAAGCACTTTGCATAAAAATTGGGCACAGATGTTTTTTGGTATGGTGGTTGGGGGTCGTAAGAGGAATTTCACAAAAGGGACATCTGGGTTATCAACTGCATTTTGGCAATTTTGACGTATTTCTTGCTGGTTTTGGCACCCTCGTCATAGGCTTTCAGAGTCCTGGCCAGTTTTCTAGGGAACAGGAGTTGGAGTCATTTTTGTAGCAACTACGGATCACCTTTGCAGAGCTGATGGGAGGACAGAGCTACCCCTCTGAAGTATTTCTGCTGGTCTCTGTGCATACTAAAAGTTGATGCAAAGGCAGGCACAAGGACTCGGCAGTCACTGTGACTGGGAGAAAGGTGGAATAGCACATCTTCTCAAGTCCTAACCCTTCCATTGATGATGGGGGTAAAAAGATGAGTTAAGAGGGGGTAGGGGGAGAGAAAGGTGATCAGTTGATGGTGATCTAGGTAGGAGGTTTTTTGTTTTTGTTTTGCAAAAGGGATTTGTTTAAATCATTCACAATCCCTCCCTGTGAATTACTAACCCAGAGAGACTGATTGTGCTGGGGCCAAGTGCAGAGAGAAGTTGGGGGCACCCAGCACCAGCAGCTTGACTGTGTTCTGCAGAGGAAAGGAACCTCCTGAATCAAGAATACAATAAGCCAAAGCTCTAGCACTTTCTGACCAACTGACTTCAACTAGCCTAGAAACAGGAACCCTGGCAGGTGAAGAGGCTGGCGGTGGCTCTGATACTGAGGGGGAGCGGCAGGGGACAACATGTTGATAGTAGCTCTGATGGGAACACGCGGTGTCTGTTACTTTAGTAGCGGAACCCATCAATCACGCACTGAGGATTCCACAACCCATAGACTCCAAGAAATCGTCTATAAGTTGAAACCAGTAAGTAGTTTAAATTGAGGGGGAAAAAAAAGAAAGAAAAAAAAAAAGGTTCCCCTTCATCAAGATGGGCAGGACAAGTGCGATGGGGGAGCTGCGAGCTTAGACATATTAGAGGTATGGGGGACCCTAATCTAATACTCCCAAATTCCTGAGAATGCACACACAGTGTTCTGATAAATACAATTCTGTGTCATTCAGATTCATAGATATTTAGGTCAGAAGGGACCATTATAATAATCTAGTCTGACCTCCTGCACAACGCAGGCCACAGAATTTCACCCACCAACTCCTGCGAAAAACCTCTCTCCTATGTCTGAGCTATTGAAGTCCTCAAATTCTGGTTTAAAGACTTCAAGAGAATCCTCCAGCGAGTGACCCGGGCCCCATGCTACAGAGGAAGGCGAAAAACCTCCAGGGCCTCTTCCAATCTGCCCTGGAGGAAAATTCCTTCCCAACCCCAGATATGGGGATCAGCTGAACCCTGAGCATATGGGCAAGATTCACCAGCCAGATACTACAGAAAATTCTTTCCCCATCTAACATCCCATCACAGGCCATTAGGCCTATTTACCATGAATATTTAATTACCAAAACCATGTTATCCCATCATACCATCTCCTCCATAATCTTATCGAGTTTAATCTGAAAGCAAGACAGATCTTTTGCCCCCACAGCTTCCCTTGGATCTTGCTTATTGGAAGAAGAGTCTTTGAAGAAATATGACCACAGGTTGGTAACTACAATGCACACTAGGCAGTGCAGGAAAGTTTGTTCCATAATTACAACGAAATATGACCTTAATTAGAAGCATAAACAGAGAAAAAATGTATTTAAGACTAATTTCATTTGTTCATGCTGATTGTCTCAGAAATGGGGTCTATTTTCCCCACCTAAAAATAAAATGCAGTGCTAGCAGTTCCAATCCTTACAAAGGATGAGAGGCCATGGGGTTGATTCTCCCACAGTTGAACTGGAAAGTCAATTTTCCAGGGTCTTGTACATTTCTTGAAAATTGAGTTACTCAACCAAAAGTAGAGATCTTTCAATGAACAGTCTTCCTCGTGGCATCCCAAATCCTTCAAGTCCTGAGTCCTGGATGGCATCGTCCCAAAAGCCAAGGAAACAGTAAATTTGAGATGTTTTCTGTCAGTCTCAGAGCTTGTTTTAATTGCCATTCACACTCATATCCTGGGGATGAGTTCCAGATTCAGTACCAGAGTTCAATAAATAATTTAAAACATATCATTTATTCAAGTAAATTTACCTTTGTTTTCTGCTCATGAATTATAAGCAAGCAGAATGGGCTTTTCTTGAATGTATTTGTTATTTGAATTTTGCCAATTGTTTTCAATTGTGGATTGATTGCAAACAATTTTCTGTGACTACCTGATCATCATTCTTCAAGTTATGTTTCTTAGTTGTGACATGTCAGATAAGTCACGTAGTGGTGCATCTGTTTCCTGTCTGGATGACTGTGAAAGAACTCAGTCATGAATAATCACGTGTGAATTTAAACTTTAGTTTCTGTGAATACTTACATATGACTTTGAAGTTTGCTTTCCAAGAGTATTTGTGCCAGTAGAACTAAATAACTCACAAATGGCCTATTTTTTCTGCAGTATAAATGATGTTATGTAACTAATTGATAGTAATGACACTGTATAAAATAACTGACAGTAATAATAGAAAGAATTGTAGAAAGAATAGTAAATATGGCAGGCGACCAGCTTGGCTTAACAGTGAAATCCTTGCTGATCTTCAACACGGAAAAGAAGCTTACAAGAAATAGAAGATTGGCCAAATGACCAGGGAGGAGTATAAATTTATTGCTCAGGCATGCAGGAGTGAAAACAGGAAGGCCAAATCATACTTGGAGTTGCAGCTAGCAAGAGATGTTAAGAGCAACAAGAAGGGTTTCTTCAGGTATGTTAGCAACAAGAAGAAAGTCAAGGAAAGTGTGGGCCCCTTACTGAATGAGGGAGGCAACCTAGTGACAGAGGATGTGGAAAAAGCTAATGTACTCAATCTTTTTTGCCTCCGTCTTCACAAACAAGTATGGGCAGCACAGCATGGGGAGGAGGTGACCAGCCCTCCGTGGAGAAAGAAGTGGTTTGGGACTATTTAGAAAAGCTGGACGAGCACAAGTCCATGGGGCCGGATGCGCTGCATCCGAGGGTGCTAAAGGAGTTGGCGGATGTGATTGCAGAGCCATTGGCCATTATCTTTGAAAACTCATGGTGATTGGGGGAGGTCCCGGATGACTGGAAAAAATCTAATGTAGTGCCCATCTTTAAAAAAGGGAAGGAGGAGGATCCAGGGAACTACAGGCCAGTCAGCCTCACCTCAGTCCCTGGAAAAATCATGGAGCAGGTCCTCAAGGAATCAATTCTGAAGCACTTAGAGGAGAGGAAAGTGATCAGGAACAGTCAGCATGGATTCACCAAGGGCAAGTCATGCCTGACTAATCTAATTGCCTTCTATGATGAGAAAACTGGCTCTGTGAATGAGGGGAAAAGCAATGGACATGTTATTCCTTGACTTTAGCAAAGCTTTTGATACGGTCTCCCACAGTATTCTTGCCAGCAAGTTAAAGAAGTATGGGCTGGATGAATGGACTATAAGGTGGACAGAAAGCTGGCTAGATTGTCGGGCTCAATGGGTAGTGATCAATGGCTCCATGACTAGTTGGCAGTTGGTATCAAGCAGAGTGCCCCAAGGGTCAGTCCGGGGGCCGTTTTTTTTTCCCCCCAATATCTTCATTAATGATCTGGAGGATGGCGTGGACTGTACCCCCAGCAAGTCTGCAGATGACACTAAACTGGGAGGAGAGGTAGATACGCTGGAGGGTAGGGATAGGATACAGAGGGACCTAGACAAATTAGAGGATTGGGCCAAAAGAAATCTGATGAGGTTCAACAAAGACAAGTGCAGAGTCCTGCACTTAGGACGGAAGAATCCCATGCACTGCTACAGACTAGGGACCAAATGGCTCGGCAGCAGTTCTTCAGAAACATTCCTAGGGGTTACAGTGGACGAGAAGCTGGATATGAGTCAACAGTATGCCCTTGTTGCCAAGAAGGCCAATGGCATTTTGGGATGTATAAGTAGCGGCATTGCCAGCAGATCGAGGGACGTGATCGTCCCCCTCTATTCGACACTCGTGAGGCCTCATCTGGAGTACTGTGTCCAGTTTTGGGCCTCCACACTACAAGAAGGACGTGGAAAAATTGGAAAGTGTCCAGTGGAGGGCAACAAAAATGATTAGGGGACTGGAACACATGACTTATGAGGAGAGGCTGAGGGAACTGGGATTGTTTAGTCTGCAGAAGAGAAGAATGAGGGGGGATTTGATAGCTGCTTTCAGCTACCTGAAAGGGGGTTCCAAAGAGGATGGCTCTAGACTGTTCTCGGTGGTAGCAGATGACAGAACAAGGAGTAATGGTCTCAAGTTGCAGTGGGGGAGGTTTAGGTTGGATATTAGGAAAAACTTTTTCACTAGGAGGGTGGTGAAGCACTGGAATGCGTTACCTAGGGAGGTGGTGGAATCTCCTTCCTTTGAGGTTTTTAAGGTCAGGCTTGACAAAGCCCTGGCTGGGATGATTTAGCTGGGGATTGGTCCAGCTTTGAGCAGGGGGTTGGACTAGATGACCTCCTGAGGTCCCTCCCAACCCTGATAGTCTAGGATTCTCTGATTTTAATAGTAATGAACAACAGGCATTTTGTTTATTCTGTTCTTAATATTTCAGAATTAGACTAGGTTATATAGTTATTAAAGCAACTAATAAACATTTTAACACATTCATTAACTCTTTGTTTGCTGTATACCTCTAGTCTCCAGCTCAGGAAAGCACTTAAGCATGTTCTTATCTCTACTTCTATTCAAGAAACCACATAGGCAAGTGCTTAAAGTTAAGCATAAGGATTTTCCTGAATGGGGATGCTTTCTTGAACTGGGGCTTTAAGTGTGTACTCTTTTCTTAATACAACTAGGAATTTTATTTGATCTAGCTTCTTCCTTATATCACCTACACAAATCTGCAGTCTTACAAAGATGACTGGGAAGCAGTTTAATTATATCAGGAATTGCTTCACCAAAACATGTTTTCAGAATGCATCTGAGTCAAAGTATTCCTAACTGTATGGGACATGAACTTGGCTTTGTATGGTAGATAAACAGACAAAGTAATAAGGTAAATGGAAGAATAGCCCGGGGGAAATTGTTCTTCATTTCCCATAAAACCAACTTGCCAAAAGCAGAGCAACAGAGGAAGATGCTACCAACAATCTGTGTTGCTTTGAGACAATCTGACCACATCAGATAACACTTCCACCCCTCTAAAGAAAAGTCATGTATTGTCACAAGCTCTGGAGGTTCATCAGGAGGTGGACACAAAAGCTGACAATTATGAATGTCAAAACCTGACATACTGAAAAAGAACTGAATATAGAAATGAAAATATAAAAAGATATTTTATGTTAAGTGACAGAGTAACTGTTGAAGTCCTAAAGAAACAGATTAGGAAGCTATTTAGATATTTAAAGTCTCTTTGATACTATGAGTTTTAGAATTGAACTTGTGATTGTCTTAGTACACAAATCTTCTGAGACAAGTAAGTTAACCTTTTGTGCCCCCAAAAACCAGAACTCTTCACTTTAATTTGTTTCTGAAGAGTGCTGTAAACTTGTAAGTCAATTATGCAAATTTGTACTGGCGGTCAATTGCCACTTTTGTTTTATATTAGAAATAATTGCTGAAGTTTACCTTCACCTAGCCAATTTACTATTCAACTTAAAAGTTTGTATTTAGTCTCTACAGGAATATTTGATCAACAAGGTCTATTTTACATTGTTGAGAGCAATTTTGAGGTTGGAAAAAAAAAATCAACCTCTGTGAAGTTTTCCTAATATTTTGGTTGGTTCTTACCATTTTATCAAGGGAACCTAACCCTTAGATCCTACAATCAGCTTTTCATTTTTCACAAATCCCATTCTGCCGCCTTATTATGAATTTTGATTAGTTGTATAGAGACTCAGCTCTCCTCCTTGTTCATGAAAACAAAGACCAATTCATATGAATTAAATCATGCTAGGGAATAAAAAAATGCACAACACGCTGGGGAGATACTATGACTGTACAAAACCACAGATGTTGAAATTGGCCCCAATTCACAAGATTTTTGCTAATTTAGCCATGGTAATCAACAGTTTACATAAAAGTGCTCTTTTTAAAAGCCAGGAATATATACCCAAAGAGCTCCACAGTTTTCTTTGAAAGGTATAACAAATATTCTCTCTATATACTATTACTTACTTCTGTTTCTGTGAAATGTGTCAGACTGCTACTCCCATAAAAACTAACTTTAAGTTCCATAAGTCCATACTGTATTATTAGCCCTCCCCTAGGATTGCACTAGTCCTTTGTTCTGAATTACTCATAAGGTACTGTACAGTAGAATGTCACTCTATGTTTCTGCAAATATTTTTGCTAAATGTTGCTGTTTTACTAAAGGTTTTCAAAATGTCCAACATCCTCAACATTTTCAAAATATCTAAATCAATATAACTTCATGCCTTTGTTCTATTACATTGGGCAAGGTTTTAGCAGGAAGTTCAGATGATGGAGCAGTATCTGCAAAGTGGCAGTCATCCTTCCTCAAACAGACACATTTAATGCTGCTGCTGTATTTTGGTATATTTCCTCGCAGCAGTTTATCGAACCTATGCACTTGCTCCTATCAACTCTGACTTGTTTGATTTTTCCGTAAACTGAACAGATGAATGTTGCACCATTTTGTTAAACGGGTAAAGGATCATTCCAAATATATATAAAACAAGACATTTTTCTGGCTTCTCTATAGAAACCATGTACAACCACTTAATACCACTTTACCATATGATGTAACTGCATAATTTACAAGTCACGGCATAAAATCTACTTGCCCACACTTTACCCCAATGACCGATGACAGTGAAAAAGCTCATGTTATTCTACTATCTCATCCAAAAATATTTCTTATCCTGGGCAAGAGGATGATTTTGCTTAAATCATGACTCAGTGTCTTTTAATATAAAAAGTACAGATTCACACATTTTATGGAAGAAGTTCTTACTTACATCTGTACTTTTCTTCTAGAAGACCCTTGGAAAGAGACATCAACCCAATCTTCAGGGACTGCACTCTGATTTTTCCTGTCCGACCCCTGAAATTGCACAAAACTATTAGAGAGCTTAAATACAGTTAATATTATAGTATTGGTTCATTCCAAATTCAAAACACCTGGCAAGTTATACAAACTATACCTAAATTCTTTAAACAAGATACTTCAGGTCTTTAGAACGGATAATCATATTAAGGGAATTCTCCTTCACAAAAACTCAACTTGGGTACACGTCATGTTAACATTTCACATTACCCCCAAAATGATGAAATTTAGCACTATAAAAATCATAGCCTTATTTGATAAATGTGATTTACACATCAAAAAGTACACACCAGCAGACAGCTGGGAAGCACACTGCACAGTGAGATATGGGGACTATAAAATGAAGCTGAGCTCTTGTACTGTACAGATTCATTAATGTTTTTTACCCAGTGTGCTTCATCTTTCTTTTTAAAACATTTTGACGTATCGATGCACCAGTACATAAACAGCTGAATGTAAACGCTAATTAGAGAATGTGGAGCTGTTTGCAATATGACTTCAGACTCATGCTGTCTGACATTTTAAAAAATATCAGGATACACACTGGGCTCCAAACGATACAATTTTAAACCCATAAGCAAAATGCAGTTCATAATTGGTACTAATGTGATAAAGTCAGGAAATGGAGAGAAAGGACCATCATTTAAGAAAATTCAAAAGTTCACTGCAAAAACTGCACTAATTAAGGACTTGCTGATTTTTGCCTTTACTAATGACCCTTCCAACACTGAAAAATATGCACATGCTTCATTTCTGACATGGTGTGCATGAGAGGAGTTGTTAAAGCAACACACACGTTTTTGTTTTCAAATAAACAAACAAAAAATGTTTTGAACCAAAAAGTGAAACAAATGGGAAATTTGTCAAAACGGATCCTTTCCTGTGAACAGTTCTGATTTTGATAAATTGTTACTTTCTACTTCAAAAAATGTTGTCAAAAAATTCTGGACCAATTCCAGTCTCAATCTCCGCTCCCAGGCTCCTAGTCCAATTTCAGAATTCCCCCATTCACCCGATTCTTTGTCCTCACCCCTGTTATTAACCGATGCCAGTTCTTCCCCTGATATACCAGCTCCTTGTCAGATCTACCTTCCCTTCCCCATCAATTCCTTCCCTACTGGTTCTCTGTCCCAGCCTCTTTGCCCAGCCAGACCAAGTGTTTCTCTTGGCTCCTCATCCAGTCTCAGTCTCCTCGCCATCTACTGGCTCACATTCCCATACAGCGCATTTTCCTCCCCAGCTCCCAGTCCCCTTGACCAACCAGTCCTAATCTTCCTTCTTGCTGTTAGCCTTAATCTCTGCCCACTCAAATCCCCAAGACAATTTCTCTCCCCCTTTTTCTTGCCAGCCTCCAATCCTAGTCCCCCTATCTGGGCTCTTTGTCTCAATCTACTCCTCCCAAACCCCAAACGTGCTCATTGCCTTAATCTACTCTCACAGCCCCTCAAACACAGGGTGAAAGAGGAAGCTGCCTGATTTGAATGCAGAGGGATAAAGAACCTCTCTTCCGCCTCTGCATTTGAATCAGGAAGCTTCCTCCTCTATGCTACCAGGACATGGACCTGACACAGCACATATTAGCCCAGAGCTGCAACTACAGGTTAAGTCCCGCTCAGCCTAGGATGAAGAATGCCCAGTACACAGAGCATCTTTGGGGAATTTAACTGTTAAAATATAAAAAGTTTGCACTGAGCATGTGCAAAATGCAATTTTGCACAGGCCTATAAATTGGCCATATTTGGGTGTATTTTTACAGGGATAGGAAAACAAGCATCCCTAACACCAAAGCCACACCCCTCCTCACCTTCAAGTCCCTGCTCCAAAGCATGGAGATGCTAGAGCTTTCCAAAGAAAAGGTCACCAGAATTTTTTAGCCTGGGCAAAACAAGGTATTTTTCCTGGCCTCATTTTCTCAGAAACAGCTGAACCATTTTCACTGTTATTTTCAAAAAAATTCACACTTAGCATGGAAAATTTTAGCCCAAATAGTTGAAGTTTTGCCAAAGTTATAAACAGCTGAAAACAGGTTCCTATAATGAGAAGTGGATAATCTTAATAGGGCGCAGTGCTACCAGCCTGACCTATCATTTGAAAGCAACACTGCAGAGTCTAATGTCACTATACTGATCTAACGACATTTGGTATGACACAACTCAGATGCATCATCATAAAGATTACATGGACAAGACAACGTAATTTACTGTGCACCTATCACTGCAGCAACTCAAAGTCATGATTTGTTTGTTACTTCACTGTGGGATCCAAATGGAGAAGAGTCCATAAAACCATTATAAGATATGTTGGAGCAAAGTTGCCAGTTCTTGATTAAAAGAGCACAATATGTGAGCCAGCAGGAAGACTGGAATTCACTGCCATTTGACCTAATTTCAAGTAAAAAAATGGGACAAGATAAAAAATTATAGTAAATACAACATCTATGAATGGATCACTGGCAATTTTACAACAACAAAGCCATGATTCTTTGTAGGAGGAGCAAACCACAAATGAAAGATAATGAGGTGGCTCTAGGAGAACAGCTTTGAGTCTTACAGAAAAGCTTGGGTCTATAACATTGCCTAGCATACGCATCACAGACAATTGGACACACAGAACGCAAGGAAAAAAGCACACCCAGCCTTTCAAACAGGCATTTATACAGAAAAGACCCCTCACTTCAGGAGACCTTGACATTTGAAAAGATTAAATTTCCCTCCAAAATACAATAACCTGATAAAGTAGTTACAAAACCAGCGGAAAACCCATACAAGTTTCCCTATGGACACTATGTGGTTCATTTGGGGTTCTTTGAATTACTTTCAGATAATAAGAATGGGTCATTGACCACCATAGGAAAACATACTATACACCACATATTGTGTTCACCTTAACACAGGTGAAGCAACTGCTTCGGGGGGGTACTATATTTTACTGTAATCTATAAGCTTGTTAGCCCATTTCCATATAAGTGACACATATATTTCCTAAGACTGGACAATGTATGATATCCATAAGAGATAATAATGTACTTATTTATTTATATGTGCTTTCAGATTAATAAAATTTATGTAAGTGTCCTAGCGCAATAACCTACCTGTGAGATTTATTTAAAAACCCATATGAAGTACTTGACTCCTCACACACACACTTCTCTTCCCTCAATAACACATTTAAAACTATTTCACATTGTACTACAAGTTATATTTTCAATACTGTATTTTTAAAGGTGTTCTAGACAAGCCAAAATTCTCTCAAGGAATCGAGTTTAAGGCTGAAACATATTTACAGGCAGATGCTAATCAACAAAATAACCTTTTGGGTCCCTGAGAATATAAAGGCTGCAGGGAGTCTGCTCCTTTTTTCTATCGAGCTTGAAGAATTAATAATTCTCCACGTGTCAGAAAATAGCAAACATAACAGACTTCGTTGTTGTCAACTGCCTCTAAAAAAAAAATTGCTTCTTTTTAATGGCCACATACATCAGTAAGTGAGTTTTACTACAAACTGGGAAATGTTCCATCTGCAAACCACTAATTAAATCTCGGGTTGACAAACAGATGCTTTTGTAGGAAGTTTAATGATTTGAAACACTGTATATGTATAACATGACGCAATAAACAAAGGAAATGTCAGGAGACAAATTATTTCCTTTCTAAAGGACATTTCAAAAATGGCAATTTAAAATGATTTCCCAATCTTTAATATTTTTGGAGATGGAGAGCGAGGGGGTGAAGATGGAAAGAGAAAGAGAATATTTACTCTCTAATTTTGAGAGTAAGAAATCTAATATTTTTCATATTTTGTACCCTAAGACTTCTGTAATCAGTCTAAAGAGTTTCGTTTCAGACATCATATCAACACTTTCAACACAATAACCAAATAATGTTCCAATGATAAATACAGAAGAATCAGAAGCTAATATTCTCCTTTGACACTATCCATTTTCTGATACTAAGCATGCAACAGCTTCCAAGTCAAGGAATGTATCTGAACCTGCCCCTCTCTCTGTTTTCCACTGATACATTTGTGATGAACTGGAAAAAATGTCTGCACTATTTCTTATGAGTATTGTGTGTGTCTCAGTTTCCCTGTTCAACAGACTAACACGGCTGCTACTCTGAAACCTGTTCAGCTGTGTATTGCTACCTGCCTGAATGCATAGAGTTAAATCAAAGGAAGCTGTTAAGGCGCTGATGAGGGGCCCAGAAAGAAAGTTAAAATAGTGACTTGATAAGACAGCCAGGTACCCAGCTTCAAGGGAGTTAAAACAACAATGGCTGGGCCATCAGTTAAGGGGAGAAGTCACCTAGCTGGTTGTACCAGGCTAGGATATCCTATGGATGGCTCTGGAGCTGTGAGGCTATCCCACTTCACAGAGTCCTAGAGCCTAGGCTCAAGCCTCAGCCCAAATGTCTGTACTGCAATTAGACAGCCCCCTTAGCCTAAGCCTTGCGAGGCCCAGTCAGCTGTCACAGGCCAGCCACACGTGTCTAATTGCAGTGCAGACATACACTCAGAGACAAGAGAAGACTGCAAGGAGCCTGGGCTTTTTCTCCCAGCTCAGAGATGGAAACTAAGCCAGACCTGCACCAGTGATGAATAGAAAGGTTAAACTTAGGTAAGAGAACATGCACATAGGTCTCTTATTTTAAATCCACTTTTCTAAGCACTGTGTATCTTTTGGGCAAAATAAATCATGCTTTGTTTTGAAGAAGCTGTCTCTTACTGCAAACGTATGCTGTCACAGACTCCCAAAGAGAAACCCCATGGTGTGGGTGGTGTCTTAGAGACCTTGGAAGGCGGGACTGAAATTCTCTTATTTCTCCACAAGCAAGGCAGCGTTGTCAGCATAATCTTGGTCTGTGGTACCCATCGGACTGCAAACGAAGCCCTGATCTGAGGCTGGGCAAACTGTGGACGCCACCACAGGAGAGGAAAAGGCCTGAGGCCTGAAGTTTGAGGGGGTGCACTCAGAAAGACCCTTAGTGAACCTAGGCTGGTAACAGTCACATTAGTTATCTAAGGGCACAGCTTTCAGACCCTTCTGTGGCTCCCCTTCCCCTAAGAACTTCACAAGATAAATACATGGTAGGTAAAGTGCCTCGCTAGTTTATAACTGCTGGTTGGTCAGTCAAAATGTAAATGAACCTAACAGGGGTGAGGGAGGAAATTCTCCTCAGTAGGTTGGAAAAAGGGAACTTGGCACTGGGGAAGATGGGAATCCCTCATCTATCAGAGGCCCACCTTGCTGGGGGGGCCTTCTGGGCCCACCCCAACTAATCATAAGTATTTGGGTGACAAGAGCATATGGAGAGAGTTCATGTGCCCCACATATGTACCTCCTTCGTGGGGGATCATGAGGGAGATCTGTAATGACGTACATAGAAACTGATGAGTGATGTTTTAATGAAAACTGTATATTGGTGTGATTTTGGGACTGTTTTACTGTATGAAGTTTAAATCAGTAAGATGCAACAGCAGAGGGTTGAGGGGGAGGGAGACAAGAACCTCCCTGGAGTACTTGGGAGATGCCTCTGCTCTGTTCGTCTTGAAGTGGGAAGAGATATGTGACAACTTGGGGAATCTATGTACAACATATGAATTCTGACTGATTTTATGAAATCTACAAATAAGTAACCTATAGTGTGTATTAAAATCAGCCATGCGCATATCAGAGATCACATACCCTATCTGGAAACAGCTACAGGACAATCAAAGCATGGAATGACTCTGCCTGGCAATACAGTGAAATTTGGCCAAGCTGCAGGACACTGGTTTTCTGTCCCGTTCATCTGCAGGGAGGAGGGTTAGAGAAGTGGAAATGCTGCAGCAGCAAAAAAGTAACAAGAAATAAGGTGTTGGAACTGACTTTGAAAAATTCAAACTCTATGAGGTCCAGGAAACAGAGACGTACTTTCCAAGCTAGAAGGAACCTTTTGATCATCAGATCTGAACAAGCTGGAGGGAGCACGTTACATGGGCCAAGAGAATGAACCTGAAAGCTGATCAGGAGCAGAGGAGGGTCTGGGGACCCTGAAACAACTGAACTAACACCCAGTGAGCACTCAGTGTAGGGACACTGGAAGGAGGGATTTTGTGGGCAGATTTTGTTATTTTTGCATGGATCTTTGCTTTCTCTATGAATGAAGTGAGTGAGTGAATGAGAGAGCAAGCGTGTGCGTGTGTGTGTGTGTGTGTGTCTGCGTTTAAGAACATACTTTGCAAAGGCTCTGGGCTCCTTGCTAAAACTGGCATATGTCCCTGGAGGATTAAACATATACCTACGAGGGTGCAGCTCTGGGAAAGGGTGTGCTTAACCTACTGGGGAGACTTGGGGTTCAGCACTGGTCTTGGGGCCTAGGGCAGCTAAATCATGGGGCTCCACTTCTGAGAAGGGTACTAGGACAGGGAGTCTGAACCCTGGGAGTGAGCCTGAGAGGCTAGATACAGAGACGTGGCCTGGATGCTGCTCAGACTCAGTGCGCTGAATGAGAAACACATTGGATCAGCGTTAGGATCCAAACAGGCGAGTGTCCAGTAGGGGGGCTCAACCAAGGCTGTGACAGAAATATAAGCTTGGAATAATTTGATTTAAGGGGGAGTAAACATTCCACTGTATATACACAAACCGTAGAAAAATATTTCCATTGATGAGAAGCAAAATTTACAGATAAACAAAGTGAGAAACTTCTGTTTAAGAACTTAGATCCCCACCTTAATGTGTATAAAACGTGTTGTAATGAAGGCTGCATAAAGCACGTATTTACAACTCTATTAAAAATTATGGTCTGACCCCTCTCCACTGAGTTTTCTGTAACAGTGAACACTTAAAATGACAAGAACTGAAAAAGTGGTTAAAAATAATCAATATTATCTGTCAAAATTATAAAAAAAATGAGAATCAAATTCTGACAAGCTTACAGATACATAACTATACAATAAATAACTGAGATGTTCCCTGTTGTAGCCCTAGAATTGTGGAGTTATTTAGGTAGAGTAACTGATTAAAATAATTCTGAGACACAAGGTGAGTGAGATAACATCTTTTATCAGACCAACTTCTGTTGGTAGAAGGTACAAGCTTTTGAGCTACACAGAATTCTTCAGGTTGGGGAAGGAAGCAGAGAGTGTCTGAGCTAAATACAAGTTGAGACAAGATTGTTAAGGAAAAGGGGTAACATGTGGTAGGCAGTCACTTGAAATGAAGTGGGCAATAGTGGGTTAGACTGCTACCCATAAAGGGTTTGAAGTGGGCAACTAAGGTAGAAGGCAGTATGGCATGTTACAAATTGTTGTAATGAGCCATAAAACCCCAGTGAAGGCCACATCTTTTGATGTGTTTTGAATTATGCAGAGTTATGTGTTGCAGAGTTATCCAGATTTATGTGTTGCAGAGTTATGAATTTAAGTTCCCAGGCTTGCCTTTTGAAGGTGTTTTGCAAGTTTCCCTTGAGGACAAGTATTGAAAGATCAGAAACAGAGTGATCACTTTGTGAAAAGTGTTCACCTATGGGAGATATGGTGTTTTTGTCTTTTATTATTTTCCTGTGAGAGTTCATTCAAAAACATAGTGATTGTCTTGTTTCACCCACATAGTTGTTATTGGGGCATTTGATGTACTGAATGGGGTACACCACGTGTTGGATAAGCATGTATAAGACCCATTAATCTTGAAAGGTGTGTTGTGGAATGTACGATCATTGTAGCAGTGGAGAGATACTTACTAGTTTTTCATCTGTTGTTCTGGCAGGATCTGGTGCCACTCTGAGTTGGTGTCCTGGTTTATGGGGAGTTTGCTTCTGATAATGACCTTGGAGAGGTATGTGTGGGGGGCGGGGAAATTGGGTAGTCTAAAGCAGAGGGGCTTCCTGAAAGATTTCTTTCAGGATATTGTCCCCATGAAATATGTGTTGTAATTGATTGATGATACCTGTAAGGGTTCCAGTGTGGAGTGGGAGGTGACAATTATGGGGAGTGCAGTCAGTGAGTTTCTTTTTCCTGCAGTGATGCAGGTTCACCTGGGGTATTTGGGTGGCCCTTTCCAAGATGCAATCTACTCTTCTGGTGCAGCATCCTTGTTTGGTGAATGAGGTTTTAAGTGTTTTAGGTGTGTATCTTGGACTTTCTCCTTGGAGCAAATTCTGTGGCATCTGAGTGCCTGGCTGCAGATAACAAATTTCTTGGTGTGTCTGGGATGGTTGCTGGATCTGAGGAGGTAAATGTGATGATAGGTGGGTTCCTTGTATATTATTGTTTGCAGCATTTTTTAAGTTGATCATGGTGTCCAATTGATGCTGGTATGGGAGTGGTTTAGAGAGATGTTGATGGATGGGTAGTGGTTGTTTAAGTTGTGGTGCAAGTCCATGAGGGAGTTTAGTTCATCTGTCCAGAGGATGAAAATATCATCTATGTATCACTGGTTTCGTGGTGCATTTTTCTAGAGATTCTTCCTCAAGGTGGCCCATGATGAGGTTGAAATTGGGGAGCCATCCTAGTACACATGGCTGCAAAGTGTTTGTCGTTAAATGTGAAGTGGTTGCGGATAAGGATGAAATGGATGAGTTTGGTGATGTGTTTTGGGTGGATTTCTGAGCATTGTGTATTATCTTGTGTGTGTCTGAGGCAGGCAGTGATGCAGTCATGATGAGGGATATTGGTGTATAGGGAAGAGATAGTCATGGCCAGGATGGTGTTCTGAGGGAGGTTGTTAATATCATGGAGTTTCTGGAGTAAATTGATAGCTGCTCCTTTGTCCAGAGAGTAGTTTAAGGGTGGTTTCTATGAGTCTTGATACTTCTTTGGTAAGAGTGTCATGGCCAGATATGATGGGTCTGCCTGGGTTCCCCGGTTTGTGTGTTCTGGGAAGCATGTAGAAGAAACCTGGGGTGGGTTTGTGGGGGGATGTGGTTGCAGAGTTTTTCTTAGAGTTGTCTGGGGAAGGATTTGATGGTATCTTTAAATTCCTTTGAGTTCTTCATAGTAGGAGGTGTGAGAGTTGTCTTTGGCCTCATTGACATAGTCATCGCAATTAAGGACTACACTAGTGTCCCCTTTGTCTTCAGGTTTGAACACAATCTGGTGGCTGGATTTCAGGGACTGTGTAGTTATCCCCTCAGTGGTAGAGAGATTGTGATGGATGTAGTGTCTTGAGATTTCAGTGTCAATTTCTTTTCCTGAGGCATTCGATGTTATGATCCAGTGTGTGGTTTTGTTCTCTGGGAATCAGATGATTCTTATTTCTGTCAGTGGGGAGTGGTAGTTGTAGATAGCGTCATCTTTGTTGTGAAATAATTCCTTAAGGAGGAAACGGTAGAAGAATTCTTTTTGTTCTCTTCATTAGTATATTATCAGGTTCTGTGGTTGGGCAGAATCAGTCCACTGGAGAGTTCAGATACTTCAGTTCTGGTTAGGCTGGGGTGGGTAAACTTTTTGGCCTGAGGGCTGCATCTGGTATGGAATTTTTATGGCGGGCCATGAATGCCTGGTGAGGGAGAGGTCCTCTATGGGGTGTAGCATGGGAGGGCTCTATAAGGGATGTTACCGAGGGGGTGGGAAGGGAAGACTCATGGGGTGTGGCGGCTCCACAGCGGCAGTATTGGGGACTCCTACTGGCAGTGACACCAAGGCAGCCGTACCAGGTGCGGCCCCTGGGTGGTTTCGAGGCTCTCGAGGTCGGGGCCGTAGGAGACCATGAGGGGATTGGGCATGCTGCTGCGTGGGGGGGGCGAGGGGGCTGCCACATAGGAGCAGGGTTCTGATCCTGGAAACAGTGTGGTAAGGTCACGCCTGCGCAGTGTGACTCTGTGTGCTGGAAGATGGTGCTCATCAAGGGAATTATGAGTTAGGGCTGGGGAGCGCCAGGCAGGTGGAGCGGGGCAAGCTCCTGACCCCACTCTCTGGTGGGAGCACTGGGCAGTCAGAGCAGGGCAAGTCCCTGACCCTGCTCCCCAGTGGGAGCTTGAGGGCCAGATAAAAACGTCTGATGGGCCGGAAGTGGCCTACAGGCCGTAGTTTCCCCACCCCTGTGATTGGGGTAGTCTTGATAGGCTGACGTTGTTAGGGTGTTCTTCAGTGTCCACGTTGCCCAGTGTTCAATATCTTGGTTTCTGCAGGAGCCGGTTGTTAGTTGGTTGTGGAGTTGTAGTTAGTTTCACTTTTTGTTTTGGATGGCTGTTATCAAGTTGTTTTTTTTTTAAGAATTATTTTGTAATTCTGGCCATTTGTTACCTTTAAATTTGGAATGGATGCTATGCAGGTTGCAATGTTCTCGGTGCTTCTCTGGTTCTGCACCCAGCACAGTAACGCTAATTGCCAAATGAAGGACACACCTCCTTTAAATTTGTTATGCTTCTAGGGTAGCATTTTCCATACATACGCTTGTATTCCAGGGCTTTTGAGTAGATGGGATAAGAAACAGGCCATTTTAAATACCGATAGTATCACCAGTGAATCGAATCAAACTCAGTGTCACCAGTGAATCAGACAGAAACTTTATCAATAGGAACAAATGCATGTTTTTCACTGAAATATTAATTGAAGTTTTGCTATCACAGCTTTTCTCTCACCACCCAGAAAGAACATCTCAAAAAAAAAAAGACAGACAAATCTAGAGTGCTACGCTCTAGAATCTTCTCTTCTATACACATCATGCCAAGTACAACCCCACTGAACTCACTGCACACATGGTATACATTTTGTGTATACTACATTGAAACAATGAGCTACATGCTGTAAATAAGAACACGTTACTTACGTATCATACACGTTGAGCAGCCAGTTGAGACACATATCTACACAGAGAGGAACATTCACCAGGTCCTTGTGCTTCTCTTCAAGTCCAGTGTAAGTAGTAGTGAGACAACTGATCACATCCTGGACACCAAGGAGCTGGTCGTTTTGGCTCAACTTGTGCTCTTTGAAAACTTCATTTGTTCTGTTCAAATCCAACAGGTCCACTAATAACATAATAAAAAACAAAACAAATAATAATGATGCCTCATCACTGGATTCAGTGTTTGCCTCCTGAATCCTCATGTCATTATAGCATTAATTACAGGCAGGTTAGCTGAAGCAGTGGCTTAGCTGTACTAACACTGATGAAGCACTCCTGTTAAGCAGGGAGCTACAGCTTTGGCTGTTTTTGTTTCTTATTTGTTTGTTTTCTGGGTTAGTTTGGGTTTTTTAATCTTACAAGCAAACAACAAAAACACTATGCTACTCAGCATAATGTTTAAAAACAGCTGATGAGAACTGTATGATCAGAGAATTCTCCCCTCAGCTGCAGAATTCAGATGGGATTCCACTCACTTGACTGAGAGTCTTCTGCAGCGCTCAGAAGGCAGAATCTGGCCTTGACTGCTAAGGTGTCAAACTAGCATTGAAGGGCTCTAATAGTGTAAAGCTGTGAAAATTCTTTGATCATAATATTTGATAGTAATGTGCATTAGGGATGCAATGAGGACTGATTAACTGAATAGTAGATACAGAATTATGAAGATTTAAAAGAAACTAAGCCCTGGTCTACACTAGGACTTTAGGTCGAATTTAGCAGCATTAAATCGATGTAAACCTGCACCCATCCACACGATGAAGCCCTTTTCTTCGACTTAAAGGGCTCTTAAAATCGATTTCCTTACTCCACCCCTGACAAGTGGATTAGCGCTTAAATCGGCCTTGCCGGGTCGAATTTGGGGTACTGTGGACACAATTCGACGGTATTGGCCTCCGGGAGCTATCCCAGAGTGCTCTATTGTGACCGCTCTGGACAGCACTCTCAACTCAGATGCACTGGCCAGGTAGACAGGAAAAGAACCGCGAACTTTTGAATCTCATTTCCGGAGACTGCGGGAACTGTGGGATAGCTACCCACAGTGCAACACTCCGGAAGTCGACGCTTGCCTCGGTACTGTGGAAGCACTCCGCCGAGTTAATGCACTTAATGCACTTACAGCATTTTCTGTGGACACACACACACTCAAATATATAAAACCGATTTCTAAAAAACCGACTTCTATAAATTCGACCTAATTTCGTAGTGTAGACATACCCTAAGGGGAAGCAGCTTGATGTAATTTTCATCTTATATTTTTATCTTATTAGTCAAGGTGATAAAGTGCATAGTCATGCAAAATCTTCAGGCTCCCTCCATAAAAGAACACACTTCTGCTATGAATTTCTGATGGAAAACAAGGAGTGGTGATACTAAAAAGCACACTCAAATGTAATAGTGATCATGAAAATCTAATTATCAGCTGGATGATGAGAAAGAAAAGGCGGCTATTATTGAATTCTTTCAAGTCACTTTATGTAATGAAAAGAGGCATATCTTTGTCTAAAAGAAGGAAGGACAGTAAAAGCCAAATGGTGGCATAATTCTCAGTGACTTCTTTAACTACACAAGTTGGAATTTTAGCAAGAAGTAGTGGCAGTTTCCTGGCATATTTCCCATAGTAACTACAGTATCTATAGCATGAATTTGAAACTCCATCATTCAAAACTGTTTCTTTGTGGGCAGAGTTATTAGTGCATTAACAGTATAAATGTCACTTCTCAATGGAAATAAGTCTTGACAGTTCTAGGATGAATTATAAATTGGTGTATACCAGTATAAAATAAGGACCCCAGAATAGGGTGACCAGATGTCCCGATTTTATAGGGACAGTCCCAATTTTGGGGTCTTTTTCTTATATAGGCTCCTATTACCTCCCACCCCGTCCCGATTTTTCACATTTGCTGTCTGGTCACCCTACCACAGAAGCGCATCAGTCTTTGTGCAGCGTCAGATTGGTTCAGCATGGCCTGAAAAATGAGATACGCAGAAAACAGACACCATAACGGCAAAAACTAGAATGTTACTGGATGTTTAGCTATCTTTCTTCTGCCTATGAGCAAATCAGTTGAACCTCAATATTTTCTTCTACTACACAGAAGGAGATACATGGTTTAAAGAAGCCTATGTTCCCTATCCCCGTTTTGTCCAATCCATTTTCCTACACACCTTTGTAAAAATGAGACTAAGGCAATAAACGATTTCCTGTATATTCCTTGCTTTTCCCTTTCCTGACACATGCATATTGTACTCTGACTTTACAGCACGCATCCATACAAGATATTAGATTCTTGTAGGTTGTTTTTGAAGGAGAAGTTATTGTCAGATATCTCAGGCTTGGGAAAAAACATTACACTTGCACAGGCTGGATAGGGGAGGACTAACTATAGCAAACCATTTGTTGGAATGGTAGCTACTATGCCTTGCAGTATCAGGGTAACATTATACAGCAGTTGAAATGAGTGAAATATACCCAAAATGGCACACAAGAAAATTAGAATTCAAAGATTGAAACATACACAGTACAATAATCTTATATTTCATATTCTGGGGAGTCAGAAGCAAGACTATAAAGTACTATCAATCTTCAAACATATCGAGTCCAAGAGGGTTGAAGAGTATGTCATTTTTTTCACACCCCCTGTGCGTGAAATACAGGAGAGAACTCAGAATTGTAAGGTTGTCATAACTGGTGTCCTTATAAATTGTTTTATTATTCTTTCTGTGTTGGTAACTGCAACTTCCCCAGTATTAAAACAGAATGTCTTCATCCTTGTTAGTTTATTTCGTTAGGGCAATGGGAACTTCCCACCCCTTTTGAATGCTAAAAAGGAAGTAATCGTGTCTGGAACTGGATGTTCCTAACACAGTGGCCTTTGCAATGAATACCTCTGTGCAAGCAGATAATGGAGCTATTCTGTTGACTCTAGGACTTGACATGTTATGCTTATGAAGAACTTCTACTAACAGCAGCGCTTAAGATGCTGGAGGAATTCAGCTTTTAAGCATTATACCTCACAATACATGAAGGAACTGAACACACTTTAAGGGCAGTATAGTTAGAGCACTTAAAGGAAATATTTTATAGTTATGTAAATTAAGCTAATAAATCAATGCAAGTGTAATCATGTCTTGGGTAAGACTAATTGCTTGTGGAGTATGGCAAGAAGGAATTTACCCTATCCCAATGTATAGCACTGCTCATCTGGCTGGTTTAATCTGGACATAGGAGGTAATCATACAAAGCCATTAGGTACTGCCCTCTGTCAAACAGTATACTGAATTCTACAGACCTGTGGACCAGGTCGCAATACCACGCACTCACTTGAGTGAAGTTCTTTCAGTTCATGAGCAAATCTACACCAGTGGATGAGTGGACAGAAAAAAAAAATCTTTCTTCTTAAAAGGTCAACTTTTTTAACACAACAGCAGCAAATAAGTTAGAGGGACAATTTTGTGTACTCCATCATATCCATATAAATGAACTAGGTCAGTCTCTGGCTGCTGTACATGGCTACTGATAATTATATTTTGCACTGAAATAGCACCTTACATGAAAAAATCTGAAAGCAGTTTACTAGTATATTATACTAGTTTCAGAGATGGATGAATATCACAGAGAAGTTAAGTTTCTTGTTCAAAGTTGCATAGTGAGCCAGTGGCAGAATGGGAGAATAGAACCCAGGAAGCCCTATCTCCACTTGCTCTTACCATTAAAATTCTATCTTTCTGTTGAGTGGACACAGACTGTAAACGACAGCCCAAAACCTGGATTCCAGCAGGGTCCTTAAATTATGTATTACTTAATTGGGTTATGCAGCTCTACTACTGCGTTACCAATTTACACTTCAAAGTCAAAGTCCATTAAGTGTCAGTAGGCTTAACACTCCTTCAGTTTTGTCCTTTCATTCTTCTCAAAAAGGCCTTTTCACAGTTATACACTCTGCAGCTGTGACAGCAAATTGGCACATTTTACAATCTAAAGTGACCCTATTTGTAGTGATTCAATTTGACACTTTCTTTGCCTTAGTGCATAAGCCAGACATAAGCCTTTCTGAAGTGTTCTACATTCAGACACCCTTAAAGACATTCCACATTTAAATTATGAGAAATGATTTTCTTTTTTCAATGGAAGGCAAATGACAACTTGGTCCAAGGGGTGAATGAGAGACACACAGCAGACATGTCCACACCCTTCCTAAAAAAACCCCAAAATCAAAAGCAGAATTATAGATTTATCATTTTGACTCTCTTTATATATAGGCTACCCTGAAGTATCTGCTGATGGTGCGCTCTAAATATCTCAGTAGTAATCCTAAGAACAGAAATGTTCTAATTACTATGGTCACAAGGAATCAAACTGCAGCCTGTACCTTTGGCTGGATGTCAGGTATTCATCTGTAAGCAAACAGTGACAGAAAGAACAACATAGATTTTTGAAAGTGTTTATAAAATCAGGCTAGCAAATATAGAGTTTGGGTAAAGGAGGCAAGAAAGTGTGTTTGGAAGCTGAAAATTCCTCAGATTAGTTTGCTTTGAGGTGCAAACAGCAATGTGTTTCTCAGCGATCCGTATGCCTCCTGTGTCCTCCTTCTGTATTAAATAAATCCATTTTCCAAAACACATGTTCAATTAAGTTCACAGATTTCTTTGGCTGTCTCTCCTTTCTTCAACTTGACAGCTACATTCTCACACAAGAGACAATGAGATTCAGGACATAAGAGTTAAGAACATAAGAACAGCTATACTGGGTCAGAGCAAAGGTCCATCAAGCCCACTGTCCTGTCCTCTGACAGTGGCCAATGGCAGGTGCCCCAAAGGGAATGAACAGACAGGTAATCAAGTGATCCATGTCCTGTCACCCAATCCCAGCTTCTGGCAAACAGAGGCTAGGGACACCATTCCTGCCCATCCTGGCTAATAACCATTGATGGACCTATTTTCCATGAATCTATCTAGCTCCCTTTTGAACCCCGTTATAGTATTGACCTTCACAACATCCTCTGGCAAGGAGTTGCACAGGTTGACAGTGCATTGCGTGAAAAAAATACTTTCTTGTGTTTGTTTTAAACCTGCTGCCTATTAATTTCATTTGGGGGCCCCTTGTTCTTGTATTATGAGAAGGAGTAAATAACACTTCCTTATTTACTTTCTCTATACCACTCATGATTTTATAGACCTCTATCATAACCACCCTTAGTCGCCTCTTTTCCAAGCTGAAAAGTCCCAGTCTTATTAATCTCTCCTCATACGGAAGCCATTCTATACCCTTAATCATTTTTGTTGCCCTTTTCTGAACCTCTTCCAATTCCAATATATCTTTTTTGAGATGGGGCGACCACATCTGCAGGCAGCATTCAAGGTGTGGGTGTACCATGGATTTATATAGCAGCAATATGATATCTTCTGTCTTATTATCTATCCCTTTCTTGATGATTCCCAACATTCTGTTCCCTTTTTTGACTGGTACTGCCCATTGAGTGGATGATTTCAGAGAACTATCCACAATGACTCCAAGATCTCTTTCTTGAGTAGTAACAGCTAATTTAGACCCCATCATTGTATATGTATAGTTAGGATTATGTTTTCCAATGTGCATTACTTTGCATTTATCAACATGAAATTTCATCTGCCATTTTGTAGCCCAGTCCCCCAGTTTTGAGAGATCCTTTTGTAGTTCTTCGCAGTCTGCCTGGAACTTAACTATCTTGAGTAGTTTTGTACATCTGCAAATTTTGCCACTTCACTGTTTACCCCTTTTTCCAGATCATTTATGAATAAGTTAAATAGGGCTGGGCCCACTACAGATCCCTGAGGGACACCACTATTTACCTCTCTCCATTCTGAAAACTGACCATTTATTCCTATCCTTTGTTTCCTATCTTTTAACCAGTTACCAATCCATGAGAGAACCTTCCCTTTTATCCCATGACTGCTTATTTTGCTTAAGAGCTTTTGGTGCGGGACCTTGTCAAAGGCTTTTTGAAAATCTAAATACACTATATCCACTGGATCTCTTTTGTCCGCATGCTTGTTGACCCCCTCAAAGAATTCTAGTAGATGGTGAGGCATGATTTCCCTTTACAAAAACCATGTTGACTATTTCCCAATAAATTATGTTCATCTATGTGTCTGACAATTTTGTTCTTTACGATAATTTCAATCAATTTGCCCGGTACTGAAGTGAGGCTTACTGGCCTGTTGTTGCCAGGGTCACCTCTGGAGCCCTTTTTAAAAATTGGCATCACATTAGCTATCGTCCAGTCATTTGGTACAGAAGCTTGTTTAAATGTTAGGTTATAGATGACAGTTAGTAGTCCTGCAATTTCACATTTGAGTTCCTTCAGAACTATTGGGTGAATACCATCAAGTCTTGGAGACCTAATACTGTTTAGTTTATCAATTTGTTCCAAGTTCTGTTCATGGCTCTGTTGCTGGTCAGCTGGGTGACCTTGGGAAAATAACTTCATCTCTCATTGCCTCAGTTTCCCCATCTGTAAAATGGTAATAATACTTATACCTCCTTTGGAAAGCACTTTGAGGTCTATGGATGAAAAGAACTATATAAGAGTTAAGTGCTGTTATTCCTGCATCTTCCCACTTTGCAACGTGGGAGGAGGGAAAGAGAAGGCGGTTCTTCCCCAAAACTTGTTAAAAACACCATGAATTAAGATGGATGGTTAGTATCTCCACTTCAATTTTGCAGAGGTCAGGCTGAAAGTCAGCACTGTGGTTGGATTTTGAGAGAGAAACCTTGTAAAGTGACATTTTTCAGCTGAGTCATTTGTAGTCATTTTGCACTTCATTAGGTCTGTGGAGACTTGTACTAACCAGTCAGCTGGATCCTGGACATGCAACTAAGGTTAGAGACCTGGAACAAAAATAAAAGTGCTACCACTATCCCACTGAGCAGAGTCTGAATATTCCTTTTGCACCTGTCATATTTTGATTTCTCCTTCCTTCCGCAACTGCCTTTCAAATGGCTGCTGTGACCCCTCTTTCCAAAAGCTCCAGAAACGAAGGCTTTGTAGTATGAGCCACACCCCAAACCTTGCAGTCCTGTTGTCAGAGGTGGGAAACCAGTCCAGTCCCCAAGCGGTGAATCTGCAAGCAGGAGTCCTAGCCAATCGCTTGCTCCACTGGTATTTCAGACTGGCTACCCTTTCCTCTTACTTCTTCCCACAGACTCTACAGACTACTGTATTGTAGACACTTGACAGTTGATTATTCCATTTATAATACAAGAGTCTGATTCCTGAGTTCGAATCAGAGGATCTACAAAAGCCATACAATATTTTAAGCCAGTTGTTGCCAAATTTATAACAAATCCAAGTCTTGGCCCCTTCGTGCACTACTATAACCCCCTCAATACCACACACTGGAAAGGTTCCCATATCATACCTGTTTTTACCCAGTCTCTCCCCCTTACTGCTGTTCTCTCTTTTAATTCCTGTCTTTCTTCCTTTTCTATGTATTTAGTGGCTTTTCCTTTCCATTTTTATTCTTTATTTTACTTTAGCTGTGTCTCCCCCAGTCCCCTCCTCATTTCCTCATCAATCTTTTTCCTCCAGTTTCCTATTCCTTCCGTCGTCCACTTCCCTCCCAGTTTCTTCCCCATCTGCATCTCCCCTCCCCTTCCCTTCAGCCTTCTCCCTCACAAATTAAAAAAAACAAAAACAAACCATCAAAGCACTACTCATCATTTTCGACCTCCCTAAGAGCAATAGACAGCAGTCCAAGGCCAAGTTATCTCTGCCATAACAGGATATTTCTGTTTTTCCTTACCCTGACTATTCATAAGAATTCAGGGGAAATGCTGAGTGAAAGGATAAATCTCAAAGGAAGTTAAGGCCCTGAGCAGGCCACTCAGATGAGAATTTGGGATCTCTTGTTTTGAGGATCAGGAAGCAATTGACAGTTTTGAATCAGGACAGTTCTAAAATCAACCAAACAAAATCCCCAGATATGCTACTTCTAAGGCTTCCAAAACTGTACATGTCAACCTTAAAAACAAGCCTTTAAACCACACTTTAATAATGAAATAACACAAAAGGACTTCTCAAAAGAGTGTGCAATATGGAGCATGTGCAATGCACTCCTGCTTTCTGGATACCTCAGAGAAAAAACCCTAGATAAAGTGAAAACTATTGCTATTAGTAGTGTATTTGTTTTCCACAACTTTCCTCTATTTGTAAGGAACGTTTACAGCAAACCCATCTAATAAAGTCAGAAAATGGACTAAAGTAAATTTACAGACATTAAGACCTTTACATGCACCCCAACTCTGAGCAGTTTACACAATTTGAAGTTCACACAATAAGAGTCATTTTCCATCAGGGCAAATATTTTTGTATTAAGTATAACAGTTATAAAAGATGATGAAATAGCCCAGTATTGGACTTGATGATCAGAGCTCAGCTTCTTAACAAGAGTAATTTCCTATTGCATAGTATCACTTCACACTATGGATTGCATATATATGATGCACATTTTCAATTTTTTTCCCTATTTGCTTTTCAAAAAATAACCAGGGGAGAAAGCAAGTTAACTTAGCTCACTCCGCTGATCTGCCCTCCTTTGTATTCATTAACTTTGTTAATTCATAACAGTGACAAGGGCCACGGGCAATTAATGTCATTTTTTGGTGTGAATGACGAACTATCAAGGAGACATCTGACCCCCCCACATTTTTCTCTCTTTCTTTTTATTGATGTTAGTGTCTTTAGGATCAGGCCCACCCTCCTTCCCCCAAGTACTGCACAGAGTGATTAATTCATTTTGAAGGATAAACTTACAGCATAATGCTTTTTGCAATCTTCGGATTTTGATGGCTGTACGGTATGCAGAGAAACGTACGTTGTTCAAGTCAGCTGAAATATTACAGAGCAGAAATATTAGTTGTTTCTAAATAAGCACCAATACCAAGAAATCCACAAATCTTCCTTGACACACAATTTCCTAAATCATCATATATCAATAAAGTTTGAGGTTAATTTCATTTTACAAAGCTGGACAGGAGGAAGGAATACTATATTTCAAATCAAAATACAAAGACAGCCATGGAGTTAGGACCTTAAAGTCAACAGAAAGACTTCCCCTGGACTTCAGTGGGTCAGGACCTTAGATATTATTACATTTTCAACGGTGTGCTTGGTATTTTCCAGACAAGATGAGGAAAAAGTCCATCTCCCAAAGAACTCACAATCTAAAAACAGACAATGTACAGATGAAGGATAGGGGATATGATACAACAAATGTCAAAGTGATTGAGTGGTGAAGTTTAGCAAGAGTCTTACTAGCTGTGATTTCCATAATGTCATGATTTTGTTAACAACTCTGAGATGGGAACATGGATGGATGGATAGATAGATGAGCAGTCAGAAAGATATATACTATTAATTTTACAAACTGTTAAATATAGTCATATCTTTTCCAATTTAATAACATTTTATCCTTGCATTCCTCAGACAGAGGGCATTTCAGAGTAAATGCAGATGTTTACATAGGCATACTGCTGAACCAGCCCTACCCTAGCATCAGAAACTAGGCTTTATTGCTCTGAGTCATTGCAAACCTTAGCATTCTACAGGCTATGCATCCTTGCTTAAATGCACAGGGAGCCTGAGTCCTATGATCACCCGAGGATAGAGATATAATTGCTATTTGAAATTAAATAAATAAAACAAAACACTACATTACAAGGTAACATCACGGAAAACATTCTATTGAATTAAAGTTGTTTACTGAATAACAATACAGATTGTGTGATTAAAATATCAAGTTTCCTACTCTAAGTCTTCAGTCACGTAGCCAGGTATGCTTAGTTAAATTCATGACAGCTCAATCATGGTCAGCAGACAATGAGATTTTCAGTCAACCCGTTAGAAGTGGTCCCCACATTTTTCTGGCTCATGCCCCCCCCCCAACCCCTGTCTGCACACTGCCCACCAACCAGGGCTGGGAGCAGGGCTGTGCCTCAAAGGGAAGAGAGGAGATGTGGACAGGGGTAAGGGGGCCAAGGCTGGGGCCAGGAGCGGAGCCAGAGCCCGAGGCCAGCAGCTGGGGCCAGCAGCCAGGAGCAGAGCCAGGTGGTGCTCGCTCCCCGCCCCCCGGGGGGGCTAGCTCGGGCCCCAGCCGCACCCTCCTGAACAGTCCTCTGTGCCCCCATGGGGGGCACCCCCCACAATTTGGGGACCTCTGTGTTAGATGAACTCCATAAAATTGTTTATGTAAAGGAAGTGTACTCACCTAGGGACTGGAAGAGTTCAGACATTTTAGGATGATCCCAACAGGTTGTTTGTGTCTGGTGACTATAAGAGAATGAGAGAAGCAAAGTTTGAGGAAAAACCCCCGAAAAGAAAACACATTTTGCGGCACATACAGATTAAACTCTTTGGTTATAAGCAAAACAGAAAAATTCCTCAGATCTTATATCAAATTACAAGATTTGTATCATCCAGTTGCTCGAAGCATTTGATCCAATAATAACTTGTAAGATAATCATCCCATATTTAGCATCCAATAGAATGATTTATTTCTGATCCTTTTTCAGTCCTACTTTTGTCTGTTCTCTCTCACTGTATCAGTTGGACTCTGCTTCTGAAACCAAGATGACAACTAATAAGGTAAAGATGCAAATTCCCGGCTATCTCAGCATACCAAACTCACTTTTAAATTAAGTGTTTTTACAAAAGGGAGGCTTTTATTTCATAGTCTTCATTATGTATTTGCAATTAGTCAATATCAGAATACAAACAGTGATCTTATGACTTATCCATAACGCTTTTAATGAAGCGCATAATAAACTTTCCTACATGTATATCTGTAGCTACTTAAAGTCACAAGATGACTTTCTGCATTTATGCTCTCAGAACATGAAGATACAATGAACACCACCTTTTAACAGCACGGGTTAATCTATCAAAGTATCATATATCCAGCCATGTGGATAAAATGCAGCTTATCTCATGCTCAATGAAATCTCAGTTTTTTCATCAGTGATGTTTTGGTTCTATTTCTGTATATTAATTGCTGGAAAGATGATACATTCATATGACACACAGGTGTTTAAATTTAAATCAGATTAATTAGACAATTAATATATTGGATGTTATACTAAAAAGACCACAACATTCCTGCTAAGAATTAACTAGTTAGTACTGTAAATGAAATGATCCCAGGTTAGAGAATTAAGCAATATTTAATGAAGCGGAAAAACCTACTGTCTTTAATCTTTGTTTTCATTTGAATTTGTCAGCAAACAGACACAGAGATAAGCATAAACAAATGTTTTCATAAAATTACTTAATTTCTGATTGAATAGAAATGTTACCATGTGTGAGAAAATGTGCTAATTGTAGCTTTTTGAAGAGAGGACAGTAATTTGAGGACTCTATATATTTGTCATACTCTTAAAAAAAGAAGGGGTATTTATCAGTAAGCAGACACACAGATAAGCATAAGCAAATGTACAGTACAAAATAAATATTAAGAACTGGCTACATTTTAACTCTTGATAGTTTTGATTTTTTAAAGGTTCTCTGCTTGTTGTACTTTTTTTGGTAGACGTTATTTAGCATATTATAACAAAACAAGGTGGCATGGTACTGTGACCAGGATTTACCAAAGAAGTGAGGGGGGAAACAAGAACGATGTCAAGGTTTGATAAGCATCCAGGGGTCAAACACTCTTTAAAAAAAATTCTGGACTGAAAGTCTCATGAAAATAAACTTTCTTGGGACATTTCTGACATTCAGAAGAACTGGGTTTCTTATAAAAGAGTATCCAAATATTTCAGAACCTTAAAGCAGAGAAAGTTTGTTTCAAATTTGGCTGTCAAAGCTTCCTGGGCAGAGGGAGGCACTTAGTTTTCCCACATACAGACGCTTCGTTCTTAACTGAATTACAAGATGGTATTTTGCCATTGAACTCAGTGGGCCATATCTTCAGCAGGTGTAAATGGAGGATCTGGCCCAGTCATACCTTCAACCACTGCTGTAGAGAGAGGAAGCTTTTGTTCTTTTTTACTAAATATTTCTTGACAGACACTTGAAGGCAAAAAATAGCAGCATACCCAAGGGACAGGACTCTACGCAACTTACGGATTCGTCTGTTAGACCTGAATTCAGGAAAGAATTAAGCATCTGCTTAAATCCTATCCATCTCTATTCAGGAAAGCAATTAAACATGTTCTTAACATTAAACACATGCTTAAAGTTACAGATATGCTAAAATGTTTTCCTGAATAGGGACAACTTCCTAAACTGCAACCTTAGACAGGTTTCAGTTTCATAATAAAATTGTGTGAACTGAACACAAAAAAGTCAAAGCCTTGATATCCTGGACTAGAAAATAGTGCCAATGTCAAAAGAAACACATCCAATCATCGCAGTTTTACAACTTCTAAAAGGAAGCCTTAAAAATGCCACTAATGTATGCCCTTGTCTGCAACAAAGTCACCTGAAAGAAAACAGTAACATTTCTAGATTTGACAGTTATTCCCTGTCAGACAAACTAATAAATCAGCAGTGAAACCAGCTCTGAAAGAAAGAAAACTCGTGTTTCTTGGTCCACTGTTGGCACAGGGCTATGGCAATTTACTGTGCTGCATTCTGAATGATTCCAGTGTAGCAATAAATTAAGATTCCTAAACCAGGGTAAGGGGCCTGTATAGCTTCAGTAAATGGGAATGGCAAATGTAATATAATGGTCTGCATTGATCAGCCCATTAAGTAATCTGAGAACTAGTGCCTCAGCTGAAGAGGCAGGAGGCTGATATTGCCAAGTGTCTCCAATACACTGTTAAGTGAAATGCTGTCATCATCACCTCAGCTGTTTCTCACTGGCCTACATTACTAGCATCAGCTGTATCCATCAAACTGTATGGTCACAGCTAAAATACGGTCCATTAGTAAAGCTCATTTAGGAACACTCATTTGAAGCAGTAATGAGTCTCGCAAAAAAAAAAAGCGACTGGTAAGTGGAACGTGGTAGTCTGAGAAACACTTTTAAACACTGTTTATATCCAATTTTTAAAAGTTAACATTTCAAAGGATTTAAAAGCTAAAATATTTGTTATAGCCCAATCCCCAGATGGAAATGCATATAATAGATCACTCTCTGGTTCACCCCAAACCCTGTTTATCTGACTGTGCCTTCAGTGTCTTCACACAATTAGTACTTTGCTGAATCAGGGCCTCTGTACCTCAGTACACTCATCCGTAAAAAAGGTATTATGAAACTTGACTACCATCAGCTGGAAGGTGCTGTAGACGTGCAAAATTTTAGTATTAGTTCCTATTACCTATCAGAAATAATGATGAAATTAGATTACCAGTGATGGCTCAAAATTTCTCCTCCCCAACACAGAATTATTATATTCTATTAGGCCCAAAGAAGTGGCATTTTTCTCCTTGTTTAAGAACTACTGTATAGACAATTCAGTATATTTATGACAAAGGGGGAGGAACCTAAAACAACTTTTACATAGAAAACGTAATCACTTCAGAACATCTTTTTAACGTCTACTGTAGAATGCCAGGACTTGTGACATCTTCGCTGGCATAATCGCGGGCAATCTGGACTCCTGATCCTGTAGGATTAACATCCCCAAAATTGGATAACTAAGTATTAAAAACAGTCTGGGATCCCTGGATAATTTTTCTTTTAATTATATCATTATTATTAAAATTACATATATACATTTCTGTGGCACTCTAAGTGAAAATCTCAAAGGGCTTCACAAGTGTTATTTTAGCCTAACCATATCCCACATGAAGTGTTATTTTCCTATATCACATATGGTTAAAAAATGAGGTAGAGAGAAGTTAAGTGAATCTGCCCATGTGACACAGCCCGAAGGTAAAGTAAGGATTATACTCTAGGAACCCTCTCTCCCAATGCTCTGCACTTTGCACTATACCTCGCTGCCTCCCTGTCATGTAATAACCACCTGGACAACTGAATTTTCCCTTTGACATGAAAAGACAAAGAATGTCAACATGAGATCTGTGCTATTTATACAAAAATCTTCCCAGAACACAGCCATTTTGAACAGTTACCCCTTTAACGCTACTAAGATCCACTATATTTCACCAGTTGGAGTAGCGCATTCTGAACATGTCTGTTCATGGATTAATGGATTTTTAAAGATCTCTCTCACTCCCTTTATACTGGTATGCTTTTGGTCAAATGCAATTCCATCTGCTAGTAAACTGTATGAGAAAGGCGACCCGATGACCCATAGAATTGAAAATGGGATATAGAACTTTTTTCCTCTAGGTTACTGATTCAATATAGCCCTGTTTTCTTTCTAGTGACCAAAAAGTTATTACTATTGGATAGCTGCTAGGTGTTTACATGAAATGAATTTGGTTGTCTAAGTCTTATCCCCAGAGGACAAAGCTTTACATCATAAAACCACCACTCACAGTTTCCAATCTTGTTGGCAGGTTTAGCAGAGAGGCTTGCTCCCAGCCACAGTGCAGACATTCCCTGAATGACCCGAGTGTTGGAGGTGACCCATTCAGGTGAAAGCAGCAGTGCATTGTCACTGCTGCTGCTGGTGGTGTCACTGTTCATGTTATATCTATTCTGTGGATTACAGTTTCCAGGGCAGAAAAGCTGGCACCTTTTATACACACTATGTTCAAACACACAAGTACAAAAAAGCTATATGAAAACTGCAAATGAGGGCACATTGGATAGGGCTGTAAAAATGCTACGATAGCTTCATATTAATAAGGAGTTAAAAAGGAACCAATCTCAATGTTGCTATTTCTCACAACAAAATTGTGTTTGATGACAATTTCATAACACACCAGGTCTTTTTATGTGTACACAAATCGAATTTCACAGGAAGAATGAATGCGTGTGCAGGTAACCTTAACATGCAACAAATAAGAATGTCATTTAAAGAGTCATTTTAAGGGTTTCAAAATAGGAGGCAAGCAAGATACACCAATTTGTGTGGATTTGGTTTATAAAGCAGCCCTCTGAAACGAGACTCATCTTTCTGTGCTGTAGACACATTAGCTTTTGTGCTACTGATGCATGACTAATACAAATAGACTAACCTATAAAAACTGTGCTTAGAAAGTAAAGAGGCTCATAATGCTGGATAGACTCCTGCAAAGATGACATGGACTTGCAGAGACCGGGGGTAGAACTCTCTTGCTGTGTCCTGATGCCTCTTTTATGCATACTCAAGCCATAGTGACCAATATTGGTTATGATTGCTCAGCAGGGATATCTTCCAGGCACAGTAAGGAGCCACTGGATGCTTCTTTGCTTTTCTGATATCCTGGCTAATAGGAGAGTAAACATGCAGAAAAGAAATTCTTTTGACAACAAAGAAAACCAAGAAAAACTAGTAAAATTAAGACTAAATTTTCCCTTAAACCTTAAAAAGAAAACCAACCAAACAAAAAAAACTTGTAAAAGGTGTTGTACTAACAGCCTCAGAGACCAAAAATAGCTACAGCAGGGTAATGACAGTGCAACCTTCTCACTATCCTACCAATGGGCTTCAATCTTTTTCTGAAAGTTCTCCCTGGTCAGAGAGGTAGTGACAATTAGGGGGAAGAGATTTCAGTCTCAATTCCCATTTAGGCCTGAACCCCCACTGAGACCATGCAAGGGTAACATTTAGTGCAAACTGTCATGATGGTTTTTGCCACACAGCTACCACAGTCAATCCTTACAGAATTCAGTTAGTAGCAAAATGTGTGATGTAAACATGGGGAAGCTAAATTATGGTCTTCAAGCAATTCAAACTGGGCAATATTTAGTTCTGTCTCAATGATTTCAACTCTATCTCCCAAACTGCAAAGCTAGAAACAGGACATTTATATTATAGGAAAGGGGAGATTTCTAGTTTTCCACATTAGGAGGCACAGCACTTTATCTTAGCTCTAGAAATCCCAAGAAATCTCACTTTAAATCTGTGACATTTTCAGGCATAGAAAAGTTTTTTAGGTATTTTTAGAGGTGTTTTAGATTTATTCATTTTAAATTTGGTCCCTTTTTGAGCCCTGTACAATTGGACTTGTGACAATTACAGTGCCTGAATTTGTAGAACTGTCTCAATACAAGTTTTTAAAACTCTGACACATTTCTAAAAATGTGTCTTTTGTATAAACAGCATATACTGAATACATGTATTAGCAGGAGTGTTGTAATCAAGACACGAGAAATAATTCTTCTGCTCAACTCTGTGCTGATTAGGTCCCAGCTGGAACACTGGGTCCACTTCTGGGCACCACACTTCAAAAAGGTGTGGACAAATTGGAGAAAGTCCAAAGAAGAGCAATAAAAATGATTAAAGGTCTAGAAAACATGACCTATGAGAGAAGATTGAAAAACTTGGGTTTGTTTAGTCTGGAGAAGAGAAGACTGAGGGGGGACATAATAGCTTTCAAGTACATAAAAGACTGTTACAAGGAGGAGGGAGAAAAACTGTTCTCCTTAACTGTCTCCTCATGGAGACATGATGGAGGTAAGGTTTAATTGATATTGTTTGGGATAATTGTTCGCTTTAAACTGTAAACAATCTGGAACAGGGTTTGTCTGTTTTCTCTATTTTGTATAACACCTAACACAATGGAGACCCAATCCCAACCGGGGCCTTCTGAGTGCTAGCATAACAAATATTTACTGCCACCTCTTTCAATAACTTAACTTGACGCTTTGGCACTCATGAATAGCTCAGTCATCCCAAAGCCTGTACATCACACCACCTTGTACTGTATTAATTAAAATATTCCATTACACACAAATCCTTCGGTGAAAAACCAAAAATGAGTAGTTAGGGGTTTGACATACTGGATCCAACAACACTGTTACGATGCCAAAGTGACCTAAGATGGCAGTATATGTAAGGAGAACCTACTCACATTTGGCAACTGGATAGAAGGAGGAAAACTATTTTTCCCCACTGTTTTCTTTCTGAAGTTATCACTAGCTGACTCATTAGACAGAGATACCAGTGTTAGTGGGAAGTGTGGGGAGAAAAAAAAAAGGTCTATTTTCAAAATATAGTAGAAGTGACTGTAGTATATATAATGTAATGAATCCTACTTGCTGCAATTAGATTATTGTAAAAAAACCAACACAACATAAAGCAACCTAGTATACAATCTAAATGAGTTAAGAAGAGGGTATGAGGATCAGATTTATGTTTAGTCTGCAGTTTGGGTTCAGATTCAACTGCTGAAATCTCAATCTAAAATGTCAACATGGTACTTATAGTAGGATATGATATTTATTATGTAATTATAATTTTGTTATATGTGGATTGTTTTTCTTTTGTGCAATTATAAAAAAGACTAACTGTCTTTTCACTTGCAGTTGAGGCTGTGTTGATCCCAGGGTATTAAAGACACAAGGTGGGTGAGGTAATATATTTTATTAGACCAACTTCAAAAATTACCTCAGTCATCTTATCTTTTCATTGGTTCATAGAAATAGCTAAATACATTTATGAGTCAGATCTTGTTAGGCAGTCAATAAAGACTCAAGAGTACAATATCTCAATTACCACCTGGAGATGAAAGACAACTGTTCTATAATGGATGCATTGTACCAAAATAGCATAACTATGATGAGACCGTGATATGGAGGAGTTTCACAAGAGCAGCTGGTCTACCAATTTAGACTGAAACCTCACAACAATCTTCCAGGAGATTTTAAGAAGCTTCCCAGCCAGAACCAGAAAATAGGATCTGATCCAGCACTGAAGCCAAATTAGTAGATTTGGATCTAGACATTTGACTCTGAACTCTCCTACTTCAAAAAACTCAAAGATTCCACCAGCAAGTATTTTCCTTCCTTCACACACACAGTCAGTTCAACAGTGCTATCAATCTCAACACACACCAAAGAACTGAAAAATTACTGCATTTTTCATATAATCCTAACATAATCTGTGTTTTATTTATTATGCAAACTATTGGACCCAATTCTATTGCCTTACCCATGCTGAATAGCACCTTATTCCATAAGCAGATGAGTGATTTCATTGAGACTACTTGTGGAATAAGACATTACTCAATTTGACTGAGAGAGGCGAATCAAGCCTATTATGAATATACCTCTGAAACAGGTCTGTTTGAGGGGCAGAGGCCTTACAAGGTCTGCAGGAGAGAAGTTCCCAACCTGCAGACCATAAGAGGCAAAAAGGAGTGGAGTTCTTCTCTTGTGGAACTTAAGAAGTCTGCAGGAGAGCAATTCTTCTGCTACAGACATGCCAAGCTCCAGGAGGTCCCAGAGATAATTTGTGTGGGAGTGGGTCCTTTCTTATAGCTTAGACAGAAAAACAGTGAACTGTTTCACTGACTCCATGTTTGAGACAGTTACTTTCCATGCACATGGGCTGAGGATTTAAACTGGAGACTCTGACCTCACCTCTTTGCTTCTTTCATGCTCCATATCTCTGGATTATGAAACAGTCAGTGAAACAGTTGCCACAAGGCAGTATTTTTGATACTGAATTCTTTTTCTGTTGTTTTCACATATGTGACTCATTCGGCAAAAGTATGTTGTACATCTCATTCTCTAACAAAAATTATTGACAATATAAAATCATATTCTACAATATTCCCAGTAAGATACATTTCATGAGAAATTTGAAGCCTCCCCCAAAATAAGAGCAACGTCACAGCATGAATGGATTTATGTATTAATAAAAATAAATACAACTGGTTACAACTAATAGTGTTATAACTTAAAAATCTGAAAATTAATAAACTGAAAAAATAGCCCAGGCCTTCGATTTTAGAATAAACTGGAGGCAACATCAAAGTTTTTGTCCTCAACTCTCAGACACGAAAATTTCAGATACCAAATTTATTTTCATACAGCCCATGTGTTATCAACTCCATTTGATGATAAACTTTCTAATAATTCCCTTTGCCCATTAATACATTTTTAACATTTGCTGGACATGTCTGTTAAAATGATAAGTAGTGAAATAGTTAAGTGTTGCCATTTAAATTGTTATTGGTAGGTATAAGCGTTAGCCGCTCAATTGAGTTGAATGGGACAGTTCGCACATCTCAGAGGTATTGTTTTAGGCTGCCTGCAGACTCCGGAATATAACACACTCTAGTCACGTAATCAGGTTTTCTCCATAACAATGTAGGTTAGAGGTGGGAATTATTTTTGTAAAATTCTGAAGCGTAGACAAGGCTAGAGCTAGTTCTAATACTGATTTGGCTCACAGAAAATATACCCTGGCATGGTGTATTTCTGAAGATCAAGTTTTTTGGATGGGATGTAAAACTGAAGTTGTGATCTCTAATAGTCTCCAACAGTCATTAATAGTCTCTAATAGTCATTAACAATTCCATGGCACTTTACAAGCTGGCACTGTTGTCCTGGCTAAATTCCAATTGGAGGAATTACTTCCTGCCTGTCTAAGCTCCTCATACAGTTTCATCTGGATACAGCATATTTAACTTCCTTTCTTAAACTACTGCAAAAGTGTGCTGTAAAACAGCCGGCATGCTGTTGTAAGGGCAACTGCATTTCAGTAGTGGGTGGAGTAATTTCTGTATGTATACTGTGAACTCCCTCAGGACAAAAAGCACTACCTGTAATTCTTAATTAGAAAATGAAGGCTAGTGGTAACTAACGAAATAATCTCAAAATTAAAACCTATATAACATTTGGAGAAAATTTAATTATTATTTTCCCCTTCAGTTCATACAGAAGATGGTATTATGAATGTGGCCAGGAGGAAGAAAAAGATTTACTGCCAGAGTCAGTGGATTTTTTTCTCTCCCCTAAACTAATGATACAACTGATTTCAGAAGAGAAAGAATTGTTCTGAAGGAAGACTTGAAAAGTACAGCATCAAGATTCCTTACCCTGGAGAGTTAAATGTGATATAGAAGGGGATAAAGTAGCTTTTAAAATGTTTTTGATGATGCTAGGTCCTTTTCAAGATCATTCAGAAGTACGTGATTACGGATTTTGAATTTAGTAGCTTGATGATGATGATTGCTGGGACATCACTGCCCTTAAGTAAAATGCCTTCTACAATATTAAATTTGCTTTGATCCCTCTCATTTCCTTTTGAGTTCTTCTGGACAGTACAAATACCTAATACAGTATAAATGTGGAAAGACTCATAACTGTAATAGGATTAGTTGTGTTTAACTGAACACCACTGAGAAATGCCAGGGTAATTATTTCTTTCCTCCAATCCTTTCACCTGCTGATATATTCCTCAAATTTATTTACAGACTGTGAATTTTAATGGATGTATATTTCAATGTCATTTTTTAAAAAATGAGTGGATGTAAATTTTCATGTTTTTTTTTTTTAAAATTTGTATGAATATACATTTCCTTAAGTTTTATTTTTGCATCATCTATATGGAGGCCAAACATGCCTTGTGTGCTTCAAATGGTTATAAATAAAAAGTTGCAGAGAATGTCCATTAAAGCCCACATATCTTTGCAGCACAGCCAATGAAAAATGCATTCAATTTAATGCTTGCTCAAAGAAATCAATTTTTGCCTCTTGTAACCATTTCTCCAAACTTATCACATTTATTACAAACAATAGTGGATTAGTAAATACTGTGAGACTTATGTTCTATCCTTCTCCATATGGCTCATTAGTCCCAGTCTTTTGGACACGTTCTTGTCAAAAAGTTCAAAAAAATCAACTGTCCTCAAGAGCATTTAGATTCTACAGATGTAGACCTCAGTCACATCCTCAGTTTCAAACACCGTCCACTGAATTCTACTACAATAATTAACCCAAAATGACAGAACTATGGAACAATTTGGTAATATTTTGCATTAAGAAGAGATAGAATAGAAGTTAAATAGGACCAAGAAAAATCTCAAAAGCCACTTGGCAACTTGTTTTATGTAATAAAAGATTTGAACAGGAGGAAACAAAAAAAAGACTAAATTGTATATATTAACAAACATGTATGTTCAATTCAACCAAATATTTTCACTGTGCAGAGCATAGATGCACAAATAGCTTCATAAATCTGGGCTCTAGAGAACGAATCTCACTTCCATGGAAACCAAACTTTCTCTCCTCTTCAAAGTACTCCGCTGGTTTTCCTCTTGCTCAAGTAATAGGGGGCCAAAAAGGTTTTGTGCAAACCTCTCTTAGGCACATTACATGTAATTGAATAACTATACAACACCAGAACCAGTATGCACATCAAAATTAGTGAACAGGTAGGAGGGAAAAAAGCCAGCAATAGAACCCTCTTTTTCTTTGAGACATCCCTGTCTGGGCACATAATAGCCTGTTACCATGGGCATCAGGCAGGAGACAGAACAAACGCTACTTATCTCAAAATACAGACGTTTTAAATCATTTTGACACTCTCCTTACTTACAGATCCAGTGCAGGCTAAAACACACCCTCCACCTTCTCAGAGAGAGTTTCCTAATTTGTGAAAAACACTTCCCTTATTTGTGTCATAAAACTTGTGAGGATGTAGTATATTTTCAAAAAAATCATCATCCTAACAGGTGTACTTCTGCAAAATCCCAATTCAAAGGTAAGATTATCTGCAACTCATCTATCACATTCTCACTCTCTGAATATCTCTGACAGATGTCAAACATTGTATCATACTCTTTGTAAGAGGGTGGCTTGCTCTTAAGGGCTGAATGCCTGGGGCCAGACAACCGTGATTACTGAAAAGGCACACCTGGAAGAGATCAGGTGATTCCTCTATAAAGGAGCAGTAGGTAGCTGCAGTGAAGGGGGTCTGTTTAGGGAGACCAGAGCAGGAAAAGCTGGACACAAACTGCTGGGAGTGAGCAGGCTCCAGCAGAAGACCTTGGGAATGGAAAATGAGACTATAGGCAGGAAAGGCCTGGGAGTGACCCAATGAGAGGGTAAAGAGATGGACTCTGTTTTGGGACGCTGAATTTTATTTTCTATGAATAAACCCAGACCCCAAGAAGGGGTGTTGTGAATGGCCTCCCAAAAGGGTGTGTAGTGTATATTTAAGAAGCCCTTTAAGGGGGAAACTGAGGCAAGGAGACACTGACAGGCTGTCCTAAGGCTACCAGGGGGCATCAGCAGGTGGCAATTCATTGATGCTCTTATTCTCCCCCTTTTCCAATTCATTTTTATCCCTCGACTCAGATAAAAGAATATCCAGTTTATTAAGCCCCATCTCTTTACATACAACCCCGACAGTAAAAATGGCACAAGCAGCATGCCGTAGGATATCTCCTTGAGACCATTAATCTTAAATATAACTATTCTTGAAAGAAATGGGATGCTGAAAGACATCACTGCCTAGACTCCAGGGCAGCCCTGCTTCTCTTTCAGCTTAAGTTATGCGTTATATCAGCTCCAGGTTTACACTTCATTTAAAGACCAGACCTGGCCTAAGCAACCAGAGAAGCCAGCGAACAGAAGCAGCTAACAGGGGAGTTTTGCGAGGGAGTTTGGAGGGAGAGTGTGAAGGGGGCCTAGATACATTTAATATTTTTTAAACTTCCTTAAACTTAATGCCAAAACCACCCCCTGATAAAAAGAAAACATCAACAAAGGAATGAGCTGCAGGATTTAAAAAAAAGAGAATGCAGGCAGTAGTCCAGCAACAGATTGGGGGCTTTCCAGTTTAATGTACTCAATGTGGCATGTATGATTACCTGCCCTATGGGCAGGTGGTGTATGTTTGCATTCGGTGCAAGGAGCTCCTGACTCTCAGAGACTGTGTATGGGCTTTGGAGACCAGAGTGGCTGACCTGGAGGAGCTAAGGGACACAGAGAGGTATATAGATGAGACTTTCCGGGACACAGCAAAACAGTCCCAACCCCTGGTCTGACAGCCTCTGTGCTGTTGAGGAGGATGAAAGTCTCAGAGAAGGAGAGCATCCAACTGGAGCAGAAGAAAACAATCCCATAGATGAGACCCTCCTTCCAGATGATGTCATGGTATCTTCTCACACTGAGGATCTCTCTCCAGGGCAGGGAACTCCAGTTACTATAAATTATAAGATGGGTGAACTAGAGTACCTCGTATTAAATGAGGAATATGATAGAGGTCTATAAAATCATGACTGGTGTGGAGAAAGTAAAGAAGGAAGTGTTATTTACTTCTTCTCATAACACAAGAACTAGGGGACACCAAAGGAAATTAATAGGTGGTAGGTTTAAAACAAACAAAAGGAAGTATTTCTTCATACAATGCACAGTCAATCTGTGGAACTCTTTGCCAGAGGATGTTGTGAAGGCCAAGACCATAACAGGATTCAAAAAAGAACTAGATTAATTCATGGAGGATAGGTCCATCAATGGCTATTAGCCAGGATGGGCAGGAATGATGTCCCTAGCCTCTGTTTGCCAGAAGCTGGGAAAGGGCAACAGGGGATGGATCTTTTGATGATTATCTGTTCTGTTCATTCCCTCTGGGGCACCTGGCACTGGAAGACAGGATACTGGGATAGATGGACCTTTGGTATGACCCAGTATGGCCATTCTTATGTTGAATCCAGAAATAACATTAGGAAAATTAAGTGACAAGCTGATCTGTACATCTGTCCAAGAACTGGTTCCTTGTATAAATGGTAATTATTGCAGATGTGAGATTTCTCTCTTGAATTGTACTGTCAAAGCACACGAATTGTTCAATTAAATATGTTTTTAATTATGGCATTATTTTCCCTCTCTTCTCCTAACTAGGTCTGAAAGTAGGGAATGGACATAGTTTAGGGTTAGGGTTATACCAAAAATATATAAATTTAAATCTGGATAAAATGCCTCAGCCTGATAATGCCCCAAAAGACAAAATTAAGAATCAGCTTTTTTCTGGCACTTTTTTTGTTCTGTTTTCCATAATTCGGTACTTCCCTTACCTGCTTCTGGCAAGTGTGAAGTTTGGAGACAGTATGCAATGAGAAAATAAGGCAACTGCCAAGGAAAGATGGCCTGGCAGATTGTGAAGCTATAAATATTTAGCATTCTTCAGCGTGCTTTTAAAAAATAAATAAAATCTGCCTATTAAATATCAGATTGTTCTACTTTTTTTTCAAGGCATAAATATCAAGGCAGTCTGCATCAAGCTGATAGTAAAGAAAAAGCTCTGCAAAAGCCTTCTTGTGGGGACAGTGGGTGAATTTTCTACTTCAATTGCTTTGGCCTTGCTTATTAAAACCAACCTTTATAAAAGTAGACAAATGATGAATAAAATCTAGTGGGGCCATTAAAAGACTCTTCCACTCACTGCCTACACTTGACCATTCCCCTTTCATAATGCTGTCTTAATGATTATTGAATGATGCTAGTGCTTTGTCTAAAAATCCTGACTGGCCACACTCACAACTCCAATTATGTCCACAGATCTGTGGGGCTGCCAGATTAAAGTAACTGTTTTGCCTGCTTTGCGATCATCCTTGTTGAATCTTTTTAAAAAAATCCTCTGCTTTATTATATAAAACATGATTTTATTTATTTCAGCTAAATCTCTTGTTAGCAAACTCTTCTCTTTGGCCAGCTCTGATAATTTTATTCTCTTTTTATGTTGTTTTCCACCAAGGTAATTAACAAGATATGACCGGAAAGACTCAATACTCTGAATTTCTTAAGCAAGGATCTACAAAGTTGGTCCAGACCCAAATAACGTGTAGCCTACTTTTGAAATATATATGCTACGTATGTTTAAATTGTTTCTCTTTGCCAATCAAAAAAGTGCATTAAAATTGCAAAGTGATGCACTCAAAAAAGGCAGGAAATGCAAAGATCATGTTGCCAATGCAACTGTATCTCGCTGCTCTCACCCCCCCCCCCCGATATGTATGCATTATTATACATTAACTATAATATAAGCTTTCACATGAGATGCCTGCCTCATTCAGCAAGCAGGCTGGGGAACCCCCCAAATGCACAGAGTGCGCTAAATAACAAAAAAGAAAAGAAAAGAAAAGAAAAGGATTAAGGGAGAGAGGTAGCAAGCTGTGCAGTTAGCTAACAGACACCACTATGCTCTGTCATAAGCTGCAGACAGGTTGAGAAGGAACTGGAGATGCAGCGGGTATACCTTTGCCCCACAGCACAATGGGGAGGAGGGTGCAGGCATGGACCTGCAGAACTGGTGATGAAATCTGCAATTAAGGGTGGCATGGGTCCGCAGATATCTTGGTGTGGAGCAGTTATAGGGACATTACTCAAAGAACCCCCCCAAATGTTAACTGTGGTGAGGGGGAGACCCATGATGCTACTATAATGACTGAGAGTGAGCCCCACAGTGCTCCTTCCTGTCAAGAGAAGGTGATGAGGCTCACAAAGCAGGGCTCTCATAGCTGCTGGTGTCACAGATGATCAAGCACCACAAAATCCAGCATTAATTGTAGGTTGGAAGAAGATGCACCAGTGACTTCTCCCCCTCCTACCCAGAGATACAAAGCAGTGAAGAAGGGACAAGCATATCCAGAAAGAGAGAGGCAATTTGGGAGATGCAGGGGGAGGAAGGGATCCCTTCCCACTCCCCCAAAATATGCGTAGCTTGGCAGAACCTCTATCAGTACTAACACCTCTTTACCCCCAAATGCTCCAGCCACTGGAGGATGAGTAAGTGTGAGCAAGGATGAGTCAGCGTGATCAAGGACAGTAGCAGCCAAACTCACTTCTTCAAGCATTTAACTTCCCTGCACACCCACCACTGCAGACATGGTTGCACCAGTTTTGCAGCTGCCTGAAGCAGGGTGGCCTTTTGAAGCACTGCAGAAAGGGAGAGGCACTATAAACTATGCTTTTTCAGTCTCCTCCTTCTCACCTCAGCTCCTCTCCCCCATCCTGGGCATGAAGGAAGGAATCTCCTACTCTAAGGAAGAGTAGGAAAGGCTGGGCAAACACAGGCAGAGAGACAAAGAAATAGTACAATTAACTTCATATTTAGAACCGCCAAATATTTCTAAAATAGTTTTTAGTGAGACACTGAATGTGAGCTCTACAGATAAACGACAATGTCATGTACTGCAGCATAAAGGTTTTGATGGCACTGGTTTGGGATGACCTACGATGCTCACTCATAGATATGCTACAATGAGGAGTAATATGGCCCTTCCAAACAGACGCTGACAACATTTTGCATGGACTTTCCCCCACTCAGAATTAAAACAAACTACTCTTGGTTTGGTTTAAAATGGCTGTGCATTGGATATTCCAAAACAGCATTTATCCCTTTTGCAAACAGCTGCTCGTTTCCTGATAGAGCCATGATCTTTGTCCTTCTAGCATAAGGGAGAAAGTACAGGTATATAAACATCATTACATAAGAAAACTGATTGCAAATGATTTTTTCCATTAGAACACACTGAATGTCTCCACGAAGAACTATTTGCATTATTTACAATTTATTCAGCAAATAGGTTAATTTTATGCCAAATTGGTATTTCAAAAGCAAAGAAAAAAACTAGGAGAACAGGAAAAGCAGAAGGATCAGCCAGATGGCTATGCATATAGGAGCTCTGAACAAAAAGAAAAACAACAGATTTTCAACTGTAAATCATTTACTTTTTCTTTGTAAAAATTAGTCACTACAAAAATGCTTCTCAACTATGGACTTTGTCATTAAATGATTGAGAGTAGATATACCATGTATTCAGACTTTTACAGAAAAACAATACCCCCCCCCCTTTTTTTTTTCTCTACGGGTTAGGCTTTGAAAGAACAAGGTTCTTAAACATGTGCCGAACTTTAAGGACATGAGTAGCCCTATTGGCTTCAATGGCACTACTCATGTGCTTAAAGACAAGAATGTGCTTAAATAACCTTGCTGAATCAGAGCTTCCATGCTGGATGATTTGTATACATTTGTAAATGAGTGCTCATATTGTAGAAAAAATAAATAACACATACAGCATGATACATTAAGCAGTGAGTATGCTGGTAACGTTTCTTCTAATATTGTAACATTAGGTTCGTATCAGGCTTAGCTCACAAAACTCTGCTTTCTTTAGTGCAGCTAAATGAGAATCAAGGACAACTTACTTGATGTAATAGGGCACTTTGTTATGTGAAACAGATCTCTGCCATGGAAGTTGAACTGAAGCTGGGGGGAAAAACATAGGAGGTGGTGATTAAACAGGACCCGTCTTAAAAACATGATTTCTTTTTACATTTAAACCCTCTTATAATAAATTAAGTGGAAAAGGCTCTAATTTTCCAGTCAGGCTTTCAGTAATTCGGCTGGAGAAAACCATGGTAATATATCAGTGTGGTGTTATCCATCTATTTGATGCCAAGCAAGAAATAAAATAAACAAATATGGTGATTCCATTTCAAAGAAGGATAATAAATTGTAGTTTAGTAAACCACCCACTCAGAAGCAGGCTAAGGAGGTATTTTAAAACTTTTTCCTATTTGCAGTAATGGGTTTCAGAAATTACAAGCAATTTAAGCTTTGGAAATATGGGCCTCCACTACCATAATTAATATACTACAATATAATGAAAAAGAAAAATAATAACTACACTATTAGTTATTTTCCTCAGCTCCTGTTTGCAGTCCAAATTAACATATATTAATGTTCTGTGAAATACACAAAACATTAGACCGATTCCCATGCTCCTGGAGACAGTAATCTGTGCAAAATTTATGTAAATCTGATAGCAAAAAAGGTAATCTGTAAAGTCAGGTTGCCCTATAACACACCCACAGATAAGAGATACAAAACTTACAATACAGTACAACTCTGTTTATCTAAAAATCTCAGGAGACACCAGAAATCTTTAGATGAAGAGTGAGGATAGGTGGCAGATTATCTTCGCAGTGGCCACATGCTGGGCATCCCTGTATACATATTCTATACCTCCACATGCTTTATATCTCCCCAGAGGACATAACCAAACTGGTGTTTGGTTAAACAGTTTCTACTATATAGGAAATTCACTTCATCATATTCACTGTGGAAGCAAATGATATTTGTTCTTGAAAGAATAAGAAGGAATAATTAACCAGCACAATGAGACGAATTTATATTCAACACACAAGCCAAAGTTAGACCCTGAACGTTAGGCATCAAACCCCATATGTAAACATCTAGGCAAGTGGGATGAAAATTCTGTCCACATTGTACAGAGTTAATAAATTAATTTACTAAACAGATTAACTGGGGCAAAAATATGAATTTATGAAAAAAGTCTACATTTTGATATGGTATTGAAAGAATTAAGCAAAAATTCTGTCCCACCCGTCAAGGGGAAAAAATGTATCCATATTTTAATAAGTGTTGCTAATTTGTAAGAAAAGAAGTTCCATGACCAAGCAGTCATTTTATTTTCTCATAATTTGAAACAAAGAGAATAGTAGGGCTTGTATTTTAAGGATTTGTAGTGTGGAGGAGAGAAAGAGTGCAATCACACGGATAGGCCAAGACAGCAGACAACTTTAGAAATATGTTGCTTTCAGACCTTCATTTCCTAATATTGTTAGTGATTGCCATTGGTTTCTGCGGTACTATTATTTGAATGATGTTAGCTAACTGAGAAGATTAGCCCGCTCTGAGTTTTGCTCAGATTTGACTTATTAGTTATGAGTGACTGCAGATATTCTGCACTGGCAGGCAGAGTCTCTTGACAATATAATAATAGATTTATCTCTAATTCCTGTGGATCAAGTGATACCATACTTATTTAGAACCATACTCAATAAAAACATTGTCCATTTTCTGTGCTGCATGAACCTGTGCAAAGATGAATTTTTTTTAAATCATTATTTATGGGTGGAAGATGAACAGAGTAATTATTGATTCTGGGACCCAGTACGAATACTGCAAATATTAGTAAAAGGTTGGATGCAGTTGAGGGAGGCATTGAAGAGGGTGGCTGAAGGCTTTGGTTGAAAAATACAGCAGGCTGAGTCACAGAGCATATGCAGATAACAACTGATTGACATTAATCTATTCTTCTAAGAATACAAAAGATGAACTACAGAGTTATGGAACTGTGGACCTGTAAAATAAATTAAAATGAGCAAAAAATCAAGCTAGTATTTCTGAAAGCTTTGAGACAGTAGCATGGGTTTCTTTTAGGGAACTATGGATTATAAAATATTCTGAGGTTGGATTATTTTATACTCATCTACATTAGGGATGGCTAAACTTGGCCAACATGAGGGTAAGCTGCAAGGAGCCCAAGGATTCCAAGTTGAGAAAGGATGCAATTAGATTGCAGGTGTCTTCCCTCTCATAAAATGTTGGTGGGATGACAGAAATAGATCAGGGAAGAGCTGGAGCATGGGTTGGGGCAACCTATTGAGATTGCTTCAAGCTGTCCTCTGTGTCAGGTTATCCTTTGTAGAACAGGAGTGACTAGTGTTTCAGGATTGACTGCCAATCCCCGAAAGGGACATTCCTCAAGAACAAAGCTGAGGCATGCTGGTAAGGCAGCTTGAGGATGCTTCTTTAGCTGTACTAATTCTAAGACTAAACAGAGTCCTCGAGTTTCCCAGGCATTCCCCGGTACTATTGAGGTATTTTATTTACTAATTTGTGCAAAAAAGGTGTTAAGTGGCTCTGTTCTCAGGGTCACCGTTGAAGTAACTGGCAGGACTTAGAGGTACCAGCTGGTCTGCAAATAGGTCCCATTTTGGAGGAATTGCTCTAAAAATCTTTGTCCTATGTGTGACCTGTATTTTTGAATTAAATGTATGACACTGCACCTCTTTCACCAGGCTCTTTATTTCAAATGCACTGGTGGGTTTGAAATGAGAATATGGCTGTTACATTTCCTGAAAAGGGGACAATAGGTATCTAGGGCTTTTGAAATTATTTTAGGGTATTTGGCTTGTCAGCTGACAAGATGCTCCTAGCATTATGTCATGTATCAGCATACAATACATTGAGATCTATGGAATCAAAAGTGGAATATAAGAGTTAAGTCATTTATATGACACTATCTGCCCATCTCAAAGCACCTGAGCAGAATACACGACAAAGAGCTATGATTATTATTGCAGTGTTCATCTAAAAACTAGAGACAGGCCTGAATTAACACCTTATATCTAAACATACTTGAACTTCGGGGGTGCTGGTGGGTGAGAGAAAGATTCAGAAACTGAACATGGATCTTTATTCCACAGTTCCATTATGTTTCCATAATGGAGCAAACGTTGGCCATGAATCTGAAAATCCCATAAATACTTGGGAGTTCCAGAGCTATATTTCTAAAAACTCAGTACATGGAAATAAATAAATAAAATTGTCTCTCCAAAGAAGAAGGAAATTTTGTTGGACTTTTCGCCTCATTTGAAATTCTGAAAAGACAGAGCATGTCATACGATGAAACTTTTGATTAGTATGGGTTTTTTGTTTTGTTTTGTTTTTTGAAGAAGTTTGACCAGCTCATGTCTTGTATCAGTTTGGTAGCTAAGGCTAGAGGTAAAGATAATTTGAATGAAAAAGAATATGGCTATCAGAGGGCAAAAGGACAAGAACTGACATGTATGACACTCTCTCTATATAAAAAATAGATGCTTGGTGGAGAAAAGCAGCAAAACCTGCAAACAAAGAATGAGTGGTTAGATAGGTAGGAGTAGAACCATTGTGCATGGAGACACCTAGGTGATCCATGAGGATGGAACAGTATAGAAAGCTGAAGTGAAATGAAGAAGAATGAGGAGGAAGAGGGAATTGACCCAGCTGAAAGAACAAAGTAGTTAACTACAAGGAAGATAAACTTCCCGATGTTACGTGTCAGTTAAGGGTATCATTGTGAGAGGGGTGACTGGAGAGAAAACTACTGTCTCAAATTTATCAATTAATTATTAGCACCTACTGGAGAGAAAATGTTGAGATGTAGGGCCAAAATCCTGGTGTGCTTCCTGTAGCAGTTTAAGGCGATCCTCTACAGATACCTATACACAAACAAAAAATAACAAGGTTTCTTATTTATTTCATAAAGGAGGAGTCACAATAAAAACATTGGTTTGCATTCAATTCCAAATAAATTTCATGTGTCTTCTAGATTTATTTATTCTCAGTTCATTTACATCCACTGTTTTTCTTTTTAAAAGCAAGGTAATGTTGCACTTGTGTAAGCAATGCAGATCAATAATGAACAACAGAAGTTTCATGGTGACTAAAGTTGTCCATTAAAATTTCTGTTTTATTTCTCCCCATTTCTCTTGTCCAACTATCTGTAGTCAGCAGGCCTCACTTTGATCGTATCAATCTTACAGCTGCCTTTACAAGATGGGACCATTCTGGAGCATGCTGCTTCACTGGCTGACAGGATGGCCAGACTTCCTTCTGGTTTACTAATTAAACTTCACTAAGCATATGCAGCAGGGGCTTGGCTGTTTAGCTAATTCTCTTTAAGGCAGAAAATCATTCCAACACCAAATTACATTCTGAGAGACAAGGAGGGATGCTTCAGAAATGTTAATAACTTTGCCTCCCAGGACTGCTTGTTTTGAGCCTAGTAGCCCAGGAGCTTACATCCAAACTCTGCAGGTTCCCAGCAACAAAGATAAAGATAAAGGAGACATATTTTTTTCCCTCTTTCAAAACATTTTGATTTCCCCAGTTCCTTCTTTATGTGGCAGGAGACAGAGTCTGAGATTTGGGGAAATCAAAATTAACAGAAGTGGATTGACAATAAAAATACCATAAAAGATAGTGGTTCAAAGGCGGGAGGGGGTTTAAAAGATTGGTAAACTGATAAATAAATTAAGAATCCTCATTATTTCATTCAGCATAAAACTGTACATGAACTAAATAGATACAAAGGTGCTAGCCACTGAAACACCAGTGAAATATAAGCCATATGAATCCACTCCAGACCCCTCAAGCATGTTTTGTTATCCTAAACCTTCATCACTTCCTTTCCCCCACCCCATGGTCCCAGACCTATCAGTGTTCACATTATTCATGAAAAATTCCCTATGGAAATTGGACATTTTAAAAAAAAAAATCAACTTTTACACAGATGGCCACACAGCAGAAATATATGTACCAACTTTCAAAAGTTTCAATAACTATGATTTATGGAGTTATTTCAGTGCTTACAAATTGGTACAAATATTGCTATCACACAGATGAAACAAAAATAAGATGTAGTCTCTAAAGAATAATGCAGTCCCTTCAGTGAGTGAACTGCTGAGAGAGCAGAAAAGGAAGGCTATCAGTCAAGACAGTGAAGGAAAGACAGCTCCTTTCATTGCTATTTGCCACTATGGTAACAGAGTCAAGAGAGCAATAAGGGAAAAATAGTAATAATTTGTTTTGTAAGAGAAAAAGAAGAGTACTGCTGAAGCACTTCCCCCTTCAGGGAAAGGAGGAGGGCATACCTGCAAAAGTTTCCAGCGCATATTAAGGTCATCCAGCTGGCGAGACATCTTTAAAGATGGATGAAGGTCAAGTGGAGACAGCTGACTAGATAAATCATTCACTGTTTTAACTTTCAAGTTGATTGGTGCAATCTCTTCTCTGAAAGCCTGATAGGAAAAAAACACACACACTTGGCTTGACCACCACCTTACAGAACAGAATAAAAGCTTGCACGCCAAAGAAAAAACAAGTTACATTTGGTTGACACTGACACGGCAGTATAAGGTGGCTATGCTCAACAAGAGCATGCAGAGGAGATAATCAGCACTCTCTCTGGAGGAAAGTCTGACTGTAAAGGATTCTTCCCAGTTGTATTATTTGACTTTTAAATCCACTCCTGTACACAGGGCCCATATAAAGCCTACTTACATCCCACTTAAGCCATCAAAATAGGCCTTAAATAAGTTTTTAGGAGTGCATAGGGCTCGTGCGGTCATTCTGCACATGGGTGGATTTCATCCAATACTGCAATATTCTTCAGTGAGTTTTAGTAATACTAAAAAGAAAAGGAGTACTTGTGGCACCTTAGAGACTAACAAATTTATTAAAGCATAAGCTTTCGTGAGCTACAGCTCACTTCATCGGATGCGTGGAACTGAATGCATCCGATGAAGTGAGCTGTAGCTCACGAAAGCTTATGCTCTAATAAATTTGTTAGTCTCTAAGGTGCCACAAGTACTCCTTTTCTTTTTGCGAATACAGACTAACACAGCTGCTACTCTGAAACCTTAGTAATCCTAGTTCACATAAAAGATTCTTAAACCAAATTTATTGAATAAGCCTGAGTATTGTTCCCTGATCAAAAGCTGCTGGCAAAATCTTTATTCAAATACCTCATTACTGAATTAGCAAACAAGAGGCAGTGCACCTTCCAAGGAAAAGAAATAGAATACTTTATGGGATTTTGACTGTACAGTTAAAACAATTATGATTAAAAAAAAGAAGAAAGGTTTTCTGTATCAAACTAAACTAAATATAACATTAAAAAGTAAAAGTTTTAGTTATGGTTGAAAATATGCACTAAATGTCTTTCTTGCTGTGAGCTGGTAAAGGTAATTGTTTGATGCTGTGAAGAGCTTGACTAAATGTCACTGAACAAGCCAATAACAACTAGAAAAAGAGAAAGGTTTTTTGGACAATCCAATTATTCCCTACCTTCCCTGAAACTATCCCTAATCAGTCCCATTCACAGCAAGAGGGGAAATTTTGGTTTGTGGGCTGCCAACAGTCCCCCACAACTCTAGCAGATCTTTCTGATTTCCATAACAATGAAAATTTAATAGACTTTGCTTTACCCTCCTTTGCAGAAATGACATCAAGATATGACAAACTGTTTCTTAACACAAGAACAAAGAGCTATTCCCTGCAGCATGCGAGAGCTTGGTTTACTATCTATATGAAAATGGAAAAGGGGGAGGAATGTATGCATTACTCTTCTTAAATCAACTGCAGTCTGGATATAAATCAGCTTTGACTGTGTTTGACTCAAAGTTTCTAGGTTCCATTGAACCTGAAAGTCTGAGCAAAACTTCAGAGGCCGGAGGTGTAAAGCCATACTCATGTATGTATGAACACCAGTGAAGTGAAGCAGTCAGATATACTACTTACATAGTACCATACATGCACATAATTATTTGCAATACATATAAAGATGGAATCTTTTTTGCAAATGTTTACATGCTAAGATGGTTGATCCTTTCATGAGTAACTTTACATGCTAAGGTCAGAAGTAAACCTGTGCATTTGAGCATGGCTTTGATCACTGTGTATTGTGCGTGCTGTATGTGGGAACTGAAAGATTTTGTTGTGAAGCTAAGGAGTCTGAGTGTTTCTGGGTATGACATAATTTCGGTACTAAGGAATATGAAATGAAGTTAGTGACAATTATAGCTGTTGCCTTAATTAGCAATTTCCTTGAAGTTTAATAATTGTGTTATAGGAAATTCCCTGGAGCAAACTTAATTATAAGGCCTTGTCCATACTGTAGGCGGCATGCCGGGTATGCTTACCTAGTGAAAAGCAGCCTATGTCCACACGGCAGCACGTAGCTACATGTGGCAGTGAAAGGCTCTGGCGGGGGAGGCAGCTCCCCAATACTAGAGCCTTTCACTGCGGTGAGGAAAGGCTGTGGCAGAAGGGAGGCAGCAAGGAAGGGCTTTAGCCGTGAGGAACTGCTAGAGTGTTTCCCTGCTGCTGACCCACTGCCAGAGCCTTTCCTTACTGCTGGAACCTTTCCCTACAGTAGGGAAAGGTTCTGGCTCTGGGGCTCTCTACTCTGCTAAAAACAGCTGTTATATTCACATAGAATTTCATGCTTACTGTAGTTTTCTCAATGTGTTCCTGCAGTGAGTCAATCAGTAAATCTCCTACTGGTTTCCAGCCATTTCGCACATTCTCAGCCTCTTTCAAGTCAGCATCCAGGTCGTCCATGGCACACTGCAAGTCTTTTAGTTTCTCTAACGCTTTGTCCACTAGCTTCTGCCAGTTGTTGGCACTGGCATTCAGGCTCTCCCATTTCTCTTTCACCTCTGAAGACTGCTTGCGCATAGCTTTGGCAATTCTCTGTGCTTTCTCCTCAGGGGTCAACTCTGCAGTGAAAAGGTGGTTTCAGGGTTTAGGATTTTTTTTTTTAAAGCTGCTGTTCATTTTTGGTTGAACAGATTTAATTCTGTACAAGGAGCACATTCAATAAGATGTCCAGCCAATTCAGAGCTCATCATAACCCAGCAGATTTTTCTTTAAATAAATCAACAAGTAAAGTCCAATAAAATAAAATGAAAACCAAACTTTATTCTTAAAGAACAACATGGCTAGGATAATTGCTAAGAAATTCATCCTCATTTCCATGCATTACAA